>NC_068969.1:5000-605000 GCF_026419915.1 Harpia harpyja
CCCTAACCCTAACCCTAACCCTAACCCTAACCCTAACCCTAACCCTAACCTAACCCTAACCCTAACCCTAACCCTAACCCTAACCCCTAACCCTAACCCTAACCCTAACCCTAACCCTAACCCTAACCCTAACCCTAACCCTAACCCCTAACCCTAACCCTAACCCCTAACCCTAACCCTAACCCTAACCCTAACCCTAATGGCCCTAACCCTAATGGCCCTAACCCTAACCCTAACCCTAACCCTAACCCTAACCCTAACCCTAACCCTAACCCCTAACCCTAACCCCTAACCCTAACCCCTAACCCTAGGCCTAACCCTAGGCCTAACCCTAGGCCTAACCCTAGGCCTAACCCGTAACCCTAAGGCCTAACCCTAGGCCTAACCCTAATAACCACAACCCCTAACCGTAATAACCACAACTGCAACCCCACTTGTGGCCACCAGGTGGTGCTGTCCGACCACTAATGGTGCCTGCTAGGTGTAACCCTAATTAGGGTTCCCCTCTGCTACGGTTCCAGGGGACTAGGGTTCCTGGGTGTCAGGGTTCCTATGCTGTAGGGTTCCAGGGGGCTAGGGGTACTGCAGTCTAGGGTTATGCAATGCTGGGGTTGTGAGTGTTTAGGGTTGTGGTTAGGGGTCCCTGGGGCTAGGGTTAGCACGGGCTAGGGGTCCCTCGGGGCTGGGGTCCCTGCACATGCAGGGACCCCAGCCCTGAGGGACCCCTAACCCTAGCCTGTGCTAGCCCTAGCCCCGGGGACCCCTAACCACAACCCTAGGGATTGGGGGGGTGCTAATTGGGGGTGGGTCTTCCCAATTAGGGTTAGGGTGGGGTCCCAGGTCCAGGGGAGTGGTGTAACCCTAATTAGGGGTGGGGGTACATACCTGGGGGTGGGGCTCAGGGAGGGGTTAACTACCAGGGGGTGGGGCTGTCTCATTAGGGACAGCTGGGGGGGACCTACCTGTATAGTCTGAAAATAAAAATATTAAAAATATAAGTTTGGTGCAGCAGTAGAAATTGGCTTCCTCCCCAGGAGCAAATTTTTTTATTTTTATTTTTTTTAAAGTTGCTCCTGGGGAGTCTACCAACTTCTACTGCTTTTTTTTTTTTAATTTTTTACTGTTAAATTTAAAATTTAAAAGTTTAAACTTAAATTTTAAAAATGTAGCAGTACTGCAAATTTTAAAGTTAAGCGCTGCAGTACTGCAAATTTTAAAGTTAAGCGCTGCAGTACTGCAAATTTTAAAGTTAAGCGCTGCAGTACTGCAAAATCTAAGTTAAGCACTGCAGTACTGCAAATTTTAAAGTTAAGCACTGCAGTACTGCAAATTTTAAAGTTAAGCACTGCAGTACTGCAAAATCTAAGTTAAGCACTGCAGTATTGCAAATTTTAAAGTTAAGCACTGCAGTACTGCAAATTTTAAAGTTAAGCACTGCAGTACTGCAAAATCTAAGTTAAGCGCTGCAGTACTGCAAAATCTAAGTTAAGCGCTGCAGCACTGCAAATTTTAAAGTGCTGCAGCACTGCAAATTTTAAAGTGCTGCAGCACTGCAAATTTTAAAGTGCTGCAGCACTGCAAATTTTAAAGTGCTGCAGCACTGCAAAATCTAAGTTAAGCGCAACAGTACTGCAAAATCTAAGTTAAGCACAGCAGTACTGCAAATTTTAAAGTTAAGTGCAGCAGCACTGCAAATTTTAAAGCACTGCAGGACTGCAAAATCTAAGTTTTACAAAAGCAACTTTAAAGTTTTACAAAAGCAACTTTAAAGTTTTACAAAAGCATTTCACAACAGCAACTTCAAAGTTTCACAATACAGCTTTACAATAGCAACTTCAAAGTTTCACAATACAGCTTTACAATAGCAACTTCAAAGTTTCACAATAGCAACTTCAAAGTTTCACAATAGCAACTTCAAAGTTTCACAATAGCAACTTCAAAGTTTCACAACAGCATTTCACAATAGCAACCTTAAAATTTTACAATACAGTTTCACAATAACAACTTTAAAGTTTTACAATACCAACTTTACAGTTTCACAATAGCAACCTTAAAATTTTACAATACAGTTTCACAATAACAACTTTGTAAAGTTGGTATTGTAAAACTTTAGTTTCACAATAGCAACCTTAAAATTTTACAATACAGTTTCACAATAACAACTTTAAAGTTTTACAATACCAACTTTACAGTTTCACAATAGCAACCTTAAAATTTTACAATACAGTTTCACAACACCAACTTTAAAGTTTTACAATAGCAACTTCAAAGTTTCACAATAGCAACTTTAGTTTTACAATAGCAACTTTACAGTTTCACAACACCAACTTAAGTTTTACAACAGCATTTCACAATAGCAACCTTAAAATTTTACAATACAGTTTCACAACACCAACTTTAAAGTTTTACAATAGCAACTTTACAGTTTCACAACACAGTTTTACAATAGCAACTTTACAGTTTCACAACAGCATTTCACAATAGCAACCTTAAAATTTTACAATACAGTTTTACAATAGCAACTTTACAGTTTCACAACACCAACTTTAAAGTTTTACAACAGCATTTCACAATAGCAACCTTAAAATTTTACAATACAGTTTCACAACACAGTTTTACAACAGCATTTCACAATAGCAACCTTAAAATTTTACAATACAGTTTCACAACACAGTTTTACAACAGCATTTCACAATAGCAACCTTAAAATTTTACAATACAGTTTCACAACACAGTTTTACAACAGCATTTCACAATAGCAACCTTAAAATTTTACAATACAGTTTCACAACACAGTTTTACAATAGCAACTATACAGTTTCACAACACAGTTTTACAATAGCAACTTCAAAAATTGCAATACAAAATGACTTCCACCATAGTACTAAATTTTTTATTTGTTTCACATTGCATTAAATTACAAAGTTTACAGAGCATTTTCCAAGTTTACAAAGCATTTTCCAAACTTATCAGTCTTTTCCACATTCCTCACTGCCATTACGTCCGTCGCTGCACGTCCAGAAGTTTTCCTCCCCGAGGCAACGTTACCTCCACGATCCCTGTTCTCAAGCAGAAAACGAGTAAGCTCTGCTCCTCTTCACACACTGTCCGCTTCCGCACCTAGACACAAAAATAAAAATTGAAAAATATAATTACATCACAAACTACAAAGAGCACCCCAATATTTTACAAACACAACACAGAATAATACAGTTACATTCACACACTTCACAACCCTGGCCTACACAATGCTGGCCATCTAGTCCAACTCCCCCCACACCCTTTGCCAACAAAATCCTCTACTGTCTTCCAAAGACCATCCGCTAAACAACATAATTCCCTGTGCTAAGTGGCAATTACCACGTTCCAGGGGAGCGCGCTCCACGGGAACGCCATTCCCCAGAGCATTGAAAAATTCACCCTGCCTGCCAAAACCCCGGCCCGAGCCTGACCCCCGTCCGAACATTGGCGATGAACATCGCCTCACAGAGCGGCCGGGACCGGGGAAAAAAAAAACCCAGCCGGGGGGAAAAAAAAAAAAACCCCCCGGCTGGGGTTTTTTTATTCTACTTGTATTTTTTTAAAATTCTAATTGCCTGAAAAACATCTCAACTGTACAACCTGAAAGGAAAAAACATTAAAAACCTAAACCACTTAACCCTACAACGTGACACACATTCACAACACACTACGCATTAACATCACATTCACACCAGCCCGCGCTCTCAACTCATCCAACTGCCTGCCACCCTCAAGGGGCCATCGCCCCGTGCCTGTGGCACCGGGGGCCTCAAAAATCGCCCTGCCTGCCAAAACCCCGGCCCAAGCCTGACCCCCGTCCGAACATTGGTGATGAACATCGCCTCACAGAGCGGCCGGGACCGGGGGAAAAAAAACGCAGCCGGGGGGAAAAAAAAAACACCCCCCGGCTGGGGTTTTTTTATTCTACTTGTATTTTTTTTAATTCCCTGAAAAACATCTCAACTGTACAACCTGAAGGGAAAAAAAACCATTAAAAAGATAAACCACATAACCCTACAAGGTGACAACACATTCACAACACACTACGCATTCAGATCACATTCACACCAGCCCTCGCTCTCAACTCATTCATCCAACTGCCTGCCACCCTCAAGGGGCCATCACCCCGTGCCTGCGGCACCGGGGGCCTCAAAAATCACCCTGCCTGCCAAAACCCCGGCCCGAGCCTGACCCCCGTCCGAACATTGGCGATGAACATCGCCTCACAGAGAGGCCGGGACCGGGGAAAAAAAAAACCCAGCCGGGGGGAAAAAAAAAAAAACCCCCGGCTGGGGTTTTTTTATTCTACTTGTATTTTTTTAAAATTCTAATTGCCTGAAAAACATCTCAACTGTACAACCTGAAAGGAAAAAACATTAAAAAGCTAAACCACTTAACCCTACAAGGTAACACACATTCACAACACACCACTCATTCAGATCACAGGCACACTAGCCCTCACACACAACTAACCCATCCTGCCGCCAAAGGGCATCAAGGGGCCATCGCCCCTTACCCGCAGCACCCGGGGTCTCAAAAATCAACCCCCAGCCCCAGCCCAACCTCCTTCCAAACTCCCCACAAACTATACTTCCATTACAGCAACGCTTCAACACACACCATGGGCACCATACATAGATTTTTCAACCCGATACTTAGCTTTCATAGTGGCACAAGTCACAGTCCAACCTCCGTAGGAGCCGCATCGCCTAAATGCGAGGTTCCTTCAATCGCCTCGTGCCCCGTGATCACCTGCAAAACCAACACACAAAACTGTTGAATAGACACTTCACCCTCAGCATAAAAAAATCCTGCACAGCTCCAAACTCCTACTTCCCACCTATTCCAAAAGCAAAAACCTCAGTGCCTTAACCATTTCTAGAACCTTACCACAAAGTGTCGACCTACACAATATTAACACCCATGCCCACTTACTGCCTTACTATATTCTACCCCACAAACCACTTGCAATCCACTCCACTACTGACATGCAATGACTGAAAAATCATTTAACCCTCAATGCTAACAATCTAGACATATCAGGATATCACCCATAGACTCCTACTGCTATTCCACCTACCCCTGACTCTACATCCCCGGGCAGAGCAGCTCCAAGCCAAACACACCCATGCACACAACACACACAACACAGAACACTAACAACAAGGGGATTCAAAGCGAGAGAAAACTCTCAGCAAGAAGAAGGACTCCCGGACGGGAGGTGCCATCTGGCAAGATGACCTACGGCGTCCAAAACCACGAAGCGAGGAGGCTCTACGACAGCCCCAGAGAAGAAGAGGCAAAACTAACGGCCCCTTACAAGATGGTACTGTCTAAACCAAAGTGATGGATGCGTAAGAAGCCCGTCATCAAGACCTAGGAACATCAAGATGCAGGGAAGAACTCCCAGTCCAAGATGACACGCGGCTAGGCAGCAGAGCCGCCAAAGCAGCCTGGAAGAGCGCCGCAGAGGAGAACCAGCTGGTTCCTTCCAAAACCGATCCACGCTTTAGAGCTCCGAGCGCAAGACAAGAAGCGCCCGATTGGCACCGGGCCGATGAGTACGGGCATTCGAGACCCTAGGGATGGCGCCCGAAGCGCCTGCCGCGCTCCCTGAGCGCAAAGACTGATGACGGCATTGAGAGCCAACGAAGGTCTAAGGCACAGAAGACAGACTACACAAACCACACACCACCGCAGACACAGGCCGGAACTGCCCTGCCCGGCACACGCTGCTCTCGTGCTGAAAAGCAACCCGCTCCCTTCGTCTGCCCGAACGGCACTGCTCCTGGACAGCCCTGCCCTCCTACGCTAACTTTCAAACCCCTCCCTGCAATTCCCAGCTGTGTCCCTCCCTCCCAGCCTCTCCCCAGCCCGGGTCCCTCAACTTAACTTTCAGAGGGCCAAGGGTACGAATCCATCCTCCGACAAAAGTCACACGGCCTAACTGGGATGATCCGGCAGTCGCCAGGTTCCTCTTCATCACCTGCAGTGAAGACAAAAAAAAAAAAAAGCCAACAAAGTCAAAAGAGGCGGTAAGTAACCCATCGGCCAACACCAACTACTTTCCCAACCCCCCACTTAATCACACACACCACAGGGTTACGCCTACCTGCTCATTCCAGAGTCAGACCCTGCGGCCATCATCACTCATGGTACCTGAGACAGCAAGACACACCAAATTAGCATAGCAGTCATGAGAAGTCACCAGCCCCATGCTCCTCCTCCCTCATCCACAGCTCACCTCAAACGCTCATCCCATTCCAAAGGTGGCCCGCACAGCGCCTGCAAAACAAAAGGCAAATGCTTAACTGAGCAACAACATAATACTTTGATATTCAACAGCAACCCGGCCCACAACCACCTCACCTTCTCAAACTCCTCATCGGCCTGCGACTTCGCCCCTCCGAGGCTGCGTGCTCCACCTGCAAAAGACAAATGACAAGGGATGCTTCCAACTTTGCCAACAATACGACACCTCCAAAGGAACAGTTCCTTTAACCCAGTAGTCACGACTCACCTTGCCCGGGACACCTCTGGTACCAATACCCCGCTTTGCTCCTTGCTTCATACCTTCAAAATAAAAGAAAAAAAGAACCCTATCAGCTACTCATAGAGCCACCGGCCACACCTTCCCTCTGATTCCACTCACAGACCCACCTTCTTACAGGGCTCCGCTCCCCTCCTCCATCGCTCTGTGGCACACAACTTGTCCCTCTGCATCTGAAAAAAAACCCCCAGATATATTCAACAACAAGTCACCTGGATGCAGAGCAAGAGCTTCACAATTCCAGAGGTCTTGATTCCATCTAGGAAGACCATCTGGAGTCCAACTACAGTCTGCCATCTTAAAAAAAAAAAAAAAAAGGCCAAACTTTAAGCCCATCACATGCAAGCCTCAACACCTTACAGACTCAAATCTGCTTCACTGCCCCTCAACAGCCCATGCCACATGGCTCCAATTATCTCCATAAAACACCATCAATGTGGCTGTCCACAGAGCCCACCAATGGCTACACAATCTCAGATGACTTTACAACCCTTGCCTAAACAATTAAGGCAAATCAACATTTCACCCATAGACTCCTACTGCTGTTCCACCTACCCCTGACTCTACATCCCCGGGCAGATAAGCTCCAAGCCAAACACACCCATGCACACAACACACACCACTAACAACAAGGTGATTCAAAGTGAGAGAAAACTCTCAGCAAGAAGGACACCCGGACGGGAGATGCCATCCGGCAAGATGACCTACGGCGTCCAAAACCACGAAGCGAGGAGGCTCTACGACAGCCCCAAAGAAGAAGAGGCAAAACTAACGGCCCCTTACAAGATGGTACTGTCTAAACCAAGGTGATGGATGTGTAAGAAGCCCGTCATCAAGACCTAGGAACATCAAGATGCAGGGAAGAACTCCCAGTCCAAGATGACACGCGGCTAGGCAGCAGAGCCGCCAAAGCAGCCTGGAAGAGCGCCGCAGAGGAGAACCAGCTGGTTCCTTCCAAAACCGATCCACGCTTTAGAGCTCCAAGTGCAAGAAAAAAAGCACCCGATTGGCACTGGGCCGATGAGTACGGGCATTCGAGACCCTAGGGATGGCGCCCGAAGCGCCTGCCGCGCTCCCTGAGCGCAAAGACTGATGATGGCATTGAGAGCCAACGAAGGTCTAAGGCACAGAAGACAGACTACACAAACCACACACCACCACAGACACAGGCTGGAACTGCCCTGCCCGGCACACGCTGCTCTCGTGCTGAAAAGCAACCCGCTCCCTTCGTCTGCCCGAACGGGACTGCTCCTGGACAGCCCTGCCCTCCTACGCTAACTTTCAAACCCCTCCCTGCAATTCCCAGCTGTGTCCCTCCCTCCCAGCCTCTCCCCAGCCCGGGTCCCTCAACTTAACTTTCAGAGGGCCAAGGGTACGAATCCATCCTCCCCAAAAATCACACGGCCTAACTGGGATGATCGGGCAGTCGCCAGGTTCCTCTTCATCACCTGCAGTGAAGACAAAAAAAAAAAAAGCCAAAGTCAGGAGAGGCAATAAGTAACCCATCAGCCAACACCAACTACTTTCCCAACCCCCCACTTAATCACACACACCACAGGGTTACGCCTACCTGCTCATTCCAGAGTCAGACCCTGCGGCCATCATCACTCCTGGTACCTGAGACGGCAAGACACACCAAATTAGCATAGCAGTCATGAGAAGTCACCAGCCCCATGCTCCTCCTCCCTAAGCCACAACTCACCTCAAATGCTCATCCCATTCCAAAGGTAGCCCACACAGCACCTGCAAAAGAAAAAGGTAAATGTTTAATTAACCACCCAATTAGCTAATCAAGACCTACCCAGCCAACAACCACCTCACCTTCTCAAACTCCTCATCGGCCTGCGGCTTGGCTCCTCCGAGGCTGCGTGCACCACCTGCAAAAACCAAAGCACAAGACGCATGCTGAGACACCGCCCGAAACCTCAGCCCGCCCGCACCGATTCCCAACTTGCTCTCCTTTACCTCAGCCGCTCACATGCCCCACCTGTGCCGTCAACAGCTTGCCACATCGAGGCCTGTGTACCACCTGCAAAACACAAATGACAAGGGATGCTTCCAACTCTGCTAACAATACAACGCTACCAAAGAAATGATTGCTTCAACCCCTTAGTCACAGCTCACCTTGCCCGAGTCGCCTCCGCTGCTGATAGCCCACTTCGCTCCTTGCTTTGCACCTTCAGAATAAAAGAAAAAAAAGAACCCTTATGAACTAGTCATAGAGCCACCAGCTGCATCTTCCCTCTGACTCCACTCACAGACCCACCTCCTCACGGCGCTCCGCTCCCCTCCTCCGTAGCTCTGGTGCACGCATCTTGTCTCTCCGCATCTGAAAGAGAAACCCATATTGAACGAGTCAGCCTGGATGCAGAGCAAGAGCTTAACAACTCCAGCTACAGCAAGCCATTTTAAAAAAACAAAACAAAACAAAACCAGAGCCAAACTTTAAGCCCATCACATGCAAGCCTCAACACCTTACAGACTCAAATCCGCTTCACCGCCCCTCAACAGCCTCTGCCACATGGCTACAATCAATTCCATAAAAAACTCTCAACATTGCTGTCCACACAGCCCACCAATGCCTACTCAATCCCAGATGACCGTACAACCCTTGCCTAAACAATTAAGGCAAATCAACATTTCACCCTTAGACTCTTATTGCTGTTCCACCTACCCCTGACTCTACATCCCCGGGCAGAGCAGCTCCAAGCCAAACACACCTGTGCACAGACCAACACAACACAGAACGGTACAGACAAGGTGATTCAAAGAGAGAGAAAACTCTCAGCAAGAAGGACTCCCGGACGGGAGGTGCCATCCGGCAAGATGACCTACGGCGTCCAAAACACTGAGGCAAGGAGGCTCTACGGCAGACCCCGAGGAGTCCGACGTAACGGCCTGTTAAAAGACAGCACTGTCAAAACCAAGAGGATGGATGTACAAGAAGCCTGTCATCAAGACCTAGGAACATCAAGATGCGGGGAAGAACTCCCAGTCCAAGAAAATGGATGGCTAGAGAGCGGAGCTGCCGACGCAGCCCGGAAGAATGCCACGAGAGAGGACCGACCGGAATCTGCCGAGACCGATCCGTGCTTTAGAGCTGCAAATGCAAAAAAAGAAACGCTCCAATGGCACTGTGCCGATGAGTACGGGCATTCGAGACCCTAGGGACGGCGCCTAAAGCGCGTGCCACGCTCCCCCGGCGCAAAGCGCAATGAGGACATTGAGACCCGCAAAAGGTCTAAGGGACAGAAGACAGACTACACAAACTGCACACCACCGCAGACAAAGGCTGGAACTGCCCTGCCCGGCACACGCTGGTCTCGTGCTGAAAAGCAACCCGCTCCCTTCGCCTGCCCAAACGGCACTGCTCCTGGACGGGCCTCTCTCCTGCGCTACCTTTAAAACCCCTCCCTGCAATTCTCAGCTTCGTTCCTCCCTCCCAGCCTCTGCCCAGCCCTGGTCCCTCAACTTAACTTTCAGAGGGCCGTGGGTCTCAAACCATCCTCCACAAAAACCACACAGGCTAACTGGGATGTTCCTCAAGGTGACACATTGGTCTTCAACATCTGCAATGAAACAAACAAACAAAAAAATCAGAAAAGGGAGTAAGCATCCCGCCGGCCAACGCCAACTACTTGCCCAACTCCCCCCTCCTCATAAGCACCACCGTGTTTGCTTCCCCGCTCGTTCCAGCTCCGCTACTTGCCCACAAAATAAAGTCAAGCCCCAAGGCTTGTAATCTACGAGGGGCCTGCCACAAGCTGCAAAGGTTCTAGGGACAACACGGCGTTCTGTGGGCAATGAGGAAAGGTGACGAGGCATCCCAGAGCCTGAAAGGCGCTGTGCCTCCTGGCCCTTCTGCTTTCTTCAGAAGTACTAAAACTCCATATATGGATGCATACAAGATGTTCACTCTAACCCCTGCTAAACAACGTCATCATCGGTCCCGTTAAGAGAGATATCAGCAACTTACACAGCATACAGCAGAACTGGTGAAATAAAACAAGGTTCCGTTTTCAATAAAGTTGGGGATTCCAGGAAAACACAATGCATGAAGAATTAAAAAAAACCCAAACAAACAATGCATACTATTAAACCAACTTTCTACCCCTGAACACTCAAAACAAAATTACTGACCTGAAAAAAAGAAAGGAAAAAAAGAAAAAAAAGCTGCACACAAGTGTTACTTTCTACTACACATGCTGCCAAACCTTAACCGGTCCTGAAGGTCTTACCTCGAGCAGACACCTCTTCCCAAAGAGCTGAGCCAGCTCAAAAGCTGCAAAGGACTCAAGGATGAGCTGAGCACCAACACCAGAGAAACCCAGGAGCACAATGAGCTCCCTCAGCAGAGGCTGTGGCTCAAATACCCCGAGCCTCCGCCCACCACCCTTCCCACAATCCCCTGGGAAAGGGGAAGGGCAAACCACCAGAAGGTATAAAGTCAGCTGGAGGAGCAGCAGGAGTGTTCTTACCTGCCTTAAATTTACAGTAAGCGAGACCCTGAACAGAGAAAGCGACCTTTACTGGCAATGACGCTACCTGCTCCTGTACTACAGCTACAACTATTGCATCGGCAATGTGACCGGGTAAGGAGTTAAACTTAATTTTTCTGAGGCGTAGACAGAAAAAGATAGATGTGCCTCTAAACTAGGTAGGAAACTAGCTCATTAAATGCAATAACAATGTAGTTATTAAAATCACATCAGTCAGCGGCGAGGCCAGCAGACGCAATGGTAAGTCGGCGGCTAAGCGCTACATTGAGGCGGACCGGGAGGTTCCCGAGGCCCGGGAGCCCCGGGGAAGAGCAGAGGGACGGTGCAGAGCTGGCAGCTCTCGTAAGAGAGGCTGACGCGGCGTGGGCGTTGCCAGGGGCGACTGCGGGAGATTTAAATGGCCCTGAGGAGCGCCAGCGACCAAGAGCGTGGCAAACAGGGCGTGGCGTGTCAGGGTGTGGTGCGGCAGTTTGCGCGGCAGTTCGGGCAGGTAGGGCGCAGCCCCCCCCTTCCCAGCTCGAGAAGGCTACTGAAGCGGTGGACGTCGGCCTCAGAAGGAGACCCCGATATGGCTGCCGCTCGGGTGAAAGCCATTGCTAGGAAAAACGTGGCGATGCAGACAGAGCTCCCGTGTAAATGTGCAGCTGTCCAGGTCTCTGGCTGCAGGGAGTGCCTGAGTCTATCAGAAATGATGGAGGTCAGTGGGGACGCCTCTTGTGTGAGCTGTGACCAGGTGAGTGATTTGCTCAGCCTGGTGGTAGAACTGAAGGAAGAAGTGGAAAGGTTGAGGAGTATCAGGGAGTGTGAGAGGGAGATAGATTGGTGGACCCACACCCTACCGTCCCTGAGGCAGACGCAGCAGACGGAGGCTCCGCGAGAAGCGGAGGTTCCCCTGCTCCCTTGCCACCAGGCAGTAGGGGACCTAAGAGTTGGAGGGGAATGGATACAGGTCCCTGCTCGGGGAGGCAGGCGAGTCCCCTCCCGGTCTCCCTCACCTTCCCGGTTGCCCCTACGCAACAGGTATGGGGCTCTGGAACTTGAGGACCGGGTCTGTGAAGATCAGGGTGTAGGTGAAGCCCTATCCAGGGAGGTGCCTAGGCTCAGTCGGGCAGCCCCACGCATTCTCGCAGCCTGTGAAAAAAGAAAAAGGAGGGTAATTGTCATAGGCGACTCCCTTCTGAGGGGGACAGAGGGCCCAATATGCAGTCCTGACCCGTCCCACAGGGAAGTCTGCTGCCTCCCTGGGGCCCGGGTAAAAGACATTACCAGGGAACTCCCGGGTCTGGTTAGGACCTCTGATTATTACCCATTGCTGGTTGTGCAGGTTGGCAGTGATGAGATTGCAGGGAGAAATCCAAAGGCAATCGAAAGGGACTTCGGGGCACTGGGGCGATTGGTGGGAGGAGCACAGGGAGTGTTTTCCTCAATCCCTTAGTGGCAGGGAAATATACTGAAAGGAACAGGAAAACACACCTGGTTAATATGTGGCTCAGAGGCTGGTGCCGTCGGTGGTGTTTTGGGTTTTTTGATCGTGGGGAGTTTTACGTGGCACCGGGCTTGCTAGTGACAGATGGTATCCAGCTATCTCAAAGGGGTAAAAGAATCCTCGCTCGTGAGATGGCGGGGCTCATAGAGAGGGCTTTAAACTAGGTTTGAAGGGGGTAAGGGATAAGGCTAGGTGCACCAGAGATGAGCCTGGGGGCAGCGTGCCAATATTAGGGGTGGATTCAATAGGCCAGCTCAAATGCATCTATGCCGATGCACGCGGCACGGGCGATAAACAGGAGGAGCTGGAAGCCATCGTGCGGCCGGATAGATACGACTTAGTCGCCATCACGGAAACACGGTGGGACGACTCCCGTGACCGGAGCGCTGCGATGGATGGCTATAAGCTCTTCAGAAGGGATAGGCGAGGTAGAAACGGTGGTGGGGTGGCTCTCTCTGTTAGGGAGGGTTTGGACTGCACGGAGCTACACGATTGTGATGACAAGGTGGAGTGCTTATGGGTGAGGATGAGAGGGAAGGCCGATAAGGCAGATATCGTGCTGGGAGTCTGTTATAGACCGCCCGACCACGTTGAAGAGACGGATGAATCGTTCTACAAGCGGCTGGCGGTAGTCTTAGAATCGTGTGCCCTTGTTCTCGTGGGGGACTTCAACTTTCCAGACGTCCGCTGGAAATACGCCACAGCAGAGAGTAAACAGTCTAGGAGGTTCCTGGAGTGCGTGGAAGATAACTTCCCGACGCAGCCGGTACGTGAGCCCACCAGGGGAGGAGCCTTGCTAGATCTATTGTTTACGAACAGGGAAGGACTGGTGGGAGGTGCGATGGTCGGAGGCCATCTTGGGCTTAGCGACTGTGAAATGATAGAATTCTCAATTCTTGGTGAGGCAAGGAAGGGGGTCAGCAAAACCACTGCTATGGACTTCCGGAGGGCAAACTTTGGCCTCTTTGAGGCACCGGTTGAGAGAGTCCCTTGGGAGACGGTCCTGAAGGGCAAAAGGGGTCCAGGAGGGATGGACGTTCTTTAAGAAGGCAATCTTAACGGCTCAGGACCAGGCTATTCCCCCGTGCCGCGAGTCAAACCGCCGAGGAAAACGACCGGCCTGGCTGAACGGGGAGCTTTTGCTAGGAGTCAGGACAAAAAGGAGAGTTTATCAACTCTGGAAGAAAGGGCGAGCAACTTGGGAGTACAGGGATCTTGTTAGGTCATGCGCAGAGGAAATTAGAAAGGCAAAAGCTCAGCTAGGACTAAATCTGGCTGCTGTTGTAAGAGACAACAAAAAATGTTTTTACAAATACGGTAACAGTAAAAAAAATCACAAGGAGAATATCTATCCTTTAATGGATACAGAAGGGAACGTTGCCACCAGAGATGAGGAAAAGGCTGAGGTACTTAATGCCTTCTTGGCCTCAGTCTTTAATAGGGAGACCAGTTATCCTCAGGGTACTCTGCCTCCTGAGCTGGAAGATGAGGATGAAGAGCAGAATATAACCCCCCTTAATCCAAGAGGAAATAGTTAGTGACCTACTATGCCCTCTGGACGCTCACAAATCTGTGGGACCAGATGGAATCCATCCAAGAGTACTGAGGGAACTGGCGGAGGTGCTTGCCAAGCCGCTCTCCATCATCTATGGGCGATCCTGGTCAACGGGGGAGGTCCCAGAGGACTGGAGGCTTGCCGGCGTGACGCCCATTAACAAGAAGGGTCGGAGGGAGGATCCGGGGAACTACGGGCCTGTCAGCCCGACCTCGGTACCGGGGAAGATTATGGAATGGCTTGTCCTGAGAGCGCTCGCGTGGCAAGTCCGGGACGAGCAGGGGATCGGGCCCGGTCAGCGTGGGTTTACGAAAGGCAGGTCCTGCTTGACCAACATGATCTCCTTCTATGACCAGGCGACCCGCCTAGCGGATGAGGGAAAGGCTGTGGATGCTACCTACCTTGACTTCAGCAAGGCCTTTGACGCTGTCTCTCATGGCATACTCCTTGAGAAGCTGGCGTCTCGTGGCTTGGACAAGTGTACTCTTTGCTGGGTGAAAAAGTGTCTGGATGGACGAGCCCAGAGGGTTGTGGTGAATGGGATTAAATCCGGTTGGCGGCGGGTCGCTAGTGGTGTTCCCCAGGGCTCGGTGTTGGGCCCGGTTCTGTTTAATATCTTTATCGATGATTTGGATGAGGAGATCGAGTGCACCCTCAGCAAGTTTGCAGACGACACCAAGTTGGGAGGCAGGGTCGATCTGCTTGAGGGTAGGAAGGCTCTATAGAGAGATCTGGACAGGCTGGATCGATGGGCCGAGGCCAATTGTATGAGGTTCAACGAGGCCGAGTGCCGGGTCCTCCGCTTCGGTCACGGCGACCCCGTGCGGCGCTACGGGCTTGGGGAAGAGCGGCTGGAAAGCTGCCTGGCAGAGAAAGACCCGGGTGTGCTGGTTGACAGCCGGCTGAATATGAGCCAGCAGTGTGCCCAGGTGGCCGGGAAGGCCAACGGCATCCTGGCCTGTACCAGAAATAGTGTGGCCGGCGGGAGCAGGGAGGTAATTGTTCCCCTGTATTCGGCACTGGTAAGGCCGCACCTCGAGTACTGCGTTCAGTTTTGGGCCCCTTGCTACGGGAAAGACGTTGAGGTGCTGGAACGTGTCCAGAAAAGGGCAACCGAGTTGGTGAGGGGCCTGGAGCGTAAGTCTTATGAGGAGCGGCTAAGGGAGCTGGGGCGGTTTCGTCTGGAGAAAAGGAGGCTGAGGGGAGACCTTATCGCTCTCTACAACTACCTAAAGGGGGGGTGTAGCGAGGTGGGTGCTGGTCTCCTCTAGCAGGTGGCTGGAGATAGGACGAGAGGAAATGGAGGTCCCTGGAGGTATTAAAAAAGTGTGTAGACGACGTACTCCAGAACATGGTTTAGTGGGCATGGATGATGGTGGGACTCGATGATCTTGAAGGTCTTTTCCAACCTCAATGATTCTATGATTCTACATGCCGAGGAGACCCTCTAAAGCCAGGGGATGAACTAAGAGAAGGGAAAAAAAAAAAAAGACATAAAAAAAATTTAAAAAGCATCAAGGTATGTGACAAACAAGAAAGAATTAAAAACAAGGGATAGACAGCTTGATAAAAGTAGACACGCAAAGAAAATTTTAAAAGCGACCAGATAGAATACAGGAAAAAAGTAAATAATAGAGACAAAAGCATGTAGAAGTGAACACAAACAAAAATTCAAAAGTGAAAACAGGAAAAAATGAAAAAATAGCAAAACCCCCTAAATAGACAGAGACAGAGAGAGAAAATTTTAAAAGCAATGGGATACAGGACAGACTAGAAGGAATTCAAAAATAAAGACGGCGAACTGGCTACAAGTAGATGAGGAAAGAAAATTTAAAAGCGACAGAGCACAGGACAGACAGGAAATAATTAATAAACAGGGAGAGAGATCATGATTAAAGTAGACATAGACTGAAAAATGTATAAGCGAGAGGATACAGGAAACGGGAAAAAGATTAGGAAATAGGGAGAGAAAACGTGATAAAAGTACACCTAGAAACAAAATTTCACAACAAAAAGAATTATGAGAGTACAAAATTGAAAATTAGGGACAGTTAACTAGATAAAAGTAGACATAGAAACAAAATTTAGAAAGCAACGTAATTCATGACAGACAGGAAAGAACTGAAAACCAGGAACAGGGATCAGAGTAGAAGGAAACATTGAAAGACAATTTTAAAAGTGACGGGGTATATGGAAGCAAGGGAGGAATTAAAATCTAGGGAAAGGGAGCGAGATAAAGGGAATTGTTGAAAGATAAATTAAATAGCAAAGGGGTATAAGAAATATAGGGAAGAAATAAAAAATCAAGAAAGGGAGCCAGATAGAGGGAGACATAGAAGGAATTTTAAAAAGCAGCTGAGTACAAGAAACACAGACAAGAATAAAAACACAAGGACGAGGAGATGGATAGAGGACAATGTAGACAGGAAACTTAAACGGCGATTGGGTACAAGAAGCAAAAGATGGATAATAATTTAAAAATAGGGACAGGGAGATGGATAGAAGGAGCCATAAAAAGCAAAAAGTGATGGGGTACAGAGAGAGAGAGGAATTTTAAAAAGGGTTGGGGCATCAGAGGGAGGGAAACATAGAAAGAGAAATTAAAATGCAACTGGGTACAAGAAACATGGGAAAGCAGTAAAAAATAGGAGCCACAGAGAGGGAAACGTAGGGAAAAAAATGTATAGATGAAGTGGTACAGGGCAGAGTTGGCAGAAGAGTAACAAGTTTTGGAGAGCCAGGCAGGCAGGTGGGCTGGTGGAGGGAGAGGCGGAAGGAGGGACAGGCAGGGAGGCGGACAGAGATCTGGGGAAGGGCGGCAGAGACGGAGCGGGATGCACGCGACAGAATGCGTGACTCTCCGCAGCTCCCGACGCCGGTGGGAGACATTCACCGCCCCGATGCTTTTCTCTCCGCCTCGGCGGCAGGTGCCTCGACGCTCCTCTCCCGTGAGGCTTCCCGGTGGCTTGTGCGCGCGGCTGACGGAGGCGCCGTGCGCTGCTGGCGCGCTCTGCCGGGGATGGCTCGGAGGGATACTTCCTCGCCGCGGGGGCTGGCTGTTCCTTGCTGGACGTGGCTGCCTGCGGGACCCCCTTGGATTCCCTCCTCGGATGGTTCACCTTCATCAGCTCCCTCAGGTGGGTGTGCCTGGGCAGACCCTTCCCCAGCTAAAGGGAGGGATTCAAAAATAGGGACAGTGAGCTGGATCGAGGGGGACATAGAAATAAAACTTAAAAAGCAATAGGGTATGAGGCAGATAGGAAAACATTAAGAAATAAAGGCAGGGAGACGGACTGGGGGATACATAGAAACAAACAAGAAAGCAGCAGGGTACAGGAAACAAGAAACAATTTAAAACCAGGGACAGGGAGGAAGAGAGAGGGAGAAATAGAAAAAAAATTCAAAAAGCGACGGGGTACGATTCACATGGGTGCAAATTAAAAAATAAGGCCGGGGAGCTGGGGAGAGACATACGTATAAAGAAAATTTTAAAACTGACAGGGTAAAGGAAAGAGTGAGAAGAAATAAAGAGGAGGAAGAGGGAGCTAGATAGAGGGAGGCATAGAAAGAAAGTTTGACAAGAAATGAGGTAAAGAGCAGAGGGAGTTTCCTGGTTTTGGCTAGAATAGAGATAATTTTCTTCCTAGTAGCTGGTATAGTGCTGTAGTTTGCATTTAGCATGACAATAATGTTGATAAAACAGTGATGTTTTAGTTGTCACGAGGCAGTGTTTATACTAAGTTGAGGATGTTTCAGCTTCTCATACTGCCCTGCCAGTGGAGGCTGGGAGTCCACACAGCTGGGACAGCTGACCCAAACGAGCCAAAAGGGTATTCCATAGCATATGATGTCCTGCCCAGTATATCAACTGGGGAAGCTGGCCAGGGGATGCCACAGGCAGGGGATTGGCTGGGCACCGGTCGGTGGGTGGTGAGCAAATGTTTATTTGTTAATGCGTGTAAGTCCTGGGAGTGAGTCTGCTCCGGGGCTCGGTGCCCATACGCTCGCCCTTCCCCTGGGACAACTTGGCAGTTGTTACTGCGGCAGCAGATACAGAGAATGAAAATACAGCGTTGGGGAGCAAGAGAGAGGAACAGAAACAGAAAAATAAAATGAGGGAGAAAGGCTGAGGAGCAGAGAAGGAAAAGTACAGGGAAAAGGACAGTGAGATGGAGAAATCAATAAAAAAGGGATGAGGAGCCCCGCAGGGACGTGGCAGAAGAAACACAGGGTCGGGGAGCATCACGCAGCCCCGCTCGCCTTCTCCCTCGGCGCAGTCGCGGCCCGGCAGAGCTCAGCAACTGCTCCGCTCCTCCCTTGGCCTCTCTGCAGCCAGCCAGGGCAGGGCAGTGCTGGCCCCTCTGCAGGCAGCCACCCCATTAGAGGCAGGGACTGTCACCATCATCCTCACTGCCTGCACCTGAGGCTCCTCCAGCCCTGGCCCACAGCTGGAGCCCAGCAGGACCACCAGGGGGCCATCACCCGACCCCCACAATGCATCACCTCCTCCCCTGGACTCCCTCACAGCCCCTCGCTCTGTGCAAAGGGAGCACAAAGGAGACGGCGAGTGTTTATGCAGTCATGCGTGTAATAAGTTCTGGGAGCGAGTCTGCTCAGGGCCGCCAAAGCTCCCCCTGCCCCTGGGACTCCTTGGCAGTCAGTTGGTTGGCTTCTGGGCTGATGAGCTGGTGGGCAGAGGTGGAGGCTGCCAAAAATGACCAGGGTGCTGCACGCTAGATGAGAGGATAAAAGTGGCAGCCTGCTGGAGAGTGCGGGTGTAATCAGAAAGCATGAGGCAGAGAACGGGACAGCGAGCCCGACAGGGATGGAGAAAGACGCAGCAGGGAGAGGAGGAAGAGATAACGGGACAGTGACTGACAAGGAAGGATGGGGAGCAGGATGGAGATGCAGAAAAAAACTGGTGTAGGCAGCATGACAGAGAGGGAGTTAAAAAGAACAAGGGTGCGCAGCTGGACTGAGAGAGATGAGGAAAGAAAAAGTGACAAGAAACAGGGCACAGACAGAGGAATGAAACAACAGGGACTCAGGACAGCAAATGATGGAGGGAAGGGGCAGGAGGGTGGGAAACAACACAAAACAAACAACATAGCTACACACACTACAGGGAAGAATTAAGAAGGGGTAACAGGGAGGAATTAAGGAAGAGGGACAGAGAGCTTGCCAGAGAGAGGTGAAGAAAGGCAAAAGATCGTACGTGTGACAGGGCAGACAGGGAGGAATTGAGAAACCAGGGACAGGGAGCTGGACAGAAAGAGAGGAAGAAATAAAACGGGAAAAAGCAACAGGCCACAGGGCAGAGAGAGAGGAATTGATAAATAAAGGACAGGGGACCAGACAGAGCATGATAGAGAACAGAAAAAACCAGCAGTGGGCTACAGGGAGGAGGAAGGAATTAAAGAACAGGGAGTGGGAGCCGGACAGAGACATAGAGAAAGCAGAGGGGGAAGCAATGGGCTAAAAGACATGTAGGGAGGAAGTAAAAACTAGTGTCAGGGAGCCAGGCAAGAGAGATGGGAAAAGACAAATACTGTGGGGCTACGAGACAGAGACTGTGGAGTTAAAATGCAGAGAGGGAGCCCAACAGAGAGAGGGGGAGCCCAACGGGGGGGGGGGGGCAACAGAGAAGAGGGGACCAACAGGAGGCGGGGGGCAACGGGGAGGGGGGCAGCAGAGAGAGGGGGAGCCCAGCCGAGACAGGGGGAGCCAGGGGGAAGTCCAGACATGCTATGGGGGCCAGAGGGAGGAATTAAGAACTGGGGACAGGGAGCCAGACAGAGAGAGATGGAAATCGCGGGGAATAGCTCTGGGTGCAGGAAGGAGGAGGAATTAATAAATAGGGACAGGGAGCTGGACAGAGAGGGTTGGAGAAAGGCAAAAATATCGGCATGGTACAGGGCAGAAAGGAAGAATTTAAAAATGGGGGCAGTGAGACTGACGTAGAGAGATGGAGAAAAGAAAAAAGCGACGAGCTATGCAGAAGAGAGGGAAGAATTAACAAACAGGGCCAGGAAACAAGAAAGAGCAAGGTGGAGAGCAGGGTGGAGAAAGGCGAGGGGGAACCCGAGGGGCAACAGGACAAGAGAGGGAGGAATTAAAAGTGAGGGACTGCGAAAGGAGAGTCAACGAAAGAAACAGAATCGCACCGTGCTGCAGAACCGAGAAGGAAGAAACTGAACAACGGGGACGGGGAGCCAGAGAAAGAAAGAATAGCGATGGGCTACAGGACAGAGAGGGAGGAATGAAAAAATAGAGATCGGGGGTTGGGCAGAGAGAGATGGAGAAAGAGAAAGTAGCCAGGGGCAACAGGGCAGAGAGAGGGGAGGGAGGAAGGAAAAAACAATGATCCAGAGCCAAACACAGAGAGAGACGGCACAAGAAAGTTATAGCGACGGGCTACAGGGAGGAGAGAGGAATGAAAAGATAGGGACAGGGGGCCAGATGCAGGGCGACACACACGGGATGTATAGCAACAGCCAGAGAGTGGAGAGGGAGGAATTAAAATGGCGACAGGGAAGCAGAGGTGGTGGTGGTGGTGAGACAAATAAGGGGGAGGAGGAAGAAAGACAGGCTGCGGGGAAGAGAAGGAGGAATTTAAAAAATTGGTATCCAAAGCTGGACAGAGAGACAGAGAAAGAAAAAAATTGAAAAATCGTAAGAGGGAGCCAGCTAGAGATACGGAGAAAGGACAAAAATGCAATGAGCACCAAGACAGAGAGGGAGGGATTTCAAAACGGAAGGGACCGGGAGCCATGCAGAGAGAGACAGAGAAAGGGAAGATAGCGGCAGGCTGCAGGGCAGCGAGGGAAGAATTAAAAAGTAGGTACAGGGAGCTGGACAGAGAGCAACAGAGAAAGAAAGAAAAAAACCCCAAACCACCCTGCAACAGGCTACAGGGCAGAGAGGGAGCGATTAAAGACCCAAGCCAGGGAGCAGGATAGAGAATGCAAAAATAGCAACGGGCCGCAGGGCAGAGAGGGAGGAATTACAAAACAGGGGCAGGGAGCTGGACAAGAGAGAAATGAGGAAAGATCAATAACAACATTGTGCTACAAGCCGAGAGGGAGAAACTGAAAAATAGGGACCGAGAGCCAGAAAAAGGAGAGGCAGAGAAAGAACAAATCACAGTAGGCCACAGGGCAGAGAAGGAGAACTTTAAAGAGCGATGTGTACAGGGCAAAGAAGGAGGAAATTTTTTTTTTTAAGTAAGGACAGGGAGCTGGATAGAGAGACACAGAGAAAGAAAAAACATCAATGGGCTACAAGACAGACAGGGAGGAATTAAAAAATCCTGGTAGTGAGCCAGAGAGAGAGAGAGTGCGCAAAAGAAATGAAATTGCAATGTGGCACAGGGCAAAGAAAGAGAAAATTGAAAAACAGGGCCTGGGAACTGGAAAGAGAGAGCCGGGGGGGGGGGGAAGCTGCTCTAGGGCAGAGAGGGAGGAATGAAAAAACAGGGGCAGGGAGCCAGAGAGAGAGAGAGAGAAAGAGAGAAAGAAAGACAACTTGAAAAGTGGTGCTCTGCAGGGCAGAGGGGGAGGAATTTTAAAAAAGAAATCAGGATCTTGAGCTGGACCGAGAGAGACAGAGAAAATTAAAATGTTGATGGGTACCAGGGCAGAGGTGGAGGAAACAAAAAACAGGGGCAGGGAGGCAGATGGAGAGACTGAAAGGGGCAAAAGTCCTGACAGGCTTCTAGAGAGAGAGAGAGAGGTGTGAAATAAAAATGAGAAAGAGGAGAGTTGGACAGAGAGAGACAGAGAAAGAAAAAAGGCTACAACGAGCTATCAGGCGTGTATCAGGCAGAGGAGGAGAGTTTAGAAATGGGGACAGTAAGATGGACAGAAAGGAAAGAAGCGACGGGCGATGTGGCAGATAGGGCGGAATGAAGAAAGAGGAATGGGGAGCCAGACAAACCGAGATGGGGGTAGAAAAATATAGTGACGGTCTAGGGGGCAGAAAGAGAAGACTTAGAAAAACAGGAACAGGAAGCAAGAGAGAGTGACATGGAGAAAGGAA
This sequence comes from Harpia harpyja, assembly GCF_026419915.1. Taxonomy (NCBI): domain Eukaryota; kingdom Metazoa; phylum Chordata; class Aves; order Accipitriformes; family Accipitridae; genus Harpia; species Harpia harpyja. Next base: position 27,149 of record NC_068969.1, read on the forward strand.
AAAATATTGATGGGCAACAAGACAAAGAGGAGGGAATTCAAAATGAGGGGCTGGGAGCAGGATAAAGACAGATGGAGAAAGCACAAGATGCGTGATGTGCTACAGACCCAAGAAGGGAGACCTTGAACGACAGGGAGCCAGACAGAGTGAGCCAGAAACAGCAAAAATACCAATGAGCTGCAGGACAGAGAGGGAAGAATGCAAAAATAGTGGCTAGGAGCAAGACAGAGAAGGAAAGAGTTAGCTATGGGCTACAGGTCAGAGACAGAGAAGACCTAAAACATGGGGACAGGGAACTGCTCAGAGAAAAACGGAAAAAGGAGGTACAGGGGAGGAAAAAATGGGGTAAGGGAGGGCCCGGGACGCCCAAGAGGGGTGACAGGGCCCTGAGGGCCCAGGGCTCACCGCAGCTTTCGCTCTTGACGCTGCCGGGAGAATTTGCCAGTTCAGCTGCTTCTTTCTCCTCCTCTCCTCCCTTCCTCTTCTGTTAACTCCGGTCGCTTGGCTATCCTCCACCTAAGAGAATACGCGGGTGTCTCACAGCTGTTACGAGACAAAGCTTCCTAGACGCGTAGTCTCGCTCCCTCGTGCGGTACGCGCAGGAGTAGGACGGAGGGAGAGAGAGCAAGAAGGCAGGAAACAAGCCAGAAAGATTGAGGAAAAACGAGACGGCAATCATGACAAAGGGATGGAGAGATAAAAACCAGTTCCGGGATGAGAAAAAAAGCCAGGGAGCGGGACAAAGGGGTATAATGCAACAGCGAGCTGGGCAGGGGCATATAGCGAGAAACGATGGAACAGGCAGTATGGGCATGTGCAGACAAAAAGTTAGGGGGAGGATGGAAGACAGAGAGAATAAGAGAAAAGGGACAGGGCATAGATGGAGAAAGGAATATTAGAGACAGGGAGAGGCGGAGAGTGATAGGACCGAGGCAGAGAGATGGAGAAAGAAAAAAATTGGTGATGGGCAGCAGGCCAGAGGGACAAGGAAAGACAGGAGGAAGGACAGCTGGATATAGAAAACAGGTAAGAGACAGAGAGCCAGAAAGTGGGATACTGCAAAAGAGAGCGGGATGGGGATTGGGACGCTGGCATAGGGAGGCAACGAGAGCAACAGAGAAAATGGGGATGGAGAGTGGGATGGAAAGTGAAGCAACAAATAATAGGGCCGGGGAGCAGGATAGAGGGCGAGAGAGAGTGAAGGGGGGACAGGTAAGACAACAGATCATTAAAGAAAATGAAAGGAACAGCACAGAGGGTCACAGAGAAAAAGAGAGGGAGAGCAAAAAGGAAAAAATAAGATGAGGGAGAAGGACTGAGCAGCAGAGAGAAAAAGGACGGAGACAGAGAAAACAAAGACTGGAGGCAGAACAAAGGGAAAGATTGACAAGGACAGGGAGCGGGATAAAGGGATGGAAAATGAAGATATAGCGATGGGCAGCAGGATAGAGGAAGAGAGAGGAAAAGAGCAAGAAGAGCAAAATAAGGACTATGACAGAAAGATGTAGAAAGACCAGGGCATCTCATAAGGGTAGAAAGAAAAAAAGAGGGATGGGGAGCAAGACAGCGTGATAGAGAGGGAGAGGGATGCGAGGATACGGCACAACACAGGCACGGGGAAGAAGAAAGAATGACACAAGAGAAAGTGGGGGATAGGGAGCAGGAGAGATGGAGAACGAAAAAATGGCAACGTGCAGAAGAACAGAAATATAAAAAATTAAAAAATGCTTATAGGGAGCAGGACAAAAGGACAAAGCAAGAGGAAAAATCAATGGGGAGAAGGATGAGTAACACAGCAAGATACTGGGGGAGTGAGAGCGAGGGAACACGCAGCAGGACACAGGGATGAAGAAAGAAAAAATAGGGAGAGGAAGAAAAGCTAAGTAATCAACAGAGAAGGGGGGGAAAAGGGAACTGGACAGACTTGGGCAGCAGGACAGAGACATGGAGAAAGAAAAAACAGAGACAAGGACAGAGGGATAGAGAGGCAAAGAGAGGGAGGGGACGGAGACAGCGGGGTGTAAACAGAGAGGAACGGCATGTGGTACGCAAGATAGCAGAGCGAGAGGTACAAGGAAGCAGAAAGAATGACAGAGAAGAAACAAGGGGGATGGGGACCAGGTCAGAGAGCTGGAGAAAGACAAAATACTGATGGGGAGCAGGATGGGAGAATGGAGCCAAAAGAGATGAATGGGAAACAGGGCAGTGGGATGCAGACAGCAAAAATAATGATACGCACCAGGACAGAGAAATGAGGGACAGGGAACAGGATAGAGGAATGGAAAGAAAAAATACTAATGAGCAACAGGACAAAGGATATAGAGCAAAAGGAGGAAAAAAGGAAGGGGGAAGGGAGAAAGTAATAGGGATAGAAAGTGCGATACACAGAGAGACAAAAAGCAGGACAAGCAACGGGACTGGCGGCAGTGGAGGGAACCAGATGCAGATTAAGAAAGAGATGGAGGGGGAAAAAAAACAGACAGAGATGGAGGAAGAAAAAGTAGGGGCAGAGTAGGGAAAAGAGAAAAGAAAAAAGGGACACCTAGCTGGACAGGCAGCTATAACTAGAAACAAGGAGACAGGCAGCGGGACAGAGGGATAAAGGCAGAAAAACCTGTGAGAGGAAGCAGGATGGACAGTGAAACAAAAAAAGGGGCAGGGAGCGGCACTGAGAAATGGAGAAGGAAGCATTAGGGGCAGAGGGAGGAAAAGGCAGGTTGGAGGAAGGACAGAGAGCAAAAGAGAACGACAGAACTTGGACAAAGAGTGGGAGAAAGAAATACTAGTGACGAGCAGCAGGCCAGAGGCAGAGGTGGCACAGGGAAGGAAGGACAAGAGGAAGGAGATAGGGATACCGAAAACAAGCGAGGGACAGACAAGCGAGGGACAGGGTGCAAGAAAATGGATACAGAGAAAAAGAGAGGGATGGGGAGAAGGACACTGGGATAGAGAGAGAACGACAGGAAGAATGATAGGGAGATGGAGCCAGAGGAAAAACAGGGACCAAAATCAGGACAGAGAAATGGAAACATAAAATGAGGAAAATTAGGGTTGGGGAGCGGGACAGAGGGGTGGAGAGACAACAAAGGACTCGAGGATAACAACAGAGAAAGAGGGAGGGAGAGAGGGAAGGAGGGACGGGCAGCAGCACGGTGGGATGGAGAAAGAGAGGCAGGGGGAGTGGGGCAGAGAAATGGAGAAAGAAAATACAGTGATGGGGAGCGAGACAGAGGAGTAGAAAGAGAAAAATAAGACAAGGGAGAAGACCGAGGAGCAAAGAGAGAGGAAAGGTCAAAAGAAAAGGTCAGAGAGGTAGGGAAATCAAGAAAGAGAGAGATGGAACAAGAAGATGTAGGGTCGGTAAACAGGACAGAGATGGGGGTAGAAAGAGAGAACAAACAAAGGAGGAATGACAACTATGACAGAGCACAGGGCATACAGACAGAGACAGAAAAAGGACAGGGAATGAGAAAGAAAGAAAGGTTCAGATCTGTACAAAGAGATTAAGAAGTGGGGGGGGGGGAAGCAACGGGCTAGAGCAGAGAGAGGTGAGGAGGAGAAAAAAAGGGCCAGGGAGCGGGACAGAGGAGGAGAGAAAGGAGAAAAGGGAGAACCAGGTGGACAGGGAGATATAGCAAGAAACAACTGGGCAGGCAGCAGGATAGAGAAATAAAGATGGAAAAAGATGGGGACAGGAAGCGGGACAGAGGAACAGTGAGGGGAAACAAGGGGCAGGCAGCAGGACAGCGGTGGAGAAAGCAGCATTGGGGCAGAAGGCTAGAAAGAGAAAAAAGAAAGACAGAAAGCAGAATGCGGGATGGGGTGAGGGGGAAAGAAGGACAAGGAGCAGGACACAGTATCAGACAGGAACAGTGAGCGAGACAAGGTGATACAGAGAGGAAAAAAAGGGCCAGGGAAACAGGACAAAGTGAAAGACAGGCAAAATTAAAAGACATGGAGCAGGACAGAGACAGAGTGAGAAAAGATAGCGGCAAGGAACAGGACAGAGCATCAAAGAATAAGAAAAACTGCAGAGGGAATAAGACAGAGAAATGGAGAGGGGAGACAAGGAGAAGGACACAGAAAAGGGCCAGGGTGGGTAGGATCCAGGGAACTACAGGCCTGTCAGCCTGACCTCAGTACCGGGGAAGATTATGGAGCGGTTCGTCTTGAGTGCGCTCACGTGGCACGTGCGGGACAACCAGGGGATCGGGCCCAGCCGGCGTGGGTTCATGAAAAGCGGGTCCTGCTTGACCAACCTGATCTCCTTCTATGACCAGGCGACACGCCTAGTGGATGAGGGAAAGGTTGTGGATGTTACCTACCTTGACTTCGGCAAGGCCTTTGACGCTGTCTCTCATGGCATACTCCTTGAGAGGCTGGCAGCTCATGGCTTAGACAGGTGTACTCTTCGCTGGGTAAAAAAAACTAGCTGGATGACTGAGCCTAGACAGTTGTGGTGAACAGGGTTAAATCTGGTTGACTAACGGTCACAAGTGGTGTTCCCCAGGGCTCAGTTTTGGGGCCAGTTCTCTTTAGTATCTTTATCATCAATGATCTAGATAAGGGGCTTGAGTGTACCCTCAGTAAGTTTGCAGATGACACCAAGTTGGGAGGGAGGGCTGCTCTACTTGAGGGTAGGAAGGCTCTACAGAGGGATCTGGACAGGCTGGATCGATGGGCCAAGGCTAATCGCATGACGTTCAGCGACGCCAAGTACCCGTTCCCATGCTTCAGTCGCAACGACCCCGTGCAGTGCTACGGGCTTGGGGAAGAGCGGCTGGAAAGCTGCCCGGCGGAAAAAGACCTGGGGGTGCTGGATAATAGCTGGCAGAATATGAGCCAGAAACAGTGTGGCCAGCAGGAGCAGAAAAGCGATTGTTCCCCTGTGTTCGGCACTGGTGAGGCCGCACCTCAAGTACTGCGTTCGGTTTTGGGGCCCTCGCTATGGGAAAGACATTGAGGTGCTGGAACGTGTCCAGAGAAGGGCAACTGAGTTGGTGAGGGGCCTGGAGCATAAGTCTTAGGAGCGGCTAAGGGAACTGGGATGGTTTAGTCTGGAGAAAAAGAGGCTGAAGGGAAACCTTATTGCTCTCTACAACTACCTAAAGGGGGGTTGAAGTGAGGCGGTGCTGGTCTTTTCTATCAAGTAACTAGAGATAGGACGAGAGAAAATGGGCTGAAGTTGCGCTGGGGAGGTTTAGATTGGATATCAGAAAAAATTTCTTTACTGAGATGGTTGTCAGGCATTAGAACAGGCTGCCTAGGGTAGTGATGGAGTCACTATCCCTGGAGGTGTTCAAAAAACAGGTAGACGTGGCATTTTGGGACATGATTTAGTGGGTGTGGTCATGTTGGGTTGATGGTTGGACTTAATGATCCTAGAGGTCTTTTCCAAATTTCGTGATTTGATTCGATTTGATTCTATTCTAGGGAGCAGAACAGAGATGTAGCAAGAAAGGAAAAAAGGAAGGGAAGGAGAACAAAGGGAGAGAGAGACAAGGACTGGAAGAAGGACAAAGGGATGGAAGAGGAAAAAAATAGTGATAGGCTGCAGGACAGAGATGGAGAAGTTAAAAAAAAGACACAGGGAACATGACAGAACGAGAGTGAGAAAAAAGGGACAGAGAGCAGGACAGCACTGGAGGAAAAAACAACTGTGATAGGCAGTGAGAGAGAGAGATAGAGGAAGAGAGAAAAGAGAGAAGGGACAGCTAGCAAGGGTGTAAGAGGGAATAGAACAGAGAAATACAGAAAAGATAGCAAGAGGAAGCAGGGCAGAGGGACAGCAGTAGAAGAAAAAAGGGACAGGGATCTGGACAGATGGAGAGAAAAAAGCAGGAGGAACAGATACAACATGATATGATGGGACAGGAAGTAAGACAGAGTGACAGATGAGAATAATGACAAGAGATAGAGAGAGACTGTGAGAAACACAGGAGGTTGCATAGAGAGAGGTATTAGGACCCCTGCAGAGAAATAGAAGACATGAATAGAAAGAGTAGGGAGCACCACAAAGGGTCAGAGAAAGAGAAGAGCAGGAAGAAGAACGGGGACAGGGAGATACAGAATGAAAAAAAACCCCAGATATTATACACATATTATCCAGTAACCAAGCCCATTTCAGAGTTACACGCTATCTGAGCCCATTTCAGTGCCACGCCCGAGCCCATTTCAAAGTTACACTGTAGCCGAGCCCATTTCGGCAGCGCACCGCGCCCGAGCCCATTTCGGCAGCGCACCGCACCCGAGCCCATTTCGGCGCCGCACACTACCCGAGCCCATTTCAAAGTTACACTGTAGCCGAGCCCATTTCGGTGCCGCACCGCGCCCGAGCCCGTTTCGGCGCCGCACCGCACCGCGCCCGAGCGCATTTCGGCGCCGCACCGCACCGCGCCCGAGCCCATTTCGGCGCCGCACACTACCCGAGCCCATTTCGGCAGCGCACCGTACCCGAGCGCATTTCGGCACCGCACCGCGCCCGAGCCCATTTCGGCGACGCACCGCGCCCGAGCCCATTTCAAAGTTACACTGTAGCCGAGCCCATTTCGGTGCCGCACCGCGCCCGAGCCCGTTTCGGCGCCGCACCGCGCCGCGCCCGAGCCCATTTCGGCGCCGCACCGCACCGCGCCCGAGCGCATTTCGGCGCCGCACCGCACCGCGCCCGAGCCCATTTCGGCGCCGCACACTACCCGAGCCCATTTCGGTGCCGCACCGCGCCCGAGCCCGTTTCGGCGCCGCACCGCGCCGCGCCCGAGCCCATTTCGGCGCCGCACACTACCCGAGCCCATTTCGGCAGCGCACCGCGCCCGAGCGCATTTCGGCGCTGCACCGCACCGCGCCCGAGCCCATTTCGGCACCGCACCGCACCCGAGCGCATGTCGGCGCCGCACCGCACCGCGCCCGAGCGCATGTCGGCGCCGCACACTACCCGAGCCCATTTCGGCAGCGCACCGCGCCCGAGCGCATTTCGGCGCCGCACCGCGCCCGAGCCCATTTCGGCAGCGCACCGCGCCCGAGCCCATTTCGGCGACGCACCGCGCCCGAGCCGGAGCCCATTTCGGCGCCGCACCGCACCGCGCCCGAGCCCATTTCGGCGACGCACACTACCCGAGCCCATTTCAGAGTTACACTGTAGCCGAGCCCATTTCGATGCCGCACACTACCCGAGCCCATTTCAAAGTTACACTGTAGCCGAGCCCATTTCGGCAGCGCACCGCAACCGAGCCCGAGCCCATTTCGGCGTCGCACACTACCCGAGCCCATTTCAAAGTTACACTGTAGCCGAGCCCATTTCGGCAGCGCACCGTGCCCGAGCAAATTTCAAAGTTACACAGTACCCGAGCCCATGTCACAGTTACATAGCTACAGCACCCCCTTCAAAGTTGTGCAATTACTAGAGCCAGTAATGCGCACCCTTTCTATTAACCCATCCGCAGCTACATTTACCTCGAGGTATTTACAACTCTCCCTTGGATGCCTAATTCTAATGAACACTTTCACTTACTTAAACAGCTAAGTTGACCCCATTCGAGACCCCAGGGACGGCGCCCGAAGCGCATGCCACGCTCCTCCGGCACCAAGCGTGACGAGGACATCGAGACCCGAGGAAGGTCTAAGCACAGAAGACAGACTACACAAACTACACACCACCACGGATGCAGGCCGGAACTGCCCTGCCCGGCACACGCAGGTCTCGCGCTGAAAAGCAACCCGCTCCCTTTGCCTGCGCAAAGGGGACTGCTTTGGGACAGCCCTCTCTCCTGCACTAACTTTAAAACCCCTCCCTGCAATTCCCAGCTTCGTCCCTTCCTCCCAGCCTCTCCCCAGCCCTGGTCCCTCAACTTAGCTTGCAGAGGGCCGACGGTCTGAATCCATTATCCAGAAAAACCACACGGGCTAACTGGGATATTCCTGCAGTCGCCAGGCTCCTCTTCGTCATCTGCAGGTAAAAAAAAAAACCAACCAACCAAACCAACCAACCCACCCACCCAAACCAAACCAGAAAATGTAGTAAGCATCCCATCGGCCAACGCCAACTGCTTCCCCGACTTCCCGCTCCTCACAAGTGCCACCGCGTTACGCTTACTCGCTCATTGCGGAGTCGGACCCTGCGGCCGTCGTTGCTCGTGGTACCAAAGATACAGAGAGACGCGAACGTGAAGAGTCACCAGCCCCACGCTCCTCCTCGCTAATCCACAGCTCACCTCAAAGGCTCATCCCATTCCAAAGGTGGCCTGCACAGCGCCTCCAAAACAAAAAGGAAAAGCTTAACCGAGGGGCCACGTAATACTTTGCTATTCAACACCGACCCGGCCGACGACCGCCTCACCTTCTCGGACCGCTCGTCGGCCTGCGCCTTCGCCCCTCCGAGGCTGCGTGCGCCACCTGCAAAAACCAAAGCAGAAGACGCATGCCGAGACACCGCCCGAAACCTCAGCCCGCCCGCACCGATTCCCATCTCCCTCTCCTTTCCCTCGCCTGCCCCGCCTCTGCCATCAACAGCTTGCCACGTCGAGGCCTGCGTACCGCCTGCAAAAGGCAAACGACAAGGGACTCTTCCAACTCTGCCAATGATACCACACCTCAAAAGGAACTGTTGCTTCACCCCTTCAGTCATGGCTCACCTTGTCCAAGTCACCTCTGGTGCCGAGATCCCGCTTCGCACCTTCAAAATAAAAGAAAAAAACCCCAAACCTATAAACTAGTCATAGAGCCACCGGCCACATCTTCCCTGCAACTCCACTCACAGACCCACCTTCTTGCAGTGCTCTGCTTCCCTCCTCTGTCACTCTTCGGCATGCATCTTGTCCCTCCTCATCTGAAAAAGAAAATTACTGAACAAGTCACCTAGATGCAAAGCAAGAGCTTAACAATTCCAGAGGTCTCGATTCCATCTAGGAATACCATCTGGAATCCAACTATAGCCTACCATAAAAAAAAAAAAAAGGCCAAACTTTAAGCCCATCACATGCAAGACTTAACACCTTTAGAGATTCAAATCCCCTTCACTACTCCTCAACAACCCCTGCCACATGGCTCCAATCGTCTCTGTAAAACACTATCGACGTGGCTGTCCACACAGCCCGCCGATGGCTACTCGAGCCGAGATGACTGTACAATCCATGCCTAAACGGTCTAGGCACATCAACATTTCACCCGTAGACACTTATTTCTATTCTACCTACATGACTCTACATCCCCAGGCAGAGCAACTCCAAGCCAAACACACTTGCCTACTCACACGCAGGGGGCAGGGAAGAATGGCCAGTGCTCGCCAAACGGGTTCAGGGAGGAAATGCCCACACCCACCGACTTGGGGGGGTATGGGTGAATATAAACCACTGCAGACAGGCAGGAGGAGCAGAAGAGAGGAGACACCGACTGACGGACACGCCGGAGCGGGGGTCAGACACCGACCGACAGACACGCTGGAGCGGGGGTCAGACACCGACCGACGGACACGCCGGAGCGGGGTGGGGGGACATATGGACCAAGGGACAGGCGAGGCAGGGGGAGACACCGACTGACGGACAAGCAAGGGGGGGGGGGAATTTAACAACTGACAGACACAAAAAGACAGAGGAGAGACACTGACTGATGGAAACACAAGGAATGGGGAGACACAGACCGACAGACAGGCGGGACGGGGCGAGACACTGACCGATGGACAAGCAAGGCAGGGCAAAACGCTCACCGATGGACACGCGAGGTGGGGTGAGACACCGACTGACGGACACACGGAGCAGGGATCGAGAGAAAACCACTGACAGAAACACCGGGGGAGAGGAAAGACACTCACCCACAGACGCATGGGGGAGGAAAGACACCAACCCACGGACAAGTGATACCGAAAAGCCGGTCAAAGAAACTCTCCAAGACTCGTTTGGGACTGCTAGAAAGCAGGCATTCTTTATTGCAGCGCTGGATACACGGGGGATAATTCCACCTAGCGTGCATACCACAGCTTTAGCACAAACAGGTTATATAGAATAACTAACTGCATATTAACCAGATTAGTATACATATTCATAGAAATGATTATAACTGATTATCATAGCACTGCCTACATCCGACCACACGTAACGAAGGATCCATTTGAGTCGAAGGGCTGCTTTTACAACCACCGACCCATTTGAAGTTCTCGTTGGCTGTCCTCCAAGTCTTTATTCTTGTCCTTGTTCTTTCAACATTGTTCTCATCTAGCGCACAGGAACATCTACTCCTAAGTGTAAAGAACGGCGAAACTTAGGAGTAACTACTTCTACTAGTTAATTGCTCAGCTATACTTTTGTCTATTGTTTCAATCATAGTGTTAGTAGAAGATTTCCAATCATTATTTACCAAATCTCACTTTTACAGTCACCTAGCAGCAAACCAGTCTCCATGGCTGGTACAAAATATTAAAACCATCAAAATATTTAGACATACCATACAGAACGTACGGAAATATGCTACCAATTCCCCCCCCCTTCCTGCTTGAGGCTACTAATTCTTTTAGTAGTCTCGCTTGAACAGAGATCGTGCCGCAGCTCGTTTAAGACAGCTAAAAGCGACACAGATTATAACAATGATGATAACTACTTCTCTTGCTTCGTTGGGGCGACAAGGGAAAGCTTCAGGCTACCCGGTAAAGGTATCGACTAGAACTGGGATATATCAGTATCCCTCTTTTTGAAGCAATTCTGTAAAATCAATTTGCCAATATTTTCCTGGAGAATTTCCTTGCTTAGTCATTCCAAAAAATATTTTATTATTGGTTTGGGGATTATTACATATACAAACCTACTTGTAATTATTCGGATACTTTTTATCATATCTCTATTCAAAATACACGTTTGTAAATGTTTAACAAGGTTTTCTGTTCCCCAATGTACTTTGCTATGTTCAGCCGGGGCAATTTCTCTCATTGTTGCGGGTGGGACGCTTATTTAACCTGTTGGTGTTAACGGCCCATCCTGTTTCATTTTTGTTAGCCTGCAATTTAATAATTAGTTCTTCACCTTTTTCATTATAACTTGGAGCACCTTTAGGTAAATTTACACTTGCTCTGGAACTAGTGCTAGGATGCCTTTTTCTGCAGCCTCTTTAGCAGCTCTAGCAGTCAACGGGTTACCTGTTTCAGGGACGGTCCTACCCGACCGATGTGCTTTACGGTGCATTATCACGACTGCTGTTGGCTTTGGAATGGCTTCGAACAATTTCGGCATTTGTTCTGCATGCTGAATGGTGATTCCTTGTGCGGATAGCAGTCCTCTTTCTTTCCACGCTGCTCCACGTGCATGTACTACTCCAAAAGCATACTTTGAGTCTGTCCCAATGTTGATTTGCTTTCCTTGACTTAGTTCCAGTGCTCGAGTAAGAGCTATCAATTCAGCCTTTTGGGCAGATGCATTTGAAGGCAAAGCTCGCGATTCAATTACCTTCTCGGTAGCGGTTACCGTGTATCCTGATAAACGTTTTCCTTCACGGATGAAACCGCTTCTGTCGGTATATACTTCCCAATCCGTTTCTTCCGCTGGCGCATCTCGGAGATCCGGTCGGCCGGAGTAGACTTCTTCAATTGTCTGCAGGCAGTCATGTTCCGGTTCTCCTTCAACGTGATCGGTTGTTAAAAACACAGCAGGGTTAACGATAGGAGCACTTTTTAAGGAAACATCATCTTGCTCCAGCAACACCACTTGGTATTTCGGCATTCTACTAGGGGATAACCAATGCCCTCCTTTCTGTTCGAGCACAGCGATCAGCATGTGGGGAACATACGCTGCAATTCTCTGTCCTAGGGTGAACTTCCGAGCTTCTTGGATCAATAGCGCAGTTGCAGCGACGGCTCTCGGACGACCGGGCCATCCCAGACTCACGTTGTCTAATTGCTTCGAGAAGTAGGCCACAGCTCGCCGACTTGGTCCCAGATATTGGGCCGGCACACCCAGAGCTATACCTTTTCTTTCACGAGTAAAAAGTTCAAATGTCTTTGTGAGATCTGGCAGGCCTTGGGCTGGCCGCCTCCATTAAAGCCCGTTTTAGTTGTTTGAAAGCAGCTTTCCTGGCACCAATCTAATCTATAAATCCGTTGTGTAAGGTTTTGAGCTGCTCCTATAAAGGTCGGACCAGCAAGCTGTAATTTGCAATCCACAGGCGACACCACCCGACCGTTCCCAGAAATGCTCGCAATTCTTTCAGAGTCTTGGCCTCGGGGACATGACATATTGTCTTCTTTCTCTCGGTTCCTAATTGTCTCTGTCCTTTCAGGATTTCCAAACCCAAATAAGTTACTTCTCTCTGGGTTATTTGGGCTTTTTCTTTTGACACTCGATAGCCACCGATTCCCAAAAACTTCAAAAGGCTAAGAGTTAACTTGGTGCATGGTTCTTCTGTCTCGGCTGCAATTATTAGATCACCCGCATATTGCAACAAGATTCCTTGATTATTTTCTTTCTTCCAAATCTCTAATTCTCATGCCAATTGACTTCCAAAAATGGTAGGGCTGTTCTTAAAGCCTTGAGGCAAGACTGTCCACGTATATTGGGGTGCTTCCTGACACCTCCTGCCCTCCATTTGCACCCCTGAACCCCCTTCAGTGGCTGCTCCTCAGGAGCCGCTCTTCTGAGCCACATCCCAAATTCTGGGGACACCTCCTAACTCACAACTTCCCAGAGACTCTGAGCTCTGCTACGTGCCCACAAAGTCAAGTCCCGAGGCTTAAAACCTACGAGGGGCCTGCCACAAGCTGCAAAGTTTCTAGGGACAACATGGCATTCTGTGGGCAATGAGGAAAGGCAATGAGGCATCCCAGACCCTAAAAGACACTATGCCTTATGGCCCTGCTGCCTTCTTGAGAACTACTAAAGCTCCATAGACACATGCATACAAGACGCTCACCCTAACCCCTACTAAATAATGTCACCATCGGTCCTATTAAGAGAGATAGTATCAGCAACTTACACAGAATACAGCAAAGCTGGTGAAAAAAACAAGGTTCCATTTTCAATAAAGTCAGGAATTCCAGGAAAACACAATGCATCGAGAACTAAAAAAAAAACCAAAACAATGCATACTATTAAACCATCTCACCACCCCTGAACGCTCAAAACAAAATTACTGACCTGAAAAAAAAAGAAATAAAAGCTACATACAAGCGTTACTTTCTACCACACATGCTGCTGGACCTCGACTGGTCCTCAAGCTCTTACCTCAGGCAGACACCTCTTCCCAAAGAGCTGAGCCAGCTCAAAAGCTGCAAAGGACTCAAGAGCTGAGCACCAACACCAGAAAAACCCAGGAGCACAATGAACTCCCTCAGCAGAGGCTGTGGTTCATATACCCTGTGGCCCTGCCCACCACCCTTCCCACATTCACCTGGGAAAGGGGAAGGGCAAACCACCAGAACTTACAATGTCAGCTGGAGGAGCAGCAGCAGTGTTCTCACCTGCCTTAAATTTAGAGCAAGCAAAGCCCTGAACAGAGAAAGCAATCCTTACTAGCAAAAACGATACCTGCTTTTGTACTACAGCTACAACTATAGCATCGGCAACGTGACCGGGTAGGGAATTAAACTTAATTTTTCTGGGGCGTAGATAGAAAAAGATAGATGTCCTTCTAAACGATGTAAGAAACTAGCTCATTAAATGCAATAACAAAGCTGTTATCAAAATTGAAGTGCTTGAGTTTCCTATAAAAAAAGCCAAAATGCTGTAGGGTTACGCTTCATTTCTAGCAAGGCTGTGCATACCGATTTCTAGCAAGGCTGCACGCACCGCCTAACTTCTACCAGAACTACCTTCTGGATAGGACTGAATCACAAAGCAGAATTAGATTCCTTAAGAATTCCTTCTCAAAAATATCTCTGGTTGCAAAGTAAGTTATTTACGGTAAATCGCTGACATTTCAGGGTCGCTATGATCGTCTCTCTGACTGACTCCCTTAAGAGAACTAGATGATTCCCAAAGGACAGAAACCACCAAAAAAACAGGGAAATACAAGATACGTACCAGGAACTGTATGAAGCAGCCTAATTAATACCTTACTAGCTAAAGCAAAACTAAATTGCAAAACACAATAAACACCACCAACGGGAGATGTGTCGATAAAAATAGATGAAGGCTATTGCCTCCTCTGAAAAACTCAAGAGAAGATCTAAGCTGACCATAGACATCTTTGGGGTACCAGACACCAAACAGAAACATACTGTAAGGTGGGAAAAAAAAAAAGACTGCTTTGGACCACAAAGATGGCTTTGGAAAAGGCTCCAGTAGAGCAAGAGGCATCGTCGCAGGGATTAGAGAGATCCGGAAGGGGCCAGAGAGACCAAAGAAGCCTTGGGGGTGCAAGGAGCTCAAAAGGGAATTGAACAAAGAACAGGTGTCCTCAGGGGATCGGGGACCAAATGGAGGTGCACCAAACGGATGACGGGACAGAAAGACCCACCGGGGTACCGGATATGGACTCAGCAAGGGTTTTTTACAACACGTTTTTTTACAACACGGTTTTTTTTACAACACTGTTTTACAACAGTTTTTTACAACAGTTTTTCACGTTTTTTTACAACAGGTTTTCACAACATGTTTTTTTCACAACACAGTTTTACAACAGCAACTTCAAAGTTTTACAATAGTTTTACAATACAGTTTTACAGAAGCAACTCTAAAGTTTTAAATACTGTTTCTCAATACAGTTTTGCAGTAGCAACCCTAAAGTTTCACACTTTTTTTACAACACGATTTTTTATAACACATTCTTTACAATATGTTTTTTTACAACACGTTATTTACAACACGTTATTTGCAACACCGTTTTTTTGCAACACCGTTTTTTTACAGTACAGTTTTTTTACAGTACAGTTTTTTACAACACAGTTTTACAACAGCAACTTCCAGGTTTAACAATAGGTTTACAATACAGTTTTACAACTCAGTTTTACAGTAGCTACCCTAAAGCTTTACACCACGTGTTTTTAAAACACATTTATTTTACAACGCAGTTATTTCCAACACATTTATTTTACAACGCAGTTATTTCCAACACATTTATTTTACAACGCAGTTATTTCCAACACATTTATTTTACAACGCAGTTATTTCCAACACATTTATTTTACAACGCAGTTATTTCCAACACATTTATTTTACAACGCAGTTATTTCCAACACTGTTTTTACAACGCAGTTATTTCCAACACTGTTTTTACAACGCAGTTATTTCCAACACTGTTTTTACAAAACAGTTATTTCCAACACTGTTTTACAACAGCAACTTCAAAGTTTTACAATAGTTTTACAATTCGCTTTTACAGTAGCAACTCTAAAGTTTTACAATACAGTTTCACAATACAGTTTGAGTAGCAACCCTAAAGTTTCACAACATGTTTTTTCACAACACGTGTTTTTACAACATGTTTTTTACAACACGTTTTTTTACCATGTTTTTTAAAACAGAGTTTTTTGCAACACGTTTTTTTACAACATTTTTTTTACAACACTTTTTTACAACACAGTTTTTTACAACACCGTTTTTTTACATCAGTTTTTTACAACACGTTTTTCTACAACACATTTTTTTACAACACAGATTTACAACAGCAACTTCAAAGTTTTACAATAGTTTTACAACACAGTTTTACAACACGGTTTTGCAATGCAGTTTTACAGTCGCAACTAAAGTTTTACAATACCGTGTTTCAATACAGTTTTAGAGTAGCAACTGAAGTTTTACAATACTTTTACAATACAGTTTTACAGTAGCAACCCTAAAGCTTCACAACACGTGTTTTTATACCACGTGTTTTAAAAACATTTTTTTACCGCACAGTTTTTCCAACACAGTTTTTTCCCACACAGTTATTTCAACACGTTTTTTCCAATACAGTTTTTTCAACACGTTTTTTCCAATACAGTTTTTCCAACACGTTTTTTCCAATACAGTTTTTCCAACAAGTTTTTTCCAACATGGTTTTTTCCAACACGTTTTTTCCAACATGGTTTTTTCCAACACGGTTATTCCAACATGGTTTTTTCCAACACGGTTTTTCCAACACGTTTTTTTACAACAGCAACTTCAAAGTTTTACAGTAGGTTTACAATATAGTTTTAGAGTAGCAGCCCTAAAGTTTCACATGTTTTTTTACAACACGTTTTTTTACAACACAGTTTTTTACCATACGTTTTTTACAACACGGTTTTACAGTAGCAACCCTAAAGCTTCACAACACACTTTTACACAACACACTTTTACACAACAAACTTTTACACAACACACTTTTACACAACACAGTTTTGAAACAGCAACTTTAAAGTTTTACAATACTTTTACAATACAGTTTTACAGTAGCAACCCTAAAGCTTCACAACACTTTTTTCTACAACACGTTTTTTTACAACACTTTTTTTACAACACAGTTTTTTTACAACACATTTTTTTAACAACACGATTTTTACAGCACAGGTTTTTTACAACATTTTTTTACAACACAATTTTTTGACAACACATTTTTTGCAACAGGTTTTTTTACAGCACGTTTTTTGCAAGATTTTTTTGCAAGACGTTTTTTTAAAAGACGTTTTTTGCAAGACTTTTTTTACTAACGCATTTTTTGCAACACGTTTTTTACAACACTTTTTTTCAACGCTTTTTTTACAGCACTTTTTTTGCAACACGTATTTTACAACACTTTTTGTGCAACACGTTTTTTACAACACTTTTTGTGCAACACATCTTTTTACTACACTTTTTTTACGAAACTTTTTTTGCAACACTTTTTTTTGCAACACTTTTTTTTACAACACAGTTTTTTACAATACAGTTTTTTTACATCAGTTTTTTTCAACACGTTTTTCTACAACACATGTTTTTACAACACAGTTTTACAACAGCAACTACAAAATTTTACAATAGTTTTACAATACAGTTTTACTACACGGTTTTACAATACAGTTTTACAGTAGCAACCCTAAAGTTTTACAATACTGTGTTTCAATACAGTTTGACAGTAGCAACTAAAGTTTTACAATGCCGTGTTTCAATACAGTTTTAGAGTAGCAACTAAAGTTTTACAATGCCGTGTTTCAATACGGTTTTAAGGTAGCAACCCTAAAGCTTCACAACACGTTTTTTTACAACACAGTTTTACACAACACAGTTTTCAAACAGCAACTTCAAAGTTTTACAATACTTTTACAATACAGTTTTACAGTAGCAACCCTAAAGCTTCACAACACGTGTTTTTACACCACGTGTTTTAAAAACACAGTTTTTTCCCACACAGTTTTTTCCAACACATTTTTTCCAACACAGTTTTCCAACACGTTTTTTACAACACGGTGTTACAACACGGTCTTACAACACAGTTTTACAGCAGCAACTTCAAAGTTTTACAATAGGTTTACAATACAGTTTTAGAGTAGCAGCCCTAAAGTTTCCCAACACGTTTTTCTACAACACCTTTTTTTTACAACACCGTTTTTTTACAACCCGTTTTTTTACAACACCGTTTTTTTACAACCCGTTTTTTTACAACCCAGTTTTTTTACAACCCGTTTTTTTACAACCCAGTTTTTTTACAACCCGTTTTTTTACAACCCAGTTTTTTTACAACCCATTTTTTTACAACCCGTTTTTTTACAACCCAGTTTTTTTACAACAGTTTTTTTACAACCCGTTTTTTTACAACACGGTTTTTTTACAACACCGTTTTTTTACAACACGGTTTTTTTACAACCCAGTTTTTTTACAACAGTTTTTTTACAACACGTTTTTTTACAACACCGTTTTTTTACAACACCGTTTTTTTACAACACGTTTTTTTACAACCCAGTTTTTTTACAACCCAGTTTTTTTACAACACGTTTTTTTACAACACGGTTTTTTTACAACACGGTTTTTTTACAACACGTTTTTTTACAACACGGTTGTTTTACAACAGTTTTTTTACAACACAGTTGTTTTACAACAGTTTTTTTACAACACAGTTGTTTTACAACACAGTTGTTTTACAACACTTTTTTTACAACACTTTTTTTACAACACTTTTTTTACAACACTTTTTTTACAACAGTTGTTTTACAACACTTTTTTTACAACACTTTTTTTACAACACTTTTTTTACAACACTTTTTTTACAACACTTTTTTTACAACATGTTTTTTTACAACACTTTTTTTACAACACAGTTTTTCTACAACACAGTTTTTCTACAACACGTTTTTCTACAACACAGTTTTTTTAAAACATTTTTTGACAACACAGTTTTTTGACAACACGTGATATGCCACAGGTTTTTTTACAACATGTTTTTTGCAAGACGTTTTTTGCGAGACTTTTTTTAAAAGACGTTTTTTGCAACAAGTTTTTTTACAACACAGTTTTACAACAGCAACTTCAAAGTTTTACAATAGGTTTACAATACAGTTTTAGAGTAGCAGCCCTAAGGTTTCACATGTTTTTTTTACAACACGGTTTTTTACAACACAATCTTTTACCATACGTTTTTCACAACACGGTTTTTTCAACACAGTTTTTTACAACATGGTTTTACAACACGGTTTTTTACAACCTAGTTATTTACAACACGGTTTTTTACAACCTAGTTATTTACAACACGGTTTTTTACAACAGTTTTTTCACAACACAGTTTTTTCACAACGCGTTTTTACACAACAGTTTTACGCAACACAGTTTTAAAACAGCAACTTCAAAGTTTTACAATGGCTTTACAACACAGTTTTACAGTAGCAACTCTAAAATTTTACAATACCATTTTTCAATACATTTTTAGAATAGCAATCCTAAAGTTTCACAACACATTTCTCCACAACACGTTATTTACAACACAGTTTTTTGCAACAGTTTTTTCGCAACACACTTTTTTACAATACAGTTTTTTTACAAAAAAATTTTTTTACAATACAGTTTTTTTACTATACAGTTTTTTACAACATGTTTTTCTACAACACGTTTTTCACAACACAGTTTGACAACGGCAACTTCAAGGTTTTACAATACAGTTTTACAACACGGTTTTACAACACGGTTTTACAACACGGTTTTACAACAGCAACTTCAAAGTTTTACAATAGGTTTACAATACAGTTTTAGAGTAGCAACCCTAAAGTTTCACATGTTTTTTTACAACACGTTTTTTTACAACACAATTTTTTACCATACGCTTTTTACAACACTTTTTTCACAACACAGTTTTTTCACAACAATTTTACACAACACAGTTTTACAACAGCAACTTCAAAGTTTTACCATAGCTTTACAATACAGTTTTAAAACACGGTTTTACAACACAGTTTTACAGTAGCAACTCTAAAATTTTACAATACCATTTTTCAATACAGTTTTAGAGTAGCAACCCTAAAGTTTCACAACACGTTTTTCCACAACATGTTTTTCCACAACACGTTATTTACAACACAGTTTTTTGCAACAGTTTTTTTGCAATACAGTTTTTCTACAACACGTTTTTCACAACACAGTTTGACAACAGCAACTTCAAGGTTTTACAATAGTTTTACAATACAGTTTTACAGTAGCCACCCTAACATTTTACAATACCGCGTTTCAATACAGTTTTACAGTAGCAACTAAAGTTTTACAATACCGTTTTAAGGTAGCAACCCTAGAGCTTCACAACGGCTTGCTTTTACAACACAGTTTTACAAAACACAGTTTTAAAACAGCAACTTTAACGTTTTACAACTCGGATTTACAATACTGTTTTACAGTAGCTACCCTAAAGCTTCACAGCACGTATTTTTACACCACGTGTTTTTAAAACACATTTATTTTACAACACAGTTATTTCCAACACTGGTTTTCAACATGTTTTTTCCAACACTGTTTTTTCAACACGTTTTTTCCAACACGTTTCTTTACAACATAATTATTTACAACTCAGTTTTACACAACGCAGTTTTACAACAGCAACTTCAATGTTTTACAATACAGTTTTACAACACGGTTTTACAGTAGCAACCCTAAAGCTTCACAACACGTCTTTTTACAACAAACTTTTACTCAACAAACTTTTACTCAACACAGTTTTCTAACAGCAACTTTAAAATTTTACAATACTTTTACAATACAGTTTTACAACTTGGTTTTACAATAGAGTTTTACAGTAGCAACCCTAATGCTTCACAACACAGTTTTTTACCACGCAGTTTTTCCAACGTGTTTTTTACCACGCAGTTTTCCCAACACGTGTTTTACCACGCAGTTTTCCCAACACGTGTTTTACCACGCAGTTTTCCCAACACGTGTTTTAGCACACCGCTTTACAACAGCAACTTCAAAGCTTTACAATAGTCTTACAATACAGTTATAGAGTAGCAACCCTAATCCTTCACAACACGTTTTTTCACAACAGCAACTTCAGTTTTACAATAGTTTTACAATACAGTTTTAAAACATGGTTTTACAATACAGTTTTACAGTAGCAACCCTAAAGTTCCACAACACCATTTTTCAATACAGTTTTAGAGTAGAAACCCTAAAGTTACACAACACGGTTTTTCGATACAGTTTTAGAGTAGAAACCCTAAAGTTACACAACACGGTTTTTTTACAACACGTTTTCCACAACACGGTTTTTTTACAACACGGTTTCCACAACACGGTTTTTTTACAACACGGTTTCCACAACACGGTTTTACAAGAGCAACTTCAAAGTTTTACAATACTTTTACAATACAGTTTTACAGTAGCAACCCTAAAGCTTCATCACGTGTTTTTACACCACGTGTTTTAAAAACAGTTTTTTCCCAGACAGTTCTTCCAACACGTGTTTTCCCACACACTTCTTCCAACACGTGTTTTCCCACACACTTCTTCCAACACGTGTTTTACCAGTTTTTCAACACGTGTTTTCACAACACAGTTTTACAACAGCAACTTCAAAGCTTTACAACAGTCTTACAATACAGTTTCAGAGTAGCAACCCTAAACCTTCACAACACGTTTTTTTTACAACAGCAACTTCAAAGTTTTACAATAGTTTTACAATACAGTTTCACAACACGGTTTTACAATGCAGTTTTAGAGCAGCAACCCTAAAGTTTCACAACACGGTTTTACAATGCAGTTTTAGAGCAGCACGGTTTCCAAAACACGGTTTTTTTACAACACGGTTTCCACAACACGGTTTTACAGTAGCAACTCGAAAGTTTTACAATACTTTTACAATACAGTTTTACAGTAGCAACTCGAAAGTTTTACAATACCATTTCTCAATACAGTTTTAGAGTAGCAACCCTAAAGATTCACGTTTTTCTACAACACGTTATTTGCGACACAGTTCATTTTGCGACGCAGTTTTTTACGACACGTTTTTCTACAACACGTTATTTGCGACACAGTTCATTTTGCGACGCAGTTTTTTACGACACGTTTTTCTACAACACGTTATTTGCGACACAGTTCATTTTGCGACGCAGTTTTTTACGACACGTTTTTCTACAATACAGTTTTACAGTAGCTACCCTAAAGCTTCACAACGCGTTCTTTTTCGACGCAGTTATTTCCAACGCGTTGTTTTTCGACGCAGTTATTTCCAACGCGTTGTTTTTTCGACGCAGTTATTTCCAACGCGTTGTTTTTTCGACGCAGTTATTTCCAACGCGTTGTTTTTCGACGCAGTTATTTCCAACGCGTTGTTTTTTCGACGCAGTTATTTCCAACACTGTTTTACAACAGCAACTTCAAAGTTTTACAATAGTTTTACAATTCAGTTTTACAGTAGCAACCCTAAAGTTTTACAATACCGTGTTTCAATACGGTTTTAGAGTAGCAACCCTAAAGTTTTACAATACCGTGTTTCAATATGGTTTTAAGGTAGCAACCCTAAAGCTTCACAACATGTTTTTTTACAACACAGTTTTACACAACACAATTTTCAAATGGCAACTGTAAAGTTTTACAGTACTTTTACAATACAGTTTTACAGTAGCAACCCTAAAGCTTCATCACGTGTTTTTACACCACAGGTTTCAAAAACACAGTTTTTCCCCACACACTTCTTCCAACACGTTTTTCCCCACACACTTCTTCCAACACGTGTTTTCCCACACACTTCTTCCAACACGTGTTTTCCCACACTCTTCTTCCAACACGTGTTTTCCCACACAGTTTTTCAACAGCAACTTCAAAGTTTTACAACAGTCTTACAATACAGTTTCAGAGTAGCAACCCTAAACCTTCACAACACGTTTTTTTACAACAGCAACTTCAAAGTTTTACAACAGTCTTACAATACGGTTTCAGAGTAGCAACCCTAAACCTTCACAACACGTTTTTTTACAACGGCAACTTCAAAGTTTTACAATAGTTTTACAATACAGTTTCACAACACGGTTTTACAATGCAGTTTTAGAGCAGCAACCCTAAATTTTCACAACACGGTTTTACAATGCAGTTTTAGAGCAGCAACCCTAAAGTTTCACAACACGGTTTTTTTACAATGCACTTTTAGAGCAGCACGGTTTCCAAAACACGGTTTTTTTACAACACGGTTTCCACAACACGGTTTTACAGGAGCAACCTCAAAGTTTTACAATACTTTTACAATACAGTTTTACAGTAGCAACTCGAAAGTTTTACAATACCATTTCTCAATACAGTTTTAGAGTAGCAACCCTAAAGATTCACATGTTTTTTTACAACACGTTATTTGCGACACAGTTTTTTTTGCGAGACAGTTTTTCTACAACACAGTTTTACAACAGCAACTTCCAGGTTTTACAATAGGTTTACAATACAGTTTTACAGTAGCAACCTTAAAGTTTTACAATACCATGTTTCAATACAGTTTTAGAGTAGCAACTAAATTTTTACAATACCGTTTTACAATACAGTTTTACGGTAGCAACCCTAAAGTTTCACAACACAGTTTTTTTACAACGCAGTTTTCCACAACGCAGTTTTCCAAGAGCAACATCAAAGTTTTACAATAGTTTTACAATACAGTTTTACAGTAGCAACTCTAAAGTTTTACAATACCATTTCTAAATACAGTTTTAGAGTAGCAACCCTAAAGATTCACGTTTTTTTACAACACGTTATTTGCGACACAGTTTATTTTGCGACACAGTTTTTTACAACATGTTTTTCTACGATACAGTTTTACAACACAGTTTTACAGTAGCTACCCTAAAGCTTCCCAACACATTGTTTTTACAACGCAGTTATTTCCAACACTGTTTTACAACAGCAACTTCAAAGTTTTACAATAGTTTTACAATTCAGTTTTACAGTAGCAACCCTAAACCTTCACAACACGGTTTTTTACAACACGGTTTTACAGTAGCAACCCCAAAGTTTTACAATACCGTGTTTCAATATGGTTTTACAGTAGCAACCCCAAAGTTTTACAATACCGTGTTTCAATGCGGTTTTACAGTAGCAACCCTAAAGCTTCACAACACGTTTTTTTACAACACAGTTTTACACAACACAATTTTCAAACGGCAACTGTAAAGTTTTACAATACTTTTACAATACAGTTTTACAACTCAATTTTACAATAGAGTTATAGAGTAGCAACCCTAAACCTTCACAACATGTTTTTGTACAACACGTTTTTGTACAACACCAACTTCAAAGTTTTACAACATGGTTTTACAATACAGTTTGACAGTAGCAACCCTAAAGCTTCATAACACGTGTTTTTACACCACGTGTTTTAAAAACACAGTTTTTTACACCACAGTTTTTTCAACAAGTTTTTTACACCACAGTTTTTCAACACAGTTTTTTACAACACTGTTTTTCAACAGCAACTTCAAAGTTTTACAATAGTCTTAAAATACAGTTTTAGAGTACCAACCCTAAACCTTCACAACACGTTTTTTTGCCACACGTTTTTTTTGCCACAGGTTTTTTTACAACGTGTTTTTTGCCACAGGTTTTTTTACAACATGTTTTTTGCAAGACGTTTTTTGCAACAATTTTTTTACAACACAGTTTTACAACAGCAACTTCAAAGTTTTACAGTAGGTTTACAATACAGTTTTAGAGTAGCAGCCCTAAGGTTTCACATGTTTTTTTACAACACGGTTTTTTACAACACGGTTTTACACAACACGGTTTTTTACAACACGGTTTTACACAACACGGTTTTTTACAACACGGTTTTACACAACACGGTTTTACAACACAGTTTTTTACAACACGGTTTTACACAACACGGTTTTACACAACACGGTTTTACACAACACGGTTTTACAACACGGTTTTTTACAACACGGTTTTACACAACACGGTTTTACACAACACGGTTTTACACAACACGGTTTTGCACAACACGGTTTTACACAACACGGTTTTACAACACGGTTTTACACAACACGGTTTTTTACAACACGGTTTTACACAACACGGTTTTACACAACACGGTTTTACACAACACGGTTTTTTACAACACGGTTTTACACAACACGGTTTTACACAACACGGTTTTACAACACGGTTTTACACAACACGGTTTTACAACACGGTTTTTTACAACACGGTTTTACACAACACGGTTTTACACAACACGGTTTTACAGCACGGTTTTTTACAAGACGGTTTTACACAACACGGTTTTACACAACACGGTTTTACACCACGGTTTTTTACAAGACGGTTTTACACAACACGGTTTTTTACAACACGGTTTTTTACAACACGGTTTTACACCACGGTTTTTTACAACACGGTTTTACAACACGGTTTTTTACAACCTAGTTATTTACAACACGGTTTTTTACAACAGTTTTTTGCACAACACAGTTTTTTCACAACGCATTTTTACACAACATTTTTACGCAACACAGTTTTAAAACAGCAACTTCAAAGTTTTACAATGGCTTTACAACACAGTTTTACAGTAGCAACTCTAAAATTTTACAATACCATTTTTCAATACATTTTTAGAATAGCAATCCTAAAGTTTCACAACACATTTCTCCACAACACGTTATTTACAACACAGTTTTTTGCAACAGTTTTTTCGCAACACACTTTTTTACAATACAGTTTTTTTACAAAAAAATTTTTTTACAATACAGTTTTTTTACTATACAGTTTTTTACAACATGTTTTTCTACAACACGTTTTTCACAACACAGTTTGACAACGGCAACTTCAAGGTTTTACAATAGTTTTACAATACAGTTTTACAACACGGTTTTACAACACGGTTTTACAACACGGTTTTACAACAGCAACTTCAAAGTTTTACAATAGGTTTACAATACAGTTTTAGAGTAGCAACCCTAAAGTTTCACATGTTTTTTTACAACACGTTTTTTTACAACACAATTTTTTACCATACGCTTTTTACAACACTTTTTTCACAACACAGTTTTTTCACAACAATTTTACACAACACAGTTTTACAACAGCAACTTCAAAGTTTTACCATAGCTTTACAATACAGTTTTAAAACACGGTTTTACAACACAGTTTTACAGTAGCAACTCTAAAATTTTACAATACCATTTTTCAATACAGTTTTAGAGTAGCAACCCTAAAGTTTCACAACACGTTTTTCCACAACATGTTTTTCCACAACACGTTATTTACAACACAGTTTTTTGCAACAGTTTTTTTGCAATACAGTTTTTCTACAACACGTTTTTCACAACACAGTTTGACAACAGCAACTTCAAGGTTTTACAATAGTTTTACAATACAGTTTTACAGTAGCCACCCTAACATTTTACAATACCGCGTTTCAATACAGTTTTACAGTAGCAACTAAAGTTTTACAATACCGTTTTAAGGTAGCAACCCTAGAGCTTCACAACGGCTTGCTTTTACAACACAGTTTTACAAAACACAGTTTTAAAACAGCAACTTTAACGTTTTACAACTCGGATTTACAATACTGTTTTACAGTAGCTACCCTAAAGCTTCACAGCACGTATTTTTACACCACGTGTTTTTAAAACACATTTATTTTACAACACAGTTATTTCCAACACTGGTTTTCAACATGTTTTTTCCAACACTGTTTTTTCAACACGTTTTTTCCAACACGTTTCTTTACAACATAATTATTTACAACTCAGTTTTACACAACGCAGTTTTACAACAGCAACTTCAATGTTTTACAATACAGTTTTACAACACGGTTTTACAGTAGCAACCCTAAAGCTTCACAACACGTCTTTTTACAACAAACTTTTACTCAACAAACTTTTACTCAACACAGTTTTCTAACAGCAACTTTAAAATTTTACAATACTTTTACAATACAGTTTTACAACTTGGTTTTACAGTAGAGTTTTACAGTAGCAACCCTAATGCTTCACAACACGTGTATTTACACCACGTTTTAAAAACACAGTTTTTTACCGGACAGTTTTCCCAACACGTGTTTTACCACGCAGTTTTCCCAACACGTGTTTTACCACGCAGTTTTCCAACACGTGTTTTACCACGCAGTTTTTCCAACACGTGTTTTACCATGCAGTTTTTCCAACACGTGTTTTACCACACCGCTTTACAACAGCAACTTCAAAGCTTTACAATAGTCTTACAATACAGTTATAGAGTAGCAACCCTAATCCTTCACAACACGTTTTTTTACAACAGCAACTTCAGTTTTACAATAGTTTTACAATACAGTTTTAAAACATGGTTTTACAATACAGTTTTACAGTAGCAACCCTAAAGTTTTACAATACCGTTTTTCAATAGTTTTAGAGTAGCAACCGTAAAGTTCCACAACACCATTTTTCGATACAGTTTTAGAGTAGAAACCCTAAAGTTCCACAACACGTTTTTTTTACAACACGGTTTCCACAACACGGTTTTTTTACAACACGGTTTCCACAACACGGTTTTACAGGAGCAACTTCAAAGTTTTACAATACGTTTACAATACAGTTTTACAGTAGCAACCCTAAAGCTTCATCACGTGTTTTTACACCACGGGTTTCAAACACACAGTTTTTTCCCAGACAGTTCTTCCAACACGTGTTTTCCCACACACTTCTTCCAACACGTGTTTTCCCACACACTTCTTCCAACACGTGTTTTCACAACACAGTTTTACAACAGCAACTTCAAAGCTTTACAACAGTCTTACAATACAGTTTCAGAGTAGCAACCCTAAACCTTCACAACACGTTTTTTTTACAACAGCAACTTCAAAGTTTTACAATAGTTTTACAATACAGTTTCACAACACGGTTTTACAATGCAGTTTTAGAGCAGCAACCCTAAAGTTTCACAACACGGTTTTACAATGCAGTTTTAGAGCAGCACGGTTTCCAAAACACGGTTTTTTTACAACACGGTTTCCACAACACGGTTTTACAGTAGCAACTCGAAAGTTTTACAATACTTTTACAATACAGTTTTACAGTAGCAACTCGAAAGTTTTACAATACCATTTCTCAATACAGTTTTAGAGTAGCAACCCTAAAGATTCACGTTTTTCTACAACACGTTATTTGCGACACAGTTCATTTTGCGACGCAGTTTTTTACGACACGTTTTTCTACAACACGTTATTTGCGACACAGTTCATTTTGCGACGCAGTTTTTTACGACACGTTTTTCTACAACACGTTATTTGCGACACAGTTCATTTTGCGACGCAGTTTTTTACGACACGTTTTTCTACAATACAGTTTTACAGTAGCTACCCTAAAGCTTCACAACGCGTTCTTTTTCGACGCAGTTATTTCCAACGCGTTGTTTTTCGACGCAGTTATTTCCAACGCGTTGTTTTTTCGACGCAGTTATTTCCAACGCGTTGTTTTTTCGACGCAGTTATTTCCAACGCGTTGTTTTTCGACGCAGTTATTTCCAACGCGTTGTTTTTTCGACGCAGTTATTTCCAACACTGTTTTACAACAGCAACTTCAAAGTTTTACAATAGTTTTACAATTCAGTTTTACAGTAGCAACCCTAAAGTTTTACAATACCGTGTTTCAATACGGTTTTAGAGTAGCAACCCTAAAGTTTTACAATACCGTGTTTCAATATGGTTTTAAGGTAGCAACCCTAAAGCTTCACAACATGTTTTTTTACAACACAGTTTTACACAACACAATTTTCAAATGGCAACTGTAAAGTTTTACAGTACTTTTACAATACAGTTTTACAGTAGCAACCCTAAAGCTTCATCACGTGTTTTTACACCACAGGTTTCAAAAACACAGTTTTTCCCCACACACTTCTTCCAACACGTTTTTCCCCACACACTTCTTCCAACACGTGTTTTCCCACACACTTCTTCCAACACGTGTTTTCCCACACTCTTCTTCCAACACGTGTTTTCCCACACAGTTTTTCAACAGCAACTTCAAAGTTTTACAACAGTCTTACAATACAGTTTCAGAGTAGCAACCCTAAACCTTCACAACACGTTTTTTTACAACAGCAACTTCAAAGTTTTACAACAGTCTTACAATACGGTTTCAGAGTAGCAACCCTAAACCTTCACAACACGTTTTTTTACAACGGCAACTTCAAAGTTTTACAATAGTTTTACAATACAGTTTCACAACACGGTTTTACAATGCAGTTTTAGAGCAGCAACCCTAAATTTTCACAACACGGTTTTACAATGCAGTTTTAGAGCAGCAACCCTAAAGTTTCACAACACGGTTTTTTTACAATGCACTTTTAGAGCAGCACGGTTTCCAAAACACGGTTTTTTTACAACACGGTTTCCACAACACGGTTTTACAGGAGCAACCTCAAAGTTTTACAATACTTTTACAATACAGTTTTACAGTAGCAACTCGAAAGTTTTACAATACCATTTCTCAATACAGTTTTAGAGTAGCAACCCTAAAGATTCACATGTTTTTTTACAACACGTTATTTGCGACACAGTTTTTTTTGCGAGACAGTTTTTCTACAACACAGTTTTACAACAGCAACTTCCAGGTTTTACAATAGGTTTACAATACAGTTTTACAGTAGCAACCTTAAAGTTTTACAATACCATGTTTCAATACAGTTTTAGAGTAGCAACTAAATTTTTACAATACCGTTTTACAATACAGTTTTACGGTAGCAACCCTAAAGTTTCACAACACAGTTTTTTTACAACGCAGTTTTCCACAACGCAGTTTTCCAAGAGCAACATCAAAGTTTTACAATAGTTTTACAATACAGTTTTACAGTAGCAACTCTAAAGTTTTACAATACCATTTCTAAATACAGTTTTAGAGTAGCAACCCTAAAGATTCACGTTTTTTTACAACACGTTATTTGCGACACAGTTTATTTTGCGACACAGTTTTTTACAACATGTTTTTCTACGATACAGTTTTACAACACAGTTTTACAGTAGCTACCCTAAAGCTTCCCAACACATTGTTTTTACAACGCAGTTATTTCCAACACTGTTTTACAACAGCAACTTCAAAGTTTTACAATAGTTTTACAATTCAGTTTTACAGTAGCAACCCTAAACCTTCACAACACGGTTTTTTACAACACGGTTTTACAGTAGCAACCCCAAAGTTTTACAATACCGTGTTTCAATATGGTTTTACAGTAGCAACCCCAAAGTTTTACAATACCGTGTTTCAATGCGGTTTTACAGTAGCAACCCTAAAGCTTCACAACACGTTTTTTTACAACACAGTTTTACACAACACAATTTTCAAACGGCAACTGTAAAGTTTTACAATACTTTTACAATACAGTTTTACAACTCAATTTTACAATAGAGTTATAGAGTAGCAACCCTAAACCTTCACAACATGTTTTTGTACAACACGTTTTTGTACAACACCAACTTCAAAGTTTTACAACATGGTTTTACAATACAGTTTGACAGTAGCAACCCTAAAGCTTCATAACACGTGTTTTTACACCACGTGTTTTAAAAACACAGTTTTTTACACCACAGTTTTTTCAACAAGTTTTTTACACCACAGTTTTTCAACACAGTTTTTTACAACACTGTTTTTCAACAGCAACTTCAAAGTTTTACAATAGTCTTAAAATACAGTTTTAGAGTACCAACCCTAAACCTTCACAACACGTTTTTTTGCCACACGTTTTTTTTGCCACAGGTTTTTTTACAACGTGTTTTTTGCCACAGGTTTTTTTACAACATGTTTTTTGCAAGACGTTTTTTGCAACAATTTTTTTACAACACAGTTTTACAACAGCAACTTCAAAGTTTTACAGTAGGTTTACAATACAGTTTTAGAGTAGCAGCCCTAAGGTTTCACATGTTTTTTTACAACACGGTTTTTTACAACACGGTTTTACACAACACGGTTTTTTACAACACGGTTTTACACAACACGGTTTTTTACAACACGGTTTTACACAACACGGTTTTACAACACAGTTTTTTACAACACGGTTTTACACAACACGGTTTTACAACACAGTTTTTTACAACACGGTTTTACACAACACGGTTTTACACAACACGGTTTTACACAACACGGTTTTACAACACGGTTTTTTACAACACGGTTTTACACAACACGGTTTTACACAACACGGTTTTACACAACACGGTTTTACACAACACGGTTTTGCACAACACGGTTTTACACAACACGGTTTTACAACACGGTTTTACACAACACGGTTTTTTACAACACGGTTTTACACAACACGGTTTTACACAACACGGTTTTACAACACGGTTTTTTACAACACGGTTTTACACAACACGGTTTTACACAACACGGTTTTACAACACGGTTTTACACAACACGGTTTTACAACACGGTTTTTTACAACACGGTTTTACACAACACGGTTTTACACAACACGGTTTTACAGCACGGTTTTTTACAAGACGGTTTTACACAACACGGTTTTACACAACACGGTTTTACACCACGGTTTTTTACAAGACGGTTTTACACAACACGGTTTTTTACAACACGGTTTTTTACAACACGGTTTTACACCACGGTTTTTTACAACACGGTTTTACAACACGGTTTTTTACAACCTAGTTATTTACAACACGGTTTTTTACAACAGTTTTTTGCACAACACAGTTTTTTCACAACGCATTTTTACACAACATTTTTACGCAACACAGTTTTAAAACAGCAACTTCAAAGTTTTACAATGGCTTTACAACACAGTTTTACAGTAGCAACTCTAAAATTTTACAATACCATTTTTCAATACATTTTTAGAATAGCAATCCTAAAGTTTCACAACACATTTCTCCACAACACGTTATTTACAACACAGTTTTTTGCAACAGTTTTTTCGCAACACACTTTTTTACAATACAGTTTTTTTACAAAAAAATTTTTTTACAATACAGTTTTTTTACTATACAGTTTTTTACAACATGTTTTTCTACAACACGTTTTTCACAACACAGTTTGACAACGGCAACTTCAAGGTTTTACAATAGTTTTACAATACAGTTTTACAACACGGTTTTACAACACGGTTTTACAACACGGTTTTACAACAGCAACTTCAAAGTTTTACAATAGGTTTACAATACAGTTTTAGAGTAGCAACCCTAAAGTTTCACATGTTTTTTTACAACACGTTTTTTTACAACACAATTTTTTACCATACGCTTTTTACAACACTTTTTTCACAACACAGTTTTTTCACAACAATTTTACACAACACAGTTTTACAACAGCAACTTCAAAGTTTTACCATAGCTTTACAATACAGTTTTAAAACACGGTTTTACAACACAGTTTTACAGTAGCAACTCTAAAATTTTACAATACCATTTTTCAATACAGTTTTAGAGTAGCAACCCTAAAGTTTCACAACACGTTTTTCCACAACATGTTTTTCCACAACACGTTATTTACAACACAGTTTTTTGCAACAGTTTTTTTGCAATACAGTTTTTCTACAACACGTTTTTCACAACACAGTTTGACAACAGCAACTTCAAGGTTTTACAATAGTTTTACAATACAGTTTTACAGTAGCCACCCTAACATTTTACAATACCGCGTTTCAATACAGTTTTACAGTAGCAACTAAAGTTTTACAATACCGTTTTAAGGTAGCAACCCTAGAGCTTCACAACGGCTTGCTTTTACAACACAGTTTTACAAAACACAGTTTTAAAACAGCAACTTTAACGTTTTACAACTCGGATTTACAATACTGTTTTACAGTAGCTACCCTAAAGCTTCACAGCACGTATTTTTACACCAC
Source organism: Harpia harpyja (assembly GCF_026419915.1). Lineage (NCBI taxonomy): Eukaryota > Metazoa > Chordata > Aves > Accipitriformes > Accipitridae > Harpia > Harpia harpyja. The sequence continues at coordinate 59,278 of NC_068969.1, forward strand.
GTGTTTTTAAAACACATTTATTTTACAACACAGTTATTTCCAACACTGGTTTTCAACATGTTTTTTCCAACACTGTTTTTTCAACACGTTTTTTCCAACACGTTTCTTTACAACATAATTATTTACAACTCAGTTTTACACAACGCAGTTTTACAACAGCAACTTCAATGTTTTACAATACAGTTTTACAACACGGTTTTACAGTAGCAACCCTAAAGCTTCACAACACGTCTTTTTACAACAAACTTTTACTCAACAAACTTTTACTCAACACAGTTTTCTAACAGCAACTTTAAAATTTTACAATACTTTTACAATACAGTTTTACAACTTGGTTTTACAGTAGAGTTTTACAGTAGCAACCCTAATGCTTCACAACACGTGTATTTACACCACGTTTTAAAAACACAGTTTTTTACCGGACAGTTTTCCCAACACGTGTTTTACCACGCAGTTTTCCCAACACGTGTTTTACCACGCAGTTTTCCAACACGTGTTTTACCACGCAGTTTTTCCAACACGTGTTTTACCACACCGCTTTACAACAGCAACTTCAAAGCTTTACAATAGTCTTACAATACAGTTATAGAGTAGCAACCCTAATCCTTCACAACACGTTTTTTTACAACAGCAACTTCAGTTTTACAATAGTTTTACAATACAGTTTTAAAACATGGTTTTACAATACAGTTTTACAGTAGCAACCCTAAAGTTTTACAATACCGTTTTTCAATAGTTTTAGAGTAGCAACCGTAAAGTTCCACAACACCATTTTTCGATACAGTTTTAGAGTAGAAACCCTAAAGTTCCACAACACGTTTTTTTTACAACACGGTTTCCACAACACGGTTTTTTTACAACACGGTTTCCACAACACGGTTTTACAGGAGCAACTTCAAAGTTTTACAATACGTTTACAATACAGTTTTACAGTAGCAACCCTAAAGCTTCATCACGTGTTTTTACACCACGGGTTTCAAACACACAGTTTTTTCCCAGACAGTTCTTCCAACACGTGTTTTCCCACACACTTCTTCCAACACGTGTTTTCCCACACACTTCTTCCAACACGTGTTTTCACAACACAGTTTTACAACAGCAACTTCAAAGCTTTACAACAGTCTTACAATACAGTTTCAGAGTAGCAACCCTAAACCTTCACAACACGTTTTTTTTACAACAGTAACTTCAAAGTTTTACAATAGTTTTACAATACAGTTTCACAACACGGTTTTACAATGCAGTTTTAGAGCAGCAACCCTAAAGTTTCACAACACGGTTTTACAATGCAGTTTTAGAGCAGCACGGTTTCCAAAACACGGTTTTTTTACAACACGGCTTCCACAACACGGTTTTACAGGAGCAACTTCAAAGTTTTACAGTACTTTTACAATACAGTTTTACAGTAGCAACTCGAAAGTTTTACAATACCGTTTCTCAATACAGTTTTAGAGTAGCAACCCTAAAGATTCACATGTTTTTTTACAACACGTTACTTGCGACACAGTTTTTCTACGACACAGTTTTTCTACGACACAGTTTTACAACAGCAACTTCCAGGTTTTACAATAGGTTTACAATACAGTTTTACAGTAGCAACCTTAAAGTTTTACAATACCATGTTTCAATACAGTTTTAGAGTAGCAACCCTAAAGCTTCACAACACGTTTTTTTACAACACAGTTTTACACAACACAGTTTTCAAACAGCAACTCCAAAGTTTTACAATAGTTTTACAATACAGTTTTACAACTCAGTTTTACAATACAGTTTTACAGTAGCAACCCTAAAGTTTCACAATACCGTGTTTCAATACAGTTTTAGAGTAGCTACCATAAAGCTTCACAACACTTGGTTTTACACCACATGTTTTTAAAACACAGTTATTTACAACACCATTTTGTCAACACGTTTTTTACAACACAGTTTTACGGTAGCAACCCTAAAGTTTCACAACACAGTTTTTTTACAACGCAGTTTTCCAAGAGCAAATTCAAAGTTTTACAATAGTTTTACAATACAGTTTTACAGTAGCAACCCTAAAGCTTCACAACTCGTGTTTTTATACCACATGTTTTAAAAACAGAGTTTTTTCCAAGACAGTTTTTTCAACATGTTTTTTCCAACACAGTTTTCCAACACATTTTTTACAACACGGTTTTACAACAGCAACTTCAAAGTTTTACAATAGGTTTACAATACAGTTTTAGAGTAGCAGCCCTAAAGTTTCACAACATGTTTTTTTACAACACAGGTTCTTTTACAACACAGGTTCTTTTACAACACAGGTTCTTTTACAACACAGGTTTTTTACAACACAGGTTCTTTTACAACACAGGTTCTTTACAACACAGGTTCTTTTACAACACAGGTTCTTTTACAACACAGGTTCTTTACAACACAGGTTCTTTTACAACACAGGTTCTTTTACAACACAGGTTCTTTACAACACAGGTTCTTTTACAACACAGGTTCTTTTACAACACAGGTTCTTTACAACACAGGTTCTTTTACAACACAGGTTCTTTACAACACAGGTTCTTTTACAACACAGGTTCTTTTACAACACAGGTTCTTTACAACACAGGTTCTTTTACAACACAGGTTCTTTACAACACAGGTTCTTTTACAACACAGGTTCTTTTACAACACAGGTTCTTTACAACACAGGTTCTTTTACAACACAGGTTCTTTACAACACAGGTTCTTTACAACACAGGTTCTTTTACAACACAGGTTCTTTTACAACACAGGTTCTTTTACAACACAGGTTTTTTACAACACAGGTTCTTTACAACACAGGTTCTTTTACAACACAGGTTTTTTACAACACAGGTTCTTTTACAACACAGGTTCTTTTACAACACAGTTCTTTTACAACACAGGTTTTTTTACAACACAGGTTTTTTACAACACAGGTTCTTTTACAACACAGGTTCTTTTACAACACAGTTCTTTTACAACACAGGTTCTTTTACAACACAGGTTCTTTTACAACACAGGTTCTTTTACAACACAGGTTTTTTACAACACAGGTTCTTTTACAACACAGGTTCTTTACAACACAGGTTCTTTTACAACACAGGTTCTTTTACAACACAGGTTCTTTACAACACAGGTTCTTTACAACACAGGTTCTTTACAACACAGGTTTTTTACAACACAGGTTCTTTTACAACACAGGTTCTTTTACAACACAGGTTTTTTACAACACAGGTTCTTTTACAACACAGGTTCTTTTACAACACAGGTTCTTTACAACACAGGTTCTTTTACAACACAGGTTCTTTACAACACAGGTTCTTTACAACACAGGTTTTTTACAACACAGGTTCTTTTACAACACAGGTTCTTTTACAACACAGGTTCTTTACAACACAGGTTCTTTTACAACACAGGTTTTTTACAACACAGGTTCTTTTACAACACAGGTTCTTTTACAACACAGGTTTTTTACAACACAGGTTCTTTTACAACACAGGTTTTTTACAACACAGGTTTTTTACAACACAGGTTTTTTACAACACAGGTTCTTTTACAACACAGGTTTTTTACAACACAGGTTCTTTTACAACACAGGTTCTTTTACAACACAGGTTTTTTTACAACACAGGTTCTTTTACAACACAGGTTCTTTTACAACACAGGTTTTCTTACAACACAGGTTTTTTACAACACAGGGTTTTTTACAACACAGGTTTTCTTACAACACAGGTTTTTTTACAACACAGGTTTTTTTACAACACAGGTTTTTTACAACACACGGTTTTTTACAACACAGGTTTTCTTACAACACAGGTTTTCTTACAACACAGGTTTTTTTACAACACAGGTTTTTTGCAAGACTTTTTTTAAAAGACGTTTTTTGCAACACGGTTTTACAGCACAGTTTTTTACAACACATTATTTACAACACATTATTTACAACACAGTTTTACAACAGCAACTTTTAAGTTTTACAATAGGTTTACAATACAGTTTTAGAGTAGCAACCCTAAAGTTTCACATCTTTTTTTACAACACGTTTTTTTACAACACAATTTTTTACCATACGTTTTTTACAACACGTTTTTTACAACAGTTTTACAACAGTTTTTTCACAACACGTTTTACACAACACAGTTTTACAACAGCAACTTCAAAGTTTTACAATAGCTTTACAATACAGTTTTAAAACATGGTTTTACAATACAATTTTACAGTAGCAACGCTAAAATTTTACAATACCATTTTTCAATACAGTTTTACAGTAGCAACTCTAAAATTTTACAATACCATTTTTCAATACAGTTTTACAGTAGCAACCCTAAAGTTTCACAACACGTTTTTCCACAACACTTTTTTCCACTACACGTTATTTACAACACAGTTTTTTCAACAGTTTTTTCGCAACACACTTCTTTACAATACAGTTTTTTACAACATGTTTTTCTACAACACGTTTTTCACAACACAGTTTTACAACAGCAACTTCAAGGTTTTACAATAGTTTTACAATACAGTTTTAAAACAGGGTTTTACAGTACAGTTTTACAGTAGCCACCCTAACATTTTACAATACCGTTTCACAATACATTTTTAAGGTAGCTACCCTAAATCTTCACAACACAACTTTTACACGACAAATAGTGACAGGCTGCAGGACAGAGATGGAGAAGTTAAAAAAAAGACACAGGGAACATGACAGAACGAGAGTGAGAAAAAAGGGACAGAGAGCAGGACAGCACTGGAGGAAAAAACAACTGTGTTTGATAGGCAGTGAGAGAGATATAGAGGAAGAGAGAAAAGAGAGAAGGGACAGCTAGCTGGACAGGGGGATACAGTTAGAAAGGATGTAAGAGGAAATAAAACAGAGAAATACAGAAAAGATAGCAAGAGGAAGCAGGGCAGAGGGACAGCAGTAGAAGAAAAAAGGGACAGGGATCTGGACAGATGGAGAGAAAAAAGCAGGAGGAACAGATACAACATGATATGATGGGACAGGAAGTAAGACAGAGTGACAGATGAGAATAATGACAAGAGATAGAGAGAGACTGTGAGAAACACAGGAGGTCGGAGAAAGAGAGGTATTAGGACCCCTGCAGAGAAATAGAAGACGTAAATAGAAAGAGTAGGGAGCACCACAAAGGGTCAGAGAAAGAGAAGAGCAGGAAGAAGAATGGGGACAGGGAGATACAGAATGAAAAAAAACCCCAGATATTATACACGTATTATCCAGTAACCAAGCCCATTTCAGAGTTACACACTATCTGAGCCCATTTCAGTGCCGCGCCCGAGCCCATTTCAAAGTTACACACTGCCCGAGCCCATTTCGGCGCCGCACCGCACCCGAGCCCATTTCGGCACCGCACACTACCCGAGCCCATTTCGGCGCCGCGCCCGAGCCCATTTCAGCGACGCACCATGCCCGAGCCCATTTCAGCGCCGCACACTACCCGAGCCCATTTCAAAGTTACACTGTAGCCGAGCCCATTTCGGCGCCGCACACTACCCGAACCCATTTCAAAGTTACACTGTAGCCGAGCCCATTTCGGCAGCGCACCGCACCCGAGCCCATTTCGGCGCCGCACACTACCCGAGCCCATTTCGGCGCCGCACACTACCCGAGCCCATTTCGGCGCCGCACACTACCCGAGCCCATTTCAAAGTTACACTGTAGCCGAGCCCATTTCGGCGCCGCACACTACCCGAACCCATTTCAAAGTTACACTGTAGCCGAGCCCATTTCGGCAGCGCACCGCGCCCGAGCCCATTTCGGCAACGCACCGCACCCGAGCCCATTTCGGCGCTGCACACTACCCGAGCCCATTTCGGCGCCGCACACTACCCGAGCCCATTTCAAAGTTACACTGTAGCCGAGCCCATTTCGGCGACGCAGCGCGCCCGAGCGCATTTCGGCGCCGCACCGCACCGCGCCCGAGCCCATTTCGGCGACGCACCACACCGCGCCCGAGCCCATTTCGGCGCCGCACCGCACCGCGCCCGAGCCCATTTCGGCGCCGCACACTACCCGAGCCCATTTCAAAGTTACACTGTAGCCGAGCCCATTTCGGCGCCGCACACTACCCGAGCCCATTTCAAAGTTACACTGTAGCCGAGCCCATTTCGGCAACGCACCGCACCCGAGCCCATTTCGGCGCCGCACACTACCCGAGCCCATTTCGGTGCCGCACACTACCCGAGCCCATTTCAAAGTTACACTGTAGCCGAGCCCATTTCGGCAGCACACCGTGCCCGAGCAAATTTCAAAGTTACACAGTACCCGAGCCCATGTCACAGTTACATAGCTACAGCACCACCTTCAAAGTTGTGCAATTACTAGAGCCAGTAATGCGCACCCTTTCTATTAACCCATCCGCAGCTACATTTTCCTCGTGGTATCTACAACTCTCCCTTGGATGCCTAATTCTAATGAACACTTTCACTTACTTAAACAGCTAAGTTGACCTATGGGCACTAAACACACATGCTTCGCTCTGCACTTGCTTTTGTGACTGCCATTAGTACTGTGACTCTCACAAGGAGACCTAATTACCTGCCTTTTTTTCATTTTATTTTTGTTTCATTTGGTCCATTACTGACTCCACGTACATTCAGCTGTGTCAGTATTTACAGTCCAATTCTACAACGTACTTTTACTACAACGTATAGAAAAGAGTTATGGCCGCATTGGTCAAATATTTGCCACTATTAGTTTCATTCCTCTTTTAATCATTATTTCTACAAATACATTTAAACTCCAAAAATTTAGCATTACCTTAACAAGAATTGCCACTATATAGTGCCTGCAATTCTCTACGGAGTGGTCTTTTCCACATTCCTCGCTCCCATTACGTCTGTCGCTTCACGTCCAGAGGTTTTCCTCCCCGAGGTGACGTTACTTCCACGATCCCTGTTCCCAAGCTGAAAACGAGTGAGCTCTGCTCATCTTGACAGACTGTCCGCTTCCACACCTAGGCACAAAAATAAAAATTGAAAAATATCATTACATCACAAACTACGAAGACCACCCAAAGATTTGAGAAACCCACCACGGAAAAATACAGTTACACTCACCCGCTTCACAACCCTGGCCTACTCAATGCTGGCTATCTACTCCAACCCCCGCCCCCCCCGCAAAATCCTCAACTCTCTTCCAAAGACCATCCGCTGAACAAAATAATTCCCTGTGCTAAGTGGCAATTACCACATTCCAGGGCAGCGCTCCATGGGAACACTATTCCCGGGAGCCTTGAAAAAAATCGCCCTGCCTGTGAAAACCCTGGCCCGAGCCGGACCCCGGTCCGAACATTGGGGATCAGCATCGCCTCATGGAGCGGCTAGGACCAGGGGAAAAAAAAAGTGGGAGGGGGGGGGCCGGAACGGGATGGGACGACACCAAAAACCAACCTATATCGCAGCTGGGTTTTTTTAATTCTAATTTTTTTTTTCTCTAATTCCCTGAAAAACATCTCAACTCTACGTCCAACCTGAAAGGAAAAAACATAAAAAGGCTAAACCACATAACCCTACAAGGTTACACATGTTTGCAACACACCACTCGTTCAGATCGCATACATGCCAGCCCTCACTCTCAAATCATCCATGCAACTGCCCACCACCATCAAAGGGCCATCACCCCGTGCCTGTGGCACCGGGGGACTCAAAAATCACCCTACCTGCAAAAACCCTGGCCCGAGCCCACTCCCCTTCCAAACTACCCTTCCGTTACACCAATGTTTCAACACACACCATCATCTCCACCATCCGTGCATTTTCAACCCGATACTTAGCTTTCACAGTGCCACATGTCACAGTCCAACCTCCATAGCAGCCATGTCACCTAAACACAAGGTTCCTTCAAGCACCTTGTGCCCTGTCATCACCTGCAAAAACAACACACAAAGCTTTTTATTAAGACGCTTCATCCTTGAGAGAGAAGTCCTCCACCGCTCCCCTCCCCTGCTTCCCACCTATTCCAAAAATAACACATTCTCATAGTCAGTGTCCTCCATGGCACTTGAAAAAACAGAGCATCACAAACACAGAGCTGTCCCAAAGTTACCGATCGCTCCAAGGCCCGTCACGCTGCTACTCGGACCTCGAGGCCTTGACCGTTTCTAGAGGCTTGCCACAAAGCATCCGCATAAACAATATGAACCGTTGCCCAGTTACTGCCTTACTCTATGCTAGTTCACAGTCCAATTGCGATCCACTCAACTCCTTGCTTGCAAAGAACCCAAAGTCATTAAGCTTTCTATGCTGTCTCTACAATAACATACGATCCACACACAAACATAGAGCCATGCAATTCGCATGCAAATATAATGCCATACAAGGCAGTACTCTTATCTCAGTCAAGACAAAAAAACTCAGAGCACTGCCATACCAGACAAAACAGGACAGGGCCAATGCAAGAGACTCTCAGATGCCAGTCAATACGAGTACAGACCAAAACAATACAAAACCAATACAGACCCATAGAATGCAAGGCAGTCTCAGATGGCGCTCAATACAAGTACAGAGCACTGCAATACAAAACACAATGCAGGGCCATGCAAAGCGAGACAGTCTCAGATGGCAAACAATGCAAGTACAGAACACTACAACACAAACCAATATCGAGCAATACAATGCAAGATAGTCTCAGATGACAGTCAATACAAGCACAGAGCACTACAATATCAGAAAAAAACACAATAAAGGTCATACAATGTGAGACAAGTCTCACGTGACAGTCAATACAAATACAGAGCAAAACAATGCAAGACAAAGGCAAATACAGATCAATACAAAGCAAAAAAACCCGCAAAGCACAGCAAAGCAAAGCAATCTCATAAAGCCACCGGCCGTATCTTCCCTCCGACTCCACTCCCGGACCCACCTCCTTACGGTGCTCCGCTGCCTTCCCCCGTTGCTCTGTGGCACACATCTTGTCCCTCCGCATCTGAAAAAAAACCCCATATTGAACAAGTCACCTGGATGCAGAGCAAAAGCTTCACCACTCCAGAGGTCTTGATTCCATCTACGAAGACCATCTGGAGTCCAACTACAGCCTGCCATTTAAAAAAAAAAAAAAAAAAAAAAAAAAAGAAACCCAACCAAAAGAAGACCAGCGCCAAACTTTAAGCTCATCACGTGCAAGACTTAACACCTTAGAGATTCAAATCCGCTTCACTGCCCCTCAACAGCCCCTGCCACACGGTTCCAATCGTCTCCGTAAAACACTATCGGCACGGCTGCCCACACAGCCCGCCGACGGCTACTCGAGCCGAGATGACTGTACAACCCTCACACCTGGACGGTCTAGGCACATCAACATTTCACCCGTAGACACTTATTTCTATTCCACCTACATGACTCTACATCCCCAGGCAGAGCAACTCCAAGCCAAACACACATGCCTACTCACACGCAGGGGGCAGGGAAGAATGGCCAGCGCTCGCCAAACAGGGGTTCAGGCAGGAAATGCCCACACCCACCGACTTGGGGGGGTATGGGTGAATATAAACCACTGCAGACAGGCAGGAGGAGCAGAAGAGAGGAGACACCGACCGACAGACACGCCGGAGCGGGGATCAGACACCGACCGACGGACACGCCGGAGCGGGGATCAGACACCGACCGACGGACACGCCGGAGCACGGTGGGGGGACATATGGACCAAGGGACAGGCGAGGCAGGGGGAGACACCAACTGACGGACAAGCAAGGGGGGGGGGAGTTAACAACTGACGGACACAAAAAGACAGAGGAGAGACACTGACTGATGGAAACACAAGGAATGGGGAGACACAGACCGACAGACAGGCGGGACGGGGCGAGACACTGACTGATGGACAAGCAAGGCAGGGCAAAACGCTCCCCGATGGACACACGAGGAGGGGTGAGACACCGACTGACGGACACACGGAGCAGGGATAGAGAGAAAACCACTGACAGAAACACCGGGGGAGAGGAAAGACACTCACGCACAGACGCATGGGGGAGGAAAGACACCAACCCATGGACAAGTGATACCGAAAAGCCGGTCAACGAAACTCTCCAAGACTCGTTTTGGACTGCTAGAAAGCAGGCATTCTTTATTGCAGCGCTGGATACACGGGGGATAATTCCACCTAGCGTGCATACCACAGCTTTAGCACAAACAGGTTATATAGAATAACTAATTACATATTAACCAGATTAGTATACATATTCATAGAAATGATTATAACTGATTATCGTAGCACTGCCTACATCCGATCACGCGTAACGAAGGATCCATTTGAGTCGAAGGGCTGCTTTTACGACCACCGACCCATTTGAAGTTCTCGTTGGCTGTCCTTGAAGTCTTTATTCTTGTCCTCGTTCTTTCATCTTGAAGCTTAACGCAGTTTCAATCGCATACGGTCTGTTTCAACATTGTTCTCATCTAGTGCACAGGAACATCTACTCCTAAGTGCAAAGAACGGCAAAACTTGGGAGTAACTACTTCTACTAGTTAATTGCTCAGCTATACTTTTGTCTATTGTTTCAATCATAGTGTTAGTATAAGATTTCCAATCATTATTTACCAAATCTCACTTTTACAGTCACCTAGCAGCAAACCAGTCTCCATGGCTGGTACAAAATATTAAAACCATCAAAATATTTAGACATACCATACAGAACGTACGGAAATATGCTACCAATTCCCCCCCCCCCTTCCCGCTTGAGGCTACTAATTCTTTTAATAGTCTCGCTTGAACAGAGATCGTGCCGCAGCTCGTTTAAGACAGCTAAAAGCGACACAGATTATAACAATGATGATAACTACTTCTCTTGCTTCGTTGGGGCGACAAGGGAAAGCTTCAGGCTACCCGGTAAAGGTATCGACTAGAACTGGGATATATCGGTATCCCTCTTTTTGAAGCAATTCTGTAAAATCAATTTGCCAATATTTTCCTGGAGAATTTCCTTGCTTAGTCATTCCAAAAAGGATTTTATTATTGGTTTGGGGATTATTACATATACAAACCTACTTGTAATTATTCAGATACTTTTTATCATATCTCTATTCAAAATACACGTTTGTAAATGTTTAACAAGGTTTTCTGTTCCCCAACGTACTTTGCTATGTTCAGCCGGGGCAATTTCTCTCATTGTTGCGGGTGGGATGCTTATTTAACCTGTTGGTGTTAACGGCCCATCCTGTTTCATTTTTGTTAGCCTGCAATTTAAGAATTAGTTCTTCACCTTTTTCATTATAACTTGGAGCACCTTTAGGTAAATTTACACTTGCTCTGGAACTAGTGCTACGATGCCTTTTTCTGCAGCCTCTTTAGCAGCTCTAGCGGTCAACTGGTTACCTGTTTCAGGGACGGTCCTACCTGACCAATGTGCTTTACGGTGCATCATCACGACTGCTGTTGGCTTTGGAATGGCTTTGAACAATTTCGGCATTTGTTCTGCATGCTGAATGGTGATTCCTTGTGCGGATAGCAGTCCTCTTTCTCTCCACGCTGCTCCACGTGCATGTACTACTCCAAAAGCATACTTTGAGTCTGTCCCAATGTTGATTTGCTTTCCTTGACTTAGTTCCAGTGCTCGAGTAAGAGCTATCAATTCAGCCTTTTGGGCAGATACATTTGAAGGCAAAGCTCGCGATTCAATTACCTTCTCGGTAGCGGTTACCGCGTATCCTGATAAACGTTTTCCTTCACGGATGAAACCGCTTCTGTCGGTATATACTTCCCAATCCGTTTCTTCCGCTGGCGCATCTCGGAGATCCGGTCGGCCGGAGTAGACTTCTTCAATTGTCTGCAGGCAGTCATGTTCCGGTTCTCCTTCAACCTGATCGGTTGTTAAAAACACAGCAGGGTTAACGATAGGAGCACTTTTTAAGGAAACATCATCTTGCTCCAGCAACACCACTTGGTATTTCGGCATTCTACTAGGGGATAACCAATGCCCCCCTTTCTGTTCGAGCACAGCGATCAGCATGTGGGGAACATACACTGCAATTCTCTGTCCTAGGGTGAACTTACGAGCTTCTTGGATCAATAGCGCAGTTGCAGCGACGGCACTCGGACGACCGGGCCATCCCAGACTCACGTTGTCTAATTGCTTCGAGAAGTAGGCCACAGCTCGCCGACTTGGTCCCAGATATTGGGCCGGCACACCCAGAGCTATACCTTTTCTTTCATGAGTAAAAAGTTCAAATGTCTTTGTGAGATCTGGCGGGCCTTGGGCTGGCGCCTCCATTAAAGCCCGTTTTAGTTGTTTGAAAGCAGCTTTCCTGGCACCAGTCCAATCTATAAATCCGTTGTGTGAGGTTTTGAGCTGCTCCTATAAAGGTCGGACCAGCAAGCTGTAATTTGCAATCCACAGGCGACACCACCCGACCGTTCCCAGAAACGCTCGCAATGCTTTCAGAGTCTTGGCCTCGGGGACATGACAAATTGTCATCTTTCTCTCGGTTCCTAATTGTCTCTGTCCTTTCAGGATTTCCAAACCCAAATAAGTTACTTCTCTCTGGGTTATTTGGGCTTTTTCTTTTGACACTCGATAGCCACCGATTCCCAAAAACTTCAAAAGGCTAAGAGTTAACTTGGGGCATGGTTCTTCTGTCTCGGCTGCAATTAATAGATCACCCACATATTGCAACAAGATTCCTTGATTATTGTCTTTCTTCCAAATCTCTAATTCTCATGCCAATTGACTTCCAAAAATGGTAGGGCTGTTCTTAAAGCCTTGAGGCAAGACTGTCCACGTATATTGGGGTGCTTCCTGACACCTCCTGCCCTCCATTTGCACCCCTGAACCCCCTTCAGTGGCTGCCCCTCAGGAGCCGCTCTTCTGAGCCACATGCCAAATTCTGGGGACACCTCCTAACTCACAACTTCCCAGAGAATCTGAGCTCTGCTACGTGCCCACAAAGTCAAGTCCCGAGGCTTATAACCTACGAGGGGCCTGCCACAAGCTGCAAAGTTTCTAGGGACAACATGGCATTCTGTGGGCAATGAGGAAAGGCAATGAGGCATCCCAGACCCTAAAAGACACTATGCCTTATGGCCCTGCTGCCTTCTTGAGAACTACTAAAGCTCCATAGACACATGCATACAAGATGCTCACCCTAACCCCTACTAAATAATGTCACCATCGGTCCTATTAAGAGAGATAGTATCAGCAACTTACACAGAATACAGCAAAGCTGGTGAAAAAAACAAGGTTCCATTTTCAATAAAGTCGGGAATTCCAGGAAAACACAATGCATCGAGAACTAAAAAAAGAACCAAAACAATGCATACTATTAAACCATCTCACCACCCCTGAACACTCAAAACAAAATTACTGACCTGAAAAAAAAAGAAATAAAAGCTACATACAAGTGTTACTTTCTACCACACATGCTGCTGAACCTTGAGTGGTCCTGAAGCTCTTACCTCAGGCAGACACCTCTTCCCAAAGAGCTGAGCCAGCTCAAAAGCTGTAAAGGACTCAAGAGCTGAGCACCAACACCACAAAAACCCAGGAGCACAATGAACTCCCTCAGCAGAGGCTGTGGTTCATATACCCCATGGCCCTGCCCACCACCCTTCCCACATTCACCTGGGAAAGGGGAAGGGCAAACCACCAGAACTTACAATGTCAGCTGGAGGAGCAGCAGGAGTGTTCTCACCTGCCTTAAATTTAGAGCAAGCAAAGCCCTGAAAAGAGAAAGCAATCCTTACTAGCAAAAACGATACCTGCTTTTGTACTACAGCTACAACTATAGCATCGGCAACGTGACCAGGTAGGGAATTAAACTTAATTTTTCTGGGGCGTAGATAGAAAAAGATAGATGTCCTTCTAAACGATGTAAGAAACTAGCTCATTAAATGCAATAACAAAGCTGTTATCAAAATTGAAGTGCTTGAGTTTCCTATAAAAAAAGCCAAAATGCTGTAGGGTTACGCTTCATTTCTAGCAAGGCTGTGCATACCAATTTCTAGCAAGGCTGCACGCACCGCCTAACTTCTACCAGAACTACCTTCTGGATAGGACTGAATCACAAACCAGAATTAGATTCCTTAAGAATCCCTTCTCAAAAATATCTCTGGTTGCAAAGTAAGTTATTTACGGTAAATCGCTGACATTTCAGGGTCGCTATGATTGTCTCTCTGACTGACTCCCTTAAGAGAACTAGATGATTCCCAAAGGACAGAAACCACCAAAAACACATGGAAATACAAGATACGTACCAGGAACTGTATGAAGCAGCCTAATTAATACCTTACTAGCTAAAGCAAAACTAAATTGCAAAACACAATAAACACCACCACAGGAGATGTGTCGATAAAAATAGATGAAGGCTATTGCCTCCTCTGAAAAACTCAAGAGAAGATCTAAGCTGACCATAGACATCTTTGGGGTACCAGACACCAAACAGAAACATACTGTAAGGTGGGAAAAAAAAAAAGACTGCTTTGGACCACAAAGATGGCTTTGGAAAAGGCTCCAGTAGAGCAAGAGGCATCGTCGCAGGGATTAGAGAGATCCAGAAGGGGCCAGAGAGACCAAAGAAGCCTTGGGGGTGCAAGGAGCTCAAAAGGGAATTGAACAAAGAACAGGTGTCCTCAGGGGATCGGGGACCAAATGGAGGTGCACCAAACGGATGACGGGACAGAAAGACCCACCGGGGTACCGGATATGGACTCAGCAAGGGTTTTTTACAACACGTTTTTTTACAACACTGTTTTACAACAGTTTTTTACAACAGTTTTTCACAACAGTTTTTCACGTTTTTTTACAACAGGTTTTCACAACAGTTTTTCACGTTTTTTTACAACAGTTTTTCACAACATGTTTTTTCACAACACAGTTTTACAACAGCAACTTCAAAGTTTTACAATAGTTTTACAATACAGTTTTACAGTAGCAACCCTAAAGTTTCACACTTTTTTTACAACACGTTTTTTTACGTTTTTTTGCAACACGTTATTTGGCAACACCATTTTTTTACAGTACAGTTTTTTTACAGTACAGTTTTTTACAACACATTTTTCTACAACACGTTTTTTACAACACAGTTTTACAACAGCAACTTCCAGGTTTACAATAGGTTTACAATACAGTTTTACAACTCAGTTTTACAGTAGCTACCCTAAAGCTTCACAACACGCGTTTTTACACCACGTGTTTTTAAAACACATTTATTTTACAACACAGTTATTTCCAACACTGTTTTTACAAAACAGTTATTTCCAACAATGTTTTTTCAACACGTTTTTTACAACACTGGTTTTTACAACACAGTTTTACAACAGCAACTTCAAAGTTTTACAATAGTTTTACAATTCACTTTTACAGTAGCAACCCTAAACCTTCAGAACACGTTTTTTACAACACGGTTTTACAACAGCAACTTCAAAGTTTTACAATAGTTTTTCAATACAGTTTCACAATACAGTTTTACAGTAGCAACTCTAAAGTTTTTCAATACAGTTTCACAATACAGTTTTAGAGTAGCAACCCTAAAGTTTCACAACATGTTTTTTCACAACACGTTTTTTTTACAACAGGTTTTTTTACCATACTTTTTTACAACACAGTTATTTACAACACTATTTTTGCAACAAGATTTTTTAGCAACAGGGGTTTTTCGCAACACGGTTTTTTCACAACACGTTTTTTGCAACACGTTTTTCACAACACGTTTTTTCACACCACAGTGTTACACAACACAGTTTTACAACAGCAACTTCAAAGTTTTACAATAGTTTTACAATATAGTTTTACAATATAGTTTTACAACACGGTTTTACAACACAGTTTTACAGTAGCAACCCTAAAGTTTTACAATACCATGTTTCAATACAGTTTTAGAGTAGCAACTGAAGTTTTACAATACGTTTTTAAGGTAGCAACCCTAAAGCTTCACAACACGTTTTTTTACAACACAGTTTTACACAACACAGTTTTCAAACAGCAACTTTAAAGTTTTACAGTACTTTTACAATACAGTTTTATAGTAGCAACCCTAAAGCTTCACAACACGTGTTTTTATACCACGTGTTTTAAAAACACAGTTTTTTACCCCACAGTTTTTCCCCACACAGTTATTTCAACACGTTTTTTCCAACACAGTTTTCCAACACGGTTTTTTACAACGCGGTTTTACAACATGGTTTTACACCACGGTTTTTTACAACACAGTTGTTTTACAACAGTTTTTTCACAACACAGTTTTTTCACAAGACTTTTTACAGAAGTTTTACACAACACAGTTTTACAACAGCAACTTCAAAGTTTTACAATAGTTTTACAATACAGTTTTAAAACACGGTTTTACAATACAGTTTTACAGTAGCAACTCTAAAATTTTACAATAACATTTTCCAATACAGTTTTAGAGTAGCAACCCTAAAGTTTCGCAACACGTTTTTCCACAACACGTTTTTTACAATACGATTTTTTACAACACATTGTTTACAACAGTTTTTTGTGACAGTTGTTTCGCAACACACTTTTTCGCAACACAGTTTTACAACAGCAACTTCAAGGTTTTACAATAGTTTTAAAACACGGTTTTACAATACAGTTTTACAGTAGCCACCCTAACATTTTACAATACCGCGTTTCAATACAGATTTACAGTAGCAACTAAAGTTTACAATACCGTTTTAAGGTAGCAACCCTAAAGCTTCACAACGGCTCTTTTTTACAACACAGTTTTACAAAACACAGTTTTAAAACAGCAACTTTAACGTTTTACAAAACAGTTTTACAACTCGGATTTACAATACTGTTTTACAGTAGCTACCCTAAAGCTTCACAGCACGTGTTTTTTCACCACGCCGTTTTCTCCAACGCTGGTTTTTCACCACGCCGGTTTCTCACCACGCCGGTTTCTCACCACGCCGGTTTCTCACCACGCCGGTTTCTCACCACGCCGGTTTCTCACCACGCCGGTTTCTCACCACGCCGGTTTCTCACCACGCCGGTTTCTCACCACGCCGGTTTCTCACCACGCCGGTTTCTCACCACGCCGGTTTCTCACCACGCCGGTTTCTCACCACGCCGGTTTCTCACCACGCCGGTTTCTCACCACGCCGGTTTCTCACCACGCCGGTTTCTCACCACGCCGGTTTCTCACCACGCCGGTTTCTCACCACGCCGGTTTCTCACCACGCCGGTTTCTCACCACGCCGGTTTCTCACCACGCCGGTTTCTCCAACGCCGGTTTCTCACCACGCCGGTTTCTCCAACGCCGGTTTTTCACCACGCCGTTTTCTCCAACGCCGGTTTTTCACCACGCCGTTTTCTCACCACGCCGGTTTCTCCAACGCTGGTTTCTCACCACGCCGTTTTCTCCAACGCTGGTTTCTCACCACGCCGTTTTTCACCACGCCGTTTTCTCCAACGCTGGTTTTTCACCACACCGTTTTCTCACCACGCCGTTTTCTCCAACGCTGGTTTCTCACCACGCCGTTTTCTCCAACGCTGGTTTCTCACCACGCCGTTTTCTCCAACGCTGGTTTCTCACCACGCCGTTTTCTCCAACGCTGGTTTCTCACCACGCCGTTTTCTCCAACGCTGGATTTTCACCACGCCGTTTTCTCCAACGCTGGATTTTCACCACGCCGTTTTCTCCAACGCTGGATTTTCAACACGTTTTTTCCAACACTGTTTTTTCAACACGTTTTTTCCAACACTGTTTTTCCACAACACGTTTCTTTACAACCTATTATTTACAACACAGTTTTTTACAAGATAATTATTTACAACTCAGTGTTACACAACACAGTTTTACAACACAGTTTTACAACAGCAACTTCAATGTCTTACAATAGTTTTACAACACAGTTTTACAACACGGTTTTACAGTAGCAACCCTAAAGCTTCACAACACGTCTTTTTACAACACAGTTTTACACAACAAACTTTTACACAACACAGTTTTACACAACACAGTTTTGAAACAGCAACTATAAAGTTTTACAATACTTTTACAATACAGTTTTACAACTCGGTTTTACAATAGAGTTTTACAGTAGCAACCCTAAAGCTTCACAACACGTGTATTTACACCACATATTTTTCCAACACAGTTTTTTACCACACAGTTTTTCCAACACTTTTTTTACACCACAGTTTTACAACAGCAACTTCAAAGTTTTACAATAGGTTTACAATATAGTTTTAGAGTAGCAGCCCTAAAGTTTCACGTTTTTTTACAACACGTTTTTTCCAACACAGTTTTACACAACACAGTTTTCAAACAGCAAATTTAAAGTTTTACAATAATTTACAATACATTTTCACAGTAGCAACCCTAAAGCTTCACAACACGTGTTTTACCCCACAGTTTTTTCAACACGTTTTTTACCACACAGCTTTACAACAGCAACTTCAAAGCTTTACAACAGTCTCACAATACAGTTTTAGAGTAGCAACCCTAAACCATCACGACACGTTTTTTTACAACACGTTTTTTACAACACGGTTTTACAACAGCAACTTCAATGTTTTACAATTGTTTTACAATACAGTTTTACAACATGGTTTTACAGTAGCAACCCTAAAGCTTCACAACACAGTTTTACACAACACACAGTTTTACACAACACACAGTTTTACACAACACACAGTTTTACACAACACACAGTTTTACACAACACACAGTTTTACACAACACACAGTTTTACAACAGCAACTCCAAAGTTTTACAATAGTTTTACAATACAGTTTTACAACTCGGTTTTACAGTAGCAACCCTAAAGTTTTACAATACCGTTTTACAATACAGTTTTAAGGTAGCAACCCTAAAGCTTCACAACACGTTTTTTTACAAAACAGTTTTACACAACACAGTTTTCAAACAGCAACTTTAAAGTTTTACAGTACATTTACAATACAGTTTTACAGTAGCAACCCTAAAGCTTCACAACACGTTTTTTACACCACAGTTTTTTCAACACGTTTTTTACACCACGGTTTTTTCAACACGTTTTTTACACCACGGTTTTTTCAACACGTTTTTTACACCACGGTTTTTTACAACACGTTTTTTTCAACACGTTTTTTTCAACACGTTTTTTTCAACACGTTTTTTTCAACACGTTTTTTTCAACACGTTTTTACAACAGCAACTTCAATGTTTTACAATAGTTTTACAATACAGTTTTACAACGTGGTTTTACAACACGGTTTTACAGTAGCAACCCTAAAGCTTCACAATGCGGTTTTACACCACGCGGTTTTCCAACACGCGTTTTACACCACGCGGTTTTCCAACACGCGTTTTACACCACAGCTTTACAACAGCAACTTCAAAGCTTAACAATAGTCTTACAGTACAGTTTTAGAGTAGCAACCCTAAACCTTCACAACACGTTTTTTTACAACACATTTTTTACAACACGGTTTTACAACAGCAACTTCAATGTTTTACAATAGTTTTACAATACAGTTTTACAACGTGGTTTTACAACACGATTTTACAGTAGCAACCCTAAAGCTTCACAACGCGGTTTTACACCAGCAACTACAGAGTTTTACAATACCGTTTTACAATACCGTTTTAAGGTAGCAACCCTAAAGCTTCACACCACGTTTCTTCACAACGCTGTTTCTTCACCACGTTTCTTCACAACGCTGTTTCTTCACCACGTTTCTTCACAACGCTGTTTCTTCACCACGTTTCTTCACAACGCTGTTTCTTCACCACGTTTCTTCACAACGCTGTTTCTTCACCACGTTTCTTCACAACGCAATTATTTACGACTCAGTTTTACAACAGCAACTCCAATGTTTTACAATACTTTTACAATACAGTTTTACAACTCGGTTTTACAATACAGTTTTACAGTAGCAACCCTAAAGTTTTACAATACCGTGTTTCAATACAGTTTTAGAGTAGCTACCATAAAGCTTCACAACACTTGTTTTTACACCACGTGTTTTTAAAACACAGTTATTTACAACACCATTTTGTCAACACGTTTTCCACAACGCAGTTTTTTGTCAACACGTTTTCCACAACGCAGTTTTTTGTCAACACGTTTTCCACAACGCAGTTTTTTGTCAACACGTTTTCCACAACGCAGTTTTTTGTCAACACGTTTTCCACAACGCAGTTTTTTGTCAACACGTTTTCCACAACGCAGTTTTACAAGAGCAACTTCAAGGTTTTACAATAGGTTTGCAACACGGTTTTACAATACTGTTTTACAGTAGCTACCCTAAAGCTTCACAACGCAGTTGGTTGTTGTTTCCAACGCGTTTTTCTACAACGCGTTTTTCTACAACGCGTTTTTCTACAACGCGTTTTTCTACAACGCGTTTTTCTACAACGCGTTTTTCTACAACGCGTTTTTCTACAACGCGTTTTTCTACAACGCGTTTTTCTACAACGCGTTTTTCTACAACGCGTTTTTCTACAACGCGTTTTTCTACAACGCAGTTTTAGAGTAGCAACTAAAGTTTTACAATACCGTGTTTCAATACAGTTTTAGAGTAGCAACTAAAGTTTTACAATACCGTGTTTCGATACAGTTTTACGGTAGCAACCCTAAAGCTTCACAACACGTTTTTTTACAACACAGTTTTACACAACAACAGTTTTCAAACAGCAACTTTAAAGTTTTACAACACTTTTACAACACAGTTTTAGAGTAGCAACCCTAAAGTTTTACAATACCGTGTTTCAATACAGTTTTAAGGTAGCAACCCTAAAGCTTCACAACACGTTTTTTTACAACACAGTTTTACACAACGCAGTTTTCAAACAGCAACTTTAAAGTTTTACAGTACTTTTACAATACAGTTTTACAACTCGGTTTTACAATACAGTTTTAGAGTAGCAACCCTAAAGTTTCACAATACCGTGTTTCAATACAGTTTTAGAGTAGCTACCATAAAGCGTCACAACACTTGTTTTTACACCACGTTTTTAAAACAAAGTTATTTACAGCACCATTTTGTCAACGCGTTGTTTTTACAGCGGGCGGCTCTTTTTACAGCGCGCGGCTCTTTCCAACGCGTTGTTTTTACAGCAGGCGGCTCTTTCCAACGTGTTGTTTTTACAGCGGGCGGCTCTTTCCAACACGTTGTTTTTACAGCGGGCGGCTCTTTTTACAGCGCGTTGTTTTTACAGCGGGCGGCTCTTTTTACAGCGGGCGGCTCTTTCCAGCGCGTTGTTTTTACAGCGGGCGGCTCTTTTTACAGCGGGCGGCTCTTTCCAGCGCGTTGTTTTTACAGCGGGCGGCTCTTTTTACAGCGCGTTGTTTTTACAGCGGGCGGCTCTTTTTACAGCGCGTTGTTTTTACAGCGGGCGGCTCTTTTTACAGCGCGCGGCTCTTTCCAACGCGTTGTTTTTACAGCGCGCGGCTCTTTCCAACGCGTTGTTTTTACAGCGCGCGGCTGTTTTTACAGCGCGCGGCTCTTTCCAACGCGTTGTTTTTACAGCGCGCGGCTCTTTTTACAGCGCGCGGCTCTTTCCAACGCGTTGTTTTTACAGCGCACGGCTCTTTTTACAGCGCGCGGCTCTTTTTACAGCGCGCGGCTCTTTTTACAGCGCGCGGCTCTTTCCAACGCGTTGTTTTTACAGCGCGCGGCTCTTTTTACAGCGCGCGGCTCTTTCCAACGCGTTCTTTTTACAGCGCGCGGCTCTTTCCAACGCGTTCTTTTTACAGCGCGCGGCTCTTTCCAACGCGTTCTTTTTACAGCGCGCGGCTCTTTCCAACGCGTTGTTTTCACAGCGCGCGGCTCTTTCCAACGCGTTGTTTTCACAGCGCGCGGCTCTTTCCAACGCGTTGTTTTTACAACAGCAACTTCAAAGTTTTACAATAGTTTTACAATTCAGTTTTACAGTAGCACCCCTAAACCTTTACAACACGGTTTTTTACAACATGGTTTTACAACAGCAACTTCAAAGTTTTATAATGGTTTTCGCTACACGGGTTTTAGAGTAGCAACCTTGAAGTTTTACAATAGCTTTACACAACAACAACTCAGCTTTACACAACAACAACTCAGCTTTACAGTAGTAACCCTAAAGCTTCACAACACATTCCTCTACAACACACACGTTCCTCTACAACACGAACTACTTTCCCAACCCCCCACTTAATGACACATACCACAGTGTTATGCTTACCCGCTCATTCCAGACTCAGAACCTACGACCATCATCACTCATGGTACCTGAGATAGCAAGACACACAAAATTAGCATAGCACTCGTGAGAAGTCACCAGCCCCATACTCTTCCTCCCTAATCCACAGCTCACCTCAAACGCTCATCCAATTCCAAAGGTGGCCCGCACAGCGCGTCCAAAACAAAAGGGAAAAGCTTAAACCAAACTGCCCCATCATACTTCGATATACAACACCAACCCAGCCCACAACCACCTCACCTTCTCAGACTGCTCATCGGCCTGCGGCTTCGCCCCTCCAAGGCTGCGTGCGCCACCTGCAAAAACCAAAGCAGAAGACGCATGCCGAGACATCGCCCGAAACCTCAGCCCGCCCGCACCGATTCCCAACTCCCTCTCCTTTACCTTGGCCGCTCAACCACCCCACCTCTGCCATCGACAGCTTGCCACGTTGAAGCCTCCATACCACCTGCAAAAAACAAATAACAAGGGATGCTGCCAACTTCACCAACAATACACCACCTCCAAAGGAACCGTTGCTTCAACCCAGTAGTCACAGCTCAACTTGCCAAGTCACCTCCGATGCCGACAGCCCGCTCCGCTCATTCCTTCGCACCTTCGAAATATAAAAAAAGTAAAAACCCTATCACCTAATCATAGAGCCACCGGCCACATCTTCCCTCTGACTCCACTCACAGACCCACCTCCTTATGGTGCTCCGCTGCCTTTCCCCGTCGCTCTCTGGCACGCATCTTGTCCCTCCGCACCTAAAAAAAAAAACAAACATACTGAACAAGTCACCTGGATGCAGAGCAAGAGCTTAACAACTCCAGAGGTCTTGATTCCATCTACAAAGACCATCTGGAGTCCAACTACAGCCTGCTATTTAAAAAAAAAAAAAAAACAAAAAAAACCCAAAAACACGCCAACCAAAAAAAAACCAGGGCAAAACTTTAAGCCCATCACGTGCAAGACTTAACACCTTAGAGATTCAAATCCGCTTCACTACCCCTCAACAACCCCTGCCACACGGCTCCAATCGTCTCGGTAAAACACTATCGGCACAGCTGTCCACACAGCCCGCTGACGCCTACTTGAGCTGAGATGACTGTACGACCCTCGCCTAAACAGTCTAGGCACATCGTTTCACCCAGACTCTTATCGCTGTTCCACCTACCCCTGACTCTACATCCCCGGGCAGAGCAGCTCCAAGCCAAACACACCCATGCGCAGAACCTCGCCACGTGGAACGCTACCAACGAGGCGATTCAAAGAGAGAAAAAACTCTCAGCAAAAAGAATGACCCCCGGACGGGAGGTGCCGTCGGGCAAGACGACCTACGGGGCCGCCACCGTGAGGCCAGGAGGCTCTACGGCAGACCCTCAGGAGAGGAGTCGAACGTAACACCCCATTACAAGACGGCACTGTCAAAACCCAGATGACGGATGTGCCAGAAGCCTGGCGTCAAGACCTAAGGACGTCAGGATGCGGGGAAGAAGTCCCAGTCCGAGAAAATGGACGGCTAGAGAGCGGGGCTGCCGACGCAGCCCGGAAGAACGCCACAAAAGAGGACTGACCGGAACCCGCCGAGACCGATCCACGCTTTAGAGCTCCGAACGCAAGAAAAGAAGCACCCGATTAGCACCGGGCCGATGAGTACGGGCATTCGAGACCCTAGGGACGGCGACCGAAGCGCATGCCACGCTCCTCCGGCGCAAAGCGCGACGAGGACATCGAGACCTGAGGAAGGTCGAAGGCACAGAAGACAGACTACGCAAACTACACACCACTGCAGACACAGGCTGGACCTGCCCTGCCCGGCACACGCAGGTCTCGCGCTGAAAAGCAACCCGCTCCCTTTGCCTGCCTAAAGGGGACTGCTTTGGGACAGCCCTCTCTCCTGCTCTAACTTTAAAACCCCTCCCTGCAATTCCCAGCTTCGTCCCTTCCTCCCAGCCTCTCCCCAGCCCTGGTCCCTCAACGTAGCTTTCAGAGGGCCGAGGGGCCGAGTCCATCCTCCACAAAAACCACACAGGCTAACTGGGATGTTCCTCAAGGTGACGCATTGGTCTTCAACATCTGCAATAGAACAAGCACAGAAAAAAAATAAACCAGAAAAGGGAGTAAGCATCCCGCCAGCCAACGCCAACTACTTCCCCAACTCCCCCCTCCTCACAAGCGCCACCGTGTTCACTTCCCCGCTCATTCCAGAATCAGACCCTGCAGCCATCGTCACTCGTGGTACCTAAGGTACCAAGACACACCAAATTAGCATGGCACTCGTGAGAAGTCATCGGCCCCACGCTCCTCCTCGCTAATCCACAGCTCTCCTCAAACGCTCATCCAATTCAAAGATAGCCCACACAGCGCCTCCAAAACAGAAGGTAAACGCTTAACCAAGCAGCCACATAATACTTTGCTGTTCAACACTGACCCGACCGACAACTGCCTCACCTTCTCGGACCGCTCACTGGCATGCAGCTTTGCAGGAGACCTTATAGCAGACTTCATGGTATGTAAAGGGTGCCTATAAGAAACCTGCAGAGGCTCTTTTTACAAGGGTGTACAGCAATAGGACAAGGTGGTAACAACTTTAGTCCTAAAGAGGGTACATTTAGTTTAGGTGTTAGGAAGAAGTTTCTCACTATGGGTGGCGAGGCACTGGAACGGGTTGCCCAGAGAACCTGCGGATGCACCCTCCCTGGAAGCATTCGAGACCAGGTCAGATGGGGCTTTGAGCAACCTGGTCTTGCAGAAGGTGTCCCTACCCATTGCTGGGGGGGTTGGAACCAGAGGATCTTTATGGTCCCTTCCAACCCAAACCATTCTATGACATCCAAATTCAACTGCAAAACTCATCTGAGAAAGGCTGGTGAACCCTCCTCCCTTTCCCCATCAGTCCCAAAACTTTAGAAACCCCTTTTCTTCTTCTCAACTGTCAGGAAAGCAACCCCACTGCTTCCTGACACCTCCTGCCCTCCATTTGCACCCCTGAACCCCCTTCAGTGGCTACTCCTCAGGAGCCGCTCTTCTGAGCCACATCCCAAATTCTGGGGGCACCTCCTAACCTAGAACTTCCCAGAGACTCTGAGCTCTGCCACACATCCACAAAATAAAGTTAAGTCCTAAGGCTTATAATCCACGAGGGGCCTGCCACAAGCTGCAAAGGTTCTAGGGACAACATGGCATTCTGTGGGCAATGAGGAAAGGTGACGAGGCATCCCAGGGCCTGAAAGGCACTGTGCCTCCTGGCCCTTCTGCTTTCTTCGGAAATACTAAAACTCCATATACAGATGCATATAAGATGTTCACTCTAACCCCTGCTAAACAACGTCATCATTGGTCCCGTTAAGAGAGATATCAGCAACTTACACAGCATACAGCAGAACTGGTGAAATAAAACAAGGTTCCGTTTTCAATAAAGTTGGGAATTTCAGGAAAACACAATGCATGAAGAATTAAAAAAAAAAAAAAAGCATACTGTTAAACCCTCTTTCTACCCCTGAACACTCAAAACAAAATTACTGACCTGAAAAAAAGAGAGGAAAAAAAAAAGCTGCATACAAGTGTTACTTTCTACTACACATGCTGCTGAACCTTGACTGGTCCTGAAGCTCTTACCTCAGGCAGACACCTCTTCCCAAAGAGCTGAGCCAGCTCAAAAGCTGCAAAGGACACAAGGAAGAGCTGAGCACCAACACCAGAGAAACCCAGGAGCACAATGAACTCCCTCAGCAGAGGCTGTGGCTCAAATACCCTGACCCTCCGCCCACCACCCTTAGCACAATCACCTGGGAAAGGGGAAGGGCAAACCACCAGAAGGTATAAAGTCAGCTGGAGGAGCAGCAGGAGTGTTCTCACCTGCCTTAAATTTACAGCAAGCAAAGCCCTGAACAGAGAAAGTAACCCCTGCAGGAAATGACACTACTTGCTCCTGTACTACAGCTACACCTATTGCATCAGCAATGTGACCGGGTAGAGAATTAAACTTAATTTTTCTGGGGTGTAGATAGAAAACAATAGATGTCCTTCTAAACTATGTAAGAAACTAGCTCATTAAATGCAATGACAATGTTGTTATCAAAATTGATGTGCTTTAGTTTCCTATAAAAAAGCCAAAACACTCTGGGGTTATGCTTCATTTCTAGCAAGACTGTGCATACCACCTAACTTCTACCAGAACTACCTTCTGGATAGGGATGAATCAAAAAGCAGAATTAGATCCCTTAAGAATTCCATCTCCAAAATATCTCTGGTTGCAAAGTAAATTATTTACTGTGAATAGCCAATGATTCAGAGTCCCCCTGAGCGTGTCTCCAACTGACTCCCTTAACAGAGGTACAAGAGTCCCAAAGTGCAAAAGACACCAAAAAAACATGGAAATACACGGGGGGGACCAGGCAGCAGCCATGCCCCAAAGGGACAGGCTGGGGGGGTGGGGCAACACCACCCCCTGCAGTCATGCAGCAAAGGGTCGGCAGCAGCCACGCCCCCCGCAGTTTACGTGGGGACAGCAGCCACAAATGACACCAAGAAAACATGGAACTTCAGGGATACACAGTGGGTGGGGGGAAGGGGGTGACACCCCCACCAATTGGCATGGGAAAAAACTCGCGTGGAAGGTGGGTTAGATGGATAGTTTGGGGTGGAAAGATACGTGCGCAAGAACATGCACAGGCTGGGGGGGGCATGCATGAGGTTTACCTTCACCAGGGGCTCCACCCACGTAATCCACAGTAGGTAAACTCGTCTGGGATAATCTGCAACAGCAATTCCACTCTGGGTTCTTGACCCAACGCCAGATAATCCACACTGCCTGCCCCATGGAGGGGGTGCTTCCCACAGGATGGGGCATCTGCTGAGCATCACCACACCCTTACGACAACACATCTGAAAAATTAAAATCACAAATTGTATTTCAGCATATTAAAAAAATAACACCAAATGAGTAGAAGAATTCCAGCAAAGGGAGAGGCTAGCAGGTGCCCTAATTAGGACTCGAGCTAAACAGGTCAGCTCACAATACGACACATCCTTTAGAAGGTAGACTGATGAAAACTGGTTTGCTGCTAGATAACTGTATAAGTGAGATTTGATAAATGATCGTATATTAACATTATGGTTGAAACAGTAGACAACGGGTAGCTGGGGACATAATTACAAAAGTGTAGTCAAGTGATTAACTAGTAATTATTCATAAGTTTTGCAGTTCTTTGCTCTTATGACTAGATGGTCCTGTACACTAGATGAGAACAATGCTGAAACTGACCACATGTGATTGAAACTGCATTAAGCTTCAAGATCAAAGAACAAGGACAAGAATAAAGACTTCAAGGACAGCCAACAGGAACTTCAAATGGGTCGGTGGTCGTAAAAGCAGCCCTTTGCCTCAAATGGATCCTTCATTGCGTATGATAGGATGTAGGCAGTACTAAGATAATCAGTTGCAATCATTTTTATGTATATGTATACTAATCTGATTAATATGCAATTAGTTATTCTATATAACCTGTTTGTGCTAAAGCTGTGGTATGCACACTAGGTGGAAATATCCCCCGTGCATCCAGCGCTGCAATAAAGAATGCCTGCTTTCTAAAACTCCAAAACAAGTCTTAGAGAGTTTCTTTGACCGGCTTTTCAGTATCAGAGAGGTGCAATTGCAACAAAATGAGTCCAAAGGGGGCTTACAGGGCTAAAAGTGTGCTGCAGGGAAAATCTAAGACCTCGGGAGACATTGTGACAGTAGCAGAGGGCTTCTGAGAGGGACAGGCAAAAGAAGGCTCGAGGCCATGATGAAGAAGTCCAGAAGGGATTTGAATAGACTACAGGTGTCCTCAGGGGACTAGGGACTGAACAGAGGTATGCTAGCTAGCATAGAGGACAACGTGAGCATTCTGGAGATGAAAGATGGCATCAGGAAAGGTTCTCAGGGAGGGAGAAGGGTGCAAAGTGCACAACAGAGCCAAAAGAGGGCTGTGGGGCACAAGGATGGCCTCAGGAGGCATGATGATGGGAGAAGAAGGGTGCTGAGAGTGAAAGACAGAAGGCAGCTCTGGGACACAATGCAAAACTCAAGAAGGTGTCCCAGCAATGTACAGATGTCCTCAGGGGATGAGCGACAGAATGGAGACATCCAAGATGGCAGTGAATAAGGTAAGAGTGCTCTGGGGCACAATGAAAGCCTCAGGAAGAATTGTCTCTGAATACGAAAGAAACAAAGCCTGCTACAGAACTCAAGGATAGCGATGGAACAGAAGGATGCTCGCAGGAAGCATTGTGACAGAAATAGAGGGGTGCTGAGGTAGACAGAGACACAGAAGAAGGCTCGAGGGCACAAAGATACTCGGGAGGAGATTTGAACACGGTACAGGTATCATGAGGGAGACTGACCCACTGGAGGCAAGCGAGATGGAAGAGAGGACAAAAAGACTGCTCTGAGGAAGAGGCAACGTTCTGACAAACCAAGGGGGGTGCAAATTACACCCAGAGATAAAAGCATGCCGAGGAGACCCTCTAAAGCCTGAGGATGAACCAAGAAAAGAGCCCCCCAAAAAATAAAAGTAGACATAGAAAGAAAATTTAAAAAAAATAAACGGGTACAAGGCACAGGAGAAAAATTTAAAAATAGGGACAGAAAACTACATAAAAGTAGACATAGAAAAGAAATTCAAGAAGGAAGGCATTAAAGGAGGAAAAAAATTTAAAAATAGGGACAACAAACTAAGTAAATGGAGACATAAAGAAAATTCTAAAATTGACAACCTACCCAACTGTTGTGGTTTAACCCCAGCCAGCAACTAAGCAGCCGCTCGCTCACTCCCACCACCACCCAGTGGGTTAGGGGAGAGAATCGAGGGGAAAAAAAAAAAAGTAAAACTTGTGGGTTGATATAAAGACAGTTTAATAGGACAGAAATGAAGATAATAATAAAATAATTGGAGATAATAATATACAAAACATAATACTTGGAGATAATATACAAAACAAGCGATGTGCAATGCAATTGCTCACCGCTCACCTACCGATGCCCAGTTAGTTCCCAAGCAGCGATCTGGGGCCCCTGCTCCCCACCCCCAGCCAACTCCCCCCAGTTTATATACTGTGCATGACATCATAAGGTACGGAATATCCCTTTGGCCAGTTTAGGTCAGCTGTCCTGGCTGTGTCCCCTCCCAACTTCTTGTGCCCCTCCAGCCTTCTTGCTGGCTGGGCATGAGAAGCTGAAAAATACTTGACTTGTTTTAAATACTACTTAGCAACAACTGAAAACACCAGTGTGTTATTGTCGTGGTTTCAGCCCAGCCGGTAACAAAGGACCACGCAGCCGCTCACTCACTCCTCCCACCCCCTCCGGTGGGATAGGGAGGAGACAGAGGAGAGAGAAAAGAAAAAAAACCTGGAACCTCGAGGGTTGAGATAAGGGCAGTTTACTGGGACAAACAACAACGGTACTAATGAAAGAATATACAAAAAGTGTGATGCACAGTGCAGCTGCTCACCACCCGGAACGCGACGCTCCACCACTTCCCCCACAGAAAGTCCAGAGCGCTCCCCCCGGCCCGCTCCCCATTTATATACCAAGCATGATGTCACATGGTATGGAATAGCTCCTTGGCTAGTTCAGGTCAGCTGCCCCGGCTATGCCCCCCCACCTCCCAGGTTCCTGTAAAAATTAACTCTATCCCAGCTGAACCCAGGACAGTTATCAACATTCTTCTCAAAATAAATCCAAACCATAACACTATACCAGCTACTAGAAAGAAAATTAACTCTGTCCCAGCCAAAATCAGGACACCAACAGACAAGAAAGAATTAAAAAGTAGGGACAGGAGGTAGATAAAAGCAGATGTAGAGAAAAAAAAAAATTAAAGTGCAACAAGATTAAGAAAATAAAGGAAAAAAAAATGGGAACATCAAACTAAAACAAAATTTTAAAAGTGACAGCATTTTTAAATTACACAGCACAGACTAGAATAAAATATAAAGACAGTGAACTGGATAAAAGTAGATAAAAAAATAAAAGCAACAGGACACAGGAAATAAAAAAATAGGGTTAGACATCTTGATAAAAGTAGACATAGAAAATTTTAAAAGTCATAACATAGAGAACAGATAGGAAAAAAGGAAACAATAGAGACAGAAAAATACATAAAAGTGAACAAAGAAACAAAATTCAAAAGTGAAGGCATTAAGAGAGGAAAAAATTTTAAAATAGCAAAAACCCCTAAATAGACGGTGTGAGAGGCTGAAAGAGTTAATGTCTCAAACATCATGGTGGGGCAAGTTCTGCTTAACAACAAACTCTGCATAACAAGGAACCCTGCGTAGCAAGGAACCACAGGTGAAAAGAAGCGGATCAGCACCCATCAGCAACAGGAGGGGAAGGGCATGCCAGAGGGTGCACAGCTCCCTGTTCTGATAATGCTGTTCTGATATGCTGAGCAGGACAGCTCACCATGCATGACAAAAGATCACATCTGCAGGGAAGGGGAAGTTACCCCCCAAACGACCCCCAAGTCCCAAAGGCTCACACACCACTCACTCATGACACCTAATTAACCTAACAAGTTTGAGTGCCTGCCCGAAGGAGGGGCAAGGACGATAAAAGCACACAAACTGAAGCCCCAGGTGTGCAAGTCCAGCAGGACTGGACCCCTCAGTTGACTGAACCAATGCTGCACCCAGGACTGGTGAAATCTTCCTCTTCTCTCTGTCTTGTTTCTCTCTTTCTTTTTCCTTTTCTATAATCCCTACATTTTATCCCTGTAAACATAAACCGTCGACCAAGTCTGGGACTAGGAGTGAATCCAGCTGCCCCCAGGCTCCTCTGTGAGAAGGAGTCTAGAAAGCAAAGGGGTCTGCTCTGAACCTCGTGACTCGACCGGAGGGCTCTCCTTCTTGTCTTCCCTGAACCGATCCCAAAATAAGCAAGGCCTGTAGTATATGTTTGGTGATGTAGGGTTAGCACAGGTTACACAGTTTACTGATGTAGTTTCATGCCAATTATTGTGGTGAGCGAATAAAGTTGAGTTTTGTGAGTTAAAGGATCCCTAGTGTCGTTTCACTTTAATCCTGACCTGGGAACCGGCAAACCTGAGTTGTCATCCTGAGAAAGTGAGATGTGACAGACGAAGGCATAGAAAGAAAATTTTAAAAGCAACTGAGTATGGGACATACTAGAATGGATTAAAAAATAAAGACAGCAAACTGGCTAAAAATAGACGAGGAAAGAAAATTTAAAAGAGATGGGGTACAGGACAGACAGGAAAATTTAAAAAAAGGGAGTGACATCTTGATAAAAGTAGACATAGAACAGAAATTTTAAAAGTGACAGATACAGTAAACAGGAAAAAATTAAAAATAGGGACAGAAAACAAGATAAAAGTACACCTAGAAAAAAAGATTTGAAAAGTAAAAGAATTATGAGAGAAAAAATTGAAAAATAGGGACAGTGAACTACATAAAAGTAGACATAGAAAATTTTAAAAGCAATGCAGTTCATGACACAGGAAAGAATTAAAAAATAGAAACAGTTACTGGATAAAAGAAGACATAGAAAGACCATTTTAAAAGCACAGCATTAAGGAATTAAAGGGAAAAAAATAGGGACAGCAAACTAAAACAGACAGGAAATTTTAAAAGCAATGGAGTCTAAGACAAAGGAAAAAATTTAAAAATATTGATAGGCTGAAAAAGAGAAAGATACATAGAAAGTAAATTTTAAAAGTGATGCGGTATAGGACAGACAGGAAAGAATTAAAAACCAGTAATATGCAGCATCATAAAAGTAGACATAGAAGGAAAATTTAAAAAGTGATGGGGTACAGGACAGGAAAGAATTAAAAAATAGAGACAGAACTGGTTAACAGAGATAGAAAATTTTAAAAAGTGATGGGAATAAGGAAAAATGGAAAAGAATGAAAAATAGGGACAGCGAACTAAAGAAATAAAGATGTAGAACCAAAATCTAAAAAGCAACAGGCTACAGGACAGACAAGAAAGTATTAAACAATAGTGACAGCACACTAAATAGAGAAATAGAAAGGAAATGTAAAAGTGATGGAGTGCAAGACAGCGGAAAAATTAAAAAACAAAGTGAACTGGATAAAAGGTGACACAGAAAGAAAATTTTAACAGTGACAGCATTAAAGAAAGGCTAGGAAAAAAAATAAAAAATAAGGATAGGGTGAATAAGAGAGAGACACAGAGAAAGAAAATGTAAGAAGTGACAGGGTACACGACAGCCAGGAAAGAATCAAAAAGCTGTGATACACTGCTTGATAAAAGTAGACATAGAAGGAAAATTTAAAAAATTATGGCATACAGGACAGGAAAGATATTTAAAAATAGGGAGAGAAAAATAGATAAATAGAGAGATGGAAAGAAAATTTTTAAAACAATGAGGTGCAAGACAGATGAAAAAACTAAAAATATATAGACAGTTGAACTGTATAAAACTAGCCATAGAAAGAAAATTTAAAAAGCAACTGCTTACAGGACATACAGGAAAGAATTAAAAAATAGGGACAGCAAACAAACAGACGCAGAAAGAAAATGTTAAAAGTGAGATGGTACAGGACAGAGGATAAAATTAAAAAACAAAGACAGTGAATAGGTTAAAGTAGGCATAGAAAGCAAATTGGAAAAAAGTGACAGGTGTCATGGTTTAACCCCAGCTGGCAACTAAGCACCACCCAGCCGCTTGCTCACTGCCCCCCTGCAGTGGGATGGGGGAGAAAAACCAGAAAAAAAGTAAAACTCACAGGTTGAGATAAAGCCAGTTTAATAGGTAAAGCAGAAGCCACGCGCACAAGCAAAGCAAGACAAGGAATTCATTCCTTGAAGCGTCCTGCCAGCAGGCGGGTGTTCAGCCATCTCCAGGAAAGCAGGGCTCCATCATGCGTAACGGTTATGTGGGAAGACAAATGCCATCGCTCTGAATGTCCCCCCTTTCTTCTCCTTCCCCCAGCTTTATATGCTGAGCATGACATCGTATGGTCTGGAACAGCCCTCGGGTCAGTTGGGGTCAGCTGTCCCAGCTGTGTCCCCTCCCAGCTCCTTGTTCAGCCGCAGCCTGCTCACCGGTGGGGCAGGGTGGGAAGCAGAACAGCCCTTGACTCTGAGCAAGCACTGCTCAACAATAACAAAAACATCCCTGTGTTATCAACACTGTTTTCAGCACAACTCCAAAACGTAGCCCCATACTAGCTACTGGGAGGAAAATCAACTCTATCCCAGCCCAAACCAGCACAACAGGGTACATGACAGAGACAAAAGAATTAAAAAATAGGGACAACTAACTAAACAAACAGACATAGGAAGAAAATTTAAAAGGTGATGGGCTACATGACAGACGGGAATAACTTAAAGACAGTGAATAGGTTAAAGTAGACATAGAAAGAAAAAGTAAAAAGCAACGGGGTACACAATAGTGAGGAAAGAATTAAAAAACAGTGATACACAGCTCGATAGAAGTAGACATAGAAGGAAAATTTAAGAAGTGATTGGGTACAGGACAGAAAAAATTTTAAAAATAGCCACAGTGAACTAAAACTGAGAAATATAAAGGAAATTTAAAAGTATCACAGGGGCACAGGACAGAGAGATAAAAAATAAAGACAGTAAACTGGATAAAAGTAGACATAGAAAGCAAATTTTCAAAGCAACAGGGTACACAACAGACAGGAAATAATTAAAAAATAGCAATAGGCAGCTTCATAAATGTAGATGTAGCATCGTGGTTTAACCCTGGCTGGCAACTAAGTACCATACAGCTGCTCACTTACTCCCTCCTACAGTGGGATAGGGGGAGAATCAGGAGGGTAAATGTGAGAAACTCATGGGTTGATATAAAAAGTTTAATAATTAAAAAGACTTTTTTTTAAAAGTTGTAACAGAAAAAAAAAAAAACCAGCAAATGAAAACATTTGCTTACCACCAACTGACCGATGCCCAGCCAGTCTCAAGCAACTGGGTACAGGACAAAGAGGGAAGAATTAAAATATAGGGTCAGGGAGACAGAGAGGGGAAAACATAGAAATTAAATTTTAAAAGTAATGGGGTACAAGGCAGTGCAGAAAAAATAAAAAACAGGGAGAAGCAGCTGGTTAGAGAGAGGCATATTAAACATTTAAAAGGCAACAGGGTACTGGGCAGAGCTGACAGAAGAATAACAAGTTTTGAGGAGCCATACACATAGGTGGGCAGGCAGAGAGGGAGACGGAGGAAGGGAGGCGGAGGTGGGCCAGGATGTAGAGGAGAGGATGTGCGACTCACCACAGCTCCTGGTGCCGGCAGGAGACCTTCACCGCCCCGACGTTTCTCTCTCTGCCTCTGCCCCTTCCTCCTCCCCAGTGCCGGCTGCCTGACCCTCACCCACTCGGCAGCACGCAGCGGACGCCTCAATGCTCCTCATCCACAAGGCTTCCTTGATACATGGCAGCTCACGCATGTAGCCAACAGAGGCCAGGAACAGCTCAGAGGGATCCTTCCTTGCCACAGGGACTGGCCATTCCTTGCTGCAGGCACCTACCAGCCAGACCCCCTTGCACTCCCTCCTCAGCCAGTTCCCCTGCCCAGGCAGCCCCCTTTACAGCTGGAGCCCCTTCACACAGCAGGGCCAGCCCCATCCTCAACCTCAGTGGCCACACCTGGGGCCATCCCAGCCCCAGCTGGAGCCCATCAGGAACAGGGGCCATTGCCAAAGCCCCACAGCATATTATCCCTGCCCCTGCACCTACCCACATCCAAGGACACAGAGGAGGCAGGAAAAATTTATTCATTAATGCATATAAGAAATCCTGGCAATGAGTTGGCTACAAGGCTCAGTGCCCAAAGGCAGCAGGATGGGGTGATAAAAGGGAAGAGTAAAGCAGGAGGAAGGACAGAGGGACACAGAGGTGCAAGACAGGGAGCCAGAAAATGGGATGCTGGGAACAAGAGAGGGACAAGAAGCAGGAAAACAGTGTAGAGAGAGAAGCGCAGAGAGACTGAGCAAAACAACAGGGATGGAGATGGAGGAATAAATAATAGGAAGTGGGGGAGAGAAGGTGAAGGGACTGGCAGGACAACAAGATAAAGACAGGACAAGGGACAGGGAAACATTCTCAAGTGATATGGGAGAAGAAACAGCAAGAACTAGAAAACAGAAACAGGGAGCCAGGTAGAGAGAAAATTTTCAAAAAGCAACAGCATATGAGAAACATAGGCAAGAACTAACAAATAGGCACAGGGAGACAGAAAGAGGGAGACGTAGAAAGAAAATCTAAGAAGTGACAGGGTACAGGACAGAGAGGGAAGAGTTAAGAACTAGAGACAGGGAGATGGATAGAAGGAAACAGAAAATTTTGAAAGCAACAGGGTACAAGAATCAAAAAGTAGGTACATGGAGCTGCATAGAGGGAGACATAAGAACGAAATTTGAAAAGCAACAGGGTACAAGAAACACAGGTGAGAAATTAAAATAAGGTCAGGGAGACAAAAAGAAGGAAAAGTAGCAAGAAAATTTAAAAAGCAACTGGGTTTAAGAAACATGCAAGAATTTAAATAAGGATGGAGAAGTAGAAAGTTTCAAAAGTGACGACATACAAGAAACATAGGCCAGATTTTAAAAATAGGGACAGGGAGCCTGAGAGAAGGAAACTGTGGTGGGTTGACCTTGGCTGGCTGACGAGCGTCCACCAAGCCACTCTACCATTCCCCCTCCTCAACAAGACCGGAGGGTAGAAAATACAACAAAAAAGCTTGTGGGTCAAGATAAGGACAGAGCAATCGCTCACCAATTACTGTCACAGGCAAAACAGACTCGACTTGGGGAAATTAATTTATTGTCAGTCAAAATCAGAGTACAATACGAACAAATCTGAAAAACACCTTCCCCCCACCCCTCTCTTTTTTTCCTGGGCTCATCTTCACTCCTGACTTCTCTACCTCCTCCTACCGAGCAGCACAGGGGGAGAAGGAGGGGGGGGTTGCAGTCAGTTCATCACAAGTTGTCTCTGCTGCTCCTTCCTTCTTTGTGCTCTTCTTCTGTTCCAGTGTGGTGTCACTCCCATGGGGCCGCAGGTCCTGCCAGAAAACCTGCTCCAGTGTGGGCTCCTCTCCACAGCGTCACAGCCTCCTTCGGGTGAATCCGCCTGCTCTGGCGAGGGGTCCTCCGTCGGCTGCAGGGTGCATATCTGCTCCGCCATGGACCTCCGTGGGCTGCAGGGGGACAGCCTGTGTCACCATGGTCTTCACTGCAGGCTGCAGGGGAATCTCTGCTTTAGGACCTGGATCACCACCTCCTTTTTCTTCTTCACTGACCTTGGTGTCTGCAGGACTGACAGCTTCTGCACAGCTTTTTTTTAGCCCTTCTTAAATATCACAGAGGTGCTACCAGCGTTGCTGGTTGGCTCAGCTTTGACCAGTAGCAGCTCCATCTTGGAGCTGGAACTGGCTGTGCCCAACATGGGGGCAAGTCCTGGTGTCTTCTCACAGAACCCACCCCTGCAGCCCCTATCCACTCCCCTGCCCCAGCTTGCCACACAAACTCACTACAACAGTGATCGGCTACAGGGCAGAGAGGCGGGATTGAAAAGTAAGGAAAGGGAGACAGAGAGAGACAGGGTGGGGAAATAGCAATGGGCTACAGGACAGAGAGGAGGAACTAATAAAAAAGGAGAGGGTACCAGACAGAGAGATGGATAAAAACAAATATTAGTGATGAGCCACAGGGCAAAAGGAAGAATTAAAAAACGGGACAGTGAGGTAGATGAGAGAGACTGAGAAATATCAAAAACACTGATGATCTAAAGGGGAGAGAGAGGGGAAATAAAGAATAGGGACAGGGAACCAGACAGAGAGAGAATAATAAAGACAAAAATGGGCTATGGGACAGTGAGGGAAGAAGTTAAAACATAGGGACAGGGACCTGGAACAAGAGAATCTAAGAAAGTAAAAGTGTATCCAGAATACAGGGCAGAGAAAGGAATTTAAAAATAGAGACACAGCATCAGACAGGTGAGAGCGGTGGGAATTGTGAAGGGCTAAAGGGCAGACAGGGAGGAATTAACAAGATTGGGATAAGAAGACAGACGGATAGATGGAGAAAGACAAAGTAGTGATGGGCTGCAAGGCAGAGACAGAGAATAAAAAAAAAGAGGGATGGGACAGGTCAGAAGTGCAGAGAGAAAAAGAAAACAGAGAGGCAGAACAACAGAGAAAGAGGGGGACTTAGAGAACAAGAAAGGGAGAGGTACAGAAAAAAAAAACACACAAAAAAATTAAAGCAGTGAGAGAAAGAGAAGGTGGGGGCAGGGAGGGACTGGCATGCAGAAGAGGGGTGACACAGCCCCAGGGGTCCAGGACTCACTGTACCTCCTGCTGTTGGAGCTGCTGGGAGAATTTGACAGTTCAGACATGTCTGTCTCTCTCTCCCTCTCCCTTCCTCCTCTGTAGCTGCACTCACTTGACTGTCATCCACCTAAGAGAATAGATTGGTGTCTTCCAGCTCTTACAATATGAGACTTCCTAGAAACACAGCCTCACATGCACACACACTACATGGCTGTACTGTGGTTTTGGTTATGCATACAGACCCTGCCGTGCACACTGGTGATCGGACCTGCTGCGGACTACACTAGGAAGGATCCATCCTCACCTGGAGAGGCAGGCTATCTCCTATCTGCAGCTGGTGGCTGGATCCTCTTTATTTTATTCTTCAGCAGCTTTACCATTCTGTGGCCTCTCCAGCTTCAGCGTCAGCTTCAGCAGCTCCTGTCCACAGCCAGTAAGCGCTCCACCTGTCCCTCTGTGCTCCCGCGCCGCAAGGAGAGGGAGGCCAGGCAGAGACAGCCCACGCAAGCCTGAGGCTGCTGCAGTCAACGGCATCCCCAGGGGACGAACGGACAACCGCACCCACAGCGTGGCCTCTGGGAGAAGGAAAGAGGCAGCAGTGACCATTATTACCGCAGCTCGACCCTGGCCGGAGCCCCTCCTTCCGCAGACGCCGCTCGTTCCCCGCGCCGCTGCTAACGGCACCCCCGTTAAGGGAGACTCCAGACCACCGCAGGGCCAGCTTGCTGCCCTCGCGACAGGGCTCGGGGGCTGCCTGCGGCTACAGCGCAGGCTTCAGGGGAGGGGCTGGAGCTGGGGGCAGCCGCGCGGGCCGAGCGGGGCCGGGGGAGCTCTGGCGACTCGGGCGGGCGCCCGCTGGCCGCGCCTGGGGGGTGCCCGCCTCCGTCCCCTCTTCCCTTCTACCGGCTCTCTCTCGGGAACTCCCCGGCGCTGCCCTGGCCCGGCTCGCCTCCGGCGGACCGGCAGCCTGCCGCGGCGGCAGCTTCACAGCTTCCCATCCCGCCAGGGGGCAGGAGGCACCCCCTACCCCCACCCCCGCCCCCGCTGAAAGGGATCGCTCGTCTCACCCGCAGTCCCGGCGCTCGCCCGCTGCCACCCAGACCCGCGCCCTGCGAGCCGCCACGCTGCTCCCGGGGACCGCGCATGCGCCGGAGGGGCTGGAGCCGACGCGCGAACGCCGGGCTGCCCCACGCGCAGAACGGCGCATGCGCCCGGGAGGGCTGGTCGGGGAGCGGGCGCGGCAGGAAGACCGCGGAAAACCACGCGAAACCGGCAACGGTCCTGTGTCTGACCTGGTCTGACTCCGGGGGCCGCAGCGGCAGCGAGGACTACGCCGCTCCCGAGAGCCACGGAGCTGGCCGGCCGCCGAGTCCGCGAAAACTACAACTCCCGGCATGCCCCGGGAGGCAGCCAGCCCCGCTGCCTGACCCCGAGGGGACGCCGCTTCCGTTTCCGCCCACCCCCACGCCGGCGCAGCCGCAATCCCCGCCGGGCACCCAGCGCCGCTCCGGGCAGCTCCGGCGCGCTCCCGCCGCCGGCTCCGGCACGGCGCGGCACCCCCCGCCCGGCTCCGGGCAGCGCCCGCCGCCGCCGCTCCGGCACGGCGCGGCACCCCCCGCCCCGCTGCCGCTCCGCGCGTCTGGCACGGACCCCGCCGTCCTCCTCGGGGCTTTCCCCGGGACCCGCCGGGCGATTGCGCAAGCCCCGCCACGGGGCCCGGGCCCCCCCCGGCCCACGTGCTCCCGGCCCCCCGCGAGCCCCCAGGGCCCCGGCCCCCCCCCCCGGCCTCGGCACAGGCGGCCCCCACCTCCCCCGGGCCACCCCCGCCGGGGACGGTCGCGGTCCGAGGGGCGCCCGGCCCCGCTCACCTTCTCCCGAGGGGCAGCCGCAGCCCGGCCACCGCTCTGCTCTGCTCCGCTCCGCTCCTGCCTGGGCTCCCACCGGCCCCGCCGCGGCCCCTCCCCCGGCAGCCCCCCCTTCCCAGGGAGGGGCCGTCGCCATCAGCCTCACTGCCCGCACCTGGGGCTCCTCCAGCCCCGGCCCGCAGCTGTGGTACCGAAATCCCGAATAAAACTCCACAACACCCATGGGAAGTTCAGAAGCAGGCGCTTCGTTTATGGAATGAAAGATGTCAAAGTAAGATGACTCTTGACGAGCTGCTCGCTGGGGTAAAAATACAGATTTTAATACCCGTCTTATTTTAGTTCTAAGACTTGGCAATTGCCAGGTATCATCTTTTCGATTTACCCAGGTCCACCGCCGAGGCCGCAAGGGAGATTTCTTCCAGAGAGAGGATAGAGTTATTAAGTCTAAAGTCCATTATTTGCTTTTGTCCTTCAGGAGAAGGTGAGTGGATCGTATATCATCACTATTCACCCAAACAGTTAACAACCCTAAACTTTTCACCTGTCCTTTACTACAGTCAATTCCAAGCTAATTTTTTTCCATTATTAAGAGGGGACCCAGGATCATTTAAAATATTATTCTACTTTCCACAAATACATGCCCCATCTTAGAGCTTTAGCTACTAGAGAAAGTCTTTGGATTTGGGGGTCAGAGGAGTTGCAAGTCTAAACTTTCATACCCTTCTCTTTAGGATGTGTGATTTTTCTCTGTATGTCTAAACCAGTCTAAATTTCCCTAGATGGTCCTGACTCTGGGTGGATCTAACAAGG
Organism: Harpia harpyja; assembly: GCF_026419915.1. Classification (NCBI taxonomy): domain Eukaryota; kingdom Metazoa; phylum Chordata; class Aves; order Accipitriformes; family Accipitridae; genus Harpia; species Harpia harpyja. Next base: position 99,366 of record NC_068969.1, read on the forward strand.
ATCCTGGAACTCCAGTAAATTCCAAACATCGTTTTATATTTTAAATATGGTCCCAAGTTCCTTTCTGCACTTGTCTCTACGGTTTTGGCAACTGACAGCCCCAAGGGGTCTTTGTACAAGTTTCTCCCGAAGGGCGATAAATTAATTCTTTTGTCCGTGAGGTGGATGGTTTGGTAATGTTATAATTCAAAATGCTATAATTCCTTCTTTCAAATTTAAAAAAACAATTGCCTTTTAAATCCATCCAATTTAATTTGCTAAAATGATTCTCATTGTTCTACGTCTTTTCTCAAGTTTTGGTTAAATTCAGTGTCAGTATTCTCCACGGAACTAGATTTTCATCTGACTTTGGAATCGGAAGGCAGGCTGTTATCGAGGTTAAATTTTGTGTCTTTACAAAACTTCGAATCAATTCCAAAACTAGAATTTTTTTTTTTTTAATCAAAATTACAGAAACGGTTAATATCAAGATTAATAGCTCAAACAATAATTGTTTCATTTTGTTTATGTTTAGAACCCCTCAAAAAAAATACTTAAACCCTATAACACACAAAAAGATTACTGCCCTTGACAACATTCCTAATAGCAACCCCAATATTATAAATTTTACACAATTGTTTTCCCAAATAGATAATGTGAAACTTACTTATAGGTTTTCAGTTTCAAAGGGCCAGTTTCTTTAGACTTCCAATTTCCTGTTGGTGCTTTCTTTAGTCTTGAATAATGAAGCCAAGGTTCTTCGCCCAGACCTTTACTGCTCTAAGTGTTGTTAAAATGACTCGATACGGTCCTTTCCACTTCTCAGTGATTTTATATATATTCAATCTCCTGGTCGGAAGGGATGCGCTGCTACGTCCAATTCTAAGGGTCCAGCTGCGGAGACATACTGACGAAGTTCTTGAAAAGAATTTCTCAAAGAAATCATAACACCTTTTAAAAACATATCTCCAAAGCCACTCCAGATACTCAGAACATAGGACTCTTGATACGGTCTTTCATATAACATTGCATAATGACTTAAATTTTCTTTCTCTTCTGGCTATACTCTGATTCTTAATAGAGCCATGGGTAAGGCTTTAACCCATGTGAGTGAGGTTTCCTGACAAATTTTACTCAACCGTTGCTTGAGGGTATAGTTCATTCTTTCTCCGCCCCCCCCCCCCCCCCCGCCCCCTTGCTTGTGGTCTATATGGGGTGTGATAGTCTCAATCTATAGCCAATACTTTGCTCGACTTGTCTCATCATCTTTGCTATGAAATGAGGGCCATTGTCAGATGACATTCTTACAGGCACCCCATATTTTGGTATTATCTCTTTGAGCAAGACTTTAACTACTTCTCTTGCTTTGTCGGTGTGACAAGGGAAAGCCTCGGGCCACCCAGTAAAGATATCAACTAAAACTAGGGTAGATCCTTCTTTTCAAGGCAATTCTATAAAATCAATTTGCTAGTATTCCCCTAAAAAATTTCCTTATTTAATAATTCCAAAGATAATCTTATTACTGATTTGGGGATCATTTTATATATAAATTTCACATCCGCTTATAATTGTTTAAACAATCTTTGTCATATTTTACTTTCTGTTCCCCGATATACTTTGTTATGTTCAGCTCGGGCAATTTCTCTTGTTATCGTGGGCGGGACTATTATTTGACCTGTCGGTGTTACAGCCTGTCCTGTTTCATTTTGTTAGCCTGCAATCTAACAATTAATTCTTCCATCTTTTTCATTATAATTTGGAGTTTCTTTAGGCCATTTTATACTTTTCTCTGGAACTAGCGCTAGGATGCCTTTTTCTGCAGCCTCTTTAGCAGCTTTATCAGCCAGTCGGTTACCTGCGTTAGGAACAGTCTTACCTAACTGATGCGCTTTACAGCGCGTTATCGTGACTGCTGTTGGTTTTTGAACGGTTTCTAACAATTTCGGTATTTGTTCTGCATGCTGAATGGTGGTTCCTTGTGCAGATAACAGTCCTCTTTCTCTCCATATCGCTCCATGTGCACGTACTACTCCAAAAGCGTACTTTGAGTCTGTCCAAATGTTGACTCGCTTTCCTTGACTTAGTTCCAGAGCTCGAATAAGAGCTATCAATTCAGCCTTTTGGGCAGATGTCATCGAAGGCAAAGTTCGCAACGCAATTACCTCCTCGGTTGTTATTGTCTATCTGGATAAACGTTTTCCTTCACAGATGAAACCGCTTCCGTCGGTATACAGTTCCCAGTCTGCTTCTTCTAGCGGCACATCTCAGAGATCCAGTCAGCTGGGGTAAACTCCTTCAGTTGTCTGCAAGCAGTCACGTTCCAGTTCTCCTTTAACTTGATCAGTTGTTGAAAACGCAACAGGGTTAACGGTGGTAGTAGTTTTTAAGTAAACATCATCTTGTTCCAGCAACACCACTCGGTATTTCAGCATTCTGCTAGGGGATAACCAATGCCCCCCTTTCTGTTTTAGCGCAACAGTTATCGTATGGGAAACGTACAGTAATCCTTTGTCCTCAGGTGAACTTACGAGCTTCCTGGATCAGTAGCACAGTTGCAGCGACGGCTCTCAGACGACCAGAGCATCCCAGACTCACGTGATCTAATCGCTTCGAGAAGCAGGCCACAGCTCGCCCACTTGGCCCTAAATATTGGGCCGGCATGCCCAGAGCTATACCTCTTCTTTCGCGAGTGAAAAGTTCAAATGTCTTTGTGAGATCCGGCAGGCCTAGGGCTGGCACCCCTATTACAGCCTGTTTCAATTCTTTGAAAGTAGCTTTCTCGGCATCAGTCCAATCCATTGTTTGAGGTTTTGAGCTGCTCCTACAAAGGTCGGACCCGCAAGCCGCAACTGGTAATCGACAGGTGACACCACGCAACCGTTCCCGGAAATGCTCGTCATTAATTTGTTAGTCTTAGGTTCGGGGAGACGACAAATTGCCTCTTTGCTCTCAGTTCCTAATTGTCTCTGTCCTTTTAGGATTTTAAAACTCAAATAAGTTTCTTCTTTCTGGGTTATTTGGGTTTTTTCTTTTGACACTCGCTATCCACTGATTCCCAAAGAGTTCAAAAAGTTAATAGTTAACTTTGTGCGTTGTTCTTCCATCTCAGCTACAATTAACAGATCATCCATACATTTCAACAAGATTTCTTGATTATTTTCTTTCTTCCAAAGCTCTAATTCTCGTGCCAATGGATTTCCAAAAATGGTAAGACTATTCTTAAAGCCTTGAGGCAAGACTGTCCCTGTATATTGTCTTTTTCTCCCTGTCTCAGGATTTTCCCATTCAAAAGCAAAAAGCTCTTGACTGTTGGGATCCAAGGGAATACAGAAAAAGGCATCTTTTCAGTCTAACACTGTGAACCGTTCTCGTTTCTCTGTTAGGGTTGTTAACAAAGTATAAGGATTTGCTACTACCGGATGAATATCTTGTACTATTTGATTTATTGCTCTGAGGTGTTGAACTAATCTATAATCTTTTTCATTAGCCTTTTAACAGGCAAGGTCGGGGTGTTATATTTGGATTCACATTCTGTTAACAATTTATATCTTAAAAATTTTTGTATTATCAATAGTAACCCTTTCCGGCTTTCCAGTTTTAGGGGGTATGGCTTAATTCGTAGCGGATTCGATCCTGGCTTTAAATCCAGTCTCACAGGTTCTGCTTTTTGGATTTACCGGGAACTTCCCAGTCCAGACGATTGGAATTACAGCATTATACTTTGACTGGTATGATCTTCTGCTTTCGGTAACCATCCTGTAACAACAAAGCCACTGCTTCGATACGTTTAGTTTCTGGAATTAAAATTTTAATCTCTCCATTTTTTAATTTAATTTCTGCCTCTAAGTTCTCCAGTAGATCTCCCCTTAACAGGAGTTTAGGAGAATTTGGCACATACAAAAACTGCTGAGTGACCCATTGCTTTCCTAATTTCATTGTTAAAGATTTAAAGAAGGGTCTAGTTTCTCGTTCACTTGTTGCACCAACACCACCAATTTCTTCAAAACTTAACTCTCCCTCTAAGGTATTTAAAACTGAAAAGGTGACTCTAGCATCAATTCACATTCAATTTTCTGTTCTCCCAGTTTAGCTGTAACCAGAGCTTCTGCTGGGAGACTCCCCTCCGGTCCCCGTCAGCTGCGTTCACTTAAAAAGAACAAATCGACATATGGCACTTCATTCCATTTACTCTCTCTCCTACAAAACAACAGTAATTGCAATATAGTATTATAACTCAAAGTTCTGTTTGTTTCCCATTTTTCCTGCAATTCACCCCAGTGTGCCAACAAACATCCCAACGGTGATGGTTTTGGTATCTTTTCATCAGCAGTTCTATTTCCTGCACTCTTATTCTTAAACAATTTTGCTAATGCCATTATACTTATATACATTCAAATCCCAAATACCAAACAAACGCAAATGACAGTTGTCCCAAATAATACACAAAGTCCAACCCAGCAATAGCTTTCGCTTACGACTTAGGGGCAGACGCCTAGGCTTCCACTGCAAACGGGTACCCTCCAAGCCCCAACCCTGCGAAGCTTTCGCCGCGCCTCACGGGCAGGCTTTCCAAACAAATTCCAAAGCAGCAGCGCCTTACCTTTTTTCCAGGGAACGCCGCGAGGAGCTTTGTGAGTCGAGGGCGATGGTTCTCCCCGAGAATACCTCGGCGCCGGCCGGAGTTCGATCGACACTCGATCTCGTCCAGTCTCACTCGCAAGGTCCCGTCTGGGTCGCCAAAACCGTTACCGAAATCCGGAATAGAACTCCTTAACACCAACGTGAAGTTAAGAAGCGGGCACTTAGTTTATCGCAGCGCTGGGGACACGGGGGATCGCTCCTCCAAAGGCGTGTCCCACTTAGTATCAAAATCCGTCAGTTTTTACAGACTTTTTCTGTCAGGTCATTGTTACATAAGCTCTTTCCATAAAAAGGCATACTATGCTCGTTCTTAAATTTAACCTTTCTAAGGATTGGTCCTTTGATTATATAACCTTATCAATATTCTTATTTAAAAACAATCATTGGTCAGTTACACTTAGCTCTACTGACTGGAATCTTCGATACTCAAATCAAGATGGGAAGGGTAAGGGGGTTTCCAAGCAGCAAACTGGCGTCCACGACGGTTTCCTTCGTTTCTTGAAACGGAACATAGAAAAACCTGTAACTTCCTGGTGAGGTTTCTAGGGTTAGCTATTTCCAACCTTAACAATATTAAGGTTCCGATAGTCACACGTAACGCAGTTCCTAAAGTTTCTATGGCTACGTTTCAAACGTAACAATCCTATACGTTACGCTTCACAATTTTACTTCTTAATCAAACCTAACTCTTCTACGTGATTAAATTTTGATTTCTTTACCAGAATATTTGCAACAGCTGGAGCCCAGCAGGAACGGGGGGGGCATGGCCCGACCCCCCCCAGCGCCTCACCTCCTCCTCCCCTGGGCTCCCTCACGGCCCCTCGCCCCGTGCAAAGGGAGCGCAAACGCAGCCCGGAGGGCAACGGGGCCGGCCGGCCGGCGTCCGTTCGGTCAGTCGCGCGCCTAACGAGTCCTGCCAGCGAGTCCGCTCCGGGGCTCGGGGCCCCCCCCGACGCTCCCCCTGCCCCTGGGACACCTCTGATAGCATATTTCCGTACATTCTGTATGGCACGTCTAAATAGTTTTGGATGGTTTTAATATTTTGTACCAGCCGTGGAAACTGGTTTGCTGCTAGGTGACTGTAAAAGTGAGATTTAGTAAATAATTATTAGAAATCTTACACTAACGCGATGATTGAAACAATAGACAAAAGTATAGCCAAGCAATTAACTAGCAGAGGTAGGTACTCCTAAGTTTTGCAGTTCTTTGCTCTTATGACTAGATGAGAACAATGCTGAAACTGACCGCATGCGATTGAAACTGCGTTAAGCTTCAAGATCAAAGAACCAAGGACAAGAATAAAGACTTCAAGGACAGCCGGCAAGAACTTCAAATGGGTCGGTGGTCGCAAAAGCAGCCCTTCGTCTCAAATGGATCCTTCATTGCGCGTGATCGGATGTAGGCAGTGCTATGATAATCAGTTGCCATCATTTTTATGTATACGTATACTAATCTGATTCATATGCAATTAGTTAGTCTATATGACCTGTTTGTGCTAAAGGTGTGGCATGCACGCTAGGTGGAACTATCCCCCGTGCATCCAGCGCTGCAATGAAGAATGCCTGCTTTCTAAAACGCCAAAACGAGCCTTCGAGAGTTTCTTGGACCGGCTTTTCAGTATCAGAGGTACAAGGGAGGAAAGGAAAAAAAAAAAAAGCGGCGTGGGAGAGAGAGGGGGCCAGGGGAGGGGCAGGGAGGGACCAGAACGCAGAAGAGGGGAGAGAGAGACAGGGCCCCGAGGGCCCGGGGCTCACCACAGCTCTCTTTCTTGGCGCTGCCAGCAGACTTTGCCAGTTCAGACGCTTCTTTCGGCTCCTCTCCCGCTCCCCTCCTCTTCCGTAACTCCGGCTGCACGGCCGTCCTCCCCCTAGGAGAACACGCGTCTCACAGGTCTTGCAAGACGAGGCTTCCTGGGCACGGAGCCTCGCTCGCCCGCACGCCACGCGGCCGTACCGCACCGTCGGTGCTGCGTACGGACCCTGCGGTGCACCCTGGCGGTCTGACCTGCTGTGGACTACGAAGAGGGATCCTTCCACACGCGGAGAGGCAGGCTCTCTCTTGCCTGCAGCGGGAGGCAGCTGCCGGCCGGGCGGCCGGCCGGCCTTCCGTTTCTTCTTCTCTACCTTTCTCTGGCCTCTCCAGCTTCAGCCGCAGCAGCTCCTGCCCACAGCCAGTAAGTGCCCTGCCTGTCCCTTTGTGCTCCCACGCCATGCCGCGCCGCGCCACGCCGCGCGGAGAGGGAGGCCAGGCAGAGACAGCCCATGCAAGCTTTCCTTTCCGGCGGCGTTTCCTTACCGGGAGGAAGCAACGAGTGCGGCGGCACCTCCCGCCGGCGCCGCATTGCCGTTACCGTCGGACGGCACGTGCGGGACGGGGGCAGCCCCGCGCACTAGCAGCCTCCGAGCTGCAGTACCGAACATTGGTCACGAGGTGGCGGAAGAGAGCGGCGGCGAAAGGCGCCGCCAGCGCGCATGCGCGGATCCCGAGCTCCTGTGCCGCGTTCTGGTTGCCACGCAACAGCAGGAGGGCTGCAAAACGCGCCACCGCGCATGCGCGGCTCCCGAACGCCAGGACCGCCCACTGGTTGCTAGGCAACAGCAGGGGTGCCGTAAACCGCGCCACCGCGCATGCGCAGTTGCAGAGGCGTCGTGTCGCGCTACGGTTGCTAGGCAACAGCGGCGAGCGCCGTAAAAGGCGCACCGCGCATGCGCGCCTCCGAGCTGCCGTACAGCGCCTCGGTTGCTAGGCAACAGCACGAGCGCCGTAAACCGCCCCACCGCGCATGCGCGGTTGCCGAGGCGTCGTGTCGCGCTACGGTTGCTAGGCAACAGCGGCGAGCGCCGTAAAAGGCGCACCGCGCATGCGCGCCTCCGAGCTGCCGTACAGCACCTCGGTTGCTAGGCAACAGCACGAGCGCCGTAAACCGCGCCACCGCGCATGCGCGGTTGCCGAGGCGTCGTGTCGCGCTACGGTTGCTAGGCAACAGCGGCGAGCGCCGTAAAAGGCGCACCGCGCATGCGCGCCTCCGAGCTGCCGTACAGCGCCTCGGTTGCTAGGCAACAGCACGAGCGCCGTAAACCGCCCCACCGCGGTTGCCGAGGCGTCGTGTCGCGCTACGGTTGCTAGGCAACAGCGGCGAGCGCCGTAAAAGGCGCACCGCGCGTGCGCGGTTTCCGAGCTGCCGTACAGCATCCTCGTTGCTAGGCAACAGCACGAGCTCCGTAAACCGCGCCAGCGCGCGTGCGCGGTTGCCGAGGCGTCGTGTCGCGCTACGGGTGCTAGGCAACAGCGGCGAGCGCCGTAAAAGGCGCACCGCGCGTGCGCGGTTTCCGAGCTGCCGTACAGCATCCTCGTTGCTAGGCAACAGCACGAGCGCCGTAAACCCCGCCATCGCGCATGCGCGGTTGCCGAGGCGTCGTGTCGCGCTACGGTTGCTAGGCAACAGCGGCGAGCGCCGTAAAAGGCGCACCGCGCATGCGCGCCTCCGAGCTGCCTTACAGCACCTCGGTTGCTAGGCAACAGCACGAGCGCCGTAAACCGCGCCACCGCGCATGCCGAGGCGTCGCGTCGCGCTACGGTTGCTAGGCAACAGCGGCGAGCGCCGTAAAAGGCGCACCGCGCATGCGCGCCTCCGAGCTGCCGTACAGCGCCTCGGTTGCTAGGCAACAGCACGAGCTCCGTAAACCGCGCCAGCGCGCGTGCGCGGTTGCCGAGGCGTCGTGTCGCGCTACGGTTGCTAGGTAACAGCGGCGAGCGCCGTAAAAGGAGCAGCGCGCATGCGCGCCTCCCCAGCTGCCGTACAGCCTCTCCCTTACCAGGCAACAGCGGGGGCCCAGCCACACGCACCACCGCGCATGCGCGCCTCCCACACGCCAGTTCCCACCTTCGCTCGCCGGGCAGCAGCTCCCCCGCAACGATCCTCTTCTGAGCATCAGCTGGATGAGACACCACTGACAGCTCAGCCCAGTAGAGACCAGCCACAGGCGGCAGCTACTTACTGGGGGCACAGGGCTTACGTTTCCCTGCCCTTTCCCCACTCGCAGCCCGGGCAGTCCTCTTCATTGCCTCTGTTCCAAAAAGCACCCGAGTGGCTGGAGCCTTTACAGCAGTCAAGCGCAAACAACAGACAATGCGGGCGGTCGCTTCTGTCCCTGCCCCCCCACCCCATTCTCTAGAGAGGAGAAGCAGCACAGGGAACCTGCAAACGGCAGGGGGGGTTGCCCTGGACCAAGCCCCAGGGACTGCTGTATCCGTCTGCACGTGGCATCAGGGTTGTGGGAGGGACAGCAGCCAGTCAACAGATGCTGGCGAGAGATTTAAAAAAAAAAAATAATAACGCCTGGTTCAGGTGACAGCCTGAAGGCAGGCCACGAGAGACCCAAAGCTGCTTCGTGCCAGAGGGGCAGCTCTGTTCAGCAGGAAACGGCGCGTCCCAGCGGACCAGATGCGAGCGGCCGACCTGCAAGTGAGCGATACCCTGGCGATCCTGGGGCTCTCTTGGGGTGGGCGCACCTTTCCTCACCTCTGTGCTATCACAACTCTGCTCTCCTAATCCTGCACGCACGCAAGGCTTCTTGGGCGGGGCTTGTCTCTTATCGAAGAGACGCTGCACGGTGTTACTTACCGCCCTGCCCTCCGGCGTGCAAAGTAATTAGACGGGAAGCAGGGAAAGCAAAAGAGGCGCGTCGGGATATTAGATGTCCTCAGCAGATGACCGTAGAGCCCTCGAGGTTCCACCTTTGCTCCCTACAGGAGCATGGCTCCGCACTCCTTGCCGCTCCCGCCAGCAAGCGTCACAATTGCCCTTTGCTGCCTGCAACGCGCAGTACCTGCACGGCCCGAGCACTGCTGCTTACGGAGCAAGAGGCGCTCGCTATAAAGCGGCAATGAAGAACAAGGACGGCCCGTCAAGACGGCAGGAGGAACACAGAGAGCCTCCAGCATGAGCCAGGCAGGGCTTCCAACTCACCTCGTGTCGTGATTTAACGCCAGCCGGCAACGAAGCCCCACGCGACCGCTCGCTCGCTCCCCCGCCCCCAGTGGGACGGGGAGACAATCGGAAGGGCGGAAGTGGAAAAACTCGTGGCTTGAAACAAAAACAGTTGAACCATTAAAAAGAAACAACAACAACAACTTGTAAGGAAAAGAAGAAAAAAAATGACAGAGAATGGGGTGCACGCAGCATGCCAGGGGTCTGAAGCCTGACGGATGATGGGGGGGGGGTGGGTGTGTGGAATACGGAGGAGGGGAAGGGGGGGGGGGGCAGGAGATAGGAGAGCAGGGGATGCGGGGGGAAACAACTCGCGTGGGTTAAAAACTCGCGTGGGTGAAGGGGGCGGGCCGGAGCAACAGGGGGGCATATGGGGGAGAAACACACACGGCGGGAGGGTAAGGGGAGGGCACAAAGGTGCACGGGGGGACACGGGTGGGGATGACCTACCCCAGGGAGTCCACCCGGGATAATCCACAGCAGGTAACTCACCTGGGATAACCCGCAACAGAGAATCCACACCGGGAGGACCCCCAGCAATGCCCCTCAAACTGCCTGTGCTTCACCCCCAATCTTCCCCAAACTGGGGAGTTTTCTGCTTTTTCAAAATACTCAGTTTGGGGTGTGTTTCAGTGCTTTTCCACAACATAAAAAGGGGAGATCTTTTGGTTGTGGTTTTGTGCATGAAAACGGGGTGGGTTTTTTTGCTTTCCAGCTGCACAAATCCAGGCGGATTTGGCTTTCCCAGGAGTCCCAAATCCGTTCGGTTTTTTCCCGTTGCAGACCCAGAATCAGGGGGGTTGGGGTTGTCCTGGTTTCGGCTGGAATAAAGTTAATTTTCTTCTGAGTAGCTGGTACAGGGCCATTTTGGATTTAGGATGAGAACAATGTTGACAACACACCGACGCTTTAGTTGTTGCTAAGCAGTGTTTATACTAAGTCAAGGACCTTCCAGCTTCTCATACCGCCCTGCCAGCGGAGGCTGGGGGTGCACAAGAAGAGTCGCTGAGCTAAAGGAGGATTCCAGGTAAACAGGTCAGCTCGAAATACACCACCTCCTTTAAAAGTTAAGAGCGATTTGAACGCTTAAAATCAGCATTTAGGCTAATCGATACCATTTTGAACACCTTCTTAGCATACAAGTAAACACTCTTGCCGGTGTTGGAAAACGTCTCCTCCCTTCCTTACAGCACTGCTGCAGGGAGATAACCCTGGGAGGCTGCGGGACGAGGTCGTACGCAATCAGAATCTACGCTTACGGATCCACCGCAACAGCTACAGCCCTTGCGCTGCTGCTGCTGCTTTGCATCTTGCTCGTTTGGTGAATAAAGCTGAAAGTGAAGTGGAAAACTTCAAAAAGCAAAATGAAAAATAAAGAATAAATCTCAACAATTCACTTTACACTAAAAGGGTGTGCCCATGTTTATATACATCCAATAAAAATACATTATTGAAGCAGTAACTCACCAAAACCACCTCAGGACTCACTGTCACTAGTTACAAGGCTGCTGATGCTTCCTGGGAAAACCTGGAAAACACACGGAAGCGACGCCAGTTTGTCCTGTTTTGTCCGCGTCTCTTCTTTGACCTTGATTGCTTTTAGTACAGGTGCTAGTTATCTCAGTAAGGTTGTCGAGTACTCCTGTAAGATATTTAAAAAAACTCATTGACTGCAGAAGCATAAAGCTTTTATCGTGAAAACAAAGCCCGTTTCTTCTGAACAGCTGAACTCTTACGAACAGTTTCTCCCCTCTTTTAGTACAAAATTATTTTCACGGTATCATTTACTAGTAAGCGCACGGAAACAGAAGATTACGTGCTTTCAGGAAGAGGAAATAGACAGAGGGAAGTCAACCTGGCGTAGGCGTAACGTGCTCCAGAACAGACCTTAGTTTTAGTATTCGTATTAAAATATTTCACAGAAAAAATGTGGAAGGAGAGTTGGCACATTCTTAATGTTAACTTTAAAGTCCATACTACAAGTACCTTTGGAAAAATGCAGACACACATCGTAGGCGTACCTTGTACTTGCAGACCACTGCGGAATCTTTCCATCTGTCTTGTACTTTCACGGCAGAAGAAAGGGCAACCACGGTGAAATGGTGGCAGCTGACATCCACCTGAGAGAGGGGGGAAAAAAAAAACCCAACAAACAAAAAAACAAAACAAAACAAAACTTTAGCATAAAACTGGGTAGGAATCCAAAGCTGCCTTTTTTTGTGAAGGTTTGTGAAGACAGTACGACTGAGCAGAGCAAAAAGTATTTTTGCATCATCTTCGGTACAGCTGTTGACACAGGCCACTAAAGCTTTTGCATTTTTCAGACAACTGTGCCTTTTTTTTTTTTTTTTTGACTCATTGGTAACTTTAGTTTCACTAGAACTCCCTTTCCTAGATACACGCAGGTGACAGACATAGAGACCTACATACATTTTCTCAAGCCTTAGTATAGCCAAGACTTCATCACCCTATATGTCCCAAGCCGAGTATTTTTGCTAAAGAGCACAGCAACACATCTGTCCTTGTGAACTGCCTCGTTGCAAAAACGGAATGATTTTTTCCAGGCCGTTGCTCCAAACGGTCAAGATCTTTTAAAACCGCAGTTGTGCCACCAAACCCGCTCAGGGTCCCTCCTAGCTTTTGACTGCCCTGAGATTTAACAGGCACACGCTCCATTCCATCTTCCAACAGCAAAAATACGTTAACGCTCTCGGACCCAGAGCGCGACCCTACGGATGTCCACACACACACCCCTCGCCGTTTTGATGAGGAGCCACCGAGCATCCCTGCGAGCACAGCTGCACGCGCCAGATCGGTTTCACCTACGCCGCCAGTTACCGGTTTCGGTGAATGTAGTTTCTGACGCTTTAAACCGAAAACCGTATCTCGATGCTTCGCCACAGTAGAAACGACCCATCGCTAGAATGCTACAAAAACGCAGTAACACAAGTTGCAAACCCACAGCAGCAACAGCTCCAGAAATATTTAGACCAGGAACAAGGGAGAAAAATAAAACAGCTTCATCTCACGCGCAGGGGAGCGGCAGGCAGAGAAAAGGGTCGGCATTCTGAGCCCTTACAGAAAACGGGCATTCTCCTTCCATTCCTCAGCCCGTCCGTTAAGGTCTCAATACCGCAACGCTACTACGGCAACGTCGAGAGTAGGGAACAACAGCCCTGCCGCTGGACTTGCCATTGACCCATGCTATTTACCTAGCAGGATGCGTACGCAGAGGGACGCGTTTTGCCACGCACAACCCTGAACTTCCTGAAAGTTTACGTTTACCAAAAAAAAGCCATTTGGAACATATTGCCAAACAACATTTGGCAATAAAGCTTCGATGCGTTTGACACACGCAAATTTTTGGTCACTTGCTATTTGCTTCCTGTTGCTGCTGCTGTTCTTCCTTCAGAAATTCTACTTGTAGCCAAGTTATTCACTACTGGTTCAAGCATTTGCCTTCCTGGTATTACCAGCACATTCACAGAGGCAAGTAACTTAATTGCTCTTCTACGATTATCCAAATGACAATTACAGCCATGAAAGAGAAGGAGAGGTCAGGCAGCAGAAGAGCTCTGCAGGCTGGCACCAGTCAATAATGCACTCTTTAAAAACAAACAACAACAAAACAAAACCGTGACCCTGTATCCTTTTTTTTTTTTTTTTTTTTTTTCTTTCAGAGCTCATCCCTGCCTCAGCATTTTGTCTCATCAGAGCATGAAGCACAGGTGACCCGTACCCTGACGACTTTTGCGTGTGATGAATGCCTGTTCAGAAATAGTCCAGATCTGCAGGACTGGTGTCATTTTTATGGTTTTAATCATCATAACTCAGATTTTATTTACTCACGCATTTGTGAGGAAACTAATTCACTTTTAGACACTGCCTCTCCTTTTTTTTGGGGGGGGGGGGTGGGGGTGTGGAATGTGCTAGAGACTGAAAAAAATTACGATTCAGAGCTCCCAACCATGACAGAGTGGTGGAGAAAGCAATGAAAGCAAAGACCAACAGCAGCAACATTAACTGAAAGTTGGCTTTAATTCCGATCACGTACTTAAGCGACTCTCCAAGTCTACGCCTCGGTCCGATGAACGACTAGTCCTTTTTTGGAAGGACAAACTTTTTTACTTAAAAGGCCTAGACTGAAGACTCCGCTGAACGGAATGGGGATTGTGCCACGGGACGACACGCCATCACCACTCTTAATGGGGAAGAAAAAAAAAAAATAAAATACAAATAAAAATCAAGTTTAAGTACCAGTTTCCATCATGTTTCACCCATTACATCTCTACTGGCATCTAGGTGCTCAAAAGTGAACTACAGGGACACCACATATTCCTAAAAATTCAGTTATACCTAAAAAAAATAAAAGGCTATCTCCAACTTGCCCATAAAATCAGTATGAACAGAGAGAAGAGAAACACTCGACCCTAAAGAAGCTAACAGGCAGCTCTGAATTTACCAGACATGAATTTTCGTTCTTTCACCTGAAACGCAAACATATCAAGGGACCAGTTCAGGAACAGGGCACGATCTGTTACAGCAATTTTTCCATCAGCTCTTCTGCACTAGCAGCAAATTTGCCTTTTCTGTGGGTTTAACGTGGAGCATCTGTAGTGCCCTCGAACTCGCAAGTGTTTCTCTCCGCTCCCCCAGCCCGATACGTGCGATTACCTGAGCGGCAAGCGGAATTAACCACGCAGGATTTTCTTCGTGTGACGCGGAAGGTGACGCTGGGAAAAGAGGAGACAAAGGAATGAACCTGCTTGTCACACCCAGCCAACGGTGAAAAGACAGGGGAGGATTCTGCCGGAAGGGCTCTGCACCCCAGGAGCTCCCACCGGCCGGTTTCTCTCCCCTTTGCCCGGTACCGAGGGGACGACGACACCTCGCCCGCGCCCCCTCGCGGGGGGGGCTGCCCCAGGAGAGCCGGGGGACCCCCACCTCGCTTCCGCCCGCGGGAACGGACCGGGCGAGACCCTCCACGCAGAGAGAGGAGCGTGGCGTGGATCGCATCCCCGAGGGAAGAGGCCGGGCTCCCCGCTGGCAGAAGGACAACTCACCTCCCTGCTGCTCGGAGCCGCTCGCTGCGGACAGCCCTGCCTGCGCCCGGCCGCTCTTCGGCCGTGCTGGGAGCGCGGTCCGGCCGACGGATGCTCCAGCAAAAAGACGCTCCAGCTCATCGCGCCTCCTGCTCGTTACAGCCGCAGGTACTTTTGCCTCTGGCTAACGCACGCTCCAGACAGCGGACACCCCGCCTCGTTCCAGCTCCCGCTTGCTACAGTTCTGGCTCACTGAAGCCCCAGCTCCGCACTGAAGCTCCGGCTGATTTCAGCTGCTTCTCCTTACAAGTTCCAGCTATGTGCAACGGCCTGGGCTTTCCATAAGGTTGTATATCAACTGCTGTCAAAACCGGAGCATTAGGATTAAACATCAGAGTTACGCGCCGTATAAATATGCGTTAGTTTGGGCGATTAATTACCGAACAACTATTCTGAGCAGCGCAGAAAGAAGAGCTGCACTCAAAGAGGGCACGTGGGGTCTGAAAAGCGCCTTTCCCCCCCCCAGACCATCGCAGATGTTGAGTTCGGCCGGCTACGTGCCGGCCTCCCGAACTTCGGCGTCCGACACAACCAGACCCCCATCTCCGGGGAGGGTCCACGCGCCCTGCCCACCCCCTGCTTCCCCCCGCAGCTCCCCACACCCTCCCACCCGCCTGCCAAACCAGCCAAGCCGGCTCCCGCTTTTGGCCCCCACGCCGGCTGACTCGGGGCCCATTTGGGAGCCAAAAAACCCGGCTGCCGAGCCTGTTCTCAAGGCCCAAAAACGCAGGGCCGGACCTCTGTTTCTGGGCCCAAAGCCGCGCAGCAGCTCGGTCTGTTTCCGAGCCCCAAAATCAGCCAGGCGAGCCTGTTGTCAAGCCCCAGGAACAGAAAACTTGTTCTCCATTTCTGACCCTGCAGCGCCCGCGGGCGACGCCGAGCGTAGCCACCCCACAGCCCTGCACCCCCGGGGCCCCACGCGCAGTTTTGGGGAGTGCTCGGGACCGGCGGAGGGCCCGGCCCCACGCCTCTGCGGGGCAGCCCCAGCACAGGCAGGGCGTCGCTTCACGATCGCCGTTTCAGGCTTTATTTCCCCGCCATGGCCGGCACGGCCAGGCCCCCACCCCAAACCCCCGAGCCGAAGCACCCCCGCGGGTAGCCGGGCCCAGCCACCCGGAAAACAAGAAAACCAAAGAGGGAACAAGACAGAGAACGTGGGGAAAGGCAAGGAGACGGACACAGAAACAGAGAGAGCGCGAGAGGGATAGGGAGCAGGACAGAGAGATGGAGCAAGAAAGGAAAAAGGGACGGGAGGCAGAACCAAGGGAAAGAGACACAAGGACGGGGAGCAGGACAAAGGGACGGAAGAGGAAAAAAAAAACAGCGACGGGCTGCAGGACAGAGATGAAGGGATTAAATAGACACAGGGAGCACGACAGAAGGACAGGGAGAGACAAAAGGGACAAAGAGCAGGCCAGCAGCGGAGGGGAGAAAACCAACTGCGATGGGCAGTGGGAGAGAGATACGGAAAAAGAAAAAAATACTGAGGAACAGAACAAAGAAAGAAGAGACAGCTAGCTGGACAGGGGGACACAGTTAGAAAGGACGGGAGAGGGAACGGGGCAGAGAGAGACAGACAGAAAAGGTAGCGAAAGAAAGCAAGGCAGAGGGACAGCAAGGCGGGGCGGGGGGGAAGGGACAGGGGTCTGGACAGATGGAGAAATAAGCAGCAGGGACAGAGGAAAAGAGACAGAAAGAGGGACAGGGAACATGGCAGAGAAGGACAAATCAGGACAGCGGCAGGACGGAGATAAAAAACTGGGACGGTCCTCAGGACAGAGAGGAATACAAATACGAGCAGGGAGCCGGACAAAGGGATACAGCGAGAAACGACGGGACAGGAAGCAAGACAGAGCGACAGACAAGAACAATGGCAACGAGAGAGAGAGAAAGAGAGAGACCGTGAGAAGCACAGGGGGTTGGGGAATTTAGAAAGAGAAGTATCAGGAGCCCTGCAGAGAGAGGGAGGGTGAATAAAAAAGGGGCAGGAAGCAGCACAAAGGGTCAGAGAGAGTAAGAGATGAACAGGAAGGAGGACGGGGACAGTGAGATCCAGAATGACAAAAATAAACAGCAACAGCGAGCAAGACAAAGGGATAGAGAGAGAAAGAGAAAGTAGAAAGAAGAGAGATAGGAAGGCAGGGACACAGAGCGGCACGTACAGGCGCAGAGAGGAAAAGAACGCCAGGGAACAGGCCAGAGAAATTGGGAGGCGGGGAAAGAGGTGGATGCAGATCAGGACAAGGAGATGGAAAAGGAAAAAACAGCGACTGGCTGCAGGAGAAAGACGGGGGGCGGCGGGGCGGGGAAGAGGGAGAGGGAGCAGGACAAGAACGCAGAGAGAAAAAGGAAGGGGGGCAGTCGAACAAGAGAGAGAAAGGGGGAGAGGAAGAGGGAGCAGGACAAGAGAATAGACAGAAGAGGAGAGGTACAGGGAAGAAAAAAAAAAACCAAAAAACACAAACACCACCCAAAAAACCCCAAACGTCACAGCAGCATGGGAAAGCGAGGGGGCCAGGAGAGGGGGAGGGAGGGACCGGGACACACAAGAGGAGCGACAGGGCCTCGAGGGCCCAGGACTCACCGCAGCTCTCGCTCTTGGAGCTGCCAGGAGACCTTGCCAGCTCAGACGCTTCCTTCTCCTTCTCTCCTCCCTTCCTCTTCTGGAACTCCCGTCGCTTGGCTGTCCTCCGCGTAACGGAACACGCGAGCGTCTCACAGCTCTTACGAGATGAGGCCTCCTAGACACGTAGCCTCGCAAGCCTGAGGCTGCTGCAGTCAACGGCATCCCCAGGGGACGAACGGACAACCGCACCCACAGCGTGGCCTCTGGGAGAGGGAAAGAGGCAGCAGTGATCGTTATTACCGCAGCTCGACCCTGGCCGGAGCCCCTCCTTCCGCAGGGGCTTCCGCAGACGCCGCTCGTTCCCCGCGCCGCTGCTAACGGCACCCCCGTTAAGGGAGACTCCAGACCACCGCAGGGCCAGCTTGCTGCCCTCGCGACAGGGCTCGGGGGCTGCCTGCGGCTACAGCACAGGCTTCAGGGGAGGGGCTGGAGCTGGGGGCAGCCGCGCGGGCCGAGCGGGGCCGGGGGAGCTCTGGCGACTCGGGCGGGCGCCCGCTGGCCGCGCCTGGGGGGTGCCCGCCTCCGTCCCCTCTTCCCTTCTACCGGCTCTCTCTCGGGAACTCCCCGGCGCTGCCCTGGCCCGGCTCGCCTCCGGCGGACCGGCAGCCTGCCGCGGCGGCCGCTTCGCAGCTTCCCGTCCCGCCAGCCCCGGGCGGCCAGCGGGCAGGAGGCACCCCTCGCCCTCGCCCCCGCCCCCGCCCCCGCCGGAGGGGATCGCTCGCCTCACCCGCGGTCCCGGCGCTCGCCCGCTGCCGCCGAGACCCGCGCGCCGCCACGCTGCTCCCGGGGACCGCGCATGCGCCGGAGGGGCCGGAGCCGGCGCGCGAGCGCCGGGCTGCCCCACGCGCAGGACGGCGCATGCGCCCGGGAGGGCTGGTCGGGGAGCGGGCGCAGCGGGAAGCCCGCGGAAAACCACGCGAAACCGGCAACGCTCCTGAGTCTGACCTGGTCGCACTCCGGGGGCCGCGGCGGCGGCAGCAGCGAGGACTACGCCGCGCCCGAGAGCCACGCGGCTGCCCGGCCGCCGAGTCCGCGGAAACTACAGCTCCCGGCATGCCCCGAGGGGACGCCGCTTCCGTTTCCGCCCACCCCCACGCCGGCGCAGCCGCAGTCCCCGCCGAGCCCCCAGCGCCGCTCCGGGCAGCTCCGGCGCGCTCCCCGCCGCCCGCCGCCGGACAGTCCCCGCCGCCGGCTCCGGCACGGTCAGTCCCCGTCGCCGCCGCTCCGTGCACGGCGCGGCACCCCCCGCCCGGCTCCGGGCAGCGCCCGCCGCCGCCGCTCCGGCACGGCGCGGCACCCCCCGCCCCGCTGCCGCTCCGCGCGTCTGGCACGGACCCCGCCGTCCTCCTCGGGGCTTTCCCCGGGACCCGCCGGGCGATTGCGCAAGCCCCGCCACGGGGCCCGGGCCCCCCCCGGCCCACGTGCTCCCGGCCCCCCGCGAGCCCCCAGGGCCCCGGCCCCCCCCCCGGCCTCGGCACAGGCGGCCCCCACCTCCCCCGGGCCACCCCCGCCGGGGACGGTCGCGGTCCGAGGGGCGCCCGGCCCCGCTCACCTTCTCCCGAGGGGCAGCCGCAGCCCGGCCACCGCTCTGCTCTGCTCCGCTCCGCTCCTGCCTGGGCTCCCACCGGCCCCGCCGCGGCCCCTCCCCCGGCAGCCCCCCCTTCCCAGGGAGGGGCCGTCGCCATCAGCCTCACTGCCCGCACCTGGGGCTCCTCCAGCCCCGGCCCGCAGCTGTGGTACCGAAATCCCGAATAAAACTCCACAACACCCATGGGAAGTTCAGAAGCAGGCGCTTCGTTTATGGAATGAAAGATGTCAAAGTAAGATGACTCTTGACGAGCTGCTCGCTGGGGTAAAAATACAGATTTTAATACCCGTCTTATTTTAGTTCTAAGACTTGGCAATTGCCAGGTATCATCTTTTCGATTTACCCAGGTCCACCGCCGAGGCCGCAAGGGAGATTTCTTCCAGAGAGAGGATAGAGTTATTAAGTCTAAAGTCCATTATTTGCTTTTGTCCTTCAGGAGAAGGTGAGTGGATCGTATATCATCACTATTCACCCAAACAGTTAACCCTAAACTTTTCACCTGTCCTTTACTACAGTCAATTCCAAGCTAATTTTTTTCCATTATTAAGAGGGGACCCAGGATCATTTAAAATATTATTCTACTTTCCACAAATACATGCCCCATCTTAGAGCTTTAGCTACTAGAGAAAGTCTTTGGATTTGGGGGTCAGAGGAGTTGCAAGTCTAAACTTTCATACCCTTCTCTTTAGGATGTGTGATTTTTCTCTGTATGTCTAAACCAGTCTAAATTTCCCTAGATGGTCCTGACTCTGGGTGGATCTAACAAGGATCCTGGAACTCCAGTAAATTCCAAACATCGTTTTATATTTTAAATATGGTCCCAAGTTCCTTTCTGCACTTGTCTCTACGGTTTTGGCAACTGACAGCCCCAAGGGGTCTTTGTACAAGTTTCTCCCGAAGGGCGATAAATTAATTCTTTTGTCCGTGAGGTGGATGGTTTGGTAATGTTATAATTCAAAATGCTATAATTCCTTCTTTCAAATTTAAAAAAACAATTGCCTTTTAAATCCATCCAATTTAATTTGCTAAAATGATTCTCATTGTTCTACGTCTTTTCTCAAGTTTTGGTTAAATTCAGTGTCAGTATTCTCCACGGAACTAGATTTTCATCTGACTTTGGAATCGGAAGGCAGGCTGTTATCGAGGTTAAATTTTGTGTCTTTACAAAACTTCGAATCAATTCCAAAACTAGAATTTTTTTTTTTTTAATCAAAATTACAGAAACGGTTAATATCAAGATTAATAGCTCAAACAATAATTGTTTCATTTTGTTTATGTTTAGAACCCCTCAAAAAAAATACTTAAACCCTATAACACACAAAAAGATTACTGCCCTTGACAACATTCCTAATAGCAACCCCAATATTATAAATTTTACACAATTGTTTTCCCAAATAGATAATGTGAAACTTACTTATAGGTTTTCAGTTTCAAAGGGCCAGTTTCTTTAGACTTCCAATTTCCTGTTGGTGCTTTCTTTAGTCTTGAATAATGAAGCCAAGGTTCTTCGCCCAGACCTTTACTGCTCTAAGTGTTGTTAAAATGACTCGATGCGGTCCTTTCCACTTCTCAGTGATTTTATATATATTCAATCTCCTGGTCGGAAGGGATGCGCTGCTACGTCCAATTCTAAGGGTCCAGCTGCGGAGACATACTGACGAAGTTCTTGAAAAGAATTTCTCAAAGAAATCATAACACCTTTTAAAAACATATCTCCAAAGCCACTCCAGATACTCAGAACATAGGACTCTTGATACGGTCTTTCATATAACATTGCATAATGACTTAAATTTTCTTTCTCTTCTGGCTATACTCTGATTCTTAATAGAGCCATGGGTAAGGCTTTAACCCATGTGAGTGAGGTTTCCTGACAAATTTTACTCAACCGTTGCTTGAGGGTATAGTTCATTCTTTCTCCGCCCCCCCCCCCCCCCCGCCCCCTTGCTTGTGGTCTATATGGGGTGTGATAGTCTCAATCTATAGCCAATACTTTGCTCGACTTGTCTCATCATCTTTGCTATGAAATGAGGGCCATTGTCAGATGACATTCTTACAGGCACCCCATATTTTGGTATTATCTCTTTGAGCAAGACTTTAACTACTTCTCTTGCTTTGTCGGTGTGACAAGGGAAAGCCTCGGGCCACCCAGTAAAGATATCAACTAAAACTAGGGTAGATCCTTCTTTTCAAGGCAATTCTATAAAATCAATTTGCTAGTATTCCCCTAAAAAATTTCCTTATTTAATAATTCCAAAGATAATCTTATTACTGATTTGGGGATCATTTTATATATAAATTTCACATCCGCTTATAATTGTTTAAACAATCTTTGTCATATTTTACTTTCTGTTCCCCGATATACTTTGTTATGTTCAGCTCGGGCAATTTCTCTTGTTATCGTGGGCGGGACTATTATTTGACCTGTCGGTGTTACAGCCTGTCCTGTTTCATTTTGTTAGCCTGCAATCTAACAATTAATTCTTCCATCTTTTTCATTATAATTTGGAGTTTCTTTAGGCCATTTTATACTTTTCTCTGGAACTAGCGCTAGGATGCCTTTTTCTGCAGCCTCTTTAGCAGCTTTATCAGCCAGTCGGTTACCTGCGTTAGGAACAGTCTTACCTAACTGATGCGCTTTACAGCGCGTTATCGTGACTGCTGTTGGTTTTTGAACGGTTTCTAACAATTTCGGTATTTGTTCTGCATGCTGAATGGTGGTTCCTTGTGCAGATAACAGTCCTCTTTCTCTCCATATCGCTCCATGTGCACGTACTACTCCAAAAGCGTACTTTGAGTCTGTCCAAATGTTGACTCGCTTTCCTTGACTTAGTTCCAGAGCTCGAATAAGAGCTATCAATTCAGCCTTTTGGGCAGATGTCATCGAAGGCAAAGTTCGCAACGCAATTACCTCCTCGGTTGTTATTGTCTATCTGGATAAACGTTTTCCTTCACAGATGAAACCGCTTCCGTCGGTATACAGTTCCCAGTCTGCTTCTTCTAGCGGCACATCTCAGAGATCCAGTCAGCTGGGGTAAACTCCTTCAGTTGTCTGCAAGCAGTCACGTTCCAGTTCTCCTTTAACTTGATCAGTTGTTGAAAACGCAACAGGGTTAACGGTGGTAGTAGTTTTTAAGTAAACATCATCTTGTTCCAGCAACACCACTCGGTATTTCAGCATTCTGCTAGGGGATAACCAATGCCCCCCTTTCTGTTTTAGCGCAACAGTTATCGTATGGGAAACGTACAGTAATCCTTTGTCCTCAGGTGAACTTACGAGATTCCTGGATCAGTAGCACAGTTGCAGCGACGGCTCTCAGACGACCAGAGCATCCCAGACTCACGTGATCTAATCGCTTCGAGAAGCAGGCCACAGCTCGCCCACTTGGCCCTAAATATTGGGCCGGCATGCCCAGAGCTATACCTCTTCTTTCGCGAGTGAAAAGTTCAAATGTCTTTGTGAGATCCGGCAGGCCTAGGGCTGGCACCCCTATTACAGCCTGTTTCAATTCTTTGAAAGTAGCTTTCTCGGCATCAGTCCAATCCATTGTTTGAGGTTTTGAGCTGCTCCTACAAAGGTCGGACCCGCAAGCCGCAACTGGTAATCGACAGGTGACACCACGCAACCGTTCCCGGAAATGCTCGTCATTAATTTGTTAGTCTTAGGTTCGGGGAGACGACAAATTGCCTCTTTGCTCTCAGTTCCTAATTGTCTCTGTCCTTTTAGGATTTTAAAACTCAAATAAGTTTCTTCTTTCTGGGTTATTTGGGTTTTTTCTTTTGACACTCGCTATCCACTGATTCCCAAAGAGTTCAAAAAGTTAATAGTTAACTTTGTGCGTTGTTCTTCCATCTCAGCTACAATTAACAGATCATCCATACATTTCAACAAGATTTCTTGATTATTTTCTTTCTTCCAAAGCTCTAATTCTCGTGCCAATGGATTTCCAAAAATGGTAAGACTATTCTTAAAGCCTTGAGGCAAGACTGTCCCTGTATATTGTCTTTTTCTCCCTGTCTCAGGATTTTCCCATTCAAAAGCAAAAAGCTCTTGACTGTTGGGATCCAAGGGAATACAGAAAAAGGCATCTTTTCAGTCTAACACTGTGAACCGTTCTCGTTTCTCTGTTAGGGTTGTTAACAAAGTATAAGGATTTGCTACTACCGGATGAATATCTTGTACTATTTGATTTATTGCTCTGAGGTGTTGAACTAATCTATAATCTTTTTCATTAGCCTTTTAACAGGCAAGGTCGGGGTGTTATATTTGGATTCACATTCTGTTAACAATTTATATCTTAAAAATTTTTGTATTATCAATAGTAACCCTTTCCGGCTTTCCAGTTTTAGGGGGTATGGCTTAATTCGTAGCGGATTCGATCCTGGCTTTAAATCCAGTCTCACAGGTTCTGCTTTTTGGATTTACCGGGAACTTCCCAGTCCAGACGATTGGAATTACAGCATTATACTTTGACTGGTATGATCTTCTGCTTTCGGTAACCATCCTGTAACAACAAAGCCACTGCTTCGATACGTTTAGTTTCTGGAATTAAAATTTTAATCTCTCCATTTTTTAATTTAATTTCTGCCTCTAAGTTCTCCAGTAGATCTCCCCTTAACAGGAGTTTAGGAGAATTTGGCACATACAAAAACTGCTGAGTGACCCATTGCTTTCCTAATTTCATTGTTAAAGATTTAAAGAAGGGTCTAGTTTCTCGTTCACTTGTTGCACCAACACCACCAATTTCTTCAAAACTTAACTCTCCCTCTAAGGTATTTAAAACTGAAAAGGTGACTCTAGCATCAATTCACATTCAATTTTCTGTTCTCCCAGTTTAGCTGTAACCAGAGCTTCTGCTGGGAGACTCCCCTCCGGTCCCCGTCAGCTGCGTTCACTTAAAAAGAACAAATCGACATATGGCACTTCATTCCATTTACTCTCTCTCCTACAAAACAACAGTAATTGCAATATAGTATTATAACTCAAAGTTCTGTTTGTTTCCCATTTTTCCTGCAATTCACCCCAGTGTGCCAACAAACATCCCAACGGTGATGGTTTTGGTATCTTTTCATCAGCAGTTCTATTTCCTGCACTCTTATTCTTAAACAATTTTGCTAATGCCATTATACTTATATACATTCAAATCCCAAATACCAAACAAACGCAAATGACAGTTGTCCCAAATAATACACAAAGTCCAACCCAGCAATAGCTTTCGCTTACGACTTAGGGGCAGACGCCTAGGCTTCCACTGCAAACGGGTACCCTCCAAGCCCCAACCCTGCGAAGCTTTCGCCGCGCCTCACGGGCAGGCTTTCCAAACAAATTCCAAAGCAGCAGCGCCTTACCTTTTTTCCAGGGAACGCCGCGAGGAGCTTTGTGAGTCGAGGGCGATGGTTCTCCCCGAGAATACCTCGGCGCCGGCCGGAGTTCGATCGACACTCGATCTCGTCCAGTCTCACTCGCAAGGTCCCGTCTGGGTCGCCAAAACCGTTACCGAAATCCGGAATAGAACTCCTTAACACCAACGTGAAGTTAAGAAGCGGGCACTTAGTTTATCGCAGCGCTGGGGACACGGGGGATCGCTCCTCCAAAGGCGTGTCCCACTTAGTATCAAAATCCGTCAGTTTTTACAGACTTTTTCTGTCAGGTCATTGTTACATAAGCTCTTTCCATAAAAAGGCATACTATGCTCGTTCTTAAATTTAACCTTTCTAAGGATTGGTCCTTTGATTATATAACCTTATCAATATTCTTATTTAAAAACAATCATTGGTCAGTTACACTTAGCTCTACTGACTGGAATCTTCGATACTCAAATCAAGATGGGAAGGGTAAGGGGGTTTCCAAGCAGCAAACTGGCGTCCACGACGGTTTCCTTCGTTTCTTGAAACGGAACATAGAAAAACCTGTAACTTCCTGGTGAGGTTTCTAGGGTTAGCTATTTCCAACCTTAACAATATTAAGGTTCCGATAGTCACACGTAACGCAGTTCCTAAAGTTTCTATGGCTACGTTTCAAACGTAACAATCCTATACGTTACGCTTCACAATTTTACTTCTTAATCAAACCTAACTCTTCTACGTGATTAAATTTTGATTTCTTTACCAGAATATTTGCAACAGCTGGAGCCCAGCAGGAACGGGGGGGGCATGGCCCGACCCCCCCCAGCGCCTCACCTCCTCCTCCCCTGGGCTCCCTCACGGCCCCTCGCCCCGTGCAAAGGGAGCGCAAACGCAGCCCGGAGGGCAACGGGGCCGGCCGGCCGGCGTCCGTTCGGTCAGTCGCGCGCCTAACGAGTCCTGCCAGCGAGTCCGCTCCGGGGCTCGGGGCCCCCCCCGACGCTCCCCCTGCCCCTGGGACACCTCTGATAGCATATTTCCGTACATTCTGTATGGCACGTCTAAATAGTTTTGGATGGTTTTAATATTTTGTACCAGCCGTGGAAACTGGTTTGCTGCTAGGTGACTGTAAAAGTGAGATTTAGTAAATAATTATTAGAAATCTTACACTAACGCGATGATTGAAACAATAGACAAAAGTATAGCCAAGCAATTAACTAGCAGAGGTAGGTACTCCTAAGTTTTGCAGTTCTTTGCTCTTATGACTAGATGAGAACAATGCTGAAACTGACCGCATGCGATTGAAACTGCGTTAAGCTTCAAGATCAAAGAACCAAGGACAAGAATAAAGACTTCAAGGACAGCCGGCAAGAACTTCAAATGGGTCGGTGGTCGCAAAAGCAGCCCTTCGTCTCAAATGGATCCTTCATTGCGCGTGATCGGATGTAGGCAGTGCTATGATAATCAGTTGCCATCATTTTTATGTATACGTATACTAATCTGATTCATATGCAATTAGTTAGTCTATATGACCTGTTTGTGCTAAAGGTGTGGCATGCACGCTAGGTGGAACTATCCCCCGTGCATCCAGCGCTGCAATGAAGAATGCCTGCTTTCTAAAACGCCAAAACGAGCCTTCGAGAGTTTCTTGGACCGGCTTTTCAGTATCAGAGGTACAAGGGAGGAAAGGAAAAAAAAAAAAAGCGGCGTGGGAGAGAGAGGGGGCCAGGGGAGGGGCAGGGAGGGACCAGAACGCAGAAGAGGGGAGAGAGAGACAGGGCCCCGAGGGCCCGGGGCTCACCACAGCTCTCTTTCTTGGCGCTGCCAGCAGACTTTGCCAGTTCAGACGCTTCTTTCGGCTCCTCTCCCGCTCCCCTCCTCTTCCGTAACTCCGGCTGCACGGCCGTCCTCCCCCTAGGAGAACACGCGTCTCACAGGTCTTGCAAGACGAGGCTTCCTGGGCACGGAGCCTCGCTCGCCCGCACGCCACGCGGCCGTACCGCACCGTCGGTGCTGCGTACGGACCCTGCGGTGCACCCTGGCGGTCTGACCTGCTGTGGACTACGAAGAGGGATCCTTCCACACGCGGAGAGGCAGGCTCTCTCTTGCCTGCAGCGGGAGGCAGCTGCCGGCCGGGCGGCCGGCCGGCCTTCCGTTTCTTCTTCTCTACCTTTCTCTGGCCTCTCCAGCTTCAGCCGCAGCAGCTCCTGCCCACAGCCAGTAAGTGCCCTGCCTGTCCCTTTGTGCTCCCACGCCATGCCGCGCCGCGCCACGCCGCGCGGAGAGGGAGGCCAGGCAGAGACAGCCCATGCAAGCTTTCCTTTCCGGCGGCGTTTCCTTACCGGGAGGAAGCAACGAGTGCGGCGGCACCTCCCGCCGGCGCCGCATTGCCGTTACCGTCGGACGGCACGTGCGGGACGGGGGCAGCCCCGCGCACTAGCAGCCTCCGAGCTGCAGTACCGAACATTGGTCACGAGGTGGCGGAAGAGAGCGGCGGCGAAAGGCGCCGCCAGCGCGCATGCGCGGATCCCGAGCTCCTGTGCCGCGTTCTGGTTGCCACGCAACAGCAGGAGGGCTGCAAAACGCGCCACCGCGCATGCGCGGCTCCCGAACGCCAGGACCGCCCACTGGTTGCTAGGCAACAGCAGGGGTGCCGTAAACCGCGCCACCGCGCATGCGCAGTTGCAGAGGCGTCATGTCGCGCTACGGTTGCTAGGCAACAGCGGCGAGCGCCGTAAAAGGCGCACCGCGCATGCGCGCCTCCGAGCTGCCGTACAGCGCCTCGGTTGCTAGGCAACAGCAGCAGTGCCGTAAACCGCGCCACCGCGCATGCGCGGTTGCCGAGGCGTCGTGTCGCGCTACGGTTGCTAGGCAACAGCGGCGAGCGCCGTAAAAGGCGCACCGCGCATGCGCGCCTCCGCGCTGCCGTACAGCGCCTCGGTTGCTAGGCAACAGCACGAGCGCCGTAGATCGCGCCATCGCGCATGCGCAGTTGCAGAGGCGTCGTGTCGCGCTACGGTTGCTAGGCAACAGCGGCGAGCGCCGTAAAAGGCGCACCGCGCATGCGCGGTTTCCGAGCTGCCGTACAGCACCTCGGTTGCTAGGCAACAGCACGAGTGCCGTAAACCGCGCCACCGCGCGTGCGCGGTTGCCGAGGCGTCGTGTCGCGCTACGGTTGCTAGGCAACAGCGGCGAGCGCCGTAAAAGGCGCACCGCGCATGCGCGCCTCCGAGCTGCCGTACAGCACCTCGGTTGCTAGGCAACAGCACGAGCGCCGTAAACCGCGCCACCGCGCATGCCGAGGCGTCCTGTCTCGCTACGGTTGCTAGGCAACAGCGGCGAGCGCCGTAAAAGGCGCACCGCGCGTGCGCGGTTTCCGAGCTGCCGTACAGCATCCTCGTTGCTAGGCAACAGCACGAGCTCCGTAAACCGCGCCAGCGCGCGTGCGCGGTTGCCGAGGCGTCGTGTCGCGCTACGGGTGCTAGGCAACAGCGGCGAGCGCCGTAAAAGGCGCACCGCGCGTGCGCGGTTTCCGAGCTGCCGTACAGCATCCTCGTTGCTAGGCAACAGCACGAGCGCCGTAAACCCCGCCATCGCGCATGCGCGGTTGCCGAGGCGTCGTGTCGCGCTACGGTTGCTAGGCAACAGCGGCGAGCGCCGTAAAAGGCGCACCGCGCATGCGCGCCTCCGAGCTGCCTTACAGCACCTCGGTTGCTAGGCAACAGCACGAGCGCCGTAAACCGCGCCACCGCGCATGCCGAGGCGTCGCGTCGCGCTACGGTTGCTAGGCAACAGCGGCGAGCGCCGTAAAAGGCGCACCGCGCGTGCGCGCCTCCGAGCTGCCGTACAGCGCCTCGGTTGCTAGGCAACAGCACGAGCTCCGTAAACCGCGCCAGCGCGCGTGCGCGGTTGCCGAGGCGTCGTGTCGCGCTACGGTTGCTAGGTAACAGCGGCGAGCGCCGTAAAAGGAGCAGCGCGCATGCGCGCCTCCCCAGCTGCCGTACAGCCTCTCCCTTACCAGGCAACAGCGGGGGCCCAGCCACACGCACCACCGCGCATGCGCGCCTCCCACACGCCAGTTCCCACCTTCGCTCGCCGGGCAGCAGCTCCCCCGCAACGATCCTCTTCTGAGCATCAGCTGGATGAGACACCACTGACAGCTCAGCCCAGTAGAGACCAGCCACAGGCGGCAGCTACTTACTGGGGGCACAGGGCTTACGTTTCCCTGCCCTTTCCCCACTCGCAGCCCGGGCAGTCCTCTTCATTGCCTCTGTTCCAAAAAGCACCCGAGTGGCTGGAGCCTTTACAGCAGTCAAGCGCAAACAACAGACAATGCGGGCGGTCGCTTCTGTCCCTGCCCCCCCACCCCATTCTCTAGAGAGGAGAAGCAGCACAGGGAACCTGCAAACGGCAGGGGGGGTTGCCCTGGACCAAGCCCCAGGGACTGCTGTATCCGTCTGCACGTGGCATCAGGGTTGTGGGAGGGACAGCAGCCAGTCAACAGATGCTGGCGAGAGATTTAAAAAAAAAAAATAATAACGCCTGGTTCAGGTGACAGCCTGAAGGCAGGCCACGAGAGACCCAAAGCTGCTTCGTGCCAGAGGGGCAGCTCTGTTCAGCAGGAAACGGCGCGTCCCAGCGGACCAGATGCGAGCGGCCGACCTGCAAGTGAGCGATACCCTGGCGATCCTGGGGCTCTCTTGGGGTGGGCGCACCTTTCCTCACCTCTGTGCTATCACAACTCTGCTCTCCTAATCCTGCACGCACGCAAGGCTTCTTGGGCGGGGCTTGTCTCTTATCGAAGAGACGCTGCACGGTGTTACTTACCGCCCTGCCCTCCGGCGTGCAAAGTAATTAGACGGGAAGCAGGGAAAGCAAAAGAGGCGCGTCGGGATATTAGATGTCCTCAGCAGATGACCGTAGAGCCCTCGAGGTTCCACCTTTGCTCCCTACAGGAGCATGGCTCCGCACTCCTTGCCGCTCCCGCCAGCAAGCGTCACAATTGCCCTTTGCTGCCTGCAACGCGCAGTACCTGCACGGCCCGAGCACTGCTGCTTACGGAGCAAGAGGCGCTCGCTATAAAGCGGCAATGAAGAACAAGGACGGCCCGTCAAGACGGCAGGAGGAACACAGAGAGCCTCCAGCATGAGCCAGGCAGGGCTTCCAACTCACCTCGTGTCGTGATTTAACGCCAGCCGGCAACGAAGCCCCACGCGACCGCTCGCTCGCTCCCCCGCCCCCAGTGGGACGGGGAGACAATCGGAAGGGCGGAAGTGGAAAAACTCGTGGCTTGAAACAAAAACAGTTGAACCATTAAAAAGAAACAACAACAACAACTTGTAAGGAAAAGAAGAAAAAAAATGACAGAGAATGGGGTGCACGCAGCATGCCAGGGGTCTGAAGCCTGACGGATGATGGGGGGGGGTGGGTGTGTGGAATACGGAGGAGGGGAAGGGGGGGGGGGGCAGGAGATAGGAGAGCAGGGGATGCGGGGGGAAACAACTCGCGTGGGTTAAAAACTCGCGTGGGTGAAGGGGGCGGGCCGGAGCAACAGGGGGGCATATGGGGGAGAAACACACACGGCGGGAGGGTAGGGGAGGGCACAAAGGTGCACGGGGGGACACGGGTGGGGATGACCTACCCCAGGGAGTCCACCCGGGATAATCCACAGCAGGTAACTCACCTGGGATAACCCGCAACAGAGAATCCACACCGGGAGGACCCCCAGCAATGCCCCTCAAACTGCCTGTGCTTCACCCCCAATCTTCCCCAAACTGGGGAGTTTTCTGCTTTTTCAAAATACTCAGTTTGGGGTGTGTTTCAGTGCTTTTCCACAACATAAAAAGGGGAGATCTTTTGGTTGTGGTTTTGTGCATGAAAACGGGGTGGGTTTTTTTGCTTTCCAGCTGCACAAATCCAGGCGGATTTGGCTTTCCCAGGAGTCCCAAATCCGTTCGGTTTTTTCCCGTTGCAGACCCAGAATCAGGGGGGTTGGGGTTGTCCTGGTTTCGGCTGGAATAAAGTTAATTTTCTTCTGAGTAGCTGGTACAGGGCCATTTTGGATTTAGGATGAGAACAATGTTGACAACACACCGACGCTTTAGTTGTTGCTAAGCAGTGTTTATACTAAGTCAAGGACCTTCCAGCTTCTCATACCGCCCTGCCAGCGGAGGCTGGGGGTGCACAAGAAGAGTCGCTGAGCTAAAGGAGGATTCCAGGTAAACAGGTCAGCTCGAAATACACCACCTCCTTTAAAAGTTAAGAGCGATTTGAACGCTTAAAATCAGCATTTAGGCTAATCGATACCATTTTGAACACCTTCTTAGCATACAAGTAAACACTCTTGCCGGTGTTGGAAAACGTCTCCTCCCTTCCTTACAGCACTGCTGCAGGGAGATAACCCTGGGAGGCTGCGGGACGAGGTCGTACGCAATCAGAATCTACGCTTACGGATCCACCGCAACAGCTACAGCCCTTGCGCTGCTGCTGCTGCTTTGCATCTTGCTCGTTTGGTGAATAAAGCTGAAAGTGAAGTGGAAAACTTCAAAAAGCAAAATGAAAAATAAAGAATAAATCTCAACAATTCACTTTACACTAAAAGGGTGTGCCCATGTTTATATACATCCAATAAAAATACATTATTGAAGCAGTAACTCACCAAAACCACCTCAGGACTCACTGTCACTAGTTACAAGGCTGCTGATGCTTCCTGGGAAAACCTGGAAAACACACGGAAGCGACGCCAGTTTGTCCTGTTTTGTCCGCGTCTCTTCTTTGACCTTGATTGCTTTTAGTACAGGTGCTAGTTATCTCAGTAAGGTTGTCGAGTACTCCTGTAAGATATTTAAAAAAACTCATTGACTGCAGAAGCATAAAGCTTTTATCGTGAAAACAAAGCCCGTTTCTTCTGAACAGCTGAACTCTTACGAACAGTTTCTCCCCTCTTTTAGTACAAAATTATTTTCACGGTATCATTTACTAGTAAGCGCACGGAAACAGAAGATTACGTGCTTTCAGGAAGAGGAAATAGACAGAGGGAAGTCAACCTGGCGTAGGCGTAACGTGCTCCAGAACAGACCTTAGTTTTAGTATTCGTATTAAAATATTTCACAGAAAAAATGTGGAAGGAGAGTTGGCACATTCTTAATGTTAACTTTAAAGTCCATACTACAAGTACCTTTGGAAAAATGCAGACACACATCGTAGGCGTACCTTGTACTTGCAGACCACTGCGGAATCTTTCCATCTGTCTTGTACTTTCACGGCAGAAGAAAGGGCAACCACGGTGAAATGGTGGCAGCTGACATCCACCTGAGAGAGGGGGGAAAAAAAAAACCCAACAAACAAAAAAACAAAACAAAACAAAACTTTAGCATAAAACTGGGTAGGAATCCAAAGCTGCCTTTTTTTGTGAAGGTTTGTGAAGACAGTACGACTGAGCAGAGCAAAAAGTATTTTTGCATCATCTTCGGTACAGCTGTTGACACAGGCCACTAAAGCTTTTGCATTTTTCAGACAACTGTGCCTTTTTTTTTTTTTTTTTTTTTTTTTTTTTGACTCATTGGTAACTTTAGTTTCACTAGAACTCCCTTTCCTAGATACACGCAGGTGACAGACATAGAGACCTACATACATTTTCTCAAGCCTTAGTATAGCCAAGACTTCATCACCCTATATGTCCCAAGCCGAGTATTTTTGCTAAAGAGCACAGCAACACATCTGTCCTTGTGAACTGCCTCGTTGCAAAAACGGAATGATTTTTTCCAGGCCGTTGCTCCAAACGGTCAAGATCTTTTAAAACCGCAGTTGTGCCACCAAACCCGCTCAGGGTCCCTCCTAGCTTTTGACTGCCCTGAGATTTAACAGGCACACGCTCCATTCCATCTTCCAACAGCAAAAATACGTTAACGCTCTCGGACCCAGAGCGCGACCCTACGGATGTCCACACACACACCCCTCGCCGTTTTGATGAGGAGCCACCGAGCATCCCTGCGAGCACAGCTGCACGCGCCAGATCGGTTTCACCTACGCCGCCAGTTACCGGTTTCGGTGAATGTAGTTTCTGACGCTTTAAACCGAAAACCGTATCTCGATGCTTCGCCACAGTAGAAACGACCCATCGCTAGAATGCTACAAAAACGCAGTAACACAAGTTGCAAACCCACAGCAGCAACAGCTCCAGAAATATTTAGACCAGGAACAAGGGAGAAAAATAAAACAGCTTCATCTCACGCGCAGGGGAGCGGCAGGCAGAGAAAAGGGTCGGCATTCTGAGCCCTTACAGAAAACGGGCATTCTCCTTCCATTCCTCAGCCCGTCCGTTAAGGTCTCAATACCGCAACGCTACTACGGCAACGTCGAGAGTAGGGAACAACAGCCCTGCCGCTGGACTTGCCATTGACCCATGCTATTTACCTAGCAGGATGCGTACGCAGAGGGACGCGTTTTGCCACGCACAACCCTGAACTTCCTGAAAGTTTACGTTTACCAAAAAAAAGCCATTTGGAACATATTGCCAAACAACATTTGGCAATAAAGCTTCGATGCGTTTGACACACGCAAATTTTTGGTCACTTGCTATTTGCTTCCTGTTGCTGCTGCTGTTCTTCCTTCAGAAATTCTACTTGTAGCCAAGTTATTCACTACTGGTTCAAGCATTTGCCTTCCTGGTATTACCAGCACATTCACAGAGGCAAGTAACTTAATTGCTCTTCTACGATTATCCAAATGACAATTACAGCCATGAAAGAGAAGGAGAGGTCAGGCAGCAGAAGAGCTCTGCAGGCTGGCACCAGTCAATAATGCACTCTTTAAAAACAAACAACAACAAAACAAAACCGTGACCCTGTATCCTTTTTTTTTTTTTTTTTTTTTTCTTTCAGAGCTCATCCCTGCCTCAGCATTTTGTCTCATCAGAGCATGAAGCACAGGTGACCCGTACCCTGACGACTTTTGCGTGTGATGAATGCCTGTTCAGAAATAGTCCAGATCTGCAGGACTGGTGTCATTTTTATGGTTTTAATCATCATAACTCAGATTTTATTTACTCACGCATTTGTGAGGAAACTAATTCACTTTTAGACACTGCCTCTCCTTTTTTTTGGGGGGGGGGGGGGGGGGGGGTGTGGAATGTGCTAGAGACTGAAAAAAATTACGATTCAGAGCTCCCAACCATGACAGAGTGGTGGAGAAAGCAATGAAAGCAAAGACCAACAGCAGCAACATTAACTGAAAGTTGGCTTTAATTCCGATCACGTACTTAAGCGACTCTCCAAGTCTACGCCTCGGTCCGATGAACGACTAGTCCTTTTTTGGAAGGACAAACTTTTTTACTTAAAAGGCCTAGACTGAAGACTCCGCTGAACGGAATGGGGATTGTGCCACGGGACGACACGCCATCACCACTCTTAATGGGGAAGAAAAAAAAAAAATAAAATACAAATAAAAATCAAGTTTAAGTACCAGTTTCCATCATGTTTCACCCATTACATCTCTACTGGCATCTAGGTGCTCAAAAGTGAACTACAGGGACACCACATATTCCTAAAAATTCAGTTATACCTAAAAAAAATAAAAGGCTATCTCCAACTTGCCCATAAAATCAGTATGAACAGAGAGAAGAGAAACACTCGACCCTAAAGAAGCTAACAGGCAGCTCTGAATTTACCAGACATGAATTTTCGTTCTTTCACCTGAAACGCAAACATATCAAGGGACCAGTTCAGGAACAGGGCACGATCTGTTACAGCAATTTTTCCATCAGCTCTTCTGCACTAGCAGCAAATTTGCCTTTTCTGTGGGTTTAACGTGGAGCATCTGTAGTGCCCTCGAACTCGCAAGTGTTTCTCTCCGCTCCCCCAGCCCGATACGTGCGATTACCTGAGCGGCAAGCGGAATTAACCACGCAGGATTTTCTTCGTGTGACGCGGAAGGTGACGCTGGGAAAAGAGGAGACAAAGGAATGAACCTGCTTGTCACACCCAGCCAACGGTGAAAAGACAGGGGAGGATTCTGCCGGAAGGGCTCTGCACCCCAGGAGCTCCCACCGGCCGGTTTCTCTCCCCTTTGCCCGGTACCGAGGGGACGACGACACCTCGCCCGCGCCCCCTCGCGGGGGGGGGCTGCCCCAGGAGAGCCGGGGGACCCCCACCTCGCTTCCGCCCGCGGGAACGGACCGGGCGAGACCCTCCACGCAGAGAGAGGAGCGTGGCGTGGATCGCATCCCCGAGGGAAGAGGCCGGGCTCCCCGCTGGCAGAAGGACAACTCACCTCCCTGCTGCTCGGAGCCGCTCGCTGCGGACAGCCCTGCCTGCGCCCGGCCGCTCTTCGGCCGTGCTGGGAGCGCGGTCCGGCCGACGGATGCTCCAGCAAAAAGACGCTCCAGCTCATCGCGCCTCCTGCTCGTTACAGCCGCAGGTACTTTTGCCTCTGGCTAACGCACGCTCCAGACAGCGGACACCCCGCCTCGTTCCAGCTCCCGCTTGCTACAGTTCTGGCTCACTGAAGCCCCAGCTCCGCACTGAAGCTCCGGCTGATTTCAGCTGCTTCTCCTTACAAGTTCCAGCTATGTGCAACGGCCTGGGCTTTCCATAAGGTTGTATATCAACTGCTGTCAAAACCGGAGCATTAGGATTAAACATCAGAGTTACGCGCCGTATAAATATGCGTTAGTTTGGGCGATTAATTACCGAACAACTATTCTGAGCAGCGCAGAAAGAAGAGCTGCACTCAAAGAGGGCACGTGGGGTCTGAAAAGCGCCTTTCCCCCCCCCAGACCATCGCAGATGTTGAGTTCGGCCGGCTACGTGCCGGCCTCCCGAACTTCGGCGTCCGACACAACCAGACCCCCATCTCCGGGGAGGGTCCACGCGCCCTGCCCACCCCCTGCTTCCCCCCGCAGCTCCCCACACCCTCCCACCCGCCTGCCAAACCAGCCAAGCCGGCTCCCGCTTTTGGCCCCCACGCCGGCTGACTCGGGGCCCATTTGGGAGCCAAAAAACCCGGCTGCCGAGCCTGTTCTCAAGGCCCAAAAACGCAGGGCCGGACCTCTGTTTCTGGGCCCAAAGCCGCGCAGCAGCTCGGTCTGTTTCCGAGCCCCAAAATCAGCCAGGCGAGCCTGTTGTCAAGCCCCAGGAACAGAAAACTTGTTCTCCATTTCTGACCCTGCAGCGCCCGCGGGCGACGCCGAGCGTAGCCACCCCACAGCCCTGCACCCCCGGGGCCCCACGCGCAGTTTTGGGGAGTGCTCGGGACCGGCGGAGGGCCCGGCCCCACGCCTCTGCGGGGCAGCCCCAGCACAGGCAGGGCGTCGCTTCACGATCGCCGTTTCAGGCTTTATTTCCCCGCCATGGCCGGCACGGCCAGGCCCCCACCCCAAACCCCCGAGCCGAAGCACCCCCGCGGGTAGCCGGGCCCAGCCACCCGGAAAACAAGAAAACCAAAGAGGGAACAAGACAGAGAACGTGGGGAAAGGCAAGGAGACGGACACAGAAACAGAGAGAGCGCGAGAGGGATAGGGAGCAGGACAGAGAGATGGAGCAAGAAAGGAAAAAGGGACGGGAGGCAGAACCAAGGGAAAGAGACACAAGGACGGGGAGCAGGACAAAGGGACGGAAGAGGAAAAAAAAAACAGCGACGGGCTGCAGGACAGAGATGAAGGGATTAAATAGACACAGGGAGCACGACAGAAGGACAGGGAGAGACAAAAGGGACAAAGAGCAGGCCAGCAGCGGAGGGGAGAAAACCAACTGCGATGGGCAGTGGGAGAGAGATACGGAAAAAGAAAAAAATACTGAGGAACAGAACAAAGAAAGAAGAGACAGCTAGCTGGACAGGGGGACACAGTTAGAAAGGACGGGAGAGGGAACGGGGCAGAGAGAGACAGACAGAAAAGGTAGCGAAAGAAAGCAAGGCAGAGGGACAGCAAGGCGGGGCGGGGGGGAAGGGACGGGGGTCTGGACAGATGGAGAAATAAGCAGCAGGGACAGAGGAAAAGAGACAGAAAGAGGGACAGGGAACATGGCAGAGAAGGACAAATCAGGACAGCGGCAGGACGGAGATAAAAAACTGGGACGGTCCTCAGGACAGAGAGGAATACAAATACGAGCAGGGAGCCGGACAAAGGGATACAGCGAGAAACGACGGGACAGGAAGCAAGACAGAGCGACAGACAAGAACAATGGCAACGAGAGAGAGAGAAAGAGAGAGACCGTGAGAAGCACAGGGGGTTGGGGAATTTAGAAAGAGAAGTATCAGGAGCCCTGCAGAGAGAGGGAGGGTGAATAAAAAAGGGGCAGGAAGCAGCACAAAGGGTCAGAGAGAGTAAGAGATGAACAGGAAGGAGGACGGGGACAGTGAGATCCAGAATGACAAAAATAAACAGCAACAGCGAGCAAGACAAAGGGATAGAGAGAGAAAGAGAAAGTAGAAAGAAGAGAGATAGGAAGGCAGGGACACAGAGCGGCACGTACAGGCGCAGAGAGGAAAAGAACGCCAGGGAACAGGCCAGAGAAATTGGGAGGCGGGGAAAGAGGTGGATGCAGATCAGGACAAGGAGATGGAAAAGGAAAAAACAGCGACTGGCTGCAGGAGAAAGACGGGGGGCGGCGGGGCGGGGAAGAGGGAGAGGGAGCAGGACAAGAACGCAGAGAGAAAAAGGAAGGGGGGCAGTCGAACAAGAGAGAGAAAGGGGGAGAGGAAGAGGGAGCAGGACAAGAGAATAGACAGAAGAGGAGAGGTACAGGGAAGAAAAAAAAAAACCAAAAAACACAAACACCACCCAAAAAACCCCAAACGTCACAGCAGCATGGGAAAGCGAGGGGGCCAGGAGAGGGGGAGGGAGGGACCGGGACACACAAGAGGAGCGACAGGGCCTCGAGGGCCCAGGACTCACCGCAGCTCTCGCTCTTGGAGCTGCCAGGAGACCTTGCCAGCTCAGACGCTTCTTTCTCCTTCTCTCCTCCCTTCCTCTTCTGGAACTCCCGTCGCTTGGCTGTCCTCCGCGTAACGGAACACGCGAGCGTCTCACAGCTCTTACGAGATGAGGCCTCCTAGACACGTAGCCTCGCAAGCCTGAGGCTGCTGCAGTCAACGGCATCCCCAGGGGACGAACGGACAACCGCACCCACAGCGTGGCCTCTGGGAGAGGGAAAGAGGCAGCAGTGATCGTTATTACCGCAGCTCGACCCTGGCCGGAGCCCCTCCTTCCGCAGGGGCTTCCGCAGACGCCGCTCGTTCCCCGCGCCGCTGCTAACGGCACCCCCGTTAAGGGAGACTCCAGACCACCGCAGGGCCAGCTTGCTGCCCTCGCGACAGGGCTCGGGGGCTGCCTGCGGCTACAGCGCAGGCTTCAGGGGAGGGGCTGGAGCTGGGGGCAGCCGCGCGGGCCGAGCGGGGCCGGGGGAGCTCTGGCGACTCGGGCGGGCGCCCGCTGGCCGCGCCTGGGGGGTGCCCGCCTCCGTCCCCTCTTCCCTTCTACCGGCTCTCTCTCGGGAACTCCCCGGCGCTGCCCTGGCCCGGCTCGCCTCCGGCGGACCGGCAGCCTGCCGCGGCGGCCGCTTCGCAGCTTCCCGTCCCGCCAGCCCCGGGCGGCCAGCGGGCAGGAGGCACCCCTCGCCCTCGCCCCCGCCCCCGCCGGAGGGGATCGCTCGCCTCACCCGCGGTCCCGGCGCTCGCCCGCTGCCGCCGAGACCCGCGCGCCGCCACGCTGCTCCCGGGGACCGCGCATGCGCCGGAGGGGCCGGAGCCGGCGCGCGAGCGCCGGGCTGCCCCACGCGCAGGACGGCGCATGCGCCCGGGAGGGCTGGTCGGGGAGCGGGCGCAGCGGGAAGCCCGCGGAAAACCACGCGAAACCGGCAACGCTCCTGAGTCTGACCTGGTCGCACTCCGGGGGCCGCGGCGGCGGCAGCAGCGAGGACTACGCCGCGCCCGAGAGCCACGCGGCTGCCCGGCCGCCGAGTCCGCGGAAACTACAGCTCCCGGCATGCCCCGAGGGGACGCCGCTTCCGTTTCCGCCCACCCCCACGCCGGCGCAGCCGCAGTCCCCGCCGAGCCCCCAGCGCCGCTCCGGGCAGCTCCGGCGCGCTCCCGCCGCCCGCCGCCGGACAGTCCCCGTCGCCGCCGCTCCGTGCACGGCGCGGCACCCCCCGCCCGGCTCCGGGCAGCGCCCGCCGCCGCCGCTCCGGCACGGCGCGGCACCCCCCGCCCCGCTGCCGCTCCGCGCGTCTGGCACGGACCCCGCCGTCCTCCTCGGGGCTTTCCCCGGGACCCGCCGGGCGATTGCGCAAGCCCCGCCACGGGGCCCGGGCCCCCCCCGGCCCACGTGCTCCCGGCCCCCCGCGAGCCCCCAGGGCCCCGGCCCCCCCCCCCGGCCTCGGCACAGGCGGCCCCCACCTCCCCCGGGCCACCCCCGCCGGGGACGGTCGCGGTCCGAGGGGCGCCCGGCCCCGCTCACCTTCTCCCGAGGGGCAGCCGCAGCCCGGCCACCGCTCTGCTCTGCTCCGCTCCGCTCCTGCCTGGGCTCCCACCGGCCCCGCCGCGGCCCCTCCCCCGGCAGCCCCCCCTTCCCAGGGAGGGGCCGTCGCCATCAGCCTCACTGCCCGCACCTGGGGCTCCTCCAGCCCCGGCCCGCAGCTGTGGTACCGAAATCCCGAATAAAACTCCACAACACCCATGGGAAGTTCAGAAGCAGGCGCTTCGTTTATGGAATGAAAGATGTCAAAGTAAGATGACTCTTGACGAGCTGCTCGCTGGGGTAAAAATACAGATTTTAATACCCGTCTTATTTTAGTTCTAAGACTTGGCAATTGCCAGGTATCATCTTTTCGATTTACCCAGGTCCACCGCCGAGGCCGCAAGGGAGATTTCTTCCAGAGAGAGGATAGAGTTATTAAGTCTAAAGTCCATTATTTGCTTTTGTCCTTCAGGAGAAGGTGAGTGGATCGTATATCATCACTATTCACCCAAACAGTTAACCCTAAACTTTTCACCTGTCCTTTACTACAGTCAATTCCAAGCTAATTTTTTTCCATTATTAAGAGGGGACCCAGGATCATTTAAAATATTATTCTACTTTCCACAAATACATGCCCCATCTTAGAGCTTTAGCTACTAGAGAAAGTCTTTGGATTTGGGGGTCAGAGGAGTTGCAAGTCTAAACTTTCATACCCTTCTCTTTAGGATGTGTGATTTTTCTCTGTATGTCTAAACCAGTCTAAATTTCCCTAGATGGTCCTGACTCTGGGTGGATCTAACAAGGATCCTGGAACTCCAGTAAATTCCAAACATCGTTTTATATTTTAAATATGGTCCCAAGTTCCTTTCTGCACTTGTCTCTACGGTTTTGGCAACTGACAGCCCCAAGGGGTCTTTGTACAAGTTTCTCCCGAAGGGCGATAAATTTATTCTTTTGTCCGTGAGGTGGATGGTTTGGTAATGTTATAATTCAAAATGCTATAATTCCTTCTTTCAAATTTAAAAAAACAATTGCCTTTTAAATCCATCCAATTTAATTTGCTAAAATGATTCTCATTGTTCTACGTCTTTTCTCAAGTTTTGGTTAAATTCAGTGTCAGTATTCTCCACGGAACTAGATTTTCATCTGACTTTGGAATCGGAAGGCAGGCTGTTATCGAGGTTAAATTTTGTGTCTTTACAAAACTTCGAATCAATTCCAAAACTAGAATTTTTTTTTTTTTAATCAAAATTACAGAAACGGTTAATATCAAGATTAATAGCTCAAACAATAATTGTTTCATTTTGTTTATGTTTAGAACCCCTCAAAAAAAATACTTAAACCCTATAACACACAAAAAGATTACTGCCCTTGACAACATTCCTAATAGCAACCCCAATATTATAAATTTTACACAATTGTTTTCCCAAATAGATAATGTGAAACTTACTTATAGGTTTTCAGTTTCAAAGGGCCAGTTTCTTTAGACTTCCAATTTCCTGTTGGTGCTTTCTTTAGTCTTGAATAATGAAGCCAAGGTTCTTCGCCCAGACCTTTACTGCTCTAAGTGTTGTTAAAATGACTCGATACGGTCCTTTCCACTTCTCAGTGATTTTATATATATTCAATCTCCTGGTCGGAAGGGATGCGCTGCTACGTCCAATTCTAAGGGTCCAGCTGCGGAGACATACTGACGAAGTTCTTGAAAAGAATTTCTCAAAGAAATCATAACACCTTTTAAAAACATATCTCCAAAGCCACTCCAGATACTCAGAACATAGGACTCTTGATACGGTCTTTCATATAACATTGCATAATGACTTAAATTTTCTTTCTCTTCTGGCTATACTCTGATTCTTAATAGAGCCATGGGTAAGGCTTTAACCCATGTGAGTGAGGTTTCCTGACAAATTTTACTCAACCGTTGCTTGAGGGTATAGTTCATTCTTTCTCCGCCCCCCCCCCCCCCCCGCCCCCTTGCTTGTGGTCTATATGGGGTGTGATAGTCTCAATCTATAGCTAATACTTTGCTCGACTTGTCTCATCATCTTTGCTATGAAATGAGGGCCATTGTCAGATGACATTCTTACAGGCACCCCATATTTTGGTATTATCTCTTTGAGCAAGACTTTAACTACTTCTCTTGCTTTGTCGGTGTGACAAGGGAAAGCCTCGGGCCACCCAGTAAAGATATCAACTAAAACTAGGGTAGATCCTTCTTTTCAAGGCAATTCTATAAAATCAATTTGCTAGTATTCCCCTAAAAAATTTCCTTATTTAATAATTCCAAAGATAATCTTATTACTGATTTGGGGATCATTTTATATATAAATTTCACATCCGCTTATAATTGTTTAAACAATCTTTGTCATATTTTACTTTCTGTTCCCCGATATACTTTGTTATGTTCAGCTCGGGCAATTTCTCTTGTTATCGTGGGCGGGACTATTATTTGACCTGTCGGTGTTACAGCCTGTCCTGTTTCATTTTGTTAGCCTGCAATCTAACAATTAATTCTTCCATCTTTTTCATTATAATTTGGAGTTTCTTTAGGCCATTTTATACTTTTCTCTGGAACTAGCGCTAGGATGCCTTTTTCTGCAGCCTCTTTAGCAGCTTTATCAGCCAGTCGGTTACCTGCGTTAGGAACAGTCTTACCTAACTGATGCGCTTTACAGCGCGTTATCGTGACTGCTGTTGGTTTTTGAACGGTTTCTAACAATTTCGGTATTTGTTCTGCATGCTGAATGGTGGTTCCTTGTGCAGATAACAGTCCTCTTTCTCTCCATATCGCTCCATGTGCACGTACTACTCCAAAAGCGTACTTTGAGTCTGTCCAAATGTTGACTCGCTTTCCTTGACTTAGTTCCAGAGCTCGAATAAGAGCTATCAATTCAGCCTTTTGGGCAGATGTCATCGAAGGCAAAGTTCGCAACGCAATTACCTCCTCGGTTGTTATTGTCTATCTGGATAAACGTTTTCCTTCACAGATGAAACCGCTTCCGTCGGTATACAGTTCCCAGTCTGCTTCTTCTAGCGGCACATCTCAGAGATCCAGTCAGCTGGGGTAAACTCCTTCAGTTGTCTGCAAGCAGTCACGTTCCAGTTCTCCTTTAACTTGATCAGTTGTTGAAAACGCAACAGGGTTAACGGTGGTAGTAGTTTTTAAGTAAACATCATCTTGTTCCAGCAACACCACTCGGTATTTCAGCATTCTGCTAGGGGATAACCAATGCCCCCCTTTCTGTTTTAGCGCAACAGTTATCGTATGGGAAACGTACAGTAATCCTTTGTCCTCAGGTGAACTTACGAGCTTCCTGGATCAGTAGCACAGTTGCAGCGACGGCTCTCAGACGACCAGAGCATCCCAGACTCACGTGATCTAATCGCTTCGAGAAGCAGGCCACAGCTCGCCCACTTGGCCCTAAATATTGGGCCGGCATGCCCAGAGCTATACCTCTTCTTTCGCGAGTGAAAAGTTCAAATGTCTTTGTGAGATCCGGCAGGCCTAGGGCTGGCACCCCTATTACAGCCTGTTTCAATTCTTTGAAAGTAGCTTTCTCGGCATCAGTCCAATCCATTGTTTGAGGTTTTGAGCTGCTCCTACAAAGGTCGGACCCGCAAGCCGCAACTGGTAATCGACAGGTGACACCACGCAACCGTTCCCGGAAATGCTCGTCATTAATTTGTTAGTCTTAGGTTCGGGGAGACGACAAATTGCCTCTTTGCTCTCAGTTCCTAATTGTCTCTGTCCTTTTAGGATTTTAAAACTCAAATAAGTTTCTTCTTTCTGGGTTATTTGGGTTTTTTCTTTTGACACTCGCTATCCACTGATTCCCAAAGAGTTCAAAAAGTTAATAGTTAACTTTGTGCGTTGTTCTTCCATCTCAGCTACAATTAACAGATCATCCATACATTTCAACAAGATTTCTTGATTATTTTCTTTCTTCCAAAGCTCTAATTCTCGTGCCAATGGATTTCCAAAAATGGTAAGACTATTCTTAAAGCCTTGAGGCAAGACTGTCCCTGTATATTGTCTTTTTCTCCCTGTCTCAGGATTTTCCCATTCAAAAGCAAAAAGCTCTTGACTGTTGGGATCCAAGGGAATACAGAAAAAGGCATCTTTTCAGTCTAACACTGTGAACCGTTCTCGTTTCTCTGTTAGGGTTGTTAACAAAGTATAAGGATTTGCTACTACCGGATGAATATCTTGTACTATTTGATTTATTGCTCTGAGGTGTTGAACTAATCTATAATCTTTTTCATTAGCCTTTTAACAGGCAAGGTCGGGGTGTTATATTTGGATTCACATTCTGTTAACAATTTATATCTTAAAAATTTTTGTATTATCAATAGTAACCCTTTCCGGCTTTCCAGTTTTAGGGGGTATGGCTTAATTCGTAGCGGATTCGATCCTGGCTTTAAATCCAGTCTCACAGGTTCTGCTTTTTGGATTTACCGGGAACTTCCCAGTCCAGACGATTGGAATTACAGCATTATACTTTGACTGGTATGATCTTCTGCTTTCGGTAACCATCCTGTAACAACAAAGCCACTGCTTCGATACGTTTAGTTTCTGGAATTAAAATTTTAATCTCTCCATTTTTTAATTTAATTTCTGCCTCTAAGTTCTCCAGTAGATCTCCCCTTAACAGGAGTTTAGGAGAATTTGGCACATACAAAAACTGCTGAGTGACCCATTGCTTTCCTAATTTCATTGTTAAAGATTTAAAGAAGGGTCTAGTTTCTCGTTCACTTGTTGCACCAACACCACCAATTTCTTCAAAACTTAACTCTCCCTCTAAGGTATTTAAAACTGAAAAGGTGACTCTAGCATCAATTCACATTCAATTTTCTGTTCTCCCAGTTTAGCTGTAACCAGAGCTTCTGCTGGGAGACTCCCCTCCGGTCCCCGTCAGCTGCGTTCACTTAAAAAGAACAAATCGACATATGGCACTTCATTCCATTTACTCTCTCTCCTACAAAACAACAGTAATTGCAATATAGTATTATAACTCAAAGTTCTGTTTGTTTCCCATTTTTCCTGCAATTCACCCCAGTGTGCCAACAAACATCCCAACGGTGATGGTTTTGGTATCTTTTCATCAGCAGTTCTATTTCCTGCACTCTTATTCTTAAACAATTTTGCTAATGCCATTATACTTATATACATTCAAATCCCAAATACCAAACAAACGCAAATGACAGTTGTCCCAAATAATACACAAAGTCCAACCCAGCAATAGCTTTCGCTTACGACTTAGGGGCAGACGCCTAGGCTTCCACTGCAAACGGGTACCCTCCAAGCCCCAACCCTGCGAAGCTTTCGCCGCGCCTCACGGGCAGGCTTTCCAAACAAATTCCAAAGCAGCAGCGCCTTACCTTTTTTCCAGGGAACGCCGCGAGGAGCTTTGTGAGTCGAGGGCGATGGTTCTCCCCGAGAATACCTCGGCGCCGGCCGGAGTTCGATCGACACTCGATCTCGTCCAGTCTCACTCGCAAGGTCCCGTCTGGGTCGCCAAAACCGTTACCGAAATCCGGAATAGAACTCCTTAACACCAACGTGAAGTTAAGAAGCGGGCACTTAGTTTATCGCAGCGCTGGGGACACGGGGGATCGCTCCTCCAAAGGCGTGTCCCACTTAGTATCAAA
Source organism: Harpia harpyja (assembly GCF_026419915.1). Classification (NCBI taxonomy): domain Eukaryota; kingdom Metazoa; phylum Chordata; class Aves; order Accipitriformes; family Accipitridae; genus Harpia; species Harpia harpyja. The sequence goes on from NC_068969.1 coordinate 143,736, forward strand.
ATCCGTCAGTTTTTACAGACTTTTTCTGTCAGGTCATTGTTACATAAGCTCTTTCCATAAAAAGGCATACTATGCTCGTTCTTAAATTTAACCTTTCTAAGGATTGGTCCTTTGATTATATAACCTTATCAATATTCTTATTTAAAAACAATCATTGGTCAGTTACACTTAGCTCTACTGACTGGAATCTTCGATACTCAAATCAAGATGGGAAGGGTAAGGGGGTTTCCAAGCAGCAAACTGGCGTCCACGACGGTTTCCTTCGTTTCTTGAAACGGAACATAGAAAAACCTGTAACTTCCTGGTGAGGTTTCTAGGGTTAGCTATTTCCAACCTTAACAATATTAAGGTTCCGATAGTCACACGTAATGCAGTTCCTAAAGTTTCTATGGCTACGTTTCAAACGTAACAATCCTATACGTTACGCTTCACAATTTTACTTCTTAATCAAACCTAACTCTTCTACGTGATTAAATTTTGATTTCTTTACCAGAATATTTGCAACAGCTGGAGCCCAGCAGGAACGGGGGGGGCATGGCCCGACCCCCCCCAGCGCCTCACCTCCTCCTCCCCTGGGCTCCCTCACGGCCCCTCGCCCCGTGCAAAGGGAGCGCAAACGCAGCCCGGAGGGCAACGGGGCCGGCCGGCCGGCGTCCGTTCGGTCAGTCGCGCGCCTAACGAGTCCTGCCAGCGAGTCCGCTCCGGGGCTCGGGGCCCCCCCCGACGCTCCCCCTGCCCCTGGGACACCTCTGATAGCATATTTCCGTACATTCTGTATGGCACGTCTAAATAGTTTTGGATGGTTTTAATATTTTGTACCAGCCGTGGAAACTGGTTTGCTGCTAGGTGACTGTAAAAGTGAGATTTAGTAAATAATTATTAGAAATCTTACACTAACGCGATGATTGAAACAATAGACAAAAGTATAGCCAAGCAATTAACTAGCAGAGGTAGGTACTCCTAAGTTTTGCAGTTCTTTGCTCTTATGACTAGATGAGAACAATGCTGAAACTGACCGCATGCGATTGAAACTGCGTTAAGCTTCAAGATCAAAGAACCAAGGACAAGAATAAAGACTTCAAGGACAGCCGGCAAGAACTTCAAATGGGTCGGTGGTCGCAAAAGCAGCCCTTCGTCTCAAATGGATCCTTCATTGCGCGTGATCGGATGTAGGCAGTGCTATGATAATCAGTTGCCATCATTTTTATGTATACGTATACTAATCTGATTCATATGCAATTAGTTAGTCTATATGACCTGTTTGTGCTAAAGGTGTGGCATGCACGCTAGGTGGAACTATCCCCCGTGCATCCAGCGCTGCAATGAAGAATGCCTGCTTTCTAAAACGCCAAAACGAGCCTTCGAGAGTTTCTTGGACCGGCTTTTCAGTATCAGAGGTACAAGGGAGGAAAGGAAAAAAAAAAAAAGCGGCGTGGGAGAGAGAGGGGGCCAGGGGAGGGGCAGGGAGGGACCAGAACGCAGAAGAGGGGAGAGAGAGACAGGGCCCCGAGGGCCCGGGGCTCACCACAGCTCTCTTTCTTGGCGCTGCCAGCAGACTTTGCCAGTTCAGACGCTTCTTTCGGCTCCTCTCCCGCTCCCCTCCTCTTCCGTAACTCCGGCTGCACGGCCGTCCTCCCCCTAGGAGAACACGCGTCTCACAGGTCTTGCAAGACGAGGCTTCCTGGGCACGGAGCCTCGCTCGCCCGCACGCCACGCGGCCGTACCGCACCGTCGGTGCTGCGTACGGACCCTGCGGTGCACCCTGGCGGTCTGACCTGCTGTGGACTACGAAGAGGGATCCTTCCACACGCGGAGAGGCAGGCTCTCTCTTGCCTGCAGCGGGAGGCAGCTGCCGGCCGGGCGGCCGGCCGGCCTTCCGTTTCTTCTTCTCTACCTTTCTCTGGCCTCTCCAGCTTCAGCCGCAGCAGCTCCTGCCCACAGCCAGTAAGTGCCCTGCCTGTCCCTTTGTGCTCCCACGCCATGCCGCGCCGCGCCACGCCGCGCGGAGAGGGAGGCCAGGCAGAGACAGCCCATGCAAGCTTTCCTTTCCGGCGGCGTTTCCTTACCGGGAGGAAGCAACGAGTGCGGCGGCACCTCCCGCCGGCGCCGCATTGCCGTTACCGTCGGACGGCACGTGCGGGACGGGGGCAGCCCCGCGCACTCGCAGCCTCCGAGCTGCAGTACCGAACATTGGTCACGAGGTGGCGGAAGAGAGCGGCGGCGAAAGGCGCCGCCAGCGCGCATGCGCGGATCCCGAGCTCCTGTGCCGCGTTCTGGTTGCCACGCAACAGCAGGAGGGCTGCAAAACGCGCCACCGCGCATGCGCGGCTCCCGAACGCCAGGACCGCCCACTGGTTGCTAGGCAACAGCAGGGGTGCCGTAAACCGCGCCACCGCGCATGCGCGGTTGCAGAGGCGTCATGTCGCGCTACGGTTGCTAGGCAACAGCGGCGAGCGCCGTAAAAGGCGCACCGCGCATGCGCGCCTCCGAGCTGCCGTACAGCGCCTCGGTTGCTAGGCAACAGCAGCAGTGCCGTAAACCGCGCCACCGCGCATGCGCGGTTGCCGAGGCGTCGTGTCGCGCTACGGTTGCTAGGCAACAGCGGCGAGCGCCGTAAAAGGCGCACCGCGCATGCGCGCCTCCGCGCTGCCGTACAGCGCCTCGGTTGCTAGGCAACAGCACGAGCGCCGTAGATCGCGCCATCGCGCATGCGCAGTTGCAGAGGCGTCGTGTCGCGCTACGGTTGCTAGGCAACAGCGGCGAGCGCCGTAAAAGGCGCACCGCGCATGCGCGGTTTCCGAGCTGCCGTACAGCACCTCGGTTGCTAGGCAACAGCACGAGTGCCGTAAACCGCGCCACCGCGCGTGCGCGGTTGCCGAGGCGTCGTGTCGCGCTACGGTTGCTAGGCAACAGCGGCGAGCGCCGTAAAAGGCGCACCGCGCATGCGCGCCTCCGAGCTGCCGTACAGCGCCTCGGTTGCTAGGCAACAGCACGAGCGCCGTAAACCGCGCCACCGCGCATGCGCGGTTGCCGAGGCGTCGTGTCGCGCTACGGTTGCTAGGCAACAGCGGCGAGCGCCGTAAAAGGCGCACCGCGCATGCGCGCCTCCGAGCTGCCGTACAGCACCTCGGTTGCTAGGCAACAGCACGAGCGCCGTAAACCGCGCCACCGCGCATGCCGAGGCGTCGTGTCGCGCTACGGTTGCTAGGCAACAGCGGCGAGCGCCGTAAAAGGCGCACCGCGCGTGCGCGGTTTCCGAGCTGCCGTACAGCATCCTCGTTGCTAGGCAACAGCACGAGCTCCGTAAACCGCGCCAGCGCGCGTGCGCGGTTGCCGAGGCGTCGTGTCGCGCTACGGGTGCTAGGCAACAGCGGCGAGCGCCGTAAAAGGCGCACCGCGCGTGCGCGGTTTCCGAGCTGCCGTACAGCATCCTCGTTGCTAGGCAACAGCACGAGCGCCGTAAACCCCGCCATCGCGCATGCGCGGTTGCCGAGGCGTCGTGTCGCGCTACGGTTGCTAGGCAACAGCGGCGAGCGCCGTAAAAGGCGCACCGCGCATGCGCGCCTCCGAGCTGCCTTACAGCACCTCGGTTGCTAGGCAACAGCACGAGCGCCGTAAACCGCGCCACCGCGCATGCCGAGGCGTCGCGTCGCGCTACGGTTGCTAGGCAACAGCGGCGAGCGCCGTAAAAGGCGCACCGCGCATGCGCGCCTCCGAGCTGCCGTACAGCGCCTCGGTTGCTAGGCAACAGCACGAGCTCCGTAAACCGCGCCAGCGCGCGTGCGCGGTTGCCGAGGCGTCGTGTCGCGCTACGGTTGCTAGGTAACAGCGGCGAGCGCCGTAAAAGGAGCAGCGCGCATGCGCGCCTCCCCAGCTGCCGTACAGCCTCTCCCTTACCAGGCAACAGCGGGGGCCCAGCCACACGCACCACCGCGCATGCGCGCCTCCCACACGCCAGTTCCCACCTTCGCTCGCCGGGCAGCAGCTCCCCCGCAACGATCCTCTTCTGAGCATCAGCTGGATGAGACACCACTGACAGCTCAGCCCAGTAGAGACCAGCCACAGGCGGCAGCTACTTACTGGGGGCACAGGGCTTACGTTTCCCTGCCCTTTCCCCACTCGCAGCCCGGGCAGTCCTCTTCATTGCCTCTGTTCCAAAAAGCACCCGAGTGGCTGGAGCCTTTACAGCAGTCAAGCGCAAACAACAGACAATGCGGGCGGTCGCTTCTGTCCCTGCCCCCCCACCCCATTCTCTAGAGAGGAGAAGCAGCACAGGGAACCTGCAAACGGCAGGGGGGGTTGCCCTGGACCAAGCCCCAGGGACTGCTGTATCCGTCTGCACGTGGCATCAGGGTTGTGGGAGGGACAGCAGCCAGTCAACAGATGCTGGCGAGAGATTTAAAAAAAAAAAATAATAACGCCTGGTTCAGGTGACAGCCTGAAGGCAGGCCACGAGAGACCCAAAGCTGCTTCGTGCCAGAGGGGCAGCTCTGTTCAGCAGGAAACGGCGCGTCCCAGCGGACCAGATGCGAGCGGCCGACCTGCAAGTGAGCGATACCCTGGCGATCCTGGGGCTCTCTTGGGGTGGGCGCACCTTTCCTCACCTCTGTGCTATCACAACTCTGCTCTCCTAATCCTGCACGCACGCAAGGCTTCTTGGGCGGGGCTTGTCTCTTATCGAAGAGACGCTGCACGGTGTTACTTACCGCCCTGCCCTCCGGCGTGCAAAGTAATTAGACGGGAAGCAGGGAAAGCAAAAGAGGCGCGTCGGGATATTAGATGTCCTCAGCAGATGACCGTAGAGCCCTCGAGGTTCCACCTTTGCTCCCTACAGGAGCATGGCTCCGCACTCCTTGCCGCTCCCGCCAGCAAGCGTCACAATTGCCCTTTGCTGCCTGCAACGCGCAGTACCTGCACGGCCCGAGCACTGCTGCTTACGGAGCAAGAGGCGCTCGCTATAAAGCGGCAATGAAGAACAAGGACGGCCCGTCAAGACGGCAGGAGGAACACAGAGAGCCTCCAGCATGAGCCAGGCAGGGCTTCCAACTCACCTCGTGTCGTGATTTAACGCCAGCCGGCAACGAAGCCCCACGCGACCGCTCGCTCGCTCCCCCGCCCCCAGTGGGACGGGGAGACAATCGGAAGGGCGGAAGTGGAAAAACTCGTGGCTTGAAACAAAAACAGTTGAACCATTAAAAAGAAACAACAACAACAACTTGTAAGGAAAAGAAGAAAAAAAATGACAGAGAATGGGGTGCACGCAGCATGCCAGGGGTCTGAAGCCTGACGGATGATGGGGGGGGGTGGGTGTGTGGAATACGGAGGAGGGGAAGGGGGGGGGGGGCAGGAGATAGGAGAGCAGGGGATGCGGGGGGAAACAACTCGCGTGGGTTAAAAACTCGCGTGGGTGAAGGGGGCGGGCCGGAGCAACAGGGGGGCATATGGGGGAGAAACACACACGGCGGGAGGGTAGGGGAGGGCACAAAGGTGCACGGGGGGACACGGGTGGGGATGACCTACCCCAGGGAGTCCACCCGGGATAATCCACAGCAGGTAACTCACCTGGGATAACCCGCAACAGAGAATCCACACCGGGAGGACCCCCAGCAATGCCCCTCAAACTGCCTGTGCTTCACCCCCAATCTTCCCCAAACTGGGGAGTTTTCTGCTTTTTCAAAATACTCAGTTTGGGGTGTGTTTCAGTGCTTTTCCACAACATAAAAAGGGGAGATCTTTTGGTTGTGGTTTTGTGCATGAAAACGGGGTGGGTTTTTTTGCTTTCCAGCTGCACAAATCCAGGCGGATTTGGCTTTCCCAGGAGTCCCAAATCCGTTCGGTTTTTTCCCGTTGCAGACCCAGAATCAGGGGGGTTGGGGTTGTCCTGGTTTCGGCTGGAATAAAGTTAATTTTCTTCTGAGTAGCTGGTACAGGGCCATTTTGGATTTAGGATGAGAACAATGTTGACAACACACCGACGCTTTAGTTGTTGCTAAGCAGTGTTTATACTAAGTCAAGGACCTTCCAGCTTCTCATACCGCCCTGCCAGCGGAGGCTGGGGGTGCACAAGAAGAGTCGCTGAGCTAAAGGAGGATTCCAGGTAAACAGGTCAGCTCGAAATACACCACCTCCTTTAAAAGTTAAGAGCGATTTGAACGCTTAAAATCAGCATTTAGGCTAATCGATACCATTTTGAACACCTTCTTAGCATACAAGTAAACACTCTTGCCGGTGTTGGAAAACGTCTCCTCCCTTCCTTACAGCACTGCTGCAGGGAGATAACCCTGGGAGGCTGCGGGACGAGGTCGTACGCAATCAGAATCTACGCTTACGGATCCACCGCAACAGCTACAGCCCTTGCGCTGCTGCTGCTGCTTTGCATCTTGCTCGTTTGGTGAATAAAGCTGAAAGTGAAGTGGAAAACTTCAAAAAGCAAAATGAAAAATAAAGAATAAATCTCAACAATTCACTTTACACTAAAAGGGTGTGCCCATGTTTATATACATCCAATAAAAATACATTATTGAAGCAGTAACTCACCAAAACCACCTCAGGACTCACTGTCACTAGTTACAAGGCTGCTGATGCTTCCTGGGAAAACCTGGAAAACACACGGAAGCGACGCCAGTTTGTCCTGTTTTGTCCGCGTCTCTTCTTTGACCTTGATTGCTTTTAGTACAGGTGCTAGTTATCTCAGTAAGGTTGTCGAGTACTCCTGTAAGATATTTAAAAAAACTCATTGACTGCAGAAGCATAAAGCTTTTATCGTGAAAACAAAGCCCGTTTCTTCTGAACAGCTGAACTCTTACGAACAGTTTCTCCCCTCTTTTAGTACAAAATTATTTTCACGGTATCATTTACTAGTAAGCGCACGGAAACAGAAGATTACGTGCTTTCAGGAAGAGGAAATAGACAGAGGGAAGTCAACCTGGCGTAGGCGTAACGTGCTCCAGAACAGACCTTAGTTTTAGTATTCGTATTAAAATATTTCACAGAAAAAATGTGGAAGGAGAGTTGGCACATTCTTAATGTTAACTTTAAAGTCCATACTACAAGTACCTTTGGAAAAATGCAGACACACATCGTAGGCGTACCTTGTACTTGCAGACCACTGCGGAATCTTTCCATCTGTCTTGTACTTTCACGGCAGAAGAAAGGGCAACCACGGTGAAATGGTGGCAGCTGACATCCACCTGAGAGAGGGGGAAAAAAAAAACCCAACAAACAAAAAAACAAAACAAAACAAAACTTTAGCATAAAACTGGGTAGGAATCCAAAGCTGCCTTTTTTTGTGAAGGTTTGTGAAGACAGTACGACTGAGCAGAGCAAAAAGTATTTTTGCATCATCTTCGGTACAGCTGTTGACACAGGCCACTAAAGCTTTTGCATTTTTCAGACAACTGTGCCTTTTTTTTTTTTTTTTTTTTTTTTTTGACTCATTGGTAACTTTAGTTTCACTAGAACTCCCTTTCCTAGATACACGCAGGTGACAGACATAGAGACCTACATACATTTTCTCAAGCCTTAGTATAGCCAAGACTTCATCACCCTATATGTCCCAAGCCGAGTATTTTTGCTAAAGAGCACAGCAACACATCTGTCCTTGTGAACTGCCTCGTTGCAAAAACGGAATGATTTTTTCCAGGCCGTTGCTCCAAACGGTCAAGATCTTTTAAAACCGCAGTTGTGCCACCAAACCTGCTCAGGGTCCCTCCTAGCTTTTGACTGCCCTGAGATTTAACAGGCACACGCTCCATTCCATCTTCCAACAGCAAAAATACGTTAACGCTCTCGGACCCAGAGCGCGACCCTACGGATGTCCACACACACACCCCTCGCCGTTTTGATGAGGAGCCACCGAGCATCCCTGCGAGCACAGCTGCACGCGCCAGATCGGTTTCACCTACGCCGCCAGTTACCGGTTTCGGTGAATGTAGTTTCTGACGCTTTAAACCGAAAACCGTATCTCGATGCTTCGCCACAGTAGAAACGACCCATCGCTAGAATGCTACAAAAACGCAGTAACACAAGTTGCAAACCCACAGCAGCAACAGCTCCAGAAATATTTAGACCAGGAACAAGGGAGAAAAATAAAACAGCTTCATCTCACGCGCAGGGGAGCGGCAGGCAGAGAAAAGGGTCGGCATTCTGAGCCCTTACAGAAAACGGGCATTCTCCTTCCATTCCTCAGCCCGTCCGTTAAGGTCTCAATACCGCAACGCTACTACGGCAACGTCGAGAGTAGGGAACAACAGCCCTGCCGCTGGACTTGCCATTGACCCATGCTATTTACCTAGCAGGATGCGTACGCAGAGGGACGCGTTTTGCCACGCACAACCCTGAACTTCCTGAAAGTTTACGTTTACCAAAAAAAAGCCATTTGGAACATATTGCCAAACAACATTTGGCAATAAAGCTTCGATGCGTTTGACACACGCAAATTTTTGGTCACTTGCTATTTGCTTCCTGTTGCTGCTGCTGTTCTTCCTTCAGAAATTCTACTTGTAGCCAAGTTATTCACTACTGGTTCAAGCATTTGCCTTCCTGGTATTACCAGCACATTCACAGAGGCAAGTAACTTAATTGCTCTTCTACGATTATCCAAATGACAATTACAGCCATGAAAGAGAAGGAGAGGTCAGGCAGCAGAAGAGCTCTGCAGGCTGGCACCAGTCAATAATGCACTCTTTAAAAACAAACAACAACAAAACAAAACCGTGACCCTGTATCCTTTTTTTTTTTTTTTTTTTTCTTTCAGAGCTCATCCCTGCCTCAGCATTTTGTCTCATCAGAGCATGAAGCACAGGTGACCCGTACCCTGACGACTTTTGCGTGTGATGAATGCCTGTTCAGAAATAGTCCAGATCTGCAGGACTGGTGTCATTTTTATGGTTTTAATCATCATAACTCAGATTTTATTTACTCACGCATTTGTGAGGAAACTAATTCACTTTTAGACACTGCCTCTCCTTTTTTTTGGGGGGGGGGGGGGGGGTGTGGAATGTGCTAGAGACTGAAAAAAATTACGATTCAGAGCTCCCAACCATGACAGAGTGGTGGAGAAAGCAATGAAAGCAAAGACCAACAGCAGCAACATTAACTGAAAGTTGGCTTTAATTCCGATCACGTACTTAAGCGACTCTCCAAGTCTACGCCTCGGTCCGATGAACGACTAGTCCTTTTTTGGAAGGACAAACTTTTTTACTTAAAAGGCCTAGACTGAAGACTCCGCTGAACGGAATGGGGATTGTGCCACGGGACGACACGCCATCACCACTCTTAATGGGGAAGAAAAAAAAAAAATAAAATACAAATAAAAATCAAGTTTAAGTACCAGTTTCCATCATGTTTCACCCATTACATCTCTACTGGCATCTAGGTGCTCAAAAGTGAACTACAGGGACACCACATATTCCTAAAAATTCAGTTATACCTAAAAAAAATAAAAGGCTATCTCCAACTTGCCCATAAAATCAGTATGAACAGAGAGAAGAGAAACACTCGACCCTAAAGAAGCTAACAGGCAGCTCTGAATTTACCAGACATGAATTTTCGTTCTTTCACCTGAAACGCAAACATATCAAGGGACCAGTTCAGGAACAGGGCACGATCTGTTACAGCAATTTTTCCATCAGCTCTTCTGCACTAGCAGCAAATTTGCCTTTTCTGTGGGTTTAACGTGGAGCATCTGTAGTGCCCTCGAACTCGCAAGTGTTTCTCTCCGCTCCCCCAGCCCGATACGTGCGATTACCTGAGCGGCAAGCGGAATTAACCACGCAGGATTTTCTTCGTGTGACGCGGAAGGTGACGCTGGGAAAAGAGGAGACAAAGGAATGAACCTGCTTGTCACACCCAGCCAACGGTGAAAAGACAGGGGAGGATTCTGCCGGAAGGGCTCTGCACCCCAGGAGCTCCCACCGGCCGGTTTCTCTCCCCTTTGCCCGGTACCGAGGGGACGACGACACCTCGCCCGCGCCCCCTCGCGGGGGGGGGCTGCCCCAGGAGAGCCGGGGGACCCCCACCTCGCTTCCGCCCGCGGGAACGGACCGGGCGAGACCCTCCACGCAGAGAGAGGAGCGTGGCGTGGATCGCATCCCCGAGGGAAGAGGCCGGGCTCCCCGCTGGCAGAAGGACAACTCACCTCCCTGCTGCTCGGAGCCGCTCGCTGCGGACAGCCCTGCCTGCGCCCGGCCGCTCTTCGGCCGTGCTGGGAGCGCGGTCCGGCCGACGGATGCTCCAGCAAAAAGACGCTCCAGCTCATCGCGCCTCCTGCTCGTTACAGCCGCAGGTACTTTTGCCTCTGGCTAACGCACGCTCCAGACAGCGGACACCCCGCCTCGTTCCAGCTCCCGCTTGCTACAGTTCTGGCTCACTGAAGCCCCAGCTCCGCACTGAAGCTCCGGCTGATTTCAGCTGCTTCTCCTTACAAGTTCCAGCTATGTGCAACGGCCTGGGCTTTCCATAAGGTTGTATATCAACTGCTGTCAAAACCGGAGCATTAGGATTAAACATCAGAGTTACGCGCCGTATAAATATGCGTTAGTTTGGGCGATTAATTACCGAACAACTATTCTGAGCAGCGCAGAAAGAAGAGCTGCACTCAAAGAGGGCACGTGGGGTCTGAAAAGCGCCTTTCCCCCCCCCAGACCATCGCAGATGTTGAGTTCGGCCGGCTACGTGCCGGCCTCCCGAACTTCGGCGTCCGACACAACCAGACCCCCATCTCCGGGGAGGGTCCACGCGCCCTGCCCACCCCCTGCTTCCCCCCGCAGCTCCCCACACCCTCCCACCCGCCTGCCAAACCAGCCAAGCCGGCTCCCGCTTTTGGCCCCCACGCCGGCTGACTCGGGGCCCATTTGGGAGCCAAAAAACCCGGCTGCCGAGCCTGTTCTCAAGGCCCAAAAACGCAGGGCCGGACCTCTGTTTCTGGGCCCAAAGCCGCGCAGCAGCTCGGTCTGTTTCCGAGCCCCAAAATCAGCCAGGCGAGCCTGTTGTCAAGCCCCAGGAACAGAAAACTTGTTCTCCATTTCTGACCCTGCAGCGCCCGCGGGCGACGCCGAGCGTAGCCACCCCACAGCCCTGCACCCCCGGGGCCCCACGCGCAGTTTTGGGGAGTGCTCGGGACCGGCGGAGGGCCCGGCCCCACGCCTCTGCGGGGCAGCCCCAGCACAGGCAGGGCGTCGCTTCACGATCGCCGTTTCAGGCTTTATTTCCCCGCCATGGCCGGCACGGCCAGGCCCCCACCCCAAACCCCCGAGCCGAAGCACCCCCGCGGGTAGCCGGGCCCAGCCACCCGGAAAACAAGAAAACCAAAGAGGGAACAAGACAGAGAACGTGGGGAAAGGCAAGGAGACGGACACAGAAACAGAGAGAGCGCGAGAGGGATAGGGAGCAGGACAGAGAGATGGAGCAAGAAAGGAAAAAGGGACGGGAGGCAGAACCAAGGGAAAGAGACACAAGGACGGGGAGCAGGACAAAGGGACGGAAGAGGAAAAAAAAAACAGCGACGGGCTGCAGGACAGAGATGAAGGGATTAAATAGACACAGGGAGCACGACAGAAGGACAGGGAGAGACAAAAGGGACAAAGAGCAGGCCAGCAGCGGAGGGGAGAAAACCAACTGCGATGGGCAGTGGGAGAGAGATACGGAAAAAGAAAAAAATACTGAGGAACAGAACAAAGAAAGAAGAGACAGCTAGCTGGACAGGGGGACACAGTTAGAAAGGACGGGAGAGGGAACGGGGCAGAGAGAGACAGACAGAAAAGGTAGCGAAAGAAAGCAAGGCAGAGGGACAGCAAGGCGGGGCGGGGGGGAAGGGACGGGGGTCTGGACAGATGGAGAAATAAGCAGCAGGGACAGAGGAAAAGAGACAGAAAGAGGGACAGGGAACATGGCAGAGAAGGACAAATCAGGACAGCGGCAGGACGGAGATAAAAAACTGGGACGGTCCTCAGGACAGAGAGGAATACAAATACGAGCAGGGAGCCGGACAAAGGGATACAGCGAGAAACGACGGGACAGGAAGCAAGACAGAGCGACAGACAAGAACAATGGCAACGAGAGAGAGAGAAAGAGAGAGACCGTGAGAAGCACAGGGGGTTGGGGAATTTAGAAAGAGAAGTATCAGGAGCCCTGCAGAGAGAGGGAGGGTGAATAAAAAAGGGGCAGGAAGCAGCACAAAGGGTCAGAGAGAGTAAGAGATGAACAGGAAGGAGGACGGGGACAGTGAGATCCAGAATGACAAAAATAAACAGCAACAGCGAGCAAGACAAAGGGATAGAGAGAGAAAGAGAAAGTAGAAAGAAGAGAGATAGGAAGGCAGGGACACAGAGCGGCACGTACAGGCGCAGAGAGGAAAAGAACGCCAGGGAACAGGCCAGAGAAATTGGGAGGCGGGGAAAGAGGTGGATGCAGATCAGGACAAGGAGATGGAAAAGGAAAAAACAGCGACTGGCTGCAGGAGAAAGACGGGGGGCGGCGGGGCGGGGAAGAGGGAGAGGGAGCAGGACAAGAACGCAGAGAGAAAAAGGAAGGGGGGCAGTCGAACAAGAGAGAGAAAGGGGGAGAGGAAGAGGGAGCAGGACAAGAGAATAGACAGAAGAGGAGAGGTACAGGGAAGAAAAAAAAAAACCAAAAAACACAAACACCACCCAAAAAACCCCAAACGTCACAGCAGCATGGGAAAGCGAGGGGGCCAGGAGAGGGGGAGGGAGGGACCGGGACACACAAGAGGAGCGACAGGGCCTCGAGGGCCCAGGACTCACCGCAGCTCTCGCTCTTGGAGCTGCCAGGAGACCTTGCCAGCTCAGACGCTTCCTTCTCCTTCTCTCCTCCCTTCCTCTTCTGGAACTCCCGTCGCTTGGCTGTCCTCCGCGTAACGGAACACGCGAGCGTCTCACAGCTCTTACGAGATGAGGCCTCCTAGACACGTAGCCTCGCAAGCCTGAGGCTGCTGCAGTCAACGGCATCCCCAGGGGACGAACGGACAACCGCACCCACAGCGTGGCCTCTGGGAGAGGGAAAGAGGCAGCAGTGATCGTTATTACCGCAGCTCGACCCTGGCCGGAGCCCCTCCTTCCGCAGGGGCTTCCGCAGACGCCGCTCGTTCCCCGCGCCGCTGCTAACGGCACCCCCGTTAAGGGAGACTCCAGACCACCGCAGGGCCAGCTTGCTGCCCTCGCGACAGGGCTCGGGGGCTGCCTGCGGCTACAGCGCAGGCTTCAGGGGAGGGGCTGGAGCTGGGGGCAGCCGCGCGGGCCGAGCGGGGCCGGGGGAGCTCTGGCGACTCGGGCGGGCGCCCGCTGGCCGCGCCTGGGGGGTGCCCGCCTCCGTCCCCTCTTCCCTTCTACCGGCTCTCTCTCGGGAACTCCCCGGCGCTGCCCTGGCCCGGCTCGCCTCCGGCGGACCGGCAGCCTGCCGCGGCGGCCGCTTCGCAGCTTCCCGTCCCGCCAGCCCCGGGCGGCCAGCGGGCAGGAGGCACCCCTCGCCCTCGCCCCCGCCCCCGCCCCCGCCGGAGGGGATCGCTCGCCTCACCCGCGGTCCCGGCGCTCGCCCGCTGCCGCCGAGACCCGCGCGCCGCCACGCTGCTCCCGGGGACCGCGCATGCGCCGGAGGGGCCGGAGCCGGCGCGCGAGCGCCGGGCTGCCCCACGCGCAGGACGGCGCATGCGCCCGGGAGGGCTGGTCGGGGAGCGGGCGCAGCGGGAAGCCCGCGGAAAACCACGCGAAACCGGCAACGCTCCTGAGTCTGACCTGGTCGCACTCCGGGGGCCGCGGCGGCGGCAGCAGCGAGGACTACGCCGCGCCCGAGAGCCACGCGGCTGCCCGGCCGCCGAGTCCGCGGAAACTACAGCTCCCGGCATGCCCCGAGGGGACGCCGCTTCCGTTTCCGCCCACCCCCACGCCGGCGCAGCCGCAGTCCCCGCCGAGCCCCCAGCGCCGCTCCGGGCAGCTCCGGCGCGCTCCCGCCGCCCGCCGCCGGACAGTCCCCGCCGCCGGCTCCGGCACGGTCAGTCCCCGTCGCCGCCGCTCCGTGCACGGCGCGGCACCCCCCGCCCGGCTCCGGGCAGCGCCCGCCGCCGCCGCTCCGGCACGGCGCGGCACCCCCCGCCCCGCTGCCGCTCCGCGCGTCTGGCACGGACCCCGCCGTCCTCCTCGGGGCTTTCCCCGGGACCCGCCGGGCGATTGCGCAAGCCCCGCCACGGGGCCCGGGCCCCCCCCGGCCCACGTGCTCCCGGCCCCCCGCGAGCCCCCAGGGCCCCGGCCCCCCCCCCCGGCCTCGGCACAGGCGGCCCCCACCTCCCCCGGGCCACCCCCGCCGGGGACGGTCGCGGTCCGAGGGGCGCCCGGCCCCGCTCACCTTCTCCCGAGGGGCAGCCGCAGCCCGGCCACCGCTCTGCTCTGCTCTGCTCCGCTCCTGCCTGGGCTCCCACCGGCCCCGCCGCGGCCCCTCCCCCGGCAGCCCCCCCTTCCCAGGGAGGGGCCGTCGCCATCAGCCTCACTGCCCGCACCTGGGGCTCCTCCAGCCCCGGCCCGCAGCTGTGGTACCGAAATCCCGAATAAAACTCCACAACACCCATGGGAAGTTCAGAAGCAGGCGCTTCGTTTATGGAATGAAAGATGTCAAAGTAAGATGACTCTTGACGAGCTGCTCGCTGGGGTAAAAATACAGATTTTAATACCCGTCTTATTTTAGTTCTAAGACTTGGCAATTGCCAGGTATCATCTTTTCGATTTACCCAGGTCCACCGCCAAGGCCGCAAGGGAGATTTCTTCCAGAGAGAGGATAGAGTTATTAAGTCTAAAGTCCATTATTTGCTTTTGTCCTTCAGGAGAAGGTGAGTGGATCGTATATCATCACTATTCACCCAAACAGTTAACCCTAAACTTTTCACCTGTCCTTTACTACAGTCAATTCCAAGCTAATTTTTTTCCATTATTAAGAGGGGACCCAGGATCATTTAAAATATTATTCTACTTTCCACAAATACATGCCCCATCTTAGAGCTTTAGCTACTAGAGAAAGTCTTTGGATTTGGGGGTCAGAGGAGTTGCAAGTCTAAACTTTCATACCCTTCTCTTTAGGATGTGTGATTCTTCTCTCTTTGTCTAAACCAATCTAAATTTCCCTAGATGGTCCTGACTCTGGGTGGATCTAACAAGGATCCTGGAACTCCAGTAAATTCCAAACATCGTTTTATATTTTAAATATGGTCCCAAGTTCCTTTCTGCACTTGTCTCTACGGTTTTGGCAACTGACAGCCCCAAGGGGTCTTTGTACAAGTTTCTCCCGAAGGGCGATAAATTTATTCTTTTGTCCGTGAGGTGGATGGTTTGGTAATGTTATAATTCAAAATGCTATAATTCCTTCTTTCAAATTTAAAAAAACAATTGCCTTTTAAATCCATCCAATTTAATTTGCTAAAATGATTCTCATTGTTCTACGTCTTTTCTCAAGTTTTGGTTAAATTCAGTGTCAGTATTCTCCACGGAACTAGATTTTCATCTGACTTTGGAATCGGAAGGCAGGCTGTTATCGAGGTTAAATTTTGTGTCTTTACAAAACTTCGAATCAATTCCAAAACTAGAATTTTTTTTTTTTTAATCAAAATTACAGAAACGGTTAATATCAAGATTAATAGCTCAAACAATAATTGTTTCATTTTGTTTATGTTTAGAACCCCTCAAAAAAAATACTTAAACCCTATAACACACAAAAAGATTACTGCCCTTGACAACATTCCTAATAGCAACCCCAATATTATAAATTTTACACAATTGTTTTCCCAAATAGATAATGTGAAACTTACTTATAGGTTTTCAGTTTCAAAGGGCCAGTTTCTTTAGACTTCCAATTTCCTGTTGGTGCTTTCTTTAGTCTTGAATAATGAAGCCAAGGTTCTTCGCCCAGACCTTTACTGCTCTAAGTGTTGTTAAAATGACTCGATGCGGTCCTTTCCACTTCTCAGTGATTTTATATATATTCAATCTCCTGGTCGGAAGGGATGCGCTGCTACGTCCAATTCTAAGGGTCCAGCTGCGGAGACATACTGACGAAGTTCTTGAAAAGAATTTCTCAAAGAAATCATAACACCTTTTAAAAACATATCTCCAAAGCCACTCCAGATACTCAGAACATAGGACTCTTGATACAGTCTTTCATATAACATTGCATAATGACTTAAATTTTCTTTCTCTTCTGGCTATACTCTGATTCTTAATAGAGCCATGGGTAAGGCTTTAACCCATGTGAGTGAGGTTTCCTGACAAATTTTACTCAACCGTTGCTTGAGGGTATAGTTCATTCTTTCTCCGCCCCCCCCCCCCCCCCCCGCCCCCTTGCTTGTGGTCTATATGGGGTGTGATAGTCTCAATCTATAGCCAATACTTTGCTCGACTTGTCTCATCATCTTTGCTATGAAATGAGGGCCATTGTCAGATGACATTCTTACAGGCACCCCATATTTTGGTATTATCTCTTTGAGCAAGACTTTAACTACTTCTCTTGCTTTGTCGGTGTGACAAGGGAAAGCCTCGGGCCACCCAGTAAAGATATCAACTAAAACTAGGGTAGATCCTTCTTTTCAAGGCAATTCTATAAAATCAATTTGCTAGTATTCCCCTAAAAAATTTCCTTATTTAATAATTCCAAAGATAATCTTATTACTGATTTGGGGATCATTTTATATATAAATTTCACATCCGCTTATAATTGTTTAAACAATCTTTGTCATATTTTACTTTCTGTTCCCCGATATACTTTGTTATGTTCAGCTCGGGCAATTTCTCTTGTTATCGTGGGCGGGACTATTATTTGACCTGTCGGTGTTACAGCCTGTCCTGTTTCATTTTGTTAGCCTGCAATCTAACAATTAATTCTTCCATCTTTTTCATTATAATTTGGAGTTTCTTTAGGCCATTTTATACTTTTCTCTGGAACTAGCGCTAGGATGCCTTTTTCTGCAGCCTCTTTAGCAGCTTTATCAGCCAGTCGGTTACCTGCGTTAGGAACAGTCTTACCTAACTGATGCGCTTTACAGCGCGTTATCGTGACTGCTGTTGGTTTTTGAACGGTTTCTAACAATTTCGGTATTTGTTCTGCATGCTGAATGGTGGTTCCTTGTGCAGATAACAGTCCTCTTTCTCTCCATATCGCTCCATGTGCACGTACTACTCCAAAAGCGTACTTTGAGTCTGTCCAAATGTTGACTCGCTTTCCTTGACTTAGTTCCAGAGCTCGAATAAGAGCTATCAATTCAGCCTTTTGGGCAGATGTCATCGAAGGCAAAGTTCGCAACGCAATTACCTCCTCGGTTGTTATTGTCTATCTGGATAAACGTTTTCCTTCACAGATGAAACCGCTTCCGTCGGTATACAGTTCCCAGTCTGCTTCTTCTAGCGGCACATCTCAGAGATCCAGTCAGCTGGGGTAAACTCCTTCAGTTGTCTGCAAGCAGTCACGTTCCAGTTCTCCTTTAACTTGATCAGTTGTTGAAAACGCAACAGGGTTAACGGTGGTAGTAGTTTTTAAGTAAACATCATCTTGTTCCAGCAACACCACTCGGTATTTCAGCATTCTGCTAGGGGATAACCAATGCCCCCCTTTCTGTTTTAGCGCAACAGTTATCGTATGGGAAACGTACAGTAATCCTTTGTCCTCAGGTGAACTTACGAGCTTCCTGGATCAGTAGCACAGTTGCAGCGACGGCTCTCAGACGACCAGAGCATCCCAGACTCACGTGATCTAATCGCTTCGAGAAGCAGGCCACAGCTCGCCCACTTGGCCCTAAATATTGGGCCGGCATGCCCAGAGCTATACCTCTTCTTTCGCGAGTGAAAAGTTCAAATGTCTTTGTGAGATCCGGCAGGCCTAGGGCTGGCACCCCTATTACAGCCTGTTTCAATTCTTTGAAAGTAGCTTTCTCGGCATCAGTCCAATCCATTGTTTGAGGTTTTGAGCTGCTCCTACAAAGGTCGGACCCGCAAGCCGCAACTGGTAATCGACAGGTGACACCACGCAACCGTTCCCGGAAATGCTCGTCATTAATTTGTTAGTCTTAGGTTCGGGGAGACGACAAATTGCCTCTTTGCTCTCAGTTCCTAATTGTCTCTGTCCTTTTAGGATTTTAAAACTCAAATAAGTTTCTTCTTTCTGGGTTATTTGGGTTTTTTCTTTTGACACTCGCTATCCACTGATTCCCAAAGAGTTCAAAAAGTTAATAGTTAACTTTGTGCGTTGTTCTTCCATCTCAGCTACAATTAACAGATCATCCATACATTTCAACAAGATTTCTTGATTATTTTCTTTCTTCCAAAGCTCTAATTCTCGTGCCAATGGATTTCCAAAAATGGTAAGACTATTCTTAAAGCCTTGAGGCAAGACTGTCCCTGTATATTGTCTTTTTCTCCCTGTCTCAGGATTTTCCCATTCAAAAGCAAAAAGCTCTTGACTGTTGGGATCCAAGGGAATACAGAAAAAGGCATCTTTTCAGTCTAACACTGTGAACCGTTCTCGTTTCTCTGTTAGGGTTGTTAACAAAGTATAAGGATTTGCTACTACCGGATGAATATCTTGTACTATTTGATTTATTGCTCTGAGGTGTTGAACTAATCTATAATCTTTTTCATTAGCCTTTTAACAGGCAAGGTCGGGGTGTTATATTTGGATTCACATTCTGTTAACAATTTATATCTTAAAAATTTTTGTATTATCAATAGTAACCCTTTCCGGCTTTCCAGTTTTAGGGGGTATGGCTTAATTCGTAGCGGATTCGATCCTGGCTTTAAATCCAGTCTCACAGGTTCTGCTTTTTGGATTTACCGGGAACTTCCCAGTCCAGACGATTGGAATTACAGCATTATACTTTGACTGGTATGATCTTCTGCTTTCGGTAACCATCCTGTAACAACAAAGCCACTGCTTCGATACGTTTAGTTTCTGGAATTAAAATTTTAATCTCTCCATTTTTTAATTTAATTTCTGCCTCTAAGTTCTCCAGTAGATCTCCCCTTAACAGGAGTTTAGGAGAATTTGGCACATACAAAAACTGCTGAGTGACCCATTGCTTTCCTAATTTCATTGTTAAAGATTTAAAGAAGGGTCTAGTTTCTCGTTCACTTGTTGCACCAACACCACCAATTTCTTCAAAACTTAACTCTCCCTCTAAGGTATTTAAAACTGAAAAGGTGACTCTAGCATCAATTCACATTCAATTTTCTGTTCTCCCAGTTTAGCTGTAACCAGAGCTTCTGCTGGGAGACTCCCCTCCGGTCCCCGTCAGCTGCGTTCACTTAAAAAGAACAAATCGACATATGGCACTTCATTCCATTTACTCTCTCTCCTACAAAACAACAGTAATTGCAATATAGTATTATAACTCAAAGTTCTGTTTGTTTCCCATTTTTCCTGCAATTCACCCCAGTGTGCCAACAAACATCCCAACGGTGATGGTTTTGGTATCTTTTCATCAGCAGTTCTATTTCCTGCACTCTTATTCTTAAACAATTTTGCTAATGCCATTATACTTATATACATTCAAATCCCAAATACCAAACAAACGCAAATGACAGTTGTCCCAAATAATACACAAAGTCCAACCCAGCAATAGCTTTCGCTTACGACTTAGGGGCAGACGCCTAGGCTTCCACTGCAAACGGGTACCCTCCAAGCCCCAACCCTGCGAAGCTTTCGCCGCGCCTCACGGGCAGGCTTTCCAAACAAATTCCAAAGCAGCAGCGCCTTACCTTTTTTCCAGGGAACGCCGCGAGGAGCTTTGTGAGTCGAGGGCGATGGTTCTCCCCGAGAATACCTCGGCGCCGGCCGGAGTTCGATCGACACTCGATCTCGTCCAGTCTCACTCGCAAGGTCCCGTCTGGGTCGCCAAAACCGTTACCGAAATCCGGAATAGAACTCCTTAACACCAACGTGAAGTTAAGAAGCGGGCACTTAGTTTATCGCAGCGCTGGGGACACGGGGGATCGCTCCTCCAAAGGCGTGTCCCACTTAGTATCAAAATCCGTCAGTTTTTACAGACTTTTTCTGTCAGGTCATTGTTACATAAGCTCTTTCCATAAAAAGGCATACTATGCTCGTTCTTAAATTTAACCTTTCTAAGGATTGGTCCTTTGATTATATAACCTTATCAATATTCTTATTTAAAAACAATCATTGGTCAGTTACACTTAGCTCTACTGACTGGAATCTTCGATACTCAAATCAAGATGGGAAGGGTAAGGGGGTTTCCAAGCAGCAAACTGGCGTCCACGACGGTTTCCTTCGTTTCTTGAAACGGAACATAGAAAAACCTGTAACTTCCTGGTGAGGTTTCTAGGGTTAGCTATTTCCAACCTTAACAATATTAAGGTTCCGATAGTCACACGTAACGCAGTTCCTAAAGTTTCTATGGCTACGTTTCAAACGTAACAATCCTATACGTTACGCTTCACAATTTTACTTCTTAATCAAACCTAACTCTTCTACGTGATTAAATTTTGATTTCTTTACCAGAATATTTGCAACAGCTGGAGCCCAGCAGGAACGGGGGGGGCATGGCCCGACCCCCCCCAGCGCCTCACCTCCTCCTCCCCTGGGCTCCCTCACGGCCCCTCGCCCCGTGCAAAGGGAGCGCAAACGCAGCCCGGAGGGCAACGGGGCCGGCCGGCCGGCGTCCGTTCGGTCAGTCGCGCGCCTAACGAGTCCTGCCAGCGAGTCCGCTCCGGGGCTCGGGGCCCCCCCCGACGCTCCCCCTGCCCCTGGGACACCTCTGATAGCATATTTCCGTACATTCTGTATGGCACGTCTAAATAGTTTTGGATGGTTTTAATATTTTGTACCAGCCGTGGAAACTGGTTTGCTGCTAGGTGACTGTAAAAGTGAGATTTAGTAAATAATTATTAGAAATCTTACACTAACGCGATGATTGAAACAATAGACAAAAGTATAGCCAAGCAATTAACTAGCAGAGGTAGGTACTCCTAAGTTTTGCAGTTCTTTGCTCTTATGACTAGATGAGAACAATGCTGAAACTGACCGCATGCGATTGAAACTGCGTTAAGCTTCAAGATCAAAGAACCAAGGACAAGAATAAAGACTTCAAGGACAGCCGGCAAGAACTTCAAATGGGTCGGTGGTCGCAAAAGCAGCCCTTCGTCTCAAATGGATCCTTCATTGCGCGTGATCGGATGTAGGCAGTGCTATGATAATCAGTTGCCATCATTTTTATGTATACGTATACTAATCTGATTCATATGCAATTAGTTAGTCTATATGACCTGTTTGTGCTAAAGGTGTGGCATGCACGCTAGGTGGAACTATCCCCCGTGCATCCAGCGCTGCAATGAAGAATGCCTGCTTTCTAAAACGCCAAAACGAGCCTTCGAGAGTTTCTTGGACCGGCTTTTCAGTATCAGAGGTACAAGGGAGGAAAGGAAAAAAAAAAAAAGCGGCGTGGGAGAGAGAGGGGGCCAGGGGAGGGGCAGGGAGGGACCAGAACGCAGAAGAGGGGAGAGAGAGACAGGGCCCCGAGGGCCCGGGGCTCACCACAGCTCTCTTTCTTGGCGCTGCCAGCAGACTTTGCCAGTTCAGACGCTTCTTTCGGCTCCTCTCCCGCTCCCCTCCTCTTCCGTAACTCCGGCTGCACGGCCGTCCTCCCCCTAGGAGAACACGCGTCTCACAGGTCTTGCAAGACGAGGCTTCCTGGGCACGGAGCCTCGCTCGCCCGCACGCCACGCGGCCGTACCGCACCGTCGGTGCTGCGTACGGACCCTGCGGTGCACCCTGGCGGTCTGACCTGCTGTGGACTACGAAGAGGGATCCTTCCACACGCGGAGAGGCAGGCTCTCTCTTGCCTGCAGCGGGAGGCAGCTGCCGGCCGGGCGGCCGGCCGGCCTTCCGTTTCTTCTTCTCTACCTTTCTCTGGCCTCTCCAGCTTCAGCCGCAGCAGCTCCTGCCCACAGCCAGTAAGTGCCCTGCCTGTCCCTTTGTGCTCCCACGCCATGCCGCGCCGCGCCACGCCGCGCGGAGAGGGAGGCCAGGCAGAGACAGCCCATGCAAGCTTTCCTTTCCGGCGGCGTTTCCTTACCGGGAGGAAGCAACGAGTGCGGCGGCACCTCCCGCCGGCGCCGCATTGCCGTTACCGTCGGACGGCACGTGCGGGACGGGGGCAGCCCCGCGCACTAGCAGCCTCCGAGCTGCAGTACCGAACATTGGTCACGAGGTGGCGGAAGAGAGCGGCGGCGAAAGGCGCCGCCAGCGCGCATGCGCGGATCCCGAGCTCCTGTGCCGCGTTCTGGTTGCCACGCAACAGCAGGAGGGCTGCAAAACGCGCCACCGCGCATGCGCGGCTCCCGAACGCCAGGACCGCCCACTGGTTGCTAGGCAACAGCAGGGGTGCCGTAAACCGCGCCACCGCGCATGCGCGGTTGCAGAGGCGTCATGTCGCGCTACGGTTGCTAGGCAACAGCGGCGAGCGCCGTAAAAGGCGCACCGCGCATGCGCGCCTCCGAGCTGCCGTACAGCGCCTCGGTTGCTAGGCAACAGCAGCAGTGCCGTAAACCGCGCCACCGCGCATGCGCGGTTGCCGAGGCGTCGTGTCGCGCTACGGTTGCTAGGCAACAGCGGCGAGCGCCGTAAAAGGCGCACCGCGCATGCGCGCCTCCGAGCTGCCGTACAGCACCTCGGTTGCTAGGCAACAGCACGAGCGCCGTAAACCGCGCCACCGCGCATGCGCGGTTGCCGAGGCGTCGTGTCGCGCTACGGTTGCTAGGCAACAGCGGCGAGCGCCGTAAAAGGCGCACCGCGCATGCGCGCCTCCGAGCTGCCGTACAGCGCCTCGGTTGCTAGGCAACAGCACGAGCGCCGTAAACCGCCCCACCGCGCATGCGCGGTTGCCGAGGCGTCGTGTCGCGCTACGGTTGCTAGGCAACAGCGGCGAGCGCCGTAAAAGGCGCACCGCGCATGCGCGCCTCCGAGCTGCCGTACAGCACCTCGGTTGCTAGGCAACAGCACGAGCGCCGTAAACCGCGCCACCGCGGTTGCCGAGGCGTCGTGTCGCGCTACGGTTGCTAGGCAACAGCGGCGAGCGCCGTAAAAGGCGCACCGCGCGTGCGCGGTTTCCGAGCTGCCGTACAGCATCCTCGTTGCTAGGCAACAGCACGAGCTCCGTAAACCGCGCCAGCGCGCGTGCGCGGTTGCCGAGGCGTCGTGTCGCGCTACGGGTGCTAGGCAACAGCGGCGAGCGCCGTAAAAGGCGCACCACGCGTGCGCGGTTTCCGAGCTGCCGTACAGCATCCTCGTTGCTAGGCAACAGCACGAGCGCCGTAAACCCCGCCATCGCGCATGCGCGGTTGCCGAGGCGTCGTGTCGCGCTACGGTTGCTAGGCAACAGCGGCGAGCGCCGTAAAAGGCGCACCGCGCATGCGCGCCTCCGAGCTGCCTTACAGCACCTCGGTTGCTAGGCAACAGCACGAGCGCCGTAAACCGCGCCACCGCGCATGCCGAGGCGTCGCGTCGCGCTACGGTTGCTAGGCAACAGCGGCGAGCGCCGTAAAAGGCGCACCGCGCGTGCGCGCCTCCGAGCTGCCGTACAGCGCCTCGGTTGCTAGGCAACAGCACGAGCTCCGTAAACCGCGCCAGCGCGCGTGCGCGGTTGCCGAGGCGTCGTGTCGCGCTACGGTTGCTAGGTAACAGCGGCGAGCGCCGTAAAAGGAGCAGCGCGCATGCGCGCCTCCCCAGCTGCCGTACAGCCTCTCCCTTACCAGGCAACAGCGGGGGCCCAGCCACACGCACCACCGCGCATGCGCGCCTCCCACACGCCAGTTCCCACCTTCGCTCGCCGGGCAGCAGCTCCCCCGCAACGATCCTCTTCTGAGCATCAGCTGGATGAGACACCACTGACAGCTCAGCCCAGTAGAGACCAGCCACAGGCGGCAGCTACTTACTGGGGGCACAGGGCTTACGTTTCCCTGCCCTTTCCCCACTCGCAGCCCGGGCAGTCCTCTTCATTGCCTCTGTTCCAAAAAGCACCCGAGTGGCTGGAGCCTTTACAGCAGTCAAGCGCAAACAACAGACAATGCGGGCGGTCGCTTCTGTCCCTGCCCCCCCACCCCATTCTCTAGAGAGGAGAAGCAGCACAGGGAACCTGCAAACGGCAGGGGGGGTTGCCCTGGACCAAGCCCCAGGGACTGCTGTATCCGTCTGCACGTGGCATCAGGGTTGTGGGAGGGACAGCAGCCAGTCAACAGATGCTGGCGAGAGATTTAAAAAAAAAAAATAATAACGCCTGGTTCAGGTGACAGCCTGAAGGCAGGCCACGAGAGACCCAAAGCTGCTTCGTGCCAGAGGGGCAGCTCTGTTCAGCAGGAAACGGCGCGTCCCAGCGGACCAGATGCGAGCGGCCGACCTGCAAGTGAGCGATACCCTGGCGATCCTGGGGCTCTCTTGGGGTGGGCGCACCTTTCCTCACCTCTGTGCTATCACAACTCTGCTCTCCTAATCCTGCACGCACGCAAGGCTTCTTGGGCGGGGCTTGTCTCTTATCGAAGAGACGCTGCACGGTGTTACTTACCGCCCTGCCCTCCGGCGTGCAAAGTAATTAGACGGGAAGCAGGGAAAGCAAAAGAGGCGCGTCGGGATATTAGATGTCCTCAGCAGATGACCGTAGAGCCCTCGAGGTTCCACCTTTGCTCCCTACAGGAGCATGGCTCCGCACTCCTTGCCGCTCCCGCCAGCAAGCGTCACAATTGCCCTTTGCTGCCTGCAACGCGCAGTACCTGCACGGCCCGAGCACTGCTGCTTACGGAGCAAGAGGCGCTCGCTATAAAGCGGCAATGAAGAACAAGGACGGCCCGTCAAGACGGCAGGAGGAACACAGAGAGCCTCCAGCATGAGCCAGGCAGGGCTTCCAACTCACCTCGTGTCGTGATTTAACGCCAGCCGGCAACGAAGCCCCACGCGACCGCTCGCTCGCTCCCCCGCCCCCAGTGGGACGGGGAGACAATCGGAAGGGCGGAAGTGGAAAAACTCGTGGCTTGAAACAAAAACAGTTGAACCATTAAAAAGAAACAACAACAACAACTTGTAAGGAAAAGAAGAAAAAAAATGACAGAGAATGGGGTGCACGCAGCATGCCAGGGGTCTGAAGCCTGACGGATGATGGGGGGGGGTGGGTGTGTGGAATACGGAGGAGGGGAAGGGGGGGGGGGCAGGAGATAGGAGAGCAGGGGATGCGGGGGGAAACAACTCGCGTGGGTTAAAAACTCGCGTGGGTGAAGGGGGCGGGCCGGAGCAACAGGGGGGCATATGGGGGAGAAACACACACGGCGGGAGGGTAAGGGGAGGGCACAAAGGTGCACGGGGGGACACGGGTGGGGATGACCTACCCCAGGGAGTCCACCCGGGATAATCCACAGCAGGTAACTCACCTGGGATAACCCGCAACAGAGAATCCACACCGGGAGGACCCCCAGCAATGCCCCTCAAACTGCCTGTGCTTCACCCCCAATCTTCCCCAAACTGGGGAGTTTTCTGCTTTTTCAAAATACTCAGTTTGGGGTGTGTTTCAGTGCTTTTCCACAACATAAAAAGGGGAGATCTTTTGGTTGTGGTTTTGTGCATGAAAACGGGGTGGGTTTTTTTGCTTTCCAGCTGCACAAATCCAGGCGGATTTGGCTTTCCCAGGAGTCCCAAATCCGTTCGGTTTTTTCCCGTTGCAGACCCAGAATCAGGGGGGTTGGGGTTGTCCTGGTTTCGGCTGGAATAAAGTTAATTTTCTTCTGAGTAGCTGGTACAGGGCCATTTTGGATTTAGGATGAGAACAATGTTGACAACACACCGACGCTTTAGTTGTTGCTAAGCAGTGTTTATACTAAGTCAAGGACCTTCCAGCTTCTCATACCGCCCTGCCAGCGGAGGCTGGGGGTGCACAAGAAGAGTCGCTGAGCTAAAGGAGGATTCCAGGTAAACAGGTCAGCTCGAAATACACCACCTCCTTTAAAAGTTAAGAGCGATTTGAACGCTTAAAATCAGCATTTAGGCTAATCGATACCATTTTGAACACCTTCTTAGCATACAAGTAAACACTCTTGCCGGTGTTGGAAAACGTCTCCTCCCTTCCTTACAGCACTGCTGCAGGGAGATAACCCTGGGAGGCTGCGGGACGAGGTCGTACGCAATCAGAATCTACGCTTACGGATCCACCGCAACAGCTACAGCCCTTGCGCTGCTGCTGCTGCTTTGCATCTTGCTCGTTTGGTGAATAAAGCTGAAAGTGAAGTGGAAAACTTCAAAAAGCAAAATGAAAAATAAAGAATAAATCTCAACAATTCACTTTACACTAAAAGGGTGTGCCCATGTTTATATACATCCAATAAAAATACATTATTGAAGCAGTAACTCACCAAAACCACCTCAGGACTCACTGTCACTAGTTACAAGGCTGCTGATGCTTCCTGGGAAAACCTGGAAAACACACGGAAGCGACGCCAGTTTGTCCTGTTTTGTCCGCGTCTCTTCTTTGACCTTGATTGCTTTTAGTACAGGTGCTAGTTATCTCAGTAAGGTTGTCGAGTACTCCTGTAAGATATTTAAAAAAACTCATTGACTGCAGAAGCATAAAGCTTTTATCGTGAAAACAAAGCCCGTTTCTTCTGAACAGCTGAACTCTTACGAACAGTTTCTCCCCTCTTTTAGTACAAAATTATTTTCACGGTATCATTTACTAGTAAGCGCACGGAAACAGAAGATTACGTGCTTTCAGGAAGAGGAAATAGACAGAGGGAAGTCAACCTGGCGTAGGCGTAACGTGCTCCAGAACAGACCTTAGTTTTAGTATTCGTATTAAAATATTTCACAGAAAAAATGTGGAAGGAGAGTTGGCACATTCTTAATGTTAACTTTAAAGTCCATACTACAAGTACCTTTGGAAAAATGCAGACACACATCGTAGGCGTACCTTGTACTTGCAGACCACTGCGGAATCTTTCCATCTGTCTTGTACTTTCACGGCAGAAGAAAGGGCAACCACGGTGAAATGGTGGCAGCTGACATCCACCTGAGAGAGGGGGGAAAAAAAAAACCCAACAAACAAAAAAACAAAACAAAACAAAACTTTAGCATAAAACTGGGTAGGAATCCAAAGCTGCCTTTTTTTGTGAAGGTTTGTGAAGACAGTACGACTGAGCAGAGCAAAAAGTATTTTTGCATCATCTTCGGTACAGCTGTTGACACAGGCCACTAAAGCTTTTGCATTTTTCAGACAACTGTGCCTTTTTTTTTTTTTTTTTTTTTTTTTTTTTGACTCATTGGTAACTTTAGTTTCACTAGAACTCCCTTTCCTAGATACACGCAGGTGACAGACATAGAGACCTACATACATTTTCTCAAGCCTTAGTATAGCCAAGACTTCATCACCCTATATGTCCCAAGCCGAGTATTTTTGCTAAAGAGCACAGCAACACATCTGTCCTTGTGAACTGCCTCGTTGCAAAAACGGAATGATTTTTTCCAGGCCGTTGCTCCAAACGGTCAAGATCTTTTAAAACCGCAGTTGTGCCACCAAACCCGCTCAGGGTCCCTCCTAGCTTTTGACTGCCCTGAGATTTAACAGGCACACGCTCCATTCCATCTTCCAACAGCAAAAATACGTTAACGCTCTCGGACCCAGAGCGCGACCCTACGGATGTCCACACACACACCCCTCGCCGTTTTGATGAGGAGCCACCGAGCATCCCTGCGAGCACAGCTGCACGCGCCAGATCGGTTTCACCTACGCCGCCAGTTACCGGTTTCGGTGAATGTAGTTTCTGACGCTTTAAACCGAAAACCGTATCTCGATGCTTCGCCACAGTAGAAACGACCCATCGCTAGAATGCTACAAAAACGCAGTAACACAAGTTGCAAACCCACAGCAGCAACAGCTCCAGAAATATTTAGACCAGGAACAAGGGAGAAAAATAAAACAGCTTCATCTCACGCGCAGGGGAGCGGCAGGCAGAGAAAAGGGTCGGCATTCTGAGCCCTTACAGAAAACGGGCATTCTCCTTCCATTCCTCAGCCCGTCCGTTAAGGTCTCAATACCGCAACGCTACTACGGCAACGTCGAGAGTAGGGAACAACAGCCCTGCCGCTGGACTTGCCATTGACCCATGCTATTTACCTAGCAGGATGCGTACGCAGAGGGACGCGTTTTGCCACGCACAACCCTGAACTTCCTGAAAGTTTACGTTTACCAAAAAAAAGCCATTTGGAACATATTGCCAAACAACATTTGGCAATAAAGCTTCGATGCGTTTGACACACGCAAATTTTTGGTCACTTGCTATTTGCTTCCTGTTGCTGCTGCTGTTCTTCCTTCAGAAATTCTACTTGTAGCCAAGTTATTCACTACTGGTTCAAGCATTTGCCTTCCTGGTATTACCAGCACATTCACAGAGGCAAGTAACTTAATTGCTCTTCTACGATTATCCAAATGACAATTACAGCCATGAAAGAGAAGGAGAGGTCAGGCAGCAGAAGAGCTCTGCAGGCTGGCACCAGTCAATAATGCACTCTTTAAAAACAAACAACAACAAAACAAAACCGTGACCCTGTATCCTTTTTTTTTTTTTTTTTTTTTTTCTTTCAGAGCTCATCCCTGCCTCAGCATTTTGTCTCATCAGAGCATGAAGCACAGGTGACCCGTACCCTGACGACTTTTGCGTGTGATGAATGCCTGTTCAGAAATAGTCCAGATCTGCAGGACTGGTGTCATTTTTATGGTTTTAATCATCATAACTCAGATTTTATTTACTCACGCATTTGTGAGGAAACTAATTCACTTTTAGACACTGCCTCTCCTTTTTTTTGGGGGGGGGGGGGGGGGGGGGTGTGGAATGTGCTAGAGACTGAAAAAAATTACGATTCAGAGCTCCCAACCATGACAGAGTGGTGGAGAAAGCAATGAAAGCAAAGACCAACAGCAGCAACATTAACTGAAAGTTGGCTTTAATTCCGATCACGTACTTAAGCGACTCTCCAAGTCTACGCCTCGGTCCGATGAACGACTAGTCCTTTTTTGGAAGGACAAACTTTTTTACTTAAAAGGCCTAGACTGAAGACTCCGCTGAACGGAATGGGGATTGTGCCACGGGACGACACGCCATCACCACTCTTAATGGGGAAGAAAAAAAAAAAATAAAATACAAATAAAAATCAAGTTTAAGTACCAGTTTCCATCATGTTTCACCCATTACATCTCTACTGGCATCTAGGTGCTCAAAAGTGAACTACAGGGACACCACATATTCCTAAAAATTCAGTTATACCTAAAAAAAATAAAAGGCTATCTCCAACTTGCCCATAAAATCAGTATGAACAGAGAGAAGAGAAACACTCGACCCTAAAGAAGCTAACAGGCAGCTCTGAATTTACCAGACATGAATTTTCGTTCTTTCACCTGAAACGCAAACATATCAAGGGACCAGTTCAGGAACAGGGCACGATCTGTTACAGCAATTTTTCCATCAGCTCTTCTGCACTAGCAGCAAATTTGCCTTTTCTGTGGGTTTAACGTGGAGCATCTGTAGTGCCCTCGAACTCGCAAGTGTTTCTCTCCGCTCCCCCAGCCCGATACGTGCGATTACCTGAGCGGCAAGCGGAATTAACCACGCAGGATTTTCTTCGTGTGACGCGGAAGGTGACGCTGGGAAAAGAGGAGACAAAGGAATGAACCTGCTTGTCACACCCAGCCAACGGTGAAAAGACAGGGGAGGATTCTGCCGGAAGGGCTCTGCACCCCAGGAGCTCCCACCGGCCGGTTTCTCTCCCCTTTGCCCGGTACCGAGGGGACGACGACACCTCGCCCGCGCCCCCTCGCGGGGGGGGGCTGCCCCAGGAGAGCCGGGGGACCCCCACCTCGCTTCCGCCCGCGGGAACGGACCGGGCGAGACCCTCCACGCAGAGAGAGGAGCGTGGCGTGGATCGCATCCCCGAGGGAAGAGGCCGGGCTCCCCGCTGGCAGAAGGACAACTCACCTCCCTGCTGCTCGGAGCCGCTCGCTGCGGACAGCCCTGCCTGCGCCCGGCCGCTCTTCGGCCGTGCTGGGAGCGCGGTCCGGCCGACGGATGCTCCAGCAAAAAGACGCTCCAGCTCATCGCGCCTCCTGCTCGTTACAGCCGCAGGTACTTTTGCCTCTGGCTAACGCACGCTCCAGACAGCGGACACCCCGCCTCGTTCCAGCTCCCGCTTGCTACAGTTCTGGCTCACTGAAGCCCCAGCTCCGCACTGAAGCTCCGGCTGATTTCAGCTGCTTCTCCTTACAAGTTCCAGCTATGTGCAACGGCCTGGGCTTTCCATAAGGTTGTATATCAACTGCTGTCAAAACCGGAGCATTAGGATTAAACATCAGAGTTACGCGCCGTATAAATATGCGTTAGTTTGGGCGATTAATTACCGAACAACTATTCTGAGCAGCGCAGAAAGAAGAGCTGCACTCAAAGAGGGCACGTGGGGTCTGAAAAGCGCCTTTCCCCCCCCCAGACCATCGCAGATGTTGAGTTCGGCCGGCTACGTGCCGGCCTCCCGAACTTCGGCGTCCGACACAACCAGACCCCCATCTCCGGGGAGGGTCCACGCGCCCTGCCCACCCCCTGCTTCCCCCCGCAGCTCCCCACACCCTCCCACCCGCCTGCCAAACCAGCCAAGCCGGCTCCCGCTTTTGGCCCCCACGCCGGCTGACTCGGGGCCCATTTGGGAGCCAAAAAACCCGGCTGCCGAGCCTGTTCTCAAGGCCCAAAAACGCAGGGCCGGACCTCTGTTTCTGGGCCCAAAGCCGCGCAGCAGCTCGGTCTGTTTCCGAGCCCCAAAATCAGCCAGGCGAGCCTGTTGTCAAGCCCCAGGAACAGAAAACTTGTTCTCCATTTCTGACCCTGCAGCGCCCGCGGGCGACGCCGAGCGTAGCCACCCCACAGCCCTGCACCCCCGGGGCCCCACGCGCAGTTTTGGGGAGTGCTCGGGACCGGCGGAGGGCCCGGCCCCACGCCTCTGCGGGGCAGCCCCAGCACAGGCAGGGCGTCGCTTCACGATCGCCGTTTCAGGCTTTATTTCCCCGCCATGGCCGGCACGGCCAGGCCCCCACCCCAAACCCCCGAGCCGAAGCACCCCCGCGGGTAGCCGGGCCCAGCCACCCGGAAAACAAGAAAACCAAAGAGGGAACAAGACAGAGAACGTGGGGAAAGGCAAGGAGACGGACACAGAAACAGAGAGAGCGCGAGAGGGATAGGGAGCAGGACAGAGAGATGGAGCAAGAAAGGAAAAAGGGACGGGAGGCAGAACCAAGGGAAAGAGACACAAGGACGGGGAGCAGGACAAAGGGACGGAAGAGGAAAAAAAAAACAGCGACGGGCTGCAGGACAGAGATGAAGGGATTAAATAGACACAGGGAGCACGACAGAAGGACAGGGAGAGACAAAAGGGACAAAGAGCAGGCCAGCAGCGGAGGGGAGAAAACCAACTGCGATGGGCAGTGGGAGAGAGATACGGAAAAAGAAAAAAATACTGAGGAACAGAACAAAGAAAGAAGAGACAGCTAGCTGGACAGGGGGACACAGTTAGAAAGGACGGGAGAGGGAACGGGGCAGAGAGAGACAGACAGAAAAGGTAGCGAAAGAAAGCAAGGCAGAGGGACAGCAAGGCGGGGCGGGGGGGAAGGGACGGGGGTCTGGACAGATGGAGAAATAAGCAGCAGGGACAGAGGAAAAGAGACAGAAAGAGGGACAGGGAACATGGCAGAGAAGGACAAATCAGGACAGCGGCAGGACGGAGATAAAAAACTGGGACGGTCCTCAGGACAGAGAGGAATACAAATACGAGCAGGGAGCCGGACAAAGGGATACAGCGAGAAACGACGGGACAGGAAGCAAGACAGAGCGACAGACAAGAACAATGGCAACGAGAGAGAGAGAAAGAGAGAGACCGTGAGAAGCACAGGGGGTTGGGGAATTTAGAAAGAGAAGTATCAGGAGCCCTGCAGAGAGAGGGAGGGTGAATAAAAAAGGGGCAGGAAGCAGCACAAAGGGTCAGAGAGAGTAAGAGATGAACAGGAAGGAGGACGGGGACAGTGAGATCCAGAATGACAAAAATAAACAGCAACAGCGAGCAAGACAAAGGGATAGAGAGAGAAAGAGAAAGTAGAAAGAAGAGAGATAGGAAGGCAGGGACACAGAGCGGCACGTACAGGCGCAGAGAGGAAAAGAACGCCAGGGAACAGGCCAGAGAAATTGGGAGGCGGGGAAAGAGGTGGATGCAGATCAGGACAAGGAGATGGAAAAGGAAAAAACAGCGACTGGCTGCAGGAGAAAGACGGGGGGCGGCGGGGCGGGGAAGAGGGAGAGGGAGCAGGACAAGAACGCAGAGAGAAAAAGGAAGGGGGGCAGTCGAACAAGAGAGAGAAAGGGGGAGAGGAAGAGGGAGCAGGACAAGAGAATAGACAGAAGAGGAGAGGTACAGGGAAGAAAAAAAAAAACCAAAAAACACAAACACCACCCAAAAAACCCCAAACGTCACAGCAGCATGGGAAAGCGAGGGGGCCAGGAGAGGGGGAGGGAGGGACCGGGACACACAAGAGGAGCGACAGGGCCTCGAGGGCCCAGGACTCACCGCAGCTCTCGCTCTTGGAGCTGCCAGGAGACCTTGCCAGCTCAGACGCTTCTTTCTCCTTCTCTCCTCCCTTCCTCTTCTGGAACTCCCGTCGCTTGGCTGTCCTCCGCGTAACGGAACACGCGAGCGTCTCACAGCTCTTACGAGATGAGGCCTCCTAGACACGTAGCCTCGCAAGCCTGAGGCTGCTGCAGTCAACGGCATCCCCAGGGGACGAACGGACAACCGCACCCACAGCGTGGCCTCTGGGAGAGGGAAAGAGGCAGCAGTGATCGTTATTACCGCAGCTCGACCCTGGCCGGAGCCCCTCCTTCCGCAGGGGCTTCCGCAGACGCCGCTCGTTCCCCGCGCCGCTGCTAACGGCACCCCCGTTAAGGGAGACTCCAGACCACCGCAGGGCCAGCTTGCTGCCCTCGCGACAGGGCTCGGGGGCTGCCTGCGGCTACAGCGCAGGCTTCAGGGGAGGGGCTGGAGCTGGGGGCAGCCGCGCGGGCCGAGCGGGGCCGGGGGAGCTCTGGCGACTCGGGCGGGCGCCCGCTGGCCGCGCCTGGGGGGTGCCCGCCTCCGTCCCCTCTTCCCTTCTACCGGCTCTCTCTCGGGAACTCCCCGGCGCTGCCCTGGCCCGGCTCGCCTCCGGCGGACCGGCAGCCTGCCGCGGCGGCCGCTTCGCAGCTTCCCGTCCCGCCAGCCCCGGGCGGCCAGCGGGCAGGAGGCACCCCTCGCCCTCGCCCCCGCCCCCGCCCCCGCCGGAGGGGATCGCTCGCCTCACCCGCGGTCCCGGCGCTCGCCCGCTGCCGCCGAGACCCGCGCGCCGCCACGCTGCTCCCGGGGACCGCGCATGCGCCGGAGGGGCCGGAGCCGGCGCGCGAGCGCCGGGCTGCCCCACGCGCAGGACGGCGCATGCGCCCGGGAGGGCTGGTCGGGGAGCGGGCGCAGCGGGAAGCCCGCGGAAAACCACGCGAAACCGGCAACGCTCCTGAGTCTGACCTGGTCGCACTCCGGGGGCCGCGGCGGCGGCAGCAGCGAGGACTACGCCGCGCCCGAGAGCCACGCGGCTGCCCGGCCGCCGAGTCCGCGGAAACTACAGCTCCCGGCATGCCCCGAGGGGACGCCGCTTCCGTTTCCGCCCACCCCCACGCCGGCGCAGCCGCAGTCCCCGCCGAGCCCCCAGCGCCGCTCCGGGCAGCTCCGGCGCGCTCCCGCCGCCCGCCGCCGGACAGTCCCCGCCGCCGGCTCCGGCACGGTCAGTCCCCGTCGCCGCCGCTCCGTGCACGGCGCGGCACCCCCCGCCCGGCTCCGGGCAGCGCCCGCCGCCGCCGCTCCGGCACGGCGCGGCACCCCCCGCCCCGCTGCCGCTCCGCGCGTCTGGCACGGACCCCGCCGTCCTCCTCGGGGCTTTCCCCGGGACCCGCCGGGCGATTGCGCAAGCCCCGCCACGGGGCCCGGGCCCCCCCCGGCCCACGTGCTCCCGGCCCCCCGCGAGCCCCCAGGGCCCCGGCCCCCCCCCCCGGCCTCGGCACAGGCGGCCCCCACCTCCCCCGGGCCACCCCCGCCGGGGACGGTCGCGGTCCGAGGGGCGCCCGGCCCCGCTCACCTTCTCCCGAGGGGCAGCCGCAGCCCGGCCACCGCTCTGCTCTGCTCCGCTCCGCTCCTGCCTGGGCTCCCACCGGCCCCGCCGCGGCCCCTCCCCCGGCAGCCCCTCCCCCGGCAGCCCCCCCTTCCCAGGGAGGGGCCGTCGCCATCAGCCTCACTGCCCGCACCTGGGGCTCCTCCAGCCCCGGCCCGCAGCTGTGGTACCGAAATCCCGAATAAAACTCCACAACACCCATGGGAAGTTCAGAAGCAGGCGCTTCGTTTATGGAATGAAAGATGTCAAAGTAAGATGACTCTTGACGAGCTGCTCGCTGGGGTAAAAATACAGATTTTAATACCCGTCTTATTTTAGTTCTAAGACTTGGCAATTGCCAGGTATCATCTTTTCGATTTACCCAGGTCCACCGCCGAGGCCGCAAGGGAGATTTCTTCCAGAGAGAGGATAGAGTTATTAAGTCTAAAGTCCATTATTTGCTTTTGTCCTTCAGGAGAAGGTGAGTGGATCGTATATCATCACTATTCACCCAAACAGTTAACCCTAAACTTTTCACCTGTCCTTTACTACAGTCAATTCCAAGCTAATTTTTTTCCATTATTAAGAGGGGACCCAGGATCATTTAAAATATTATTCTACTTTCCACAAATACATGCCCCATCTTAGAGCTTTAGCTACTAGAGAAAGTCTTTGGATTTGGGGGTCAGAGGAGTTGCAAGTCTAAACTTTCATACCCTTCTCTTTAGGATGTGTGATTTTTCTCTGTATGTCTAAACCAGTCTAAATTTCCCTAGATGGTCCTGACTCTGGGTGGATCTAACAAGGATCCTGGAACTCCAGTAAATTCCAAACATCGTTTTATATTTTAAATATGGTCCCAAGTTCCTTTCTGCACTTGTCTCTACGGTTTTGGCAACTGACAGCCCCAAGGGGTCTTTGTACAAGTTTCTCCCGAAGGGCGATAAATTTATTCTTTTGTCCGTGAGGTGGATGGTTTGGTAATGTTATAATTCAAAATGCTATAATTCCTTCTTTCAAATTTAAAAAAACAATTGCCTTTTAAATCCATCCAATTTAATTTGCTAAAATGATTCTCATTGTTCTACGTCTTTTCTCAAGTTTTGGTTAAATTCAGTGTCAGTATTCTCCACGGAACTAGATTTTCATCTGACTTTGGAATCGGAAGGCAGGCTGTTATCGAGGTTAAATTTTGTGTCTTTACAAAACTTCGAATCAATTCCAAAACTAGAATTTTTTTTTTTTTAATCAAAATTACAGAAACGGTTAATATCAAGATTAATAGCTCAAACAATAATTGTTTCATTTTGTTTATGTTTAGAACCCCTCAAAAAAAATACTTAAACCCTATAACACACAAAAAGATTACTGCCCTTGACAACATTCCTAATAGCAACCCCAATATTATAAATTTTACACAATTGTTTTCCCAAATAGATAATGTGAAACTTACTTATAGGTTTTCAGTTTCAAAGGGCCAGTTTCTTTAGACTTCCAATTTCCTGTTGGTGCTTTCTTTAGTCTTGAATAATGAAGCCAAGGTTCTTCGCCCAGACCTTTACTGCTCTAAGTGTTGTTAAAATGACTCGATACGGTCCTTTCCACTTCTCAGTGATTTTATATATATTCAATCTCCTGGTCGGAAGGGATGCGCTGCTACGTCCAATTCTAAGGGTCCAGCTGCGGAGACATACTGACGAAGTTCTTGAAAAGAATTTCTCAAAGAAATCATAACACCTTTTAAAAACATATCTCCAAAGCCACTCCAGATACTCAGAACATAGGACTCTTGATACGGTCTTTCATATAACATTGCATAATGACTTAAATTTTCTTTCTCTTCTGGCTATACTCTGATTCTTAATAGAGCCATGGGTAAGGCTTTAACCCATGTGAGTGAGGTTTCCTGACAAATTTTACTCAACCGTTGCTTGAGGGTATAGTTCATTCTTTCTCCGCCCCCCCCCCCCCCCCGCCCCCTTGCTTGTGGTCTATATGGGGTGTGATAGTCTCAATCTATAGCTAATACTTTGCTCGACTTGTCTCATCATCTTTGCTATGAAATGAGGGCCATTGTCAGATGACATTCTTACAGGCACCCCATATTTTGGTATTATCTCTTTGAGCAAGACTTTAACTACTTCTCTTGCTTTGTCGGTGTGACAAGGGAAAGCCTCGGGCCACCCAGTAAAGATATCAACTAAAACTAGGGTAGATCCTTCTTTTCAAGGCAATTCTATAAAATCAATTTGCTAGTATTCCCCTAAAAAATTTCCTTATTTAATAATTCCAAAGATAATCTTATTACTGATTTGGGGATCATTTTATATATAAATTTCACATCCGCTTATAATTGTTTAAACAATCTTTGTCATATTTTACTTTCTGTTCCCCGATATACTTTGTTATGTTCAGCTCGGGCAATTTCTCTTGTTATCGTGGGCGGGACTATTATTTGACCTGTCGGTGTTACAGCCTGTCCTGTTTCATTTTGTTAGCCTGCAATCTAACAATTAATTCTTCCATCTTTTTCATTATAATTTGGAGTTTCTTTAGGCCATTTTATACTTTTCTCTGGAACTAGCGCTAGGATGCCTTTTTCTGCAGCCTCTTTAGCAGCTTTATCAGCCAGTCGGTTACCTGCGTTAGGAACAGTCTTACCTAACTGATGCGCTTTACAGCGCGTTATCGTGACTGCTGTTGGTTTTTGAACGGTTTCTAACAATTTCGGTATTTGTTCTGCATGCTGAATGGTGGTTCCTTGTGCAGATAACAGTCCTCTTTCTCTCCATATCGCTCCATGTGCACGTACTACTCCAAAAGCGTACTTTGAGTCTGTCCAAATGTTGACTCGCTTTCCTTGACTTAGTTCCAGAGCTCGAATAAGAGCTATCAATTCAGCCTTTTGGGCAGATGTCATCGAAGGCAAAGTTCGCAACGCAATTACCTCCTCGGTTGTTATTGTCTATCTGGATAAACGTTTTCCTTCACAGATGAAACCGCTTCCGTCGGTATACAGTTCCCAGTCTGCTTCTTCTAGCGGCACATCTCAGAGATCCAGTCAGCTGGGGTAAACTCCTTCAGTTGTCTGCAAGCAGTCACGTTCCAGTTCTCCTTTAACTTGATCAGTTGTTGAAAACGCAACAGGGTTAACGGTGGTAGTAGTTTTTAAGTAAACATCATCTTGTTCCAGCAACACCACTCGGTATTTCAGCATTCTGCTAGGGGATAACCAATGCCCCCCTTTCTGTTTTAGCGCAACAGTTATCGTATGGGAAACGTACAGTAATCCTTTGTCCTCAGGTGAACTTACGAGCTTCCTGGATCAGTAGCACAGTTGCAGCGACGGCTCTCAGACGACCAGAGCATCCCAGACTCACGTGATCTAATCGCTTCGAGAAGCAGGCCACAGCTCGCCCACTTGGCCCTAAATATTGGGCCGGCATGCCCAGAGCTATACCTCTTCTTTCGCGAGTGAAAAGTTCAAATGTCTTTGTGAGATCCGGCAGGCCTAGGGCTGGCACCCCTATTACAGCCTGTTTCAATTCTTTGAAAGTAGCTTTCTCGGCATCAGTCCAATCCATTGTTTGAGGTTTTGAGCTGCTCCTACAAAGGTCGGACCCGCAAGCCGCAACTGGTAATCGACAGGTGACACCACGCAACCGTTCCCGGAAATGCTCGTCATTAATTTGTTAGTCTTAGGTTCGGGGAGACGACAAATTGCCTCTTTGCTCTCAGTTCCTAATTGTCTCTGTCCTTTTAGGATTTTAAAACTCAAATAAGTTTCTTCTTTCTGGGTTATTTGGGTTTTTTCTTTTGACACTCGCTATCCACTGATTCCCAAAGAGTTCAAAAAGTTAATAGTTAACTTTGTGCGTTGTTCTTCCATCTCAGCTACAATTAACAGATCATCCATACATTTCAACAAGATTTCTTGATTATTTTCTTTCTTCCAAAGCTCTAATTCTCGTGCCAATGGATTTCCAAAAATGGTAAGACTATTCTTAAAGCCTTGAGGCAAGACTGTCCCTGTATATTGTCTTTTTCTCCCTGTCTCAGGATTTTCCCATTCAAAAGCAAAAAGCTCTTGACTGTTGGGATCCAAGGGAATACAGAAAAAGGCATCTTTTCAGTCTAACACTGTGAACCGTTCTCGTTTCTCTGTTAGGGTTGTTAACAAAGTATAAGGATTTGCTACTACCGGATGAATATCTTGTACTATTTGATTTATTGCTCTGAGGTGTTGAACTAATCTATAATCTTTTTCATTAGCCTTTTAACAGGCAAGGTCGGGGTGTTATATTTGGATTCACATTCTGTTAACAATTTATATCTTAAAAATTTTTGTATTATCAATAGTAACCCTTTCCGGCTTTCCAGTTTTAGGGGGTATGGCTTAATTCGTAGCGGATTCGATCCTGGCTTTAAATCCAGTCTCACAGGTTCTGCTTTTTGGATTTACCGGGAACTTCCCAGTCCAGACGATTGGAATTACAGCATTATACTTTGACTGGTATGATCTTCTGCTTTCGGTAACCATCCTGTAACAACAAAGCCACTGCTTCGATACGTTTAGTTTCTGGAATTAAAATTTTAATCTCTCCATTTTTTAATTTAATTTCTGCCTCTAAGTTCTCCAGTAGATCTCCCCTTAACAGGAGTTTAGGAGAATTTGGCACATACAAAAACTGCTGAGTGACCCATTGCTTTCCTAATTTCATTGTTAAAGATTTAAAGAAGGGTCTAGTTTCTCGTTCACTTGTTGCACCAACACCACCAATTTCTTCAAAACTTAACTCTCCCTCTAAGGTATTTAAAACTGAAAAGGTGACTCTAGCATCAATTCACATTCAATTTTCTGTTCTCCCAGTTTAGCTGTAACCAGAGCTTCTGCTGGGAGACTCCCCTCCGGTCCCCGTCAGCTGCGTTCACTTAAAAAGAACAAATCGACATATGGCACTTCATTCCATTTACTCTCTCTCCTACAAAACAACAGTAATTGCAATATAGTATTATAACTCAAAGTTCTGTTTGTTTCCCATTTTTCCTGCAATTCACCCCAGTGTGCCAACAAACATCCCAACGGTGATGGTTTTGGTATCTTTTCATCAGCAGTTCTATTTCCTGCACTCTTATTCTTAAACAATTTTGCTAATGCCATTATACTTATATACATTCAAATCCCAAATACCAAACAAACGCAAATGACAGTTGTCCCAAATAATACACAAAGTCCAACCCAGCAATAGCTTTCGCTTACGACTTAGGGGCAGACGCCTAGGCTTCCACTGCAAACGGGTACCCTCCAAGCCCCAACCCTGCGAAGCTTTCGCCGCGCCTCACGGGCAGGCTTTCCAAACAAATTCCAAAGCAGCAGCGCCTTACCTTTTTTCCAGGGAACGCCGCGAGGAGCTTTGTGAGTCGAGGGCGATGGTTCTCCCCGAGAATACCTCGGCGCCGGCCGGAGTTCGATCGACACTCGATCTCGTCCAGTCTCACTCGCAAGGTCCCGTCTGGGTCGCCAAAACCGTTACCGAAATCCGGAATAGAACTCCTTAACACCAACGTGAAGTTAAGAAGCGGGCACTTAGTTTATCGCAGCGCTGGGGACACGGGGGATCGCTCCTCCAAAGGCGTGTCCCACTTAGTATCAAAATCCGTCAGTTTTTACAGACTTTTTCTGTCAGGTCATTGTTACATAAGCTCTTTCCATAAAAAGGCATACTATGCTCGTTCTTAAATTTAACCTTTCTAAGGATTGGTCCTTTGATTATATAACCTTATCAATATTCTTATTTAAAAACAATCATTGGTCAGTTACACTTAGCTCTACTGACTGGAATCTTCGATACTCAAATCAAGATGGGAAGGGTAAGGGGGTTTCCAAGCAGCAAACTGGCGTCCACGACGGTTTCCTTCGTTTCTTGAAACGGAACATAGAAAAACCTGTAACTTCCTGGTGAGGTTTCTAGGGTTAGCTATTTCCAACCTTAACAATATTAAGGTTCCGATAGTCACACGTAACGCAGTTCCTAAAGTTTCTATGGCTACGTTTCAAACGTAACAATCCTATACGTTACGCTTCACAATTTTACTTCTTAATCAAACCTAACTCTTCTACGTGATTAAATTTTGATTTCTTTACCAGAATATTTGCAACAGCTGGAGCCCAGCAGGAACGGGGGGGGCATGGCCCGACCCCCCCCAGCGCCTCACCTCCTCCTCCCCTGGGCTCCCTCACGGCCCCTCGCCCCGTGCAAAGGGAGCGCAAACGCAGCCCGGAGGGCAACGGGGCCGGCCGGCCGGCGTCCGTTCGGTCAGTCGCGCGCCTAACGAGTCCTGCCAGCGAGTCCGCTCCGGGGCTCGGGGCCCCCCCCGACGCTCCCCCTGCCCCTGGGACACCTCTGATAGCATATTTCCGTACATTCTGTATGGCACGTCTAAATAGTTTTGGATGGTTTTAATATTTTGTACCAGCCGTGGAAACTGGTTTGCTGCTAGGTGACTGTAAAAGTGAGATTTAGTAAATAATTATTAGAAATCTTACACTAACGCGATGATTGAAACAATAGACAAAAGTATAGCCAAGCAATTAACTAGCAGAGGTAGGTACTCCTAAGTTTTGCAGTTCTTTGCTCTTATGACTAGATGAGAACAATGCTGAAACTGACCGCATGCGATTGAAACTGCGTTAAGCTTCAAGATCAAAGAACCAAGGACAAGAATAAAGACTTCAAGGACAGCCGGCAAGAACTTCAAATGGGTCGGTGGTCGCAAAAGCAGCCCTTCGTCTCAAATGGATCCTTCATTGCGCGTGATCGGATGTAGGCAGTGCTATGATAATCAGTTGCCATCATTTTTATGTATACGTATACTAATCTGATTCATATGCAATTAGTTAGTCTATATGACCTGTTTGTGCTAAAGGTGTGGCATGCACGCTAGGTGGAACTATCCCCCGTGCATCCAGCGCTGCAATGAAGAATGCCTGCTTTCTAAAACGCCAAAACGAGCCTTCGAGAGTTTCTTGGACCGGCTTTTCAGTATCAGAGGTACAAGGGAGGAAAGGAAAAAAAAAAAAAGCGGCGTGGGAGAGAGAGGGGGCCAGGGGAGGGGCAGGGAGGGACCAGAACGCAGAAGAGGGGAGAGAGAGACAGGGCCCCGAGGGCCCGGGGCTCACCACAGCTCTCTTTCTTGGCGCTGCCAGCAGACTTTGCCAGTTCAGACGCTTCTTTCGGCTCCTCTCCCGCTCCCCTCCTCTTCCGTAACTCCGGCTGCACGGCCGTCCTCCCCCTAGGAGAACACGCGTCTCACAGGTCTTGCAAGACGAGGCTTCCTGGGCACGGAGCCTCGCTCGCCCGCACGCCACGCGGCCGTACCGCACCGTCGGTGCTGCGTACGGACCCTGCGGTGCACCCTGGCGGTCTGACCTGCTGTGGACTACGAAGAGGGATCCTTCCACACGCGGAGAGGCAGGCTCTCTCTTGCCTGCAGCGGGAGGCAGCTGCCGGCCGGGCGGCCGGCCGGCCTTCCGTTTCTTCTTCTCTACCTTTCTCTGGCCTCTCCAGCTTCAGCCGCAGCAGCTCCTGCCCACAGCCAGTAAGTGCCCTGCCTGTCCCTTTGTGCTCCCACGCCATGCCGCGCCGCGCCACGCCGCGCGGAGAGGGAGGCCAGGCAGAGACAGCCCATGCAAGCTTTCCTTTCCGGCGGCGTTTCCTTACCGGGAGGAAGCAACGAGTGCGGCGGCACCTCCCGCCGGCGCCGCATTGCCGTTACCGTCGGACGGCACGTGCGGGACGGGGGCAGCCCCGCGCACTCGCAGCCTCCGAGCTGCAGTACCGAACATTGGTCACGAGGTGGCGGAAGAGAGCGGCGGCGAAAGGCGCCGCCAGCGCGCATGCGCGGATCCCGAGCTCCTGTGCCGCGTTCTGGTTGCCACGCAACAGCAGGAGGGCTGCAAAACGCGCCACCGCGCATGCGCGGCTCCCGAACGCCAGGACCGCCCACTGGTTGCTAGGCAACAGCAGGGGTGCCGTAAACCGCGCCACCGCGCATGCGCGGTTGCAGAGGCGTCATGTCGCGCTACGGTTGCTAGGCAACAGCGGCGAGCGCCGTAAAAGGCGCACCGCGCATGCGCGCCTCCGAGCTGCCGTACAGCGCCTCGGTTGCTAGGCAACAGCAGCAGTGCCGTAAACCGCGCCACCGCGCATGCGCGGTTGCCGAGGCGTCGTGTCGCGCTACGGTTGCTAGGCAACAGCGGCGAGCGCCGTAAAAGGCGCACCGCGCATGCGCGCCTCCGCGCTGCCGTACAGCGCCTCGGTTGCTAGGCAACAGCACGAGCGCCGTAGATCGCGCCATCGCGCATGCGCAGTTGCAGAGGCGTCGTGTCGCGCTACGGTTGCTAGGCAACAGCGGCGAGCGCCGTAAAAGGCGCACCGCGCATGCGCGGTTTCCGAGCTGCCGTACAGCACCTCGGTTGCTAGGCAACAGCACGAGTGCCGTAAACCGCGCCACCGCGCGTGCGCGGTTGCCGAGGCGTCGTGTCGCGCTACGGTTGCTAGGCAACAGCGGCGAGCGCCGTAAAAGGCGCACCGCGCATGCGCGCCTCCGAGCTGCCGTACAGCGCCTCGGTTGCTAGGCAACAGCACGAGCGCCGTAAACCGCGCCACCGCGCATGCGCGGTTGCCGAGGCGTCGTGTCGCGCTACGGTTGCTAGGCAACAGCGGCGAGCGCCGTAAAAGGCGCACCGCGCATGCGCGCCTCCGAGCTGCCGTACAGCACCTCGGTTGCTAGGCAACAGCACGAGCGCCGTAAACCGCGCCACCGCGCATGCCGAGGCGTCGTGTCGCGCTACGGTTGCTAGGCAACAGCGGCGAGCGCCGTAAAAGGCGCACCGCGCGTGCGCGGTTTCCGAGCTGCCGTACAGCATCCTCGTTGCTAGGCAACAGCACGAGCTCCGTAAACCGCGCCAGCGCGCGTGCGCGGTTGCCGAGGCGTCGTGTCGCGCTACGGGTGCTAGGCAACAGCGGCGAGCGCCGTAAAAGGCGCACCGCGCGTGCGCGGTTTCCGAGCTGCCGTACAGCATCCTCGTTGCTAGGCAACAGCACGAGCGCCGTAAACCCCGCCATCGCGCATGCGCGGTTGCCGAGGCGTCGTGTCGCGCTACGGTTGCTAGGCAACAGCGGCGAGCGCCGTAAAAGGCGCACCGCGCATGCGCGCCTCCGAGCTGCCTTACAGCACCTCGGTTGCTAGGCAACAGCACGAGCGCCGTAAACCGCGCCACCGCGCATGCCGAGGCGTCGCGTCGCGCTACGGTTGCTAGGCAACAGCGGCGAGCGCCGTAAAAGGCGCACCGCGCATGCGCGCCTCCGAGCTGCCGTACAGCGCCTCGGTTGCTAGGCAACAGCACGAGCTCCGTAAACCGCGCCAGCGCGCGTGCGCGGTTGCCGAGGCGTCGTGTCGCGCTACGGTTGCTAGGTAACAGCGGCGAGCGCCGTAAAAGGAGCAGCGCGCATGCGCGCCTCCCCAGCTGCCGTACAGCCTCTCCCTTACCAGGCAACAGCGGGGGCCCAGCCACACGCACCACCGCGCATGCGCGCCTCCCACACGCCAGTTCCCACCTTCGCTCGCCGGGCAGCAGCTCCCCCGCAACGATCCTCTTCTGAGCATCAGCTGGATGAGACACCACTGACAGCTCAGCCCAGTAGAGACCAGCCACAGGCGGCAGCTACTTACTGGGGGCACAGGGCTTACGTTTCCCTGCCCTTTCCCCACTCGCAGCCCGGGCAGTCCTCTTCATTGCCTCTGTTCCAAAAAGCACCCGAGTGGCTGGAGCCTTTACAGCAGTCAAGCGCAAACAACAGACAATGCGGGCGGTCGCTTCTGTCCCTGCCCCCCCACCCCATTCTCTAGAGAGGAG
Organism: Harpia harpyja; assembly: GCF_026419915.1. Classification (NCBI taxonomy): domain Eukaryota; kingdom Metazoa; phylum Chordata; class Aves; order Accipitriformes; family Accipitridae; genus Harpia; species Harpia harpyja. The sequence goes on from NC_068969.1 coordinate 187,886, forward strand.
AAGCAGCACAGGGAACCTGCAAACGGCAGGGGGGGTTGCCCTGGACCAAGCCCCAGGGACTGCTGTATCCGTCTGCACGTGGCATCAGGGTTGTGGGAGGGACAGCAGCCAGTCAACAGATGCTGGCGAGAGATTTAAAAAAAAAAAATAATAACGCCTGGTTCAGGTGACAGCCTGAAGGCAGGCCACGAGAGACCCAAAGCTGCTTCGTGCCAGAGGGGCAGCTCTGTTCAGCAGGAAACGGCGCGTCCCAGCGGACCAGATGCGAGCGGCCGACCTGCAAGTGAGCGATACCCTGGCGATCCTGGGGCTCTCTTGGGGTGGGCGCACCTTTCCTCACCTCTGTGCTATCACAACTCTGCTCTCCTAATCCTGCACGCACGCAAGGCTTCTTGGGCGGGGCTTGTCTCTTATCGAAGAGACGCTGCACGGTGTTACTTACCGCCCTGCCCTCCGGCGTGCAAAGTAATTAGACGGGAAGCAGGGAAAGCAAAAGAGGCGCGTCGGGATATTAGATGTCCTCAGCAGATGACCGTAGAGCCCTCGAGGTTCCACCTTTGCTCCCTACAGGAGCATGGCTCCGCACTCCTTGCCGCTCCCGCCAGCAAGCGTCACAATTGCCCTTTGCTGCCTGCAACGCGCAGTACCTGCACGGCCCGAGCACTGCTGCTTACGGAGCAAGAGGCGCTCGCTATAAAGCGGCAATGAAGAACAAGGACGGCCCGTCAAGACGGCAGGAGGAACACAGAGAGCCTCCAGCATGAGCCAGGCAGGGCTTCCAACTCACCTCGTGTCGTGATTTAACGCCAGCCGGCAACGAAGCCCCACGCGACCGCTCGCTCGCTCCCCCGCCCCCAGTGGGACGGGGAGACAATCGGAAGGGCGGAAGTGGAAAAACTCGTGGCTTGAAACAAAAACAGTTGAACCATTAAAAAGAAACAACAACAACAACTTGTAAGGAAAAGAAGAAAAAAAATGACAGAGAATGGGGTGCACGCAGCATGCCAGGGGTCTGAAGCCTGACGGATGATGGGGGGGGGTGGGTGTGTGGAATACGGAGGAGGGGAAGGGGGGGGGGGGCAGGAGATAGGAGAGCAGGGGATGCGGGGGGAAACAACTCGCGTGGGTTAAAAACTCGCGTGGGTGAAGGGGGCGGGCCGGAGCAACAGGGGGGCATATGGGGGAGAAACACACACGGCGGGAGGGTAGGGGAGGGCACAAAGGTGCACGGGGGGACACGGGTGGGGATGACCTACCCCAGGGAGTCCACCCGGGATAATCCACAGCAGGTAACTCACCTGGGATAACCCGCAACAGAGAATCCACACCGGGAGGACCCCCAGCAATGCCCCTCAAACTGCCTGTGCTTCACCCCCAATCTTCCCCAAACTGGGGAGTTTTCTGCTTTTTCAAAATACTCAGTTTGGGGTGTGTTTCAGTGCTTTTCCACAACATAAAAAGGGGAGATCTTTTGGTTGTGGTTTTGTGCATGAAAACGGGGTGGGTTTTTTTGCTTTCCAGCTGCACAAATCCAGGCGGATTTGGCTTTCCCAGGAGTCCCAAATCCGTTCGGTTTTTTCCCGTTGCAGACCCAGAATCAGGGGGGTTGGGGTTGTCCTGGTTTCGGCTGGAATAAAGTTAATTTTCTTCTGAGTAGCTGGTACAGGGCCATTTTGGATTTAGGATGAGAACAATGTTGACAACACACCGACGCTTTAGTTGTTGCTAAGCAGTGTTTATACTAAGTCAAGGACCTTCCAGCTTCTCATACCGCCCTGCCAGCGGAGGCTGGGGGTGCACAAGAAGAGTCGCTGAGCTAAAGGAGGATTCCAGGTAAACAGGTCAGCTCGAAATACACCACCTCCTTTAAAAGTTAAGAGCGATTTGAACGCTTAAAATCAGCATTTAGGCTAATCGATACCATTTTGAACACCTTCTTAGCATACAAGTAAACACTCTTGCCGGTGTTGGAAAACGTCTCCTCCCTTCCTTACAGCACTGCTGCAGGGAGATAACCCTGGGAGGCTGCGGGACGAGGTCGTACGCAATCAGAATCTACGCTTACGGATCCACCGCAACAGCTACAGCCCTTGCGCTGCTGCTGCTGCTTTGCATCTTGCTCGTTTGGTGAATAAAGCTGAAAGTGAAGTGGAAAACTTCAAAAAGCAAAATGAAAAATAAAGAATAAATCTCAACAATTCACTTTACACTAAAAGGGTGTGCCCATGTTTATATACATCCAATAAAAATACATTATTGAAGCAGTAACTCACCAAAACCACCTCAGGACTCACTGTCACTAGTTACAAGGCTGCTGATGCTTCCTGGGAAAACCTGGAAAACACACGGAAGCGACGCCAGTTTGTCCTGTTTTGTCCGCGTCTCTTCTTTGACCTTGATTGCTTTTAGTACAGGTGCTAGTTATCTCAGTAAGGTTGTCGAGTACTCCTGTAAGATATTTAAAAAAACTCATTGACTGCAGAAGCATAAAGCTTTTATCGTGAAAACAAAGCCCGTTTCTTCTGAACAGCTGAACTCTTACGAACAGTTTCTCCCCTCTTTTAGTACAAAATTATTTTCACGGTATCATTTACTAGTAAGCGCACGGAAACAGAAGATTACGTGCTTTCAGGAAGAGGAAATAGACAGAGGGAAGTCAACCTGGCGTAGGCGTAACGTGCTCCAGAACAGACCTTAGTTTTAGTATTCGTATTAAAATATTTCACAGAAAAAATGTGGAAGGAGAGTTGGCACATTCTTAATGTTAACTTTAAAGTCCATACTACAAGTACCTTTGGAAAAATGCAGACACACATCGTAGGCGTACCTTGTACTTGCAGACCACTGCGGAATCTTTCCATCTGTCTTGTACTTTCACGGCAGAAGAAAGGGCAACCACGGTGAAATGGTGGCAGCTGACATCCACCTGAGAGAGGGGGAAAAAAAAAACCCAACAAACAAAAAAACAAAACAAAACAAAACTTTAGCATAAAACTGGGTAGGAATCCAAAGCTGCCTTTTTTTGTGAAGGTTTGTGAAGACAGTACGACTGAGCAGAGCAAAAAGTATTTTTGCATCATCTTCGGTACAGCTGTTGACACAGGCCACTAAAGCTTTTGCATTTTTCAGACAACTGTGCCTTTTTTTTTTTTTTTTTTTTTTTTTTTTGACTCATTGGTAACTTTAGTTTCACTAGAACTCCCTTTCCTAGATACACGCAGGTGACAGACATAGAGACCTACATACATTTTCTCAAGCCTTAGTATAGCCAAGACTTCATCACCCTATATGTCCCAAGCCGAGTATTTTTGCTAAAGAGCACAGCAACACATCTGTCCTTGTGAACTGCCTCGTTGCAAAAACGGAATGATTTTTTCCAGGCCGTTGCTCCAAACGGTCAAGATCTTTTAAAACCGCAGTTGTGCCACCAAACCCGCTCAGGGTCCCTCCTAGCTTTTGACTGCCCTGAGATTTAACAGGCACACGCTCCATTCCATCTTCCAACAGCAAAAATACGTTAACGCTCTCGGACCCAGAGCGCGACCCTACGGATGTCCACACACACACCCCTCGCCGTTTTGATGAGGAGCCACCGAGCATCCCTGCGAGCACAGCTGCACGCGCCAGATCGGTTTCACCTACGCCGCCAGTTACCGGTTTCGGTGAATGTAGTTTCTGACGCTTTAAACCGAAAACCGTATCTCGATGCTTCGCCACAGTAGAAACGACCCATCGCTAGAATGCTACAAAAACGCAGTAACACAAGTTGCAAACCCACAGCAGCAACAGCTCCAGAAATATTTAGACCAGGAACAAGGGAGAAAAATAAAACAGCTTCATCTCACGCGCAGGGGAGCGGCAGGCAGAGAAAAGGGTCGGCATTCTGAGCCCTTACAGAAAACGGGCATTCTCCTTCCATTCCTCAGCCCGTCCGTTAAGGTCTCAATACCGCAACGCTACTACGGCAACGTCGAGAGTAGGGAACAACAGCCCTGCCGCTGGACTTGCCATTGACCCATGCTATTTACCTAGCAGGATGCGTACGCAGAGGGACGCGTTTTGCCACGCACAACCCTGAACTTCCTGAAAGTTTACGTTTACCAAAAAAAAGCCATTTGGAACATATTGCCAAACAACATTTGGCAATAAAGCTTCGATGCGTTTGACACACGCAAATTTTTGGTCACTTGCTATTTGCTTCCTGTTGCTGCTGCTGTTCTTCCTTCAGAAATTCTACTTGTAGCCAAGTTATTCACTACTGGTTCAAGCATTTGCCTTCCTGGTATTACCAGCACATTCACAGAGGCAAGTAACTTAATTGCTCTTCTACGATTATCCAAATGACAATTACAGCCATGAAAGAGAAGGAGAGGTCAGGCAGCAGAAGAGCTCTGCAGGCTGGCACCAGTCAATAATGCACTCTTTAAAAACAAACAACAACAAAACAAAACCGTGACCCTGTATCCCTTTTTTTTTTTTTTTTTTTCTTTCAGAGCTCATCCCTGCCTCAGCATTTTGTCTCATCAGAGCATGAAGCACAGGTGACCCGTACCCTGACGACTTTTGCGTGTGATGAATGCCTGTTCAGAAATAGTCCAGATCTGCAGGACTGGTGTCATTTTTATGGTTTTAATCATCATAACTCAGATTTTATTTACTCACGCATTTGTGAGGAAACTAATTCACTTTTAGACACTGCCTCTCCTTTTTTTTGGGGGGGGTGGGGGGGGTGTGGAATGTGCTAGAGACTGAAAAAAATTACGATTCAGAGCTCCCAACCATGACAGAGTGGTGGAGAAAGCAATGAAAGCAAAGACCAACAGCAGCAACATTAACTGAAAGTTGGCTTTAATTCCGATCACGTACTTAAGCGACTCTCCAAGTCTACGCCTCGGTCCGATGAACGACTAGTCCTTTTTTGGAAGGACAAACTTTTTTACTTAAAAGGCCTAGACTGAAGACTCCGCTGAACGGAATGGGGATTGTGCCACGGGACGACACGCCATCACCACTCTTAATGGGGAAGAAAAAAAAAAAATAAAATACAAATAAAAATCAAGTTTAAGTACCAGTTTCCATCATGTTTCACCCATTACATCTCTACTGGCATCTAGGTGCTCAAAAGTGAACTACAGGGACACCACATATTCCTAAAAATTCAGTTATACCTAAAAAAAATAAAAGGCTATCTCCAACTTGCCCATAAAATCAGTATGAACAGAGAGAAGAGAAACACTCGACCCTAAAGAAGCTAACAGGCAGCTCTGAATTTACCAGACATGAATTTTCGTTCTTTCACCTGAAACGCAAACATATCAAGGGACCAGTTCAGGAACAGGGCACGATCTGTTACAGCAATTTTTCCATCAGCTCTTCTGCACTAGCAGCAAATTTGCCTTTTCTGTGGGTTTAACGTGGAGCATCTGTAGTGCCCTCGAACTCGCAAGTGTTTCTCTCCGCTCCCCCAGCCCGATACGTGCGATTACCTGAGCGGCAAGCGGAATTAACCACGCAGGATTTTCTTCGTGTGACGCGGAAGGTGACGCTGGGAAAAGAGGAGACAAAGGAATGAACCTGCTTGTCACACCCAGCCAACGGTGAAAAGACAGGGGAGGATTCTGCCGGAAGGGCTCTGCACCCCAGGAGCTCCCACCGGCCGGTTTCTCTCCCCTTTGCCCGGTACCGAGGGGACGACGACACCTCGCCCGCGCCCCCTCGCGGGGGGGGGCTGCCCCAGGAGAGCCGGGGGACCCCCACCTCGCTTCCGCCCGCGGGAACGGACCGGGCGAGACCCTCCACGCAGAGAGAGGAGCGTGGCGTGGATCGCATCCCCGAGGGAAGAGGCCGGGCTCCCCGCTGGCAGAAGGACAACTCACCTCCCTGCTGCTCGGAGCCGCTCGCTGCGGACAGCCCTGCCTGCGCCCGGCCGCTCTTCGGCCGTGCTGGGAGCGCGGTCCGGCCGACGGATGCTCCAGCAAAAAGACGCTCCAGCTCATCGCGCCTCCTGCTCGTTACAGCCGCAGGTACTTTTGCCTCTGGCTAACGCACGCTCCAGACAGCGGACACCCCGCCTCGTTCCAGCTCCCGCTTGCTACAGTTCTGGCTCACTGAAGCCCCAGCTCCGCACTGAAGCTCCGGCTGATTTCAGCTGCTTCTCCTTACAAGTTCCAGCTATGTGCAACGGCCTGGGCTTTCCATAAGGTTGTATATCAACTGCTGTCAAAACCGGAGCATTAGGATTAAACATCAGAGTTACGCGCCGTATAAATATGCGTTAGTTTGGGCGATTAATTACCGAACAACTATTCTGAGCAGCGCAGAAAGAAGAGCTGCACTCAAAGAGGGCACGTGGGGTCTGAAAAGCGCCTTTCCCCCCCCCAGACCATCGCAGATGTTGAGTTCGGCCGGCTACGTGCCGGCCTCCCGAACTTCGGCGTCCGACACAACCAGACCCCCATCTCCGGGGAGGGTCCACGCGCCCTGCCCACCCCCTGCTTCCCCCCGCAGCTCCCCACACCCTCCCACCCGCCTGCCAAACCAGCCAAGCCGGCTCCCGCTTTTGGCCCCCACGCCGGCTGACTCGGGGCCCATTTGGGAGCCAAAAAACCCGGCTGCCGAGCCTGTTCTCAAGGCCCAAAAACGCAGGGCCGGACCTCTGTTTCTGGGCCCAAAGCCGCGCAGCAGCTCGGTCTGTTTCCGAGCCCCAAAATCAGCCAGGCGAGCCTGTTGTCAAGCCCCAGGAACAGAAAACTTGTTCTCCATTTCTGACCCTGCAGCGCCCGCGGGCGACGCCGAGCGTAGCCACCCCACAGCCCTGCACCCCCGGGGCCCCACGCGCAGTTTTGGGGAGTGCTCGGGACCGGCGGAGGGCCCGGCCCCACGCCTCTGCGGGGCAGCCCCAGCACAGGCAGGGCGTCGCTTCACGATCGCCGTTTCAGGCTTTATTTCCCCGCCATGGCCGGCACGGCCAGGCCCCCACCCCAAACCCCCGAGCCGAAGCACCCCCGCGGGTAGCCGGGCCCAGCCACCCGGAAAACAAGAAAACCAAAGAGGGAACAAGACAGAGAACGTGGGGAAAGGCAAGGAGACGGACACAGAAACAGAGAGAGCGCGAGAGGGATAGGGAGCAGGACAGAGAGATGGAGCAAGAAAGGAAAAAGGGACGGGAGGCAGAACCAAGGGAAAGAGACACAAGGACGGGGAGCAGGACAAAGGGACGGAAGAGGAAAAAAAAAACAGCGACGGGCTGCAGGACAGAGATGAAGGGATTAAATAGACACAGGGAGCACGACAGAAGGACAGGGAGAGACAAAAGGGACAAAGAGCAGGCCAGCAGCGGAGGGGAGAAAACCAACTGCGATGGGCAGTGGGAGAGAGATACGGAAAAAGAAAAAAATACTGAGGAACAGAACAAAGAAAGAAGAGACAGCTAGCTGGACAGGGGGACACAGTTAGAAAGGACGGGAGAGGGAACGGGGCAGAGAGAGACAGACAGAAAAGGTAGCGAAAGAAAGCAAGGCAGAGGGACAGCAAGGCGGGGCGGGGGGGAAGGGACGGGGGTCTGGACAGATGGAGAAATAAGCAGCAGGGACAGAGGAAAAGAGACAGAAAGAGGGACAGGGAACATGGCAGAGAAGGACAAATCAGGACAGCGGCAGGACGGAGATAAAAAACTGGGACGGTCCTCAGGACAGAGAGGAATACAAATACGAGCAGGGAGCCGGACAAAGGGATACAGCGAGAAACGACGGGACAGGAAGCAAGACAGAGCGACAGACAAGAACAATGGCAACGAGAGAGAGAGAAAGAGAGAGACCGTGAGAAGCACAGGGGGTTGGGGAATTTAGAAAGAGAAGTATCAGGAGCCCTGCAGAGAGAGGGAGGGTGAATAAAAAAGGGGCAGGAAGCAGCACAAAGGGTCAGAGAGAGTAAGAGATGAACAGGAAGGAGGACGGGGACAGTGAGATCCAGAATGACAAAAATAAACAGCAACAGCGAGCAAGACAAAGGGATAGAGAGAGAAAGAGAAAGTAGAAAGAAGAGAGATAGGAAGGCAGGGACACAGAGCGGCACGTACAGGCGCAGAGAGGAAAAGAACGCCAGGGAACAGGCCAGAGAAATTGGGAGGCGGGGAAAGAGGTGGATGCAGATCAGGACAAGGAGATGGAAAAGGAAAAAACAGCGACTGGCTGCAGGAGAAAGACGGGGGGCGGCGGGGCGGGGAAGAGGGAGAGGGAGCAGGACAAGAACGCAGAGAGAAAAAGGAAGGGGGGCAGTCGAACAAGAGAGAGAAAGGGGGAGAGGAAGAGGGAGCAGGACAAGAGAATAGACAGAAGAGGAGAGGTACAGGGAAGAAAAAAAAAAACCAAAAAACACAAACACCACCCAAAAAACCCCAAACGTCACAGCAGCATGGGAAAGCGAGGGGGCCAGGAGAGGGGGAGGGAGGGACCGGGACACACAAGAGGAGCGACAGGGCCTCGAGGGCCCAGGACTCACCGCAGCTCTCGCTCTTGGAGCTGCCAGGAGACCTTGCCAGCTCAGACGCTTCCTTCTCCTTCTCTCCTCCCTTCCTCTTCTGGAACTCCCGTCGCTTGGCTGTCCTCCGCGTAACGGAACACGCGAGCGTCTCACAGCTCTTACGAGATGAGGCCTCCTAGACACGTAGCCTCGCAAGCCTGAGGCTGCTGCAGTCAACGGCATCCCCAGGGGACGAACGGACAACCGCACCCACAGCGTGGCCTCTGGGAGAGGGAAAGAGGCAGCAGTGATCGTTATTACCGCAGCTCGACCCTGGCCGGAGCCCCTCCTTCCGCAGGGGCTTCCGCAGACGCCGCTCGTTCCCCGTGCCGCTGCTAACGGCACCCCCGTTAAGGGAGACTCCAGACCACCGCAGGGCCAGCTTGCTGCCCTCGCGACAGGGCTCGGGGGCTGCCTGCGGCTACAGCGCAGGCTTCAGGGGAGGGGCTGGAGCTGGGGGCAGCCGCGCGGGCCGAGCGGGGCCGGGGGAGCTCTGGCGACTCGGGCGGGCGCCCGCTGGCCGCGCCTGGGGGGTGCCCGCCTCCGTCCCCTCTTCCCTTCTACCGGCTCTCTCTCGGGAACTCCCCGGCGCTGCCCTGGCCCGGCTCGCCTCCGGCGGACCGGCAGCCTGCCGCGGCGGCCGCTTCGCAGCTTCCCGTCCCGCCAGCCCCGGGCGGCCAGCGGGCAGGAGGCACCCCTCGCCCTCGCCCCCGCCCCCGCCCCCGCCGGAGGGGATCGCTCGCCTCACCCGCGGTCCCGGCGCTCGCCCGCTGCCGCCGAGACCCGCGCGCCGCCACGCTGCTCCCGGGGACCGCGCATGCGCCGGAGGGGCCGGAGCCGGCGCGCGAGCGCCGGGCTGCCCCACGCGCAGGACGGCGCATGCGCCCGGGAGGGCTGGTCGGGGAGCGGGCGCAGCGGGAAGCCCGCGGAAAACCACGCGAAACCGGCAACGCTCCTGAGTCTGACCTGGTCGCACTCCGGGGGCCGCGGCGGCGGCAGCAGCGAGGACTACGCCGCGCCCGAGAGCCACGCGGCTGCCCGGCCGCCGAGTCCGCGGAAACTACAGCTCCCGGCATGCCCCGAGGGGACGCCGCTTCCGTTTCCGCCCACCCCCACGCCGGCGCAGCCGCAGTCCCCGCCGAGCCCCCAGCGCCGCTCCGGGCAGCTCCGGCGCGCTCCCGCCGCCCGCCGCCGGACAGTCCCCGCCGCCGGCTCCGGCACGGTCAGTCCCCGTCGCCGCCGCTCCGTGCACGGCGCGGCACCCCCCGCCCGGCTCCGGGCAGCGCCCGCCGCCGCCGCTCCGGCACGGCGCGGCACCCCCCGCCCCGCTGCCGCTCCGCGCGTCTGGCACGGACCCCGCCGTCCTCCTCGGGGCTTTCCCCGGGACCCGCCGGGCGATTGCGCAAGCCCCGCCACGGGGCCCGGGCCCCCCCCGGCCCACGTGCTCCCGGCCCCCCGCGAGCCCCCAGGGCCCCGGCCCCCCCCCCGGCCTCGGCACAGGCGGCCCCCACCTCCCCCGGGCCACCCCCGCCGGGGACGGTCGCGGTCCGAGGGGCGCCCGGCCCCGCTCACCTTCTCCCGAGGGGCAGCCGCAGCCCGGCCACCGCTCTGCTCTGCTCCGCTCCGCTCCTGCCTGGGCTCCCACCGGCCCCGCCGCGGCCCCTCCCCCGGCAGCCCCCCCTTCCCAGGGAGGGGCCGTCGCCATCAGCCTCACTGCCCGCACCTGGGGCTCCTCCAGCCCCGGCCCGCAGCTGTGGTACCGAAATCCCGAATAAAACTCCACAACACCCATGGGAAGTTCAGAAGCAGGCGCTTCGTTTATGGAATGAAAGATGTCAAAGTAAGATGACTCTTGACGAGCTGCTCGCTGGGGTAAAAATACAGATTTTAATACCCGTCTTATTTTAGTTCTAAGACTTGGCAATTGCCAGGTATCATCTTTTCGATTTACCCAGGTCCACCGCCGAGGCCGCAAGGGAGATTTCTTCCAGAGAGAGGATAGAGTTATTAAGTCTAAAGTCCATTATTTGCTTTTGTCCTTCAGGAGAAGGTGAGTGGATCGTATATCATCACTATTCACCCAAACAGTTAACAACCCTAAACTTTTCACCTGTCCTTTACTACAGTCAATTCCAAGCTAATTTTTTTCCATTATTAAGAGGGGACCCAGGATCATTTAAAATATTATTCTACTTTCCACAAATACATGCCCCATCTTAGAGCTTTAGCTACTAGAGAAAGTCTTTGGATTTGGGGGTCAGAGGAGTTGCAAGTCTAAACTTTCATACCCTTCTCTTTAGGATGTGTGATTCTTCTCTCTTTGTCTAAACCAATCTAAATTTCCCTAGATGGTCCTGACTCTGGGTGGATCTAACAAGGATCCTGGAACTCCAGTAAATTCCAAACATCGTTTTATATTTTAAATATGGTCCCAAGTTCCTTTCTGCACTTGTCTCTACGGTTTTGGCAACTGACAGCCCCAAGGGGTCTTTGTACAAGTTTCTCCCGAAGGGCGATAAATTAATTCTTTTGTCCGTGAGGTGGATGGTTTGGTAATGTTATAATTCAAAATGCTATAATTCCTTCTTTCAAATTTAAAAAAACAATTGCCTTTTAAATCCATCCAATTTAATTTGCTAAAATGATTCTCATTGTTCTACGTCTTTTCTCAAGTTTTGGTTAAATTCAGTGTCAGTATTCTCCACGGAACTAGATTTTCATCTGACTTTGGAATCGGAAGGCAGGCTGTTATCGAGGTTAAATTTTGTGTCTTTACAAAACTTCGAATCAATTCCAAAACTAGAATTTTTTTTTTTTTAATCAAAATTACAGAAACGGTTAATATCAAGATTAATAGCTCAAACAATAATTGTTTCATTTTGTTTATGTTTAGAACCCCTCAAAAAAAATACTTAAACCCTATAACACACAAAAAGATTACTGCCCTTGACAACATTCCTAATAGCAACCCCAATATTATAAATTTTACACAATTGTTTTCCCAAATAGATAATGTGAAACTTACTTATAGGTTTTCAGTTTCAAAGGGCCAGTTTCTTTAGACTTCCAATTTCCTGTTGGTGCTTTCTTTAGTCTTGAATAATGAAGCCAAGGTTCTTCGCCCAGACCTTTACTGCTCTAAGTGTTGTTAAAATGACTCGATGCGGTCCTTTCCACTTCTCAGTGATTTTATATATATTCAATCTCCTGGTCGGAAGGGATGCGCTGCTACGTCCAATTCTAAGGGTCCAGCTGCGGAGACATACTGACGAAGTTCTTGAAAAGAATTTCTCAAAGAAATCATAACACCTTTTAAAAACATATCTCCAAAGCCACTCCAGATACTCAGAACATAGGACTCTTGATACGGTCTTTCATATAACATTGCATAATGACTTAAATTTTCTTTCTCTTCTGGCTATACTCTGATTCTTAATAGAGCCATGGGTAAGGCTTTAACCCATGTGAGTGAGGTTTCCTGACAAATTTTACTCAACCGTTGCTTGAGGGTATAGTTCATTCTTTCTCCGCCCCCCCCCCCCCCCCCCGCCCCCTTGCTTGTGGTCTATATGGGGTGTGATAGTCTCAATCTATAGCCAATACTTTGCTCGACTTGTCTCATCATCTTTGCTATGAAATGAGGGCCATTGTCAGATGACATTCTTACAGGCACCCCATATTTTGGTATTATCTCTTTGAGCAAGACTTTAACTACTTCTCTTGCTTTGTCGGTGTGACAAGGGAAAGCCTCGGGCCACCCAGTAAAGATATCAACTAAAACTAGGGTAGATCCTTCTTTTCAAGGCAATTCTATAAAATCAATTTGCTAGTATTCCCCTAAAAAATTTCCTTATTTAATAATTCCAAAGATAATCTTATTACTGATTTGGGGATCATTTTATATATAAATTTCACATCCGCTTATAATTGTTTAAACAATCTTTGTCATATTTTACTTTCTGTTCCCCGATATACTTTGTTATGTTCAGCTCGGGCAATTTCTCTTGTTATCGTGGGCGGGACTATTATTTGACCTGTCGGTGTTACAGCCTGTCCTGTTTCATTTTGTTAGCCTGCAATCTAACAATTAATTCTTCCATCTTTTTCATTATAATTTGGAGTTTCTTTAGGCCATTTTATACTTTTCTCTGGAACTAGCGCTAGGATGCCTTTTTCTGCAGCCTCTTTAGCAGCTTTATCAGCCAGTCGGTTACCTGCGTTAGGAACAGTCTTACCTAACTGATGCGCTTTACAGCGCGTTATCGTGACTGCTGTTGGTTTTTGAACGGTTTCTAACAATTTCGGTATTTGTTCTGCATGCTGAATGGTGGTTCCTTGTGCAGATAACAGTCCTCTTTCTCTCCATATCGCTCCATGTGCACGTACTACTCCAAAAGCGTACTTTGAGTCTGTCCAAATGTTGACTCGCTTTCCTTGACTTAGTTCCAGAGCTCGAATAAGAGCTATCAATTCAGCCTTTTGGGCAGATGTCATCGAAGGCAAAGTTCGCAACGCAATTACCTCCTCGGTTGTTATTGTCTATCTGGATAAACGTTTTCCTTCACAGATGAAACCGCTTCCGTCGGTATACAGTTCCCAGTCTGCTTCTTCTAGCGGCACATCTCAGAGATCCAGTCAGCTGGGGTAAACTCCTTCAGTTGTCTGCAAGCAGTCACGTTCCAGTTCTCCTTTAACTTGATCAGTTGTTGAAAACGCAACAGGGTTAACGGTGGTAGTAGTTTTTAAGTAAACATCATCTTGTTCCAGCAACACCACTCGGTATTTCAGCATTCTGCTAGGGGATAACCAATGCCCCCCTTTCTGTTTTAGCGCAACAGTTATCGTATGGGAAACGTACAGTAATCCTTTGTCCTCAGGTGAACTTACGAGCTTCCTGGATCAGTAGCACAGTTGCAGCGACGGCTCTCAGACGACCAGAGCATCCCAGACTCACGTGATCTAATCGCTTCGAGAAGCAGGCCACAGCTCGCCCACTTGGCCCTAAATATTGGGCCGGCATGCCCAGAGCTATACCTCTTCTTTCGCGAGTGAAAAGTTCAAATGTCTTTGTGAGATCCGGCAGGCCTAGGGCTGGCACCCCTATTACAGCCTGTTTCAATTCTTTGAAAGTAGCTTTCTCGGCATCAGTCCAATCCATTGTTTGAGGTTTTGAGCTGCTCCTACAAAGGTCGGACCCGCAAGCCGCAACTGGTAATCGACAGGTGACACCACGCAACCGTTCCCGGAAATGCTCGTCATTAATTTGTTAGTCTTAGGTTCGGGGAGACGACAAATTGCCTCTTTGCTCTCAGTTCCTAATTGTCTCTGTCCTTTTAGGATTTTAAAACTCAAATAAGTTTCTTCTTTCTGGGTTATTTGGGTTTTTTCTTTTGACACTCGCTATCCACTGATTCCCAAAGAGTTCAAAAAGTTAATAGTTAACTTTGTGCGTTGTTCTTCCATCTCAGCTACAATTAACAGATCATCCATACATTTCAACAAGATTTCTTGATTATTTTCTTTCTTCCAAAGCTCTAATTCTCGTGCCAATGGATTTCCAAAAATGGTAAGACTATTCTTAAAGCCTTGAGGCAAGACTGTCCCTGTATATTGTCTTTTTCTCCCTGTCTCAGGATTTTCCCATTCAAAAGCAAAAAGCTCTTGACTGTTGGGATCCAAGGGAATACAGAAAAAGGCATCTTTTCAGTCTAACACTGTGAACCGTTCTCGTTTCTCTGTTAGGGTTGTTAACAAAGTATAAGGATTTGCTACTACCGGATGAATATCTTGTACTATTTGATTTATTGCTCTGAGGTGTTGAACTAATCTATAATCTTTTTCATTAGCCTTTTAACAGGCAAGGTCGGGGTGTTATATTTGGATTCACATTCTGTTAACAATTTATATCTTAAAAATTTTTGTATTATCAATAGTAACCCTTTCCGGCTTTCCAGTTTTAGGGGGTATGGCTTAATTCGTAGCGGATTCGATCCTGGCTTTAAATCCAGTCTCACAGGTTCTGCTTTTTGGATTTACCGGGAACTTCCCAGTCCAGACGATTGGAATTACAGCATTATACTTTGACTGGTATGATCTTCTGCTTTCGGTAACCATCCTGTAACAACAAAGCCACTGCTTCGATACGTTTAGTTTCTGGAATTAAAATTTTAATCTCTCCATTTTTTAATTTAATTTCTGCCTCTAAGTTCTCCAGTAGATCTCCCCTTAACAGGAGTTTAGGAGAATTTGGCACATACAAAAACTGCTGAGTGACCCATTGCTTTCCTAATTTCATTGTTAAAGATTTAAAGAAGGGTCTAGTTTCTCGTTCACTTGTTGCACCAACACCACCAATTTCTTCAAAACTTAACTCTCCCTCTAAGGTATTTAAAACTGAAAAGGTGACTCTAGCATCAATTCACATTCAATTTTCTGTTCTCCCAGTTTAGCTGTAACCAGAGCTTCTGCTGGGAGACTCCCCTCCGGTCCCCGTCAGCTGCGTTCACTTAAAAAGAACAAATCGACATATGGCACTTCATTCCATTTACTCTCTCTCCTACAAAACAACAGTAATTGCAATATAGTATTATAACTCAAAGTTCTGTTTGTTTCCCATTTTTCCTGCAATTCACCCCAGTGTGCCAACAAACATCCCAACGGTGATGGTTTTGGTATCTTTTCATCAGCAGTTCTATTTCCTGCACTCTTATTCTTAAACAATTTTGCTAATGCCATTATACTTATATACATTCAAATCCCAAATACCAAACAAACGCAAATGACAGTTGTCCCAAATAATACACAAAGTCCAACCCAGCAATAGCTTTCGCTTACGACTTAGGGGCAGACGCCTAGGCTTCCACTGCAAACGGGTACCCTCCAAGCCCCAACCCTGCGAAGCTTTCGCCGCGCCTCACGGGCAGGCTTTCCAAACAAATTCCAAAGCAGCAGCGCCTTACCTTTTTTCCAGGGAACGCCGCGAGGAGCTTTGTGAGTCGAGGGCGATGGTTCTCCCCGAGAATACCTCGGCGCCGGCCGGAGTTCGATCGACACTCGATCTCGTCCAGTCTCACTCGCAAGGTCCCGTCTGGGTCGCCAAAACCGTTACCGAAATCCGGAATAGAACTCCTTAACACCAACGTGAAGTTAAGAAGCGGGCACTTAGTTTATCGCAGCGCTGGGGACACGGGGGATCGCTCCTCCAAAGGCGTGTCCCACTTAGTATCAAAATCCGTCAGTTTTTACAGACTTTTTCTGTCAGGTCATTGTTACATAAGCTCTTTCCATAAAAAGGCATACTATGCTCGTTCTTAAATTTAACCTTTCTAAGGATTGGTCCTTTGATTATATAACCTTATCAATATTCTTATTTAAAAACAATCATTGGTCAGTTACACTTAGCTCTACTGACTGGAATCTTCGATACTCAAATCAAGATGGGAAGGGTAAGGGGGTTTCCAAGCAGCAAACTGGCGTCCACGACGGTTTCCTTCGTTTCTTGAAACGGAACATAGAAAAACCTGTAACTTCCTGGTGAGGTTTCTAGGGTTAGCTATTTCCAACCTTAACAATATTAAGGTTCCGATAGTCACACGTAACGCAGTTCCTAAAGTTTCTATGGCTACGTTTCAAACGTAACAATCCTATACGTTACGCTTCACAATTTTACTTCTTAATCAAACCTAACTCTTCTACGTGATTAAATTTTGATTTCTTTACCAGAATATTTGCAACAGCTGGAGCCCAGCAGGAACGGGGGGGGCATGGCCCGACCCCCCCCAGCGCCTCACCTCCTCCTCCCCTGGGCTCCCTCACGGCCCCTCGCCCCGTGCAAAGGGAGCGCAAACGCAGCCCGGAGGGCAACGGGGCCGGCCGGCCGGCGTCCGTTCGGTCAGTCGCGCGCCTAACGAGTCCTGCCAGCGAGTCCGCTCCGGGGCTCGGGGCCCCCCCCGACGCTCCCCCTGCCCCTGGGACACCTCTGATAGCATATTTCCGTACATTCTGTATGGCACGTCTAAATAGTTTTGGATGGTTTTAATATTTTGTACCAGCCGTGGAAACTGGTTTGCTGCTAGGTGACTGTAAAAGTGAGATTTAGTAAATAATTATTAGAAATCTTACACTAACGCGATGATTGAAACAATAGACAAAAGTATAGCCAAGCAATTAACTAGCAGAGGTAGGTACTCCTAAGTTTTGCAGTTCTTTGCTCTTATGACTAGATGAGAACAATGCTGAAACTGACCGCATGCGATTGAAACTGCGTTAAGCTTCAAGATCAAAGAACCAAGGACAAGAATAAAGACTTCAAGGACAGCCGGCAAGAACTTCAAATGGGTCGGTGGTCGCAAAAGCAGCCCTTCGTCTCAAATGGATCCTTCATTGCGCGTGATCGGATGTAGGCAGTGCTATGATAATCAGTTGCCATCATTTTTATGTATACGTATACTAATCTGATTCATATGCAATTAGTTAGTCTATATGACCTGTTTGTGCTAAAGGTGTGGCATGCACGCTAGGTGGAACTATCCCCCGTGCATCCAGCGCTGCAATGAAGAATGCCTGCTTTCTAAAACGCCAAAACGAGCCTTCGAGAGTTTCTTGGACCGGCTTTTCAGTATCAGAGGTACAAGGGAGGAAAGGAAAAAAAAAAAAAGCGGCGTGGGAGAGAGAGGGGGCCAGGGGAGGGGCAGGGAGGGACCAGAACGCAGAAGAGGGGAGAGAGAGACAGGGCCCCGAGGGCCCGGGGCTCACCACAGCTCTCTTTCTTGGCGCTGCCAGCAGACTTTGCCAGTTCAGACGCTTCTTTCGGCTCCTCTCCCGCTCCCCTCCTCTTCCGTAACTCCGGCTGCACGGCCGTCCTCCCCCTAGGAGAACACGCGTCTCACAGGTCTTGCAAGACGAGGCTTCCTGGGCACGGAGCCTCGCTCGCCCGCACGCCACGCGGCCGTACCGCACCGTCGGTGCTGCGTACGGACCCTGCGGTGCACCCTGGCGGTCTGACCTGCTGTGGACTACGAAGAGGGATCCTTCCACACGCGGAGAGGCAGGCTCTCTCTTGCCTGCAGCGGGAGGCAGCTGCCGGCCGGGCGGCCGGCCGGCCTTCCGTTTCTTCTTCTCTACCTTTCTCTGGCCTCTCCAGCTTCAGCCGCAGCAGCTCCTGCCCACAGCCAGTAAGTGCCCTGCCTGTCCCTTTGTGCTCCCACGCCATGCCGCGCCGCGCCACGCCGCGCGGAGAGGGAGGCCAGGCAGAGACAGCCCATGCAAGCTTTCCTTTCCGGCGGCGTTTCCTTACCGGGAGGAAGCAACGAGTGCGGCGGCACCTCCCGCCGGCGCCGCATTGCCGTTACCGTCGGACGGCACGTGCGGGACGGGGGCAGCCCCGCGCACTAGCAGCCTCCGAGCTGCAGTACCGAACATTGGTCACGAGGTGGCGGAAGAGAGCGGCGGCGAAAGGCGCCGCCAGCGCGCATGCGCGGATCCCGAGCTCCTGTGCCGCGTTCTGGTTGCCACGCAACAGCAGGAGGGCTGCAAAACGCGCCACCGCGCATGCGCGGCTCCCGAACGCCAGGACCGCCCACTGGTTGCTAGGCAACAGCAGGGGTGCCGTAAACCGCGCCACCGCGCATGCGCGGTTGCAGAGGCGTCATGTCGCGCTACGGTTGCTAGGCAACAGCGGCGAGCGCCGTAAAAGGCGCACCGCGCATGCGCGGTTTCCGAGCTGCCGTACAGCACCTCGGTTGCTAGGCAACAGCACGAGTGCCGTAAACCGCGCCACCGCGCGTGCGCGGTTGCCGAGGCGTCGTGTCGCGCTACGGTTGCTAGGCAACAGCGGCGAGCGCCGTAAAAGGCGCACCGCGCATGCGCGCCTCCGAGCTGCCGTACAGCGCCTCGGTTGCTAGGCAACAGCACGAGCGCCGTAAACCGCGCCACCGCGCATGCGCGGTTGCCGAGGCGTCGTGTCGCGCTACGGTTGCTAGGCAACAGCGGCGAGCGCCGTAAAAGGCGCACCGCGCATGCGCGCCTCCGAGCTGCCGTACAGCACCTCGGTTGCTAGGCAACAGCACGAGCGCCGTAAACCGCGCCACCGCGCATGCCGAGGCGTCGTGTCGCGCTACGGTTGCTAGGCAACAGCGGCGAGCGCCGTAAAAGGCGCACCGCGCGTGCGCGGTTTCCGAGCTGCCGTACAGCATCCTCGTTGCTAGGCAACAGCACGAGCTCCGTAAACCGCGCCAGCGCGCGTGCGCGGTTGCCGAGGCGTCGTGTCGCGCTACGGGTGCTAGGCAACAGCGGCGAGCGCCGTAAAAGGCGCACCGCGCGTGCGCGGTTTCCGAGCTGCCGTACAGCATCCTCGTTGCTAGGCAACAGCACGAGCGCCGTAAACCCCGCCATCGCGCATGCGCGGTTGCCGAGGCGTCGTGTCGCGCTACGGTTGCTAGGCAACAGCGGCGAGCGCCGTAAAAGGCGCACCGCGCATGCGCGCCTCCGAGCTGCCTTACAGCACCTCGGTTGCTAGGCAACAGCACGAGCGCCGTAAACCGCGCCACCGCGCATGCCGAGGCGTCGCGTCGCGCTACGGTTGCTAGGCAACAGCGGCGAGCGCCGTAAAAGGCGCACCGCGCGTGCGCGCCTCCGAGCTGCCGTACAGCGCCTCGGTTGCTAGGCAACAGCACGAGCTCCGTAAACCGCGCCAGCGCGCGTGCGCGGTTGCCGAGGCGTCGTGTCGCGCTACGGTTGCTAGGTAACAGCGGCGAGCGCCGTAAAAGGAGCAGCGCGCATGCGCGCCTCCCCAGCTGCCGTACAGCCTCTCCCTTACCAGGCAACAGCGGGGGCCCAGCCACACGCACCACCGCGCATGCGCGCCTCCCACACGCCAGTTCCCACCTTCGCTCGCCGGGCAGCAGCTCCCCCGCAACGATCCTCTTCTGAGCATCAGCTGGATGAGACACCACTGACAGCTCAGCCCAGTAGAGACCAGCCACAGGCGGCAGCTACTTACTGGGGGCACAGGGCTTACGTTTCCCTGCCCTTTCCCCACTCGCAGCCCGGGCAGTCCTCTTCATTGCCTCTGTTCCAAAAAGCACCCGAGTGGCTGGAGCCTTTACAGCAGTCAAGCGCAAACAACAGACAATGCGGGCGGTCGCTTCTGTCCCTGCCCCCCCACCCCATTCTCTAGAGAGGAGAAGCAGCACAGGGAACCTGCAAACGGCAGGGGGGGTTGCCCTGGACCAAGCCCCAGGGACTGCTGTATCCGTCTGCACGTGGCATCAGGGTTGTGGGAGGGACAGCAGCCAGTCAACAGATGCTGGCGAGAGATTTAAAAAAAAAAAATAATAACGCCTGGTTCAGGTGACAGCCTGAAGGCAGGCCACGAGAGACCCAAAGCTGCTTCGTGCCAGAGGGGCAGCTCTGTTCAGCAGGAAACGGCGCGTCCCAGCGGACCAGATGCGAGCGGCCGACCTGCAAGTGAGCGATACCCTGGCGATCCTGGGGCTCTCTTGGGGTGGGCGCACCTTTCCTCACCTCTGTGCTATCACAACTCTGCTCTCCTAATCCTGCACGCACGCAAGGCTTCTTGGGCGGGGCTTGTCTCTTATCGAAGAGACGCTGCACGGTGTTACTTACCGCCCTGCCCTCCGGCGTGCAAAGTAATTAGACGGGAAGCAGGGAAAGCAAAAGAGGCGCGTCGGGATATTAGATGTCCTCAGCAGATGACCGTAGAGCCCTCGAGGTTCCACCTTTGCTCCCTACAGGAGCATGGCTCCGCACTCCTTGCCGCTCCCGCCAGCAAGCGTCACAATTGCCCTTTGCTGCCTGCAACGCGCAGTACCTGCACGGCCCGAGCACTGCTGCTTACGGAGCAAGAGGCGCTCGCTATAAAGCGGCAATGAAGAACAAGGACGGCCCGTCAAGACGGCAGGAGGAACACAGAGAGCCTCCAGCATGAGCCAGGCAGGGCTTCCAACTCACCTCGTGTCGTGATTTAACGCCAGCCGGCAACGAAGCCCCACGCGACCGCTCGCTCGCTCCCCCGCCCCCAGTGGGACGGGGAGACAATCGGAAGGGCGGAAGTGGAAAAACTCGTGGCTTGAAACAAAAACAGTTGAACCATTAAAAAGAAACAACAACAACAACTTGTAAGGAAAAGAAGAAAAAAAATGACAGAGAATGGGGTGCACGCAGCATGCCAGGGGTCTGAAGCCTGACGGATGATGGGGGGGGGTGGGTGTGTGGAATACGGAGGAGGGGAAGGGGGGGGGGCAGGAGATAGGAGAGCAGGGGATGCGGGGGGAAACAACTCGCGTGGGTTAAAAACTCGCGTGGGTGAAGGGGGCGGGCCGGAGCAACAGGGGGGCATATGGGGGAGAAACACACACGGCGGGAGGGTAGGGGAGGGCACAAAGGTGCACGGGGGGACACGGGTGGGGATGACCTACCCCAGGGAGTCCACCCGGGATAATCCACAGCAGGTAACTCACCTGGGATAACCCGCAACAGAGAATCCACACCAGGAGGACCCCCAGCAATGCCCCTCAAACTGCCTGTGCTTCACCCCCAATCTTCCCCAAACTGGGGAGTTTTCTGCTTTTTCAAAATACTCAGTTTGGGGTGTGTTTCAGTGCTTTTCCACAACATAAAAAGGGGAGATCTTTTGGTTGTGGTTTTGTGCATGAAAACGGGGTGGGTTTTTTTGCTTTCCAGCTGCACAAATCCAGGCGGATTTGGCTTTCCCAGGAGTCCCAAATCCGTTCGGTTTTTTCCCGTTGCAGACCCAGAATCAGGGGGGTTGGGGTTGTCCTGGTTTCGGCTGGAATAAAGTTAATTTTCTTCTGAGTAGCTGGTACAGGGCCATTTTGGATTTAGGATGAGAACAATGTTGACAACACACCGACGCTTTAGTTGTTGCTAAGCAGTGTTTATACTAAGTCAAGGACCTTCCAGCTTCTCATACCGCCCTGCCAGCGGAGGCTGGGGGTGCACAAGAAGAGTCGCTGAGCTAAAGGAGGATTCCAGGTAAACAGGTCAGCTCGAAATACACCACCTCCTTTAAAAGTTAAGAGCGATTTGAACGCTTAAAATCAGCATTTAGGCTAATCGATACCATTTTGAACACCTTCTTAGCATACAAGTAAACACTCTTGCCGGTGTTGGAAAACGTCTCCTCCCTTCCTTACAGCACTGCTGCAGGGAGATAACCCTGGGAGGCTGCGGGACGAGGTCGTACGCAATCAGAATCTACGCTTACGGATCCACCGCAACAGCTACAGCCCTTGCGCTGCTGCTGCTGCTTTGCATCTTGCTCGTTTGGTGAATAAAGCTGAAAGTGAAGTGGAAAACTTCAAAAAGCAAAATGAAAAATAAAGAATAAATCTCAACAATTCACTTTACACTAAAAGGGTGTGCCCATGTTTATATACATCCAATAAAAATACATTATTGAAGCAGTAACTCACCAAAACCACCTCAGGACTCACTGTCACTAGTTACAAGGCTGCTGATGCTTCCTGGGAAAACCTGGAAAACACACGGAAGCGACGCCAGTTTGTCCTGTTTTGTCCGCGTCTCTTCTTTGACCTTGATTGCTTTTAGTACAGGTGCTAGTTATCTCAGTAAGGTTGTCGAGTACTCCTGTAAGATATTTAAAAAAACTCATTGACTGCAGAAGCATAAAGCTTTTATCGTGAAAACAAAGCCCGTTTCTTCTGAACAGCTGAACTCTTACGAACAGTTTCTCCCCTCTTTTAGTACAAAATTATTTTCACGGTATCATTTACTAGTAAGCGCACGGAAACAGAAGATTACGTGCTTTCAGGAAGAGGAAATAGACAGAGGGAAGTCAACCTGGCGTAGGCGTAACGTGCTCCAGAACAGACCTTAGTTTTAGTATTCGTATTAAAATATTTCACAGAAAAAATGTGGAAGGAGAGTTGGCACATTCTTAATGTTAACTTTAAAGTCCATACTACAAGTACCTTTGGAAAAATGCAGACACACATCGTAGGCGTACCTTGTACTTGCAGACCACTGCGGAATCTTTCCATCTGTCTTGTACTTTCACGGCAGAAGAAAGGGCAACCACGGTGAAATGGTGGCAGCTGACATCCACCTGAGAGAGGGGGAAAAAAAAAACCCAACAAACAAAAAAACAAAACAAAACAAAACTTTAGCATAAAACTGGGTAGGAATCCAAAGCTGCCTTTTTTTGTGAAGGTTTGTGAAGACAGTACGACTGAGCAGAGCAAAAAGTATTTTTGCATCATCTTCGGTACAGCTGTTGACACAGGCCACTAAAGCTTTTGCATTTTTCAGACAACTGTGCCTTTTTTTTTTTTTTTTTTTTTTTTTTTGACTCATTGGTAACTTTAGTTTCACTAGAACTCCCTTTCCTAGATACACGCAGGTGACAGACATAGAGACCTACATACATTTTCTCAAGCCTTAGTATAGCCAAGACTTCATCACCCTATATGTCCCAAGCCGAGTATTTTTGCTAAAGAGCACAGCAACACATCTGTCCTTGTGAACTGCCTCGTTGCAAAAACGGAATGATTTTTTCCAGGCCGTTGCTCCAAACGGTCAAGATCTTTTAAAACCGCAGTTGTGCCACCAAACCCGCTCAGGGTCCCTCCTAGCTTTTGACTGCCCTGAGATTTAACAGGCACACGCTCCATTCCATCTTCCAACAGCAAAAATACGTTAACGCTCTCGGACCCAGAGCGCGACCCTACGGATGTCCACACACACACCCCTCGCCGTTTTGATGAGGAGCCACCGAGCATCCCTGCGAGCACAGCTGCACGCGCCAGATCGGTTTCACCTACGCCGCCAGTTACCGGTTTCGGTGAATGTAGTTTCTGACGCTTTAAACCGAAAACCGTATCTCGATGCTTCGCCACAGTAGAAACGACCCATCGCTAGAATGCTACAAAAACGCAGTAACACAAGTTGCAAACCCACAGCAGCAACAGCTCCAGAAATATTTAGACCAGGAACAAGGGAGAAAAATAAAACAGCTTCATCTCACGCGCAGGGGAGCGGCAGGCAGAGAAAAGGGTCGGCATTCTGAGCCCTTACAGAAAACGGGCATTCTCCTTCCATTCCTCAGCCCGTCCGTTAAGGTCTCAATACCGCAACGCTACTACGGCAACGTCGAGAGTAGGGAACAACAGCCCTGCCGCTGGACTTGCCATTGACCCATGCTATTTACCTAGCAGGATGCGTACGCAGAGGGACGCGTTTTGCCACGCACAACCCTGAACTTCCTGAAAGTTTACGTTTACCAAAAAAAAGCCATTTGGAACATATTGCCAAACAACATTTGGCAATAAAGCTTCGATGCGTTTGACACACGCAAATTTTTGGTCACTTGCTATTTGCTTCCTGTTGCTGCTGCTGTTCTTCCTTCAGAAATTCTACTTGTAGCCAAGTTATTCACTACTGGTTCAAGCATTTGCCTTCCTGGTATTACCAGCACATTCACAGAGGCAAGTAACTTAATTGCTCTTCTACGATTATCCAAATGACAATTACAGCCATGAAAGAGAAGGAGAGGTCAGGCAGCAGAAGAGCTCTGCAGGCTGGCACCAGTCAATAATGCACTCTTTAAAAACAAACAACAACAAAACAAAACCGTGACCCTGTATCCTTTTTTTTTTTTTTTTTTTTCTTTCAGAGCTCATCCCTGCCTCAGCATTTTGTCTCATCAGAGCATGAAGCACAGGTGACCCGTACCCTGACGACTTTTGCGTGTGATGAATGCCTGTTCAGAAATAGTCCAGATCTGCAGGACTGGTGTCATTTTTATGGTTTTAATCATCATAACTCAGATTTTATTTACTCACGCATTTGTGAGGAAACTAATTCACTTTTAGACACTGCCTCTCCTTTTTTTTGGGGGGGGTGGGGGGGGTGTGGAATGTGCTAGAGACTGAAAAAAATTACGATTCAGAGCTCCCAACCATGACAGAGTGGTGGAGAAAGCAATGAAAGCAAAGACCAACAGCAGCAACATTAACTGAAAGTTGGCTTTAATTCCGATCACGTACTTAAGCGACTCTCCAAGTCTACGCCTCGGTCCGATGAACGACTAGTCCTTTTTTGGAAGGACAAACTTTTTTACTTAAAAGGCCTAGACTGAAGACTCCGCTGAACGGAATGGGGATTGTGCCACGGGACGACACGCCATCACCACTCTTAATGGGGAAGAAAAAAAAAAAATAAAATACAAATAAAAATCAAGTTTAAGTACCAGTTTCCATCATGTTTCACCCATTACATCTCTACTGGCATCTAGGTGCTCAAAAGTGAACTACAGGGACACCACATATTCCTAAAAATTCAGTTATACCTAAAAAAAATAAAAGGCTATCTCCAACTTGCCCATAAAATCAGTATGAACAGAGAGAAGAGAAACACTCGACCCTAAAGAAGCTAACAGGCAGCTCTGAATTTACCAGACATGAATTTTCGTTCTTTCACCTGAAACGCAAACATATCAAGGGACCAGTTCAGGAACAGGGCACGATCTGTTACAGCAATTTTTCCATCAGCTCTTCTGCACTAGCAGCAAATTTGCCTTTTCTGTGGGTTTAACGTGGAGCATCTGTAGTGCCCTCGAACTCGCAAGTGTTTCTCTCCGCTCCCCCAGCCCGATACGTGCGATTACCTGAGCGGCAAGCGGAATTAACCACGCAGGATTTTCTTCGTGTGACGCGGAAGGTGACGCTGGGAAAAGAGGAGACAAAGGAATGAACCTGCTTGTCACACCCAGCCAACGGTGAAAAGACAGGGGAGGATTCTGCCGGAAGGGCTCTGCACCCCAGGAGCTCCCACCGGCCGGTTTCTCTCCCCTTTGCCCGGTACCGAGGGGACGACGACACCTCGCCCGCGCCCCCTCGCGGGGGGGGGCTGCCCCAGGAGAGCCGGGGGACCCCCACCTCGCTTCCGCCCGCGGGAACGGACCGGGCGAGACCCTCCACGCAGAGAGAGGAGCGTGGCGTGGATCGCATCCCCGAGGGAAGAGGCCGGGCTCCCCGCTGGCAGAAGGACAACTCACCTCCCTGCTGCTCGGAGCCGCTCGCTGCGGACAGCCCTGCCTGCGCCCGGCCGCTCTTCGGCCGTGCTGGGAGCGCGGTCCGGCCGACGGATGCTCCAGCAAAAAGACGCTCCAGCTCATCGCGCCTCCTGCTCGTTACAGCCGCAGGTACTTTTGCCTCTGGCTAACGCACGCTCCAGACAGCGGACACCCCGCCTCGTTCCAGCTCCCGCTTGCTACAGTTCTGGCTCACTGAAGCCCCAGCTCCGCACTGAAGCTCCGGCTGATTTCAGCTGCTTCTCCTTACAAGTTCCAGCTATGTGCAACGGCCTGGGCTTTCCATAAGGTTGTATATCAACTGCTGTCAAAACCGGAGCATTAGGATTAAACATCAGAGTTACGCGCCGTATAAATATGCGTTAGTTTGGGCGATTAATTACCGAACAACTATTCTGAGCAGCGCAGAAAGAAGAGCTGCACTCAAAGAGGGCACGTGGGGTCTGAAAAGCGCCTTTCCCCCCCCCAGACCATCGCAGATGTTGAGTTCGGCCGGCTACGTGCCGGCCTCCCGAACTTCGGCGTCCGACACAACCAGACCCCCATCTCCGGGGAGGGTCCACGCGCCCTGCCCACCCCCTGCTTCCCCCCGCAGCTCCCCACACCCTCCCACCCGCCTGCCAAACCAGCCAAGCCGGCTCCCGCTTTTGGCCCCCACGCCGGCTGACTCGGGGCCCATTTGGGAGCCAAAAAACCCGGCTGCCGAGCCTGTTCTCAAGGCCCAAAAACGCAGGGCCGGACCTCTGTTTCTGGGCCCAAAGCCGCGCAGCAGCTCGGTCTGTTTCCGAGCCCCAAAATCAGCCAGGCGAGCCTGTTGTCAAGCCCCAGGAACAGAAAACTTGTTCTCCATTTCTGACCCTGCAGCGCCCGCGGGCGACGCCGAGCGTAGCCACCCCACAGCCCTGCACCCCCGGGGCCCCACGCGCAGTTTTGGGGAGTGCTCGGGACCGGCGGAGGGCCCGGCCCCACGCCTCTGCGGGGCAGCCCCAGCACAGGCAGGGCGTCGCTTCACGATCGCCGTTTCAGGCTTTATTTCCCCGCCATGGCCGGCACGGCCAGGCCCCCACCCCAAACCCCCGAGCCGAAGCACCCCCGCGGGTAGCCGGGCCCAGCCACCCGGAAAACAAGAAAACCAAAGAGGGAACAAGACAGAGAACGTGGGGAAAGGCAAGGAGACGGACACAGAAACAGAGAGAGCGCGAGAGGGATAGGGAGCAGGACAGAGAGATGGAGCAAGAAAGGAAAAAGGGACGGGAGGCAGAACCAAGGGAAAGAGACACAAGGACGGGGAGCAGGACAAAGGGACGGAAGAGGAAAAAAAAAACAGCGACGGGCTGCAGGACAGAGATGAAGGGATTAAATAGACACAGGGAGCACGACAGAAGGACAGGGAGAGACAAAAGGGACAAAGAGCAGGCCAGCAGCGGAGGGGAGAAAACCAACTGCGATGGGCAGTGGGAGAGAGATACGGAAAAAGAAAAAAATACTGAGGAACAGAACAAAGAAAGAAGAGACAGCTAGCTGGACAGGGGGACACAGTTAGAAAGGACGGGAGAGGGAACGGGGCAGAGAGAGACAGACAGAAAAGGTAGCGAAAGAAAGCAAGGCAGAGGGACAGCAAGGCGGGGCGGGGGGGAAGGGACGGGGGTCTGGACAGATGGAGAAATAAGCAGCAGGGACAGAGGAAAAGAGACAGAAAGAGGGACAGGGAACATGGCAGAGAAGGACAAATCAGGACAGCGGCAGGACGGAGATAAAAAACTGGGACGGTCCTCAGGACAGAGAGGAATACAAATACGAGCAGGGAGCCGGACAAAGGGATACAGCGAGAAACGACGGGACAGGAAGCAAGACAGAGCGACAGACAAGAACAATGGCAACGAGAGAGAGAGAAAGAGAGAGACCGTGAGAAGCACAGGGGGTTGGGGAATTTAGAAAGAGAAGTATCAGGAGCCCTGCAGAGAGAGGGAGGGTGAATAAAAAAGGGGCAGGAAGCAGCACAAAGGGTCAGAGAGAGTAAGAGATGAACAGGAAGGAGGACGGGGACAGTGAGATCCAGAATGACAAAAATAAACAGCAACAGCGAGCAAGACAAAGGGATAGAGAGAGAAAGAGAAAGTAGAAAGAAGAGAGATAGGAAGGCAGGGACACAGAGCGGCACGTACAGGCGCAGAGAGGAAAAGAACGCCAGGGAACAGGCCAGAGAAATTGGGAGGCGGGGAAAGAGGTGGATGCAGATCAGGACAAGGAGATGGAAAAGGAAAAAACAGCGACTGGCTGCAGGAGAAAGACGGGGGGCGGCGGGGCGGGGAAGAGGGAGAGGGAGCAGGACAAGAACGCAGAGAGAAAAAGGAAGGGGGGCAGTCGAACAAGAGAGAGAAAGGGGGAGAGGAAGAGGGAGCAGGACAAGAGAATAGACAGAAGAGGAGAGGTACAGGGAAGAAAAAAAAAAACCAAAAAACACAAACACCACCCAAAAAACCCCAAACGTCACAGCAGCATGGGAAAGCGAGGGGGCCAGGAGAGGGGGAGGGAGGGACCGGGACACACAAGAGGAGCGACAGGGCCTCGAGGGCCCAGGACTCACCGCAGCTCTCGCTCTTGGAGCTGCCAGGAGACCTTGCCAGCTCAGACGCTTCTTTCTCCTTCTCTCCTCCCTTCCTCTTCTGGAACTCCCGTCGCTTGGCTGTCCTCCGCGTAACGGAACACGCGAGCGTCTCACAGCTCTTACGAGATGAGGCCTCCTAGACACGTAGCCTCGCAAGCCTGAGGCTGCTGCAGTCAACGGCATCCCCAGGGGACGAACGGACAACCGCACCCACAGCGTGGCCTCTGGGAGAGGGAAAGAGGCAGCAGTGATCGTTATTACCGCAGCTCGACCCTGGCCGGAGCCCCTCCTTCCGCAGGGGCTTCCGCAGACGCCGCTCGTTCCCCGCGCCGCTGCTAACGGCACCCCCGTTAAGGGAGACTCCAGACCACCGCAGGGCCAGCTTGCTGCCCTCGCGACAGGGCTCGGGGGCTGCCTGCGGCTACAGCGCAGGCTTCAGGGGAGGGGCTGGAGCTGGGGGCAGCCGCGCGGGCCGAGCGGGGCCGGGGGAGCTCTGGCGACTCGGGCGGGCGCCCGCTGGCCGCGCCTGGGGGGTGCCCGCCTCCGTCCCCTCTTCCCTTCTACCGGCTCTCTCTCGGGAACTCCCCGGCGCTGCCCTGGCCCGGCTCGCCTCCGGCGGACCGGCAGCCTGCCGCGGCGGCCGCTTCGCAGCTTCCCGTCCCGCCAGCCCCGGGCGGCCAGCGGGCAGGAGGCACCCCTCGCCCTCGCCCCCGCCCCCGCCCCCGCCGGAGGGGATCGCTCGCCTCACCCGCGGTCCCGGCGCTCGCCCGCTGCCGCCGAGACCCGCGCGCCGCCACGCTGCTCCCGGGGACCGCGCATGCGCCGGAGGGGCCGGAGCCGGCGCGCGAGCGCCGGGCTGCCCCACGCGCAGGACGGCGCATGCGCCCGGGAGGGCTGGTCGGGGAGCGGGCGCAGCGGGAAGCCCGCGGAAAACCACGCGAAACCGGCAACGCTCCTGAGTCTGACCTGGTCGCACTCCGGGGGCCGCGGCGGCGGCAGCAGCGAGGACTACGCCGCGCCCGAGAGCCACGCGGCTGCCCGGCCGCCGAGTCCGCGGAAACTACAGCTCCCGGCATGCCCCGAGGGGACGCCGCTTCCGTTTCCGCCCACCCCCACGCCGGCGCAGCCGCAGTCCCCGCCGAGCCCCCAGCGCCGCTCCGGGCAGCTCCGGCGCGCTCCCGCCGCCCGCCGCCGGACAGTCCCCGCCGCCGGCTCCGGCACGGTCAGTCCCCGTCGCCGCCGCTCCGTGCACGGCGCGGCACCCCCCGCCCGGCTCCGGGCAGCGCCCGCCGCCGCCGCTCCGGCACGGCGCGGCACCCCCCGCCCCGCTGCCGCTCCGCGCGTCTGGCACGGACCCCGCCGTCCTCCTCGGGGCTTTCCCCGGGACCCGCCGGGCGATTGCGCAAGCCCCGCCACGGGGCCCGGGCCCCCCCCGGCCCACGTGCTCCCGGCCCCCCGCGAGCCCCCAGGGCCCCGGCCCCCCCCCCGGCCTCGGCACAGGCGGCCCCCACCTCCCCCGGGCCACCCCCGCCGGGGACGGTCGCGGTCCGAGGGGCGCCCGGCCCCGCTCACCTTCTCCCGAGGGGCAGCCGCAGCCCGGCCACCGCTCTGCTCTGCTCCGCTCCGCTCCTGCCTGGGCTCCCACCGGCCCCGCCGCGGCCCCTCCCCCGGCAGCCCCCCCTTCCCAGGGAGGGGCCGTCGCCATCAGCCTCACTGCCCGCACCTGGGGCTCCTCCAGCCCCGGCCCGCAGCTGTGGTACCGAAATCCCGAATAAAACTCCACAACACCCATGGGAAGTTCAGAAGCAGGCGCTTCGTTTATGGAATGAAAGATGTCAAAGTAAGATGACTCTTGACGAGCTGCTCGCTGGGGTAAAAATACAGATTTTAATACCCGTCTTATTTTAGTTCTAAGACTTGGCAATTGCCAGGTATCATCTTTTCGATTTACCCAGGTCCACCGCCAAGGCCGCAAGGGAGATTTCTTCCAGAGAGAGGATAGAGTTATTAAGTCTAAAGTCCATTATTTGCTTTTGTCCTTCAGGAGAAGGTGAGTGGATCGTATATCATCACTATTCACCCAAACAGTTAACCCTAAACTTTTCACCTGTCCTTTACTACAGTCAATTCCAAGCTAATTTTTTTCCATTATTAAGAGGGGACCCAGGATCATTTAAAATATTATTCTACTTTCCACAAATACATGCCCCATCTTAGAGCTTTAGCTACTAGAGAAAGTCTTTGGATTTGGGGGTCAGAGGAGTTGCAAGTCTAAACTTTCATACCCTTCTCTTTAGGATGTGTGATTCTTCTCTCTTTGTCTAAACCAATCTAAATTTCCCTAGATGGTCCTGACTCTGGGTGGATCTAACAAGGATCCTGGAACTCCAGTAAATTCCAAACATCGTTTTATATTTTAAATAGGATCCCAAGTTCCTTTTCGCACTTGTCTCTACGATTTTGGCAGCTGACAGCCCCAAGGGGTGTTTGTACAAGTCTCTCCCGAAGGGCGATAAATTTATTCTTTTGTCCGTGAGGTGGATGGTTTGGTAATGTTATAATTCAAAATGCTATAATTCCTTCTTTCAAATTTAAAAAAATAATTGCCTTTTAAATCCATCCAATTTAATTTGCTAAAATGATTCTCATTGTTCTACGTCTTTTCTCAAGTTTTGGTTAAATTCGATGTCAGTATTCTCCACGGAACTAGATTTTCATCTGACTTTGGAATCGGAAGGCAGGCTGTTATCGAGGTTAAATTTTGTGTCTTTACAAAACTTTGAATCAATTCCAAAACTAGAATTTTTTTTTTTTTTAATCAAAATTACAGAAACGGTTAATATCAAGATTAATAGCTCAAACAATAATTGTTTCATTTTGTTTATCTTGTGTTTAGAACCCCTCAAAAAAAATACTTAAACCCTGTAACACACAAAAAGATTACTGCCCTTGACAATATTCCTAATAGCAACCCCAATATTATAAACTTTACACAATTGTTTTCCCAAATAGATAACGTGAAACTTACTTACAGGTTTTCAGTTTCAAAGGGCCAGTTTCTTTAGACTTCCAATTTCCTGTTGGTGCTTTCTTTAGTCTTGAATAATGAAGCCAAGGTTCTTCGCCCAGACCTTTACTGCTCTAAGTGTTGTTAAAATGACTCGATGCGGTCCTTTCCACTTCTCAGTGATTTTATATGTATTCAATCTCCTGGTCGGAAGGGATGCGCTGCTACGTCCAATTCTAAGGGTCCAGCTGCGGAGACATACTGACGAAGTTCTTGAAAAGAATTTCTCAAAGAAATCATAACACCTTTTAAAAACATATCTCCAAAGCCACTCCAGATACTCAGAACATAGGTCTCTTGATACGGTCTTTCATATAACATTGCATAATGACTTAAATTTTCTTTCTCTTCTGGCTATACTCTGATTCTTAATAGAGCCATGGGTAAGGCTTTAACCCATGTGAGTGAGGTTTCCTGACAAATTTTACTCAACTGTTGCTTAAGGGTATAGTTCATTCTTTCTTTTTTTTTTTTTTTTCCCCCCCTTGCTTGTGGTCTATATGGGGTGTGATAGTCTCAATCTCAGCGTAAGGTGGTGGTGCTTGTGAGGAGCGGGGAGTTGGGGAAGTAGTTGGCGTTGGCCGGCGGGATGCTTACTCCCTTTCCTGGTTTGTTTTTTTTTGTGTGCTTGTTCTATTGCAGATGTTGAAGACCAATGTGTCACCTTGACGAACATTCCCAGTTAGCCCGTGTGGGTTTTGTGGAGGACGGATTTGGACCCTTGGCCCTTTGAAAGCTAAGTTGAGGGACCCGGGCTGGGGAGAGGCTGGGAGGGAGGGACACAGCTGGGAATTGCAGGGAGGGGTTTTAAAGTTAGTGCAGGAAAGAGGGCTGTCCCAAAGCAGTCCCCTTTGGGCAGGTGAAGGGAGCGGGTTGCTTTTCAGCACGAGACCAGCATGTGCCGGGCAGGGCAGCTCCAGCCTGCGTCCGCGGTGGTGTGTAGTTTGTGTAGTCTGTCTTCTGTGCTTCGACCTTCCTCGGGTCTCGTTGTCCTCGTCGCGCTTTGCGCCGGAGGAGCGCGGCATGCGCTTCGGTCGCCATCCCTAGAGTCTTGAATGCCCTTACTCATCGGCCCGGTGCCAATCGGGTGCTTCTTTTCTTGTGCTCGGAGCTCTAAAGTGTGGATCGGTGTCAGAAGGTACCAGCTGGTTCTCTTTTGCGGCGCTCTTCCAGGCTGCTTTGGCAGCTCTGCTCTCTAGCCGTGTGTCATCTTGGACTGGGAGTTCTTCCCTGCATCTTGATGTTCCTAGGTCTTGATGACAGGCTTCTTAAGCATCCATCATCTTGGCTTTGACAGTACCATCTTGTAGCGGGCCGTTACTTTTGCCTCTTCTTCTTTGGGGCTGCCGTAGACCCTCCTCGCTTCGTGGTTTTGGACGCTGTAGGTCATCTTGCCAGACGGCACCTCCCGTCCGGGAGTCCTTCTTCTTGCTGAGAGTTTTCTCTCTCTTTGAATCACCTTGTTTGTAGTGTTCTGTGTTGTGTGTGTTTGTGCACGGGTGTGTTTGTCTTGGAGCTGCTCTGCCCAGGGATGTAGAGTCAGGGGTAGGTGGAACAGCGATAAGAGTCTATGGGTGATATGTTGATATGCCTAGATTTTTAACATTGAGGGTTAAATGATTTTTGGGTCATTGCATGTGAGTAGTGGACTGGATTGCAAGTGGATTGTGAGGCAGAATATAGTAAGGCAGTAAGCGGGCATTGGCGTTAATATTTTTTATGTGGACATTTTGTGGTAAGCTTCTAGAAATGGTTAAGGCATTGAGGTTTTTGGTTTTGGAATAGGTGGGAAGCAGGAGTTTGGAGCTGCGGAGGATTTTTTATGCCGAGGGTGAAGTGTCTATTCAACAGTTTTGTGTGTTGGTTTTGCAGGTGATCACGGGGCACGAGGCAATTGAAGGAACCTCGCGTTTAGGCGATGTGGCTGCTACGGAGGTTGGACTGTGACTTGCGCCACTATGAAAGCTAAGGATCAGGTTGAAAATCTACTTGTGGTGGAGATGGTGTGTGTTGAAACACTGGTGTAATGGAAGGGTAGTTTGTGGGGAGCTTCGAAGGAGGTTGGGCTGGGGCCGGGGGTTTTGCAGGCAGGGCAATTTTTGAGGCCCCGGGTGCTGCGGGTAAGAGGCGATGGCCCCTTGATGCACTTTGGCGGTAGGATGGGTTAGTTGAGAGTGAGGGCTAGTGTGTCTGTGATGTGAATGAGTGGTGTGTTGTGAATGTGTGTAACCTTGTAGGGTTATGTGGTTTAGCTTTTTAATGGTCTCTTGCAGGTTGGATGGAGAAATGTTTGTCAGGCAATTAGAAAAAATAAAATACAATTAGAATTAAAAAAAAACCAGCCGGGGGATTTTTTTTTTTTCCCCGGTCCCGACTGCTCTGTGAAGTGGTGTGCATTGCCAATGTTCGGACAGGGGTCAGGCTTGGGCTGGGGTTTTGGCAG
Source organism: Harpia harpyja (assembly GCF_026419915.1). Taxonomy (NCBI): domain Eukaryota; kingdom Metazoa; phylum Chordata; class Aves; order Accipitriformes; family Accipitridae; genus Harpia; species Harpia harpyja. The sequence continues at coordinate 221,616 of NC_068969.1, forward strand.
GCAGGGCAGTTTTTTTTCAAGGTTCCTGGGAACGGCGTTCCCGTTGAGCACTCCCCTGGAACGTGGTAATTGCCACTTAGCACAGGCAATTATGTTGGTCAGCGGATGGTCTTTGGAAGACAGTTGAGGATTTTGCGGACGAAGGGTGGGGGGTGTTGGACTAGATGGCCAGCATTGAGGAGGCCAGGGTTGTGAAGTGTGTGGGTGTAACTGTATTTTTCCGTGGTGTGCTTGTAAAATATTTGGGTGCTCTTTGTAGTTTGTGATGTAATGATATTTTTCAATTTTTATTTCTGCGTCTAGGTGTGGAAGTGGACAGTCTGTGAAGAGGAGCGGAGCTCACTCGTTTTCTGCCCAGGAACAGGGATGGTGGAGGTAACGTAACCTTGGGGAGGAAAACTTCTGGACGTGCAGCGACGGACATAATGGCAGCGAGGAATGTGGAAAAGATTGATACGTTGGAAAATGCTCTGTAAAATTAAAAAATGCTCTGTAAACTTGGAAATTAAATAAAATGTGAAATAAAAAGCAGTAGAATATGGCACTGTCTCTAGGTGTAATTAAGTAAAAAAAATTAATTACTAATATGTAAGCCATTTTGTATTGCGATGTTTGAAGTTGCAGTTGTACAACTGTGTTGTAAAACTTTAAAGTTGCTATGGTAATACTGTATTGTAAAACTACTGTAAAAATTCAGAGTTGCTACTCTAATACCGTATTGTAAAACTGTATTGTAAAGCTTTAGAATTGCTACTCAAAAACTGTGTTGTAAAGCCGTCTTTTCGTAAAGCGGTCTTTTTGTACTGCTTTAGAGTGGCTGCACTACAGCTGTCTTGTACAGCTTTAGAGTGGCTGCTCTACAGCTCTCTTGTCTTGTACAGCTTTAGAGTGCCTGAACTACGGCTGACTTGTCTTGTACAGCTTTGGAGTGCCTGCTCTACAGCTGATTTGTCTTGTACAGCCTTAGAGTGGCCGTACTACAGCTCTCTTGTTTTGTACAGCCTTAGAGTGCGTGCACTACAGCTCTCTTGTTTTGTACAGCTTTAGCGGGGCTGCACTACAGCTGTGTTGTCTTGTACAGATTTAGCGGGGCTACTGTACAGCTGTGCTGTATTGTACAGCTTTAGAGGGGCTGCAGTACAGCTCTCTTGTCTTGTACAGCTTTAGCGGGGCTGCTCTACAGCGGTCTTGTCTTGTACAGCTTCAGAGTGGCTGCACTACACCTGTCTTGTATAGATTTAGCGGGGCTGCTGTATAGCTCTCTTGTCCTGTACAGCCTTACAGTGGCTGCTCTACAGCTGTCTTGTCTTCTACAGCTTTAGAGTCGCTGTACTACAGCTGCCTTGTCTTGTACAGCTTTAGAGTGGGTCCAGTACAGCTGACTTGTCTTGTACAGCATTAGAGTGGCTGCACTACAGCTGTCTTGTCTTGTACAGCTTTAAGTGCCAGAACTACAGCTACAGTCGAAAATGTTTTCTTCGGCAGCCGAGCCCTCATCGAAAATGTTTTCTTCGGCAGCCGAGCCCTCCTCGAAAATGTTTTCTTTGGCAGCTGAGCCCTCGTCAAAAATGTTTTCTTCGGCAGCCGAGCCCTCGTCGAAGAAAAGGTCCCCGGCAGACGAGCCCTCGTCGAAAATTCTTTTCTTCGGCAGCCGAGCCCTCGTCGAAGACAAGGTCCCCGTCAGCCGAGCCCTCATCGACAATTTTTTGTTCAGCAGCCGAGCCCTCGTCGACGAAAATGTTCCCAGCAGCCGAGCCCTTGTGGAAAATTTTTTCTTCGGCAGCCGAGCCCTCGTCGAAAAATTTTTCTTCGGCAGCCGAGACCTCGTCGAAAATTTTTTCTTCGGCAGCCGAGCCCTAATCGAAGAAAAGGTCCCCGGCAGACGAGCCCTCGTCAAAAATTTTTTCTTCGGCAGGCGAGCCCTCGTTGAAGAAAAGGTCCCCGGCAGCCGAGCCCTCATCGAAAATTTTTTCTTTTCCAGCCTATCCCTCGTCGAAAATTTTTTCTTCAGTAGCCGAGCCCTCGTCGAAGAAAAGGTCCCCAGCAGACAAGCCCTCGTCGAAAATGTTTTCTTCGGCAGCCGAGCCCTCGTCGAAAATGTGTTCTTCGGCAGCCGAGCCCTCGTCGAAAATGTTTTCTTCGGCAGCTGAGCCCTCGTCGAAATTTTTTTCTTCGGCAGCCGAGCCCTCGTCGAAGAAAAGGTCCTGGCAGCTGGGCCCTCGTCGAAAATTTTTTCTTCGGCAGCCGAGCCCTCGTCGAAGAAAAGGTCCCCGGCAGCTAAGCCCTCGTCGAAAATTTTTTCATCCGCAGCCGAGCCCTCATCGAAAATATTTTTTTCGGCAGCTGAGCCCTCGTCGAAAATTTTTTCTTCGGCAGCCGAGCCGTCGTCGAAGAAGAGGTCCCTGGCAGCCGAGCCCTCATCGAAAATTTTTTCTTCGGCAGCCAAGCCCTCGTCGAAGAAAAGGTCCCCGGCAGCTGAGCCCTCGTCGAAAATTTTTTCTTCGGCAGCTGAGCCATTGTCGAAGAAAAGGTCCCCGGCAGCCGAGCTCTCGTCGCAAATTTTTTCTTCGGCAGCAAGCCGTCGTCGAAAATTTTTTCTTCGGCAGCCGAGCCCTCGTCGAAGAAAACTTCCCTGGCAGCCCAGCCCTCGTCTAAAATGTTTTCCTAGGCAGACAAGCCCTCATTGAAGAAAAGGTCCCCGGCAGCCGAGCCCTCGTCGAAAATTTTTCTTCGGCAGCCGAGACCTCGTCGAAAATTTTTTCTTCGGCAGTCGAGACCTTGTCGAAGAAAAGGTCCCCGGCAGCCGAGCCCTCTTCGAAAATTTTTTCTTCGGCAGCCGAGCCCTCATCGTAAATTTTTTCTTCAGCAGCCGAGCTCTCGTTGAAGAAAAGGTCCCTGGCAGCCAAGCCCTCGTCGAAAATTTTTTCTTCGGCTGCCGAAGAAAAATTTTCGACGAGGGCTCGGCTGCTGAAGAAAAAATTTTCGACGAGGGCTCGGCTGCCGGGGACCTTTTCTTCGACGAGGGCTCGGCTGCCGAAGGAAAAATTTTCGACGAAGGCTTGGATGCCGGGGACCTTTTCTTTGACGAGGGCTCGGCTGGCGAAGAAAAAATTTTCGACGAGGGCTCGCCTGCCGGGGACCTTTTCTTTGACGAAGGCTCGGCTGCCGAAGAAAAAATTTTCGATGAGGGCTTGGCTGCCAAAGTAAAAATTTTCGACGAGGGCTTGGATGCCGGGGACCTTTTCTTCGACGAGGGCTCGGCTGCCGAAGAAAAAATTTTCGACGAGGGCTTGGCTGCTGGGGACCTTTTCTTCGACGAGGGCTCGGCTGCCGAAGAAAAAATTTTCGACGAGGACTCGGCTGCCGGGGACCTTTTCTTCGACTAGGGCTCGGCTGCCGAAGAACACATGTTCGACGAGGGCTTGGCTGCCGAAGAAAACATTTTCGATGAGGGCTTGGCTGCCGTGGACCTTTTGTTCAACGAGGGCTCGGCTGCCGAAGAAAAAATTTTCAAAGAGGGCTCGGCTGCCAAAGAAAATATTTTTGACGAGGGCTCGGCTGCTGAAGAAAAAATTTTCGATGAGGGCTCGGCTGCCGGGGACCTTTTCTTTGACGAGGGCTCGGCTGCCGAAGAAAAAATTTTCAAAGAGGGCTCGGCTGCCAAAGAAAATATTTTCGACGAGGGCTCGGCTGCTGAAGAAAAAATTTTCAATGAGGGCTCGGCTGCCGGGGACCTTTTCTTCGACGAGGGCTTGGCTGACGAAGGAAAAATTTTCGACGAGGGCTTGGATGCCGGGGACCTTTTCTTCGACGAGGGCTCGGCTGCCAAAGTAAAAATTTTCGACGAGGGCTCGGCTGCCGGGGACCTTTTCTTCGACGAGGGCTCGGCTGCCGAAGAAAAAATTTTCGACGAGGGCTTGGCTGCCGGGGACCTTTTGTTCGACGAGGGCTCGGCTGCCGAAGAAAAAATTTTCGACGAGGACTCGGCTGCCGGGGACCTTTTCTTCGACTCGGGCTCGGCTGCCGAAGAACACATGTTCGACGAGGGCTTGGCTGCCGAAGAAAACATTTTTGACAAGGGCTCGGCTGCCGGGGACCTTTTGTTCGACGAGGGCTCGGCTGCCGAAGAAAAAATTTTCGACGAGGACTCGGCTGCCGAAGAAAAAACATTTCGATGAGGGCTCGGCTGCCGAAGAAAAAATATTTCGACGAGGGCCCAGCCGCCGAAGAAAAAAAATTTCGACGAGGGCTCGGTTGCCGAAGAAAATAATTTCAACGAGGGCTCGGGTGGCGGGGACCCTTATTTCGACGAGGGCTCGGCTGCCGAAGAATAGAAATTTCGACAAGGGCTCGGCTGCCGAAGAAAACAATTTTGATGAGGGCTCGGCTGCCGAAGAAAAAACATTTCAACGAGGGCTCGGCTGCAGAAGAAAAAGAATTTCGACGAGGACTCGGCTGCCGAAGAAATAAAATTTCGACGAGGGCTTGGCTGCCGAATAAAGAACATTTTGACAAGGGTTCGACTGCCAGGGGCCTTTTTTACGACGAGGGCTTGACTGCCGAAGAAAAAAAATTTCAACGAGGGCTCGACTGCCGAAAAAAAAATTTCGACGAAGGCTCGGCTGCCGAAGAAAAACACTTTCGACGAGGGCTCGGCTGCTGAAGAAAAAACATTTCGACGAGGGCTCGGCTGCCAAAGAAAGAACATTTCGACGGGGGCTCTGCTGCCGAAGGAAAAACATTTCGACGAGGGCTCGGCTGCCAGGGACCTTTTTTAACGACGAGGGCTCGGCTGCCGAAGAAAAAACATTTCGACGAGGGCTCGGCTGCCAAAGAAAAAGAATTTCGACGAGGGCTCGGCTGCTGAAGAAATAAAAATTCGACGAGGGTTCGGCTACCGAAGAAAAAACATTTCGACAAGGGCTCGGCTGCCTGGGACCTTTTTTACGACGAGGGCTCGGCTACCGAAGAAAAAAAATTTCGACGAGGGCTAGGCTGGCAGGCACCCTTTTTTCGACGAGGGCTCGGCTGCCGAAGAAAAAAAATTTCGATGAGGGCTCGGCTGCCGAAGAAAAAGAATTTCGAAGAGGGCTCGCCTGACGAAGAAAAAAGATTTCAAGGAGGGCTCGGCTGCTGAAGAAAAACAATTTCGACGAGGGCTCGGCTGCCGACGAAAAAACATTTCGACGAGGGCTCGGCTGCCGACGAAAGAACATTTTGACGAGGGCTCGGCTGCCGAAGAAAAAAAATTTCGACGAGGGCTCGGCTGCCGAAGAAAAAACATTTCGACTAAGGCTCAGCTGCCGAAGAAAATAATTTCGACGATGGCTCGGCTGACGAAGAAAAAGAATTTCGACGAGGGCTCGGCTGCCGAAGAAGAAACATTTCGACAAGGTCTCGGATGCCGAAGAAAAAAAATTTCGACGAGGGCTGGGCTGCCTAAGAAAATAAAATTCGACGAGGGCTCAAATACAGGGAAACTTTATTTCGACGAGGGCTCGGCTGCCAAAAAAAAGAAATTTTGATGAGGGCTCGGCTGCCGAAGAAAAAACATTTCGACAAGGGTACGGCTGCCGGGTACCTTTATTTCGACGAGGGCTCGGCTGCCGAAGAAAGAAAGAATGAAAGAAAGAAAGAAAGAAAATTGTTCGACAAGGGCTCAGCTGCCGAAGAAAAATGTTTTTGATGAGGGCTCGGCTGCCGAAGAAAAAAAATTTTGGTGAGAGCTCAGCCTCCGGGGAGCTTTATTTCAACGAGGGTTCGGCTGCCGAAGAAAAAACATTTCGACGACAGCTCGGCTGCCGGGTACCTTTATTTTGACGAGTGTTCGTCTGCCGAAGAAAAAAAATTTCGACAAGGGCTCGGCTGCCGAAGAAAAAACATTTCGACGAGGGCTCGGCTGCCGAAGAATAAAAATTTCGATGCAGGCTCGGCCTCCGGGGACCTTTATTTCGATGAGGGATCGGCTGCTGAAGAAAAAACATTTCGACAAGGGCTCGGCTGCCAAAGAAAGAAAGAAAGAAAGAAAGAAAAAAAGAAAGAAAGAATTGTTCGACGAGGGCTCAGCTGCCGAAGAAAGAAAGAAAGAAAGAAAGAAAGGAAGAAAGAAAGAAAAATTTTCGAAGAGGGCTCGGCTGCCAAAGAACAAAACTTTCGAAGAGGACTCGGCTGCCGAAGAAAAAAATTTCGACACGGGCTTGGCTGCCGTGGATCTTTTTTCCGACGAGGGCTCGGCTGCTGAAGAATAAAAATTTCGATGCGGGCTTGGCCTCCAGGGACCTTTTTTTCAACGAGGGATTGGCTGCCGAAGAAAAAACTTTTCGACGAGGGGTCAGCTGCCGAAGAAAAATGTTATCGATGAGGGCTCGGCTGCCGAAGAAAAAAACTTTGGTGAGAGCTCAGCCTCCGGGGAGCTTTATTTCGACGAGGGCTCGGCTGCCGAAGAATAAAAATTTCGATGCGGGCTCGGCCTCCAGGGACCTTTATTTTGACGAAGGATCGGCTGCTGAAGAAAAAACATTTCGACGAGGGCTTGGCTGCCAAAGAAAGAAAGAAAGAAAGAAAGAAAGAAAGAAAGAAAATTGTTCGACAAGGGCTCAGCTGCCGAAGAAAGAAAGAAAGAAAGAAAAAGAAAGAAAGAAAGAAAAATAAATTTTCGAAGAGGGCTTGACTGCCGGGGACCTTTTTTTCGAAGAGGGCTTGGGTGCCAAAGAAGAAAACTTTCGAAGAGGACTCGGCTGACGGGGACCTTTTTTTCGACGAGGGCTCGGCTGACGGGGAACCTTTTTTCAAGGAGACCTTGACTGCCGGGGAACTTTTTTTCGACGAGGTCTCAGCTGCCTGGGAACTTTTTTTCGATGAGAGCTGGGCTGCCGGGGAACTTTTTTTTGACAAGGGATCAGCTGCCTCAGAACTTGTTTTCGATGAGGGCTCGGCTGCCGGGGAACTGTTTTTAGATGAGACCTCGGCTGCCAGGGACCTTTTTTTTGACAAGATCTCAGCTGCCTGGGAACTGCTTTTTGACAAGACCTCGGCTGCCAAGGAACTTTTTTTCAGCAAGGGCTTGGCTGCTGGGGAGCATATTTCAACGATGGCTCAGCTGCCGGGGAACATTTTTCCCACAAGTTCTCAGCTGCCGGGGAACTTCTTTTCGACAAGGGCTCGGCCGCCAGGGAACTTTTTATTGACAAGTGCTGAGATGCTGAAGAAAATATTTTCAACGAGGGCTCGGCTGCCGGGGAACTTCTTTTCGACGAGGGCTCGGCTGCCAGGGAACTTTTTTTCGACAAGGGCTTTGCTGTCGGGGAACTTTTTTTCAACAAGTGCTGGTCTGATGGGAAAATTTTTTTTCGATGACGGATCGGCTGTCAGAGAAAATATTTTCAATGAGGGGTCGGCTGTCAGGGAACTTATTTTTGACGAGGGCTCAGCTGCCGGGGAACCTTTTTTCAAGGAGGCCTCGGCTGCTGGGGAACTTTTTTTTTATGAGGTCTCAGCTGCCTGAGAACTTTTTTTCGAGAAGGGCTCGGATGCCGGGGAAATTATTTTCAATGAGGGCTCGGCTGCCAGGGAACTTTTTTTCGATGAGGGCTTGGCTGCCGGTGAACTGTTTTTCAACAAGGACTCGGCTGCCGAAGAAAATATTTTTGACAAGGGCTTGGCTGCCAAGGAACTTTTTTCGAAGAGTGCTTGGCTGCCAGGGCAGGTGAAGAGCAGCAACAGCTTTCAGGGCTGGCCCCTTCCTTGTGGTAGAAGGAGACGGACGTTTGCCTTTTTGGAAAGAGGCTCTGCCAAGGACGAGCGCCATGAGATATTCCGTCTCTGGGAAAGCACGGATCCCCAGTGCTGTTGTGCCTTTGAATAGGCTGCCAAGGGAAGGTGAAGAACAGCAGTTGTTTTCAGTCCTGGCAGGACTTGCAGGAGGTCTAGGTGGACCTTTTTTATTTGGAAATAGACTGTGTAGAGAAGGAGTGTAACAATATTTTTAGGTCAGAATGCTATCTTCAGATGAACTGCTGGGTTTAGGAACAAAAACAAAGACAGAACACCAGTGAAGGACACAATCCACCAACAGAAATCAAAGCAAGCATCTCCTGAGATATTCTCCCTGAGAACTGTGATTACCAGCAGTGTTTGCATCCCAGTTTCTCTTAACCAGCACTGATTTTTATACTGCTGGAAACAAAGGTTACATTTACCTTTATGAAGCAGTAATAGTGTCCTGCCTGACTGCTGAAACCTTCATGTACCAGGATGACATACAAGGAATAGAGCAGTGGTGCTCCAGCTGCTTGAGGCGTGTATGCGCCAAGGTCCAAATATTCTGAATACTGCACAACCTAAAGAGAGACCAAGAAGACTCGAAAATTATCTTGAGCATGTTTAGGAAACAGCCTGAGAAAACCTTGTCACCAAACACATGCTAGAGGCTGTATACATATAGAAATATATCTTCTGAGTTCATCAAAAATAGCTTTTGCCATTTCATCATTTAAGTGGCAGAAAACTGTTCTTGGCCAAACCAGTTCTTTACGAGCACAGTAGGTGCTTATCTTCACATTGGAGCTTTCCTCTTACCGGAAGGGAAAGAGCAAGGCCCAGCTATTGCATTGATTTTTCTTAGACGTCTGCACACGATGGCTAACATCTTCCAAAAAAGGACCCTCCTTTAGGAAATGTCTCCTTCCAAGCAGATAAAGTTGCAGTGCACTTGTATACATATCTTGCTAATTTTCTGCCAGAGAAAGCATCAAAACTCTTCGAGCACACTGTCAGGACATTGGAGGAACTATGTATCATAAGCCTCTTTGACGCAGCAGCCAGCCATTCACACCTTGAAAACAAGCACAGACCCAATAGTTGTAACGTATCTTCTCTCCACTCCATGCCTCCCATCCAAAAAAAGCATAACTCAAAACAAGTTTTCACAGCTCACACATGCCTATGCTACTCGAGCAATGTTTACTTGCATAATATCAGTCTCCTTTTCATGAATCCATGCACTGCTCATCAGGCTTGCTAGCATGGAGAAGATAGTGGGGCAAGTGTCTGACTGTGGGTCACTGCCAGTGCCAGAAGGAAGGCTTGCCAGCAGTTCCTGACACAGCAGGGCAATGAACCTCTCGCTGGAGCACAGCTCCACAATGCAGCAGAGGGTAGCACCCCTCCAGATGCCAAAGGGGCTACTCCAAACTCATGCTCTGAAAAGCCTTTTTCAGCTTTCTGCTGCAATAGCAAAGCTAGAAGAACTGGAAGAAGGCAGCTCTAGTGCTGCTGCCTCAGCACTAGAAGCTGCATCGGATTCCCATAAAAGTTTATTGATTGACGCTGAAAAACCAAAGAAGCAAACAGCCCTTCTCCAGGACAAAGACATTCGACAACCCTCTGTCTTCATGGACTGAGGTCTCCTGGACAGAGACGCAACCATCCAAAATGCTTGGAAATGAAACCTTTCATTGCAAGTTTGTTATATGGTCCCCAGAAAGACAGGACATACGGGGTAACCAGGGAAATTCCACTACTATCACAAAGACAGAGCAACACTGACATATGTCACTTTACATTGTCAAGACAAATGGTGTTGATGATAGCTAGAAGTGGAAAGAATTAATCAGCCTCTTCTTCCAATCCCAATGTCCAAATGTCAGGCAGGGAATACTATGGCCATGGTGAATGCCCATGGACACGTTAAGAACCACATGCTTTATAAAATTGTGTGAGACTTAGATACACTATTCTGAGATGGTAATCTCCGAGGAGAAAAAATCATAGTCAGAGAAGGAAAACACCAATGAGGAAAAACAGAGAGTGACAGAATGGTTTACCAAAAGTGAAGAAGGTGCCGTACATGTGCAAGGGCTTTCTCTTCCAGCCAACTGAAAAGACAGAAACTTGCTCCTTCAGTATGACTCTGCTGGTCACATGCCACAGAGCATACTCAGGAACAGGCAGTTCAGCTGCGAGGTGCTTTGCTCGTCTCCTTCTTCCTCAGCTGTCATCTCTCTGCCATCTGCATTTTGAAGACAGGGCATGTTCCTTGCAAGGATCCACAGACAAATGAGAACCTAGCATTCATTTTTTCTAGTACCCCACTGAAACTAGCAAATCCTCATTAACATTTATTTTTTCAGTGGTAATAAGCAGATATTTGTGCTTTATACATTCAGACACATCAGACACAAGTGTTATAGAACCAAGTCTGGCCGTGTTTGCTTCTCTGAGTGTATGGTTAAGTTAAGGCTTGTTTTGCCCAACTATTGTATGCAAATGTTTGCACTGCAGACCCCTTGAGTCCATACGCTCTGACTGAAGGTAGCTTCAGTCAAGGGTGGCTTACTTTGGAGAGCAGCAGTTTACAGTCCTTACAATGCAAGAACTAGGCAAGACACTGTTCAGAGAGCCAGCAGGGGCTGCTACTGCTCCAAGGACTGAGGTCTCCTGGACAGAGACGCAACCATCCAAAAAGCCTTGGAAATGAAACTGTTGCTTTCTTGAGGAAGTTCCCGTTTTGCCTCCCATCCCAAATCACCGTCCAGAGCTCCTCCTTGCTTCAGTGCACCACTGCATAGGGGTTATGTCTTTTCCCTTCTGGCCATAGGGGTAGTTCAGGTGACAACTTCATAGCTAGGAAGGTTGACCACCTCCAGGGTAGACAATGCCAGGAATAAAATTCTTATCAAAAGCTTTCCAAATATTCAGGCAGAAGGAAAAATTACCCATCTTAGAAACAAATGCATTATTTTCCAAGTTCCGGATGATTTGGGTGTATTAGTTGTAAAGGGAAGGGAAAAAAAAAAAAGAGGTGTCTCATGATTGCATTTCTAAATTAAGTCAAAAACATAACTTTTGCTCCCAGACATGCAATACCGTAACCCAGTATCTACTGTGAAGGTGTCATTAGCAATAATCTTACTTGCTGCATTTATAGCCATTTTTGACATCCAGCTGCTCAGGTTTGACAATGTCTTCCAGACCTCCAGTGACAGATGAGGCTGCCTGCATGAGGAAGAAAGGAGAGCACTAAGCTCCTGGAAGCTCAAAATCCCAAGAAATAGCTACCTGTGTGGTACTAGCGTTATCCCAATAAACAAGAAGACTGCTGCCAGGCCATGCAATTCTTCTTCAGAGGAAGCGGGACCCTTTGTGGCAGAGCTGTTCCCCCACTAAGGTCTTTAAGGAAATCATATGCTAAAGGACATCCTAGTCTTGTGGCTCAGCAGGTGCAGAAAGCTCCCACCCTTCTAGATTAGGAGTGTGCTTTCATACAGGAAGGCTCAAGTTAAAAATTTAAGTAACACCCAACAGTTCTTTCTCACCTGGGAAAATCCTCTACTGAAATCAGAAACACCGCTTTGGATTGTGTTGGGTTTTAATGGGAATTTTATTGTTTCAATCAGATTTCAAGGTTTGAAGGTAAGCCTTGTGTTGATAATAGTTCTTGGTGGCTTTTGATGGCCAGCCGCAGGTGGTGGTGGTAAGCTGAGTTGGAACAGCGAATGCTTCTGTCCATAAGCCCCACATCTGAAACAGCCAGCAAGGAGTTAGGAAACATTTCTCCTGATGATGCCACAAGTCTTGTTTACTTTTCGTCCTCCTTTTCACCTTTGAGTATTTTTTTCATCTTCTGATCATCGGAAACATCTTGCTTCTGTCTTTCACTGTTTCTTTTTGGTTGTGCTGTCACTCCCCTCTGCACAGGGGTGTTCTCTTTGTTTTTCATTTGCCTGGCATGAGCCCACAAACTCAGAGTGAACTGGTACATGTCTGACAAGTGAGTATTTCCCAGGCTGCTGCTGACCTGCTGATCCACCGAGCCACAGACCAGATGCCCTGTAGCCGCTCCAGCCAAGGCCACCTTCCCCTCCAGAGAGGTGATGACGAAGCCTTTGGCTTCTGTGAGAACCCTTCAGAGACCTGTGGCTGTTATTTGGTCTCGATTTCCCAAAGTCCTTAGCCCAGTGCCAGAACTCTCTCTCTCCACCATCTCCTGTCACATGGGAGCAATAGTAACTGGTGGAGGAGCTGTGTTTTTCCCACCTCTGTGGCTCTGCTGGAAAGGCTCTTCTTCTGCTCTGGCTTCTCTGTCTTTTGCAAGGAGGATCTTCTCCTGAGCTTCAGCCAGCACCAGGGCTCTTTTTTCTCCCTGTGGGAAGAGCAGTACAGGCTTCCACTGCCACACACCAGCTGATAGCGACTGTGCTTCTGCCCTTCTCCACTGCGAGTGCACCTCTGCTTGGGAGACTGACAGGCTGGTTGGCTTCTGTCCAGCTTCTCCCTCTCCTCAGTGTCAGAGGACACTCTCTTCCTGCTGCAGTGCTCACAAGGAGTTCTTGGAGAGCGTTGCTTTCTTCTCTTGTCTCCTGGGCATGTTTTCTTCAGGTTCTTGATTTCTCAGGCCCACCATGCTTCCAGATAATGGGCTCTTCCGTGCTTTTTCCAGCTTCGTCATCAAAATGCTCTCTCTACCTTGGGGTTCAGTGCCTTCTCCAGGGGTCAAATCAGGGTGGCTAGAGAAACAAGTGATCTTACTTTAGGGTTGTTCTGGCAGCCTCCTCTTGGCTTCAAGCCCATCCTGTCATTTCCTAGGAGGTATGGACAACGCCCATGGACAGGTGCTTTATAAAATTGTGTGAGACTTAGATACACAGGTGTTAATTTTTGGTGATGAAAGTTCATGTTTAAAGGCAGAATGAAAATATCAATTAGGAAAAACTGAGTGACAGGTGTGTTCTATGGCATTTATTGAAGTGTTTCTGTTTTGTATGGAATAAGGGATGCATTATACCACACACACAAAAAAAGATGCATTAAGAACAAGGGTGATTCAATAGCCTCACCTAAGCTAGATGATTCATTAGGCTGCACACCTTGGTGGATGGGAGATCTGCATTCTTGTTACTGAAGCAATGATTAAACTATTTTATTTGATAACTAATTTAATTTAAACCTCTGTGAGTAGTCCCAAGCTATTTTAATAAATGGGGAATGCCACATAAATCTTAGTGGAGCTAATTCTTATTGACAGTAAGTACTTCACCAGTAGAAGACTGTTTCTGAAGCAAGCAAACAATTGCAGTTATCTGTTATCAAATGTAACATCTTTTACTGTCAGAAGTAATGGCAGCAGTCACCTAACCAATTTCAAGTGAGAAATTTCAAGAGGCCCAGTCTTAGCTGTTGTCCAGTATTTAGAGTGTAAAACGTGAGCCACACTGCAAATAGAAAATCACCTTAAGATCTACATTTAGCTGTAATATTTATTCTTCAATGTTTTCAAGAATGTTCACATTCAGAAGGTTTTTTTAGCTCTTCAGAAAGTCTTGTACTTCTAATTACTATATAAGTGACATACAACTCTACAATATGCTGCCTTTTTTTGTTTGTTCTTTTAAAACTTATGGTTTATGAAGAATTAAAAAAAAAATCCATCACAAAGTAGTTTGCATCCATGATGTAGCTTTTCAGTTTAAAGGCCAAACTTGCATCTTCATGGCCCAGTTCCATCAGTTCTATATAGAGTGTCTGACAGAAGCACACACACACAAATTGCTTTTGTTGATATGAGTTTCAAACAGTACTCACAAGTAGAGATATACCGTTCTATATTCTAGTTATGTCACAGTTAAGGAAAACATTAGAATTTAAGACTTCAATCAGCTTTTGCTGAGCCATAAAAATTATTTAACCATACAAATAATAAAATGTCAAGTCTAGAGTATCTTTTTAATGCCTGAATATATCACAGTATAAACAATACTACAACCATCTAGTGAGAATTCTAATATGTATTTCACTGTTTAAATAGCTGACAATGACAGAAAAGGACACTTCAAAATCATTAGCAGCCAGGGAAGGACACTGTTTTACCTGAACTGCCATGTCTGCTTTAACACTATAGTATTTATAGGTGGGGTGTTAAGAAGTCATACAAATGTAAACATTTTTTCTTCCCAATATATACAGATCCTAACATTAAAAATTTTCACAATGGTTTCTGTAATTTTTATGACGCATTAGTTAGGGAAATACAATTTGGTAGTTTGTGAATACAAGCTCTGTAGCAATGTATTATGCCAACTTCTGAAGTTAAGACAGAAAAGGCTTATGGTTTACTTATTTCCAATTCAACCTCAATATATTCTGAGTGCCATTTTTATTTACATTCAATATTTAAGTCTGTATAATAAGCTAGATTAAGAAACATCTGAAGTTAGGTAAAATAAAAGTTTCGCTTGAAAACATATGATCAAAAAATTTAAGTGGAAATGGACAATGTATTCAGAATTGTGTGAAGGAAAACATGTATTAAACAAGCATTAGTAGTAGACAAAAACAAATGCATAGCAAGGAAATATGAACAACACTGCAGACCTTATCACTAAACAGTCTATTTTGCTGCATTTTCTAGAGGCGTTTTCATGTATTAAAATTTAAATTCCTTACATGTGAATTGTCGCTTTAGTAACTGTATCAAACTGACACCTAGGTATTCATGGGAGACCTCAGAGAAATGCATTCCACAGATCTGTGCAATGAATTCTTCACAGCTGAACATTTTATAAAGAAAGAGTTCTTCCCAAAGAGCCAGATAAATTTTTCAAAAGATGGCCAGTTTTATTTGCTTTCATCTTTTGTGGATGGTTTACTCAGCTTCCGCTAATGTAGTTTTTGTCAAAATATTAAAACAGAATCTTTCAGAAAGGCAAATTCAAGAAGATTTAGAAATTTATCGAATATCAGACTGTAGCAAGAAGAGGTGAGACTCTTATGGTATAGGAAGAGGCTGGGAACCCATAGAGAACACAGGCACAGCTTGTGCTTTTTAGATTAGCACATTACAAGCAGATGGTTCCCTTAAGTGCACTAAGGAAAAACTTCCTTCTTTCCTTTGATTTGCTATCACACATTCTGCAAGACAAGGGAGAATTCTTTATTATTGCAACACCCCCTCTTCTCTGTAATTCAACTTGAAGGAAATACATGAAAAGTTAGCACAGCCTCTGTTTTTCAAAAGAGAAGGGGAAGGGACATTTACTAGAAAACTTCAAGTCAAAATGAAACTTGATGGTCATCATACCTTTAACAGCATTACCAAAGACGGACCTAGCATTGTTCACTGCATGGACACTTGATAAGGTTCAAACATCTGGGATAGTGTCACCTTGCTAAAGAGAACAGAAATGAGTATCAAGCAATTCACAGTTCTGGCTGAAGTTTCAGACCTACGTTAAGCTTGACAATAACATTTCTAACAAAAATCATGTTTTGCCTCATTTTACTTAGTTATTTGTGTTCAGAAAAGTGATAGAAATAGCACATGACTACAAGCTTTGCTAGACAACACCAGACCCATTCAGGCTGATGCTCTATCTTTGAAAGTGAGGAACTTAAGCACATCAATAAATATCAAGAACACCACAAAGGTACTCTACTGCAGCCTCTATCATATAGTTATTAGGAACCAGACTCTCAAAAGAGGCATAAACAGCTCATCAAGCTGCGAGAATGAAACACTGGCTACATAGAAAACTCCAAACTCCTGACAAATTCCTTGACACAGCCAAAAGTACTTTTACTTTTAACCAATGTTTTCTATCCAAACTGCATCAAAGTACTCTTCAACACTTCAGTACAAGGGAAGGCTCTATACATTATACTCGTATTGCAAAAGAAACAGTACAACAACTTTTCTGTCAATTTCATATACGTGTTTACATAAATATATGTACTGGTTTGGGCTGGGATAGAGTTAAATTTCTTCACAGTAGTTTGCACGTGGCTGTGTTTTGGATTTGTGCTGAAAACAGTGTTGATAACATAGGGATCTTTTAGTTATTGCTGAGCAGTGCTTACACAGCATCAAGGCCTTTTCTGCTCCTCAGACTGCCCTGCCAGCAAATAGGCTGGGGGTGCACAGAAAGTTGGGAGGGGACACAGCCAGTACGGCTGACCCCAGCTGGCCAAAGGGATATCCCACACCATATGACATCATGCTCAGCAATTAAACTGGGGAGGGGAATGTCTGGCAGGGGTTGCTCTGCTTAGGATTGGCTGGGCATTTGTCAGTTGGTGGTGAGCAGCTGTTTTCTTTTGCATCACTTGTTTTTTCTTGGGTTTTATTTTGCTCTCTCTTTGTTGTTTTCTTTTTCCACTTATATATTTTTTAATTATTAATCTGTCTTTGTCTCAGCCCACAAGTTTTCTCACTTTTACCCTTCCAATTTGCCCCCCTGCCATCCTCCTGCAGGGGGAGTGAGTGAGCAGCTGTGCAGTGCTTAGTTGCCTACCGGGTTAAACCGTAACAGTCTTTTTTGGCACTCAACATGGGATGCCAGGCTAGAGGCAAGGGGAAGATGGTTATAGTTGTAAACACTTTACATTCTTTTTTAACTGAAAAGCTGATATCTACATTATGGATGGCATACCTGAAAAATAAGTAAAAATAAGACAGCAGTATGTGAAAGGAAAGACTACTTTCCCTGAATGCTGAAAAGCAGCTAGTAGCGTGGGCAAAGAATTTCTTACTGCACAGTAATATGATTTGAACCAAACTGAGCTTTCATAGATTAAATAGCTATAAACAGTTAAGTTTTCCATTCATAAATAATCTGTAACCATATGAAATTCTAGTATCCACTTTGCTTATTTCTCAGAAAAACTCTCCCAACTTACATAGACCTGGCTAGTTCAGTTCCACTGTGTAGGTTCAATAAGAACAGCAAAGCCTCTTCAGTATAACAGAATCAACTCTCGACTACTACGGAGAAGTATCTGAAAATCGGCCAGCTTGTGCTTCTCAACTCCCCTACCCAGAGGGTCCAGCTGTCTGATCCAAGGCTGAGTTCTGACACAGGACAGCTGTGCATCCTTGGCTCAGACTTGCAGGAAAATTCCCAAGTTATGAGAAAAAATAGAGTTCAACCTTGCAAGGTGAGAAGGGTAAAATGCAGAAAGAGGTTGGATTGTTTTAAGTGGGATGGTTAGGAACTCAGGAATTAAAGAGTAGAAAATCAACATGAAAAGATGTAAAATCCTAATGAAAAAAAACGAGTTGGAAGACAGGAGTTCAGCAAGACTTCAGATCAGCCCAGTCCACAAAGCAGTGGACCCCCACTCTTCACCTCCTGGCTGAAGCCTTCTAGGCCAGCAAAGACTCTGAAGTATCTCCTTCAGGGAGCATGCTAAGGCCTCTCATAATGTCCTGCTAATCTTTGCCATCTTTTGTGTTTACTGAAAGCGTAAAGCATTTTTTTTGGTTAAATTGCATAGATCCTGCTTGCAAAGCCTCTGCATGTGACAAAAAATGCAACATAGGGACCCAGTAAGGGAACGTGACATCTGGTAGCTAAAGTGATTTTTTTTTTGGAGAAGGAAAAATTACTATTCAGCCAAATCTCAGTGCTCTTGCACAGTTTGTACTTAGATTCTGCTCATGGAGAGTTCACTCATTCAAGCCTATCACCACTTTTTTTCTGCAATTCTTACTAAAAATAGTAATAGTCTGACTACACTGTTTGTCCTCCGGATTTTCTGTATCAGATTGGACAATGTTGTCGCGACCCGTGCTGGACAGACCAGGGAGGGGTCGTCGTGAGTTTGGAATTCCCTCGGGCTAAATTAAGGTGAAATGACACTAAATGATCAGTTGAACATTTTATTTATGGCAGAAGCAAACTGAACTTGGCACGTGTAACAGTAGGTGGCGTGGTTTCTCCCAACAGGAATTGGCATGAAACTACCTCAGTAAACCGTGTAACCTGTGGTAATCATATACATCAATTCAGGGAATAAGGAGAGCCCCCCCATTGGGTCACGACGTTGAGAGTGGACTTCCTTGTTTTCTAGACTCCTTCTCAGGTAAAAGCCTAGGGGCGCCTGGATCCACTCTTAGTCCCAGACTTGGTCAACGGTTTTATGTCTAAAGGGATGAGGTGTAGGGATCATGAAAAAGGAGAGAGAGAGTGAGGCAGAGAGAGAAAGAGGAAAAGAAAAGAGAAAGATTTCACCCATCCTGGGTGCAGTGTTGGTCCAGCCAGTCTAGGGGTCCAGTTCTGGTGGGCGTGCGTGCATGTTGGGCTTCAATTTGTGTCTTTTTATCATCTCCTTGCCCCTCCTTTGGGTGGGCACTTGAACTCATTAGGCTAATTAGATGTCATGCGCTGGTTTGTGCTTTCAGAACCTTTGGGAAATGGGTCGGCAGGCTTGGGGGTCATTTGGGGAGTAAATTCTCCTTCCCTGCAGGCATGACTATTGTTTGATCTTTGGCCATACATGGTGAGCTGCCCTGTTCAGCATATCAGAACAGGGAGCTACCATCCTCCAGCATGCCCTCTGCGTCCTGTTGCTGATGTCCTGTGCTGATCTGTGCTGATCAGCTTCTTTTCACCTGTGGTTCTTTGTTATGCAGTGTTCGTTGTTATGCAGAACTTGCCCCAGCACAATGTTTGAGACATTAACTCTTTCAGTCTCTCACAACTGTACACTAAGACTAAAAAACCACCCAGAAACAACTAAAAACATACCACACCACCGCCATGCCAGTCCCTCTGAAAAACTCCAAAGGTCTCCACACCACTAGAAAAAAATGGAGCCTCTTATTATGTGTACCTGCTATGAGCTTCCAGTATTTTTGCAAACTTTTAACTTGTATTTTTTAAAGCTTTTTCTTCTTGTATTTATATTTTAAAAAATATCATCATTCTACAGAGAAAAAGGTTATGATTAAAAATAATTTTTAAAAATCTTCTGTCACGATATAATTCATCTAGACCTTTCTTAATAGACACTATAACATTTTCTGAGAACATTTCAGTTTATGAAGGATCAACGTTTAATTTTTTCCTTACCTGCTTAGGTTCACCTAACAAAATGCAGCTCTAGCGAAACATATGTTTTCAAGTATTTTGGTAACTCATGATTTTTGTTAACAACAAAGCTCTACAAGTACTCACTTTTCAGTGAATATTATAGTCCCTCCACTCCAGATGACAATGGATTCCCTAATTATACTGTGTTTTAATGAAATTCAAATGAACAGTTGCTGTATTCAAGGTTGTTAACATCATTAAAACAGCAACTTAAGTTGTTTGGTTTTGTTATTTACTCAACATGTAAATTATTTTTTCTGCTACAGTAAGAAAGGCAAAAATTGAAAAGTTCATCCTCTTTTTGAAGCCACATTATCATAGACATTGCTCTACGGTTGACTCATATGCCAAGCTTGGCGGGTGTATGTTCCCACTGCAAGACAAACACACACCTGGAGACTCCTGGGCCAGGCTTCCACTTTCCATCCCAGAACGTGCAACACACACACTCCTTCCCATTTTGAGTTCCCTGCTTTTCATTACCCTAACCCTTCATCTCCTCCTGATCACATGCTAAAATCTGTAGTCAAATCATTTTGCTGAAAGACCAACAGAAGATCTGCCTATGCCACTCCTCAACTTTCCACTCTGCATTGCGCAACATGCCTCACTCCTTCCCGTGCTGAGCTCCTTATTCTTCATAATCTTAATGCCCATCCTAATCCTAACCCACATTCAAAGCTTAGTAGATATATGTGGAAGATATGACTGAACACCACCTGCCTCATCTGCCTGGACCTTGTGGGGGACAGAAAGTCCTACGGCACCATGGTGTGCCCAGTATGCAAACACGCCTGGTTCCACAGGGGCTGAATCCAGGCAGGAGCTGTTCTCTCACCCCCAGGGGCACAGCAGGCACTCAGCAGCACCAGAGCCTCACTCATGCTCCTTATGTTTCTCCTGCAGGGACAGGCTCTGTGCACCAGCATTTCTTGCTTCCAGTGCCCCCTCTGTAGAGATAAGGAGCTATTTCTCTTGGAAATGCTTACCATGGTGTCGCAGTTTAAACCCAGCCGGTAACAAAGCACCACGCAGCCACTCGCTCGCTCCTCCCCCCCCGGCCCCAGTGGGATGAGCAGAAAATGTAAAGGCAGGCTCATGGGTCGAGACAAGGACAGGGAGGGATCACTCCCCACTTGTGGGCACGGGCAAAAGACAGGCTCAACTTGGGGAAGAAACAAAATCAACTTAATTTGCTACCAATCAAATCAAACCAAGGACATTAGGAAGTAAAACCCAACCTGAGAACACCTTCCCGCCTCAGCCCCACTCCCGGTTCTCTCTCCCCAGGGGAGCAGGGGACGGGGGCTGGGGTCGGTTCCTCACCCCTTGTCTCTGCCGCTCCTTCCTCCTCAGGGGGAGGAGGACTCCGCGCTCGGCCCCTGCTCCGCCGTGGGGTCCCTCCTGTGGGAGACAGTCCTCCACCGACTTCTCCAACGTGAGTCCTTTCTGCGGGCTGCCGTTCTTCACAAACTTCCCTGGCGTGGGTCCTTTCCGCGGGCCGATCTTCAGTCACAAACTGCTCCAGCGCGGGCTTTCCCACGGAGTCACGGCCATCTTGGGGGGCCTCCGCTCCCCCGCTCCCCTCCCTGGGCTGGGGGGGACAGCCTGCCGCCTCACCGCGGGCTGCGGGGGCATCCCCTCCTCAGGCGCACCTCCTGCCCCTCCTTCCTCCCTGACCTCGGTACCTGCAGAGGGGTTCCTCTCACGTTCCAATCCCCCTCCTCCTACTGGTTCCCCCCCCGAACTCCGCTCTCCCAGCGGCGCTACCGCCGTCGCTGACGGGCTCGGCCTGGGCCAGCGGCGGGTCCGGCTCGGAGCCGGGGGAGCTTCCAGCAGCTTCCAGCAGGAGCCGGCCCTGCGGACCCTCCCCTGCTACCAAAACCCCGCCACACAAACCCATAGTAGGCATTCATGGAAAAGACACATAGGTGTGTGTGGATTGTCCAGCTCATAGTTCACAAACAAATTTCACCATGTCTGGTGCACACAGGCGACTCATGGGGGGTTACAAAAGCGACCCAGCCGTGGGTTGCCTTGAGGCCCCGTCTCTCTGCAGAGACGACTCACAGAGAGCTGTGTAGACAGCTTAGCCCTGGGTTGTCTGATAAACCGTAAACTGAACAGGGCGGTGGCTGTGCCATTCAAAGAACCAAAACCTGAACTGAGCCTTGAAATCCCTTAACAAATAGTATGCCCTGAGTCTCAATCCAACTACTATTCAGTTGCCTGAGGAAGCAAGGTAAAAAAACCCAAAACCTGGAGGGTTTCAGTGTCAGTTTCAAATGACAACCTTGTGTATTCAAACAATCACAGACCAACAAAGGAAAGCTAAGAGGAAACTCCACTCAGATATACACAATCCATTTAGGCATATATCATAATCCACCCAGACATAGTCATACACACCATTCCACAAGTCAGGGGATAAAAACTCTAAGATTCAGGTTGGAAATGGGGGAGTCACTTCTCCAACTATACAGTTGGCTTGTGAAGGAAACCCTCCCCCCCCCTTGATCGGGACGCCGGTCAAGGTAGCTTCCCTGGGATTGAGAGCCCGTACCTGGAGGGGTAAGTGAATATTGGTTATGCTTTAAGTTTGTAAACACGTGTGTGCTTGTGGCTGTCTGTGAATCGCTTGTGGTTGTAATAGTGTACTACTCTTGCCTTAAAAAATTGCAATAGCACATTCCTCCATTGTATCTGTAAAACCTGCAATAGGGGCATGTTAAGTCTGTAAGTGAAGTTCAGATAAATCATTTGCTTGAACCTTGCAGTTAAGTCTGTGAGTGAAGTTCAAGTCGTTTGCTTGAACCTTGCAGTGAAGTCTTTTTCCGTCACAAGGTGTTATTTTGCTTGTTTGAACAAATCTGTCTAGTTTTCTCAGAAATGCCCCTGGCTATCTGATGTGTCTGCCTGAGGCTGAGAGGAATGATAGAGGACCTATGGGTAACTTCAACTGCTTTGAAGCAGGAAAAAGATGCTGGATCACAAAAAATGACATCAGACACCTCTAGTCTAGGGTCACAGCTCCATTGCTAACAGATGAGACATAGGAGATCAGCCCTTCAGTAATTTCTTCACAAGCTTCTAGATGGGGTTTGAATAATTTGCCCATGCAGTGGTGCCTTGCACCACTTGAGATGACCTTTGGTGTCCAAGGTAAGTGTGTGGGACTGGCAGAAAGGACATGTGAAACTTGGCCTTCTGCAAGAATAAATCAAGGGCATGCTCATTATCATTGGGTATGTCAAATGTCACCAGATGTCGGCAATTAGGAAATTGTTTGTACCTTTACAGTTAATATTTAGAAATAGTTACTCGAGGTGATGAATCTGTTCCCCAGGCTTTGAAACCTACGCTAGTATGAGATGACTTCTGTCCTTGAAGTGAATATTTCTTCCACTAAAGGAGCTCACCTATAATCACCCACAATAAAGACAATGTTGTTTGGATAGATAATTCACACATACCAAGGTTTCTTTGACTAATATCAGGATTGATACGTGCAGTCATCTAAGCTGAAATAACAGGGGGGCAGCCAGTTGCTACAGTTTATACCAAGACTTAAACTCAGCTATCTGAAAAGCTAAGAGAAACCTTAAATTGTTTTTACACCCATAGTATAATGTAATGTGGGAGATGATGGATGTATTTGAGAAAATGAGAGTACAGGGAAGGCAAAAAATATACATTGCTCCTTGATGCTAGTTTCTACTTTAAGATGCCTTTAATAACTTGTGAAGTATCCAACTTGGAATAATTAAGTTTCTGTGTTTGCTCAGCAAACTTTAACCAAGAAATATGAGGGAAGCAAGTAAGTGTTGTGTACTACCTAACCCACGTAAAGTTTAGTATGTGCTAATAAGAGAAACAGGGCAAGTTGTATCATTATGTGAAATGACCCACAGTAAGTTTCCCCCCACCCTCATTTTGGCACCTCATTTTGATGTCTGGATGGTTTTAGGTCTCTCTGTGTGAACAGAAGAAAGGCAACATTAAAAAGCAAAACCAGAGAGGGGTGGAAATGAAGAGGCTCATCTTCTGTACCAATAGGCACGTTCACATTTTGCATGCGTCTGATCACCTAGGCTCCATCAACACTTAGTGGAGAGAGGCAGGCAGTCCTCAGGTGTGATTCATCCCATTCTTGGAAAAATAATTTTGAAAGTGCAAGGCTTCTCAGCCTAAAATCTGTCAGTGGATCAGAGCCAATTTGCCTAGTTGGACAGTTTACTTAATGGGATATAAAACCAGTTTATAATTTGGATCGTTAAACCACTGGGAAAAATATCTCATTTCACAAAAAGAACAAAACAACTTAGCATCACTAAGGACAAAGAATCAGGTCTTCAGCTGATGTGAAACTGGTGTAGCTCCAGCAAAGACCAAGTGCCCAAGATTTACAAATAAATCACTCTCCATGTACAAAAGCTCCCTGGGCAGTCCTAGAGTAAACCCACTGTATTCCATTGACAGCTATGGTGTCAAGGACAGGCTGCTCTACAAGGGAAGGTGAGCTGGGAACTGAGGGTCACAGCAAGGGAGGAAGGTTGCTACATCACTGTCCTGGTTTCAGCTGGGATAGAGTTAATTGTCTTCCTAGTAGCTGGTACGGTGCTACATTTTGAGTTCAGTATGCGAAGAATGTTGATAACACTGATGTTTTCAGTTGTTGCTCAGTAGTGTTTAGTCTAAAGTCAAGGATTTCCCAGCTTCTCATGCCCAGCCAGCGAGAAGGCTGGAGGGGCACAAGAAGTTAGCACAGGACAGAGCCAGGGCAGCTGACCCAAACTGGCCAACGGGGTATTCCATACCATGTGATGTCATATCTAGTGTATAAACTAGGAGGAGTGGGGGCAGGGGATCGCTGCTCAGGGACTAACTGGGTGTGGATCAGTGGGTGGTGAGCAATTGCACTGCACATCATTTGTACATTCCAATCCTTTTATTATTACTGTTGTCATTTTATTAGTGTTATCATTATCATTATTAGTTTCTTCTTTTCTGTTCTATTAAACCATTCTTATCTCAACCCACAAGTTTTACTTCTTTTACTGATTTTCTCCCCCATCCCACTGCGGGGCGGGGGAGTGAGTGAGCGGCTGCATGGTGCTTAGTTGCTGGCTGGGGTTA
Source organism: Harpia harpyja (assembly GCF_026419915.1). NCBI lineage: Eukaryota > Metazoa > Chordata > Aves > Accipitriformes > Accipitridae > Harpia > Harpia harpyja. Next base: position 245,618 of record NC_068969.1, read on the forward strand.
AACCACGACAATCGCAAACAAGGAGCCAGGAAGTCACATCAGCAAACTCAGGGTAAGAATCAGGTCTGGAGATTGTAACCAGCATCAGCCATCAGTCCAGTGAGCACCCAGCAAACCTGAGCTGACAATTCATTTCCAGTCAAGCCAATGGGACAGGACTGGTGTCAGGAATGAGGAGATACAAGACTTGCCACAGACTGAGCTGCAACATAGCTCCTGTGTAGCACAGATGGGAGCCAAGGACAAGATTCGCAGTTAAAAGCATTTCCCAAGTGGAGGTAGGGTTATGACCAGGTTTCTTACCAGTTTCTTAATGACGGCTGTTATCAGCAAGCCATCCTTGAGCTCAATTAGAAAGGCGGAAGTGCACTGCAGTCCCTCATAAATGTAACTTTTATCCTACTATGGTGAATATGCACCAACTCCAATAAAATCTCAGCCAAACAGTCATCCAGATCAAGCCATCGTAGCTGTACTGCAGTAAAGAATATTATTGGGCATAACTGGCAAGGTTTTGGTTGGGAAGGGAGGAGGAGGGCTACCAGGGTGACCTCTGAGGAAGGAGATCATGAAGTGCCCTGTGCTGACGATGGCTGAGTCCAGTCAGCGCACCTCCTTTGAACAAGAGGAGTTTGTGGCACTTCTGTGACAACGTATTTAGGAAAGAGAAGTAAACACCCAGAAAAAGGGATAGCAAGGTCAGAGCCGTAGGACGTGCTCCATGGAAGAGCAGATGCAGCCCAAAGGGACTGTGGCCTATGAATAAGACCATGCCAGAAAAGGTACTTCCCCAAAGGGACTGTGAACCATAGAGAACCCATTCTGAAGCAAAGGAAACAAGCAAGAAGAAAGAATTAGCAGAAGAAAAGTTTAAGGAATAAGGAGTGGCCAAAAGAAACGGCTGTGCACTAAGTACAACCTCCCATGCTGCTACCACCACGTCAAAGGAAATAACTGTAACCTGTGATGATAACAAGGTGAGTGGAGACTGGAAAGTGGGAGGAGAGGTGTCAGTGACATCACATGCACCCACACAAGCCGGAGGCCGGCTAATGGCCTATCAGCTGCTCAGCAAGAAGTGACCAACAATCACCTTAGGGGGGACCGTGAGGACAAATGGCCACCTTATAGGACTGCGTGGACAAAAGCCCCCCTGCCCCTTCCCTCACTGGCTGCCCCATGGCTGCGCTCTGCCATTCCACCAGCCAAACACTCTCCTCTGGCCCCAGCACTGGTGGCCCTGCCAGGAGGGATGTGGACATTGTGGTGGCATGGCCAGACATCCCCTGGGTGATGCTCAGGTGAGCTGCTGGGGAAGTTGGTACATTTCTGGGCCCACCAGGCCACCGCAGCATCCCTACTTCTCTGTAGGACAGCTCTACGGAAGGGAAGGGGTTTAGTGTCCTTGTCTCCCCATGTCTGACTCATTGTCATGGGATGCTGCAGCTCAGCCTGCAGCAGCCCCATATGGGCCTTCCCCATGTCCCCACCACAGCTGGGGACACATGAGATGAAGACATGGAGCAGGGACACCTCCCCCAGTTGCGCTTGGAGGGGTCACATGGCACCCTGCCACACTGCAGAGGGGACACGTCGGCCCTGGTTGTGTTTGGAGGTTATCAGGGTGCCCCACCTCAAACTTCTCCTTGGCTGTGGTTTCAGTTCTGCCTTCGCCCCCAACGCGGGCACCCCCAGAAAGGGGAACAGAAACTGCAGGGTGAGGGGAGGCGACAGCTGGGGAGAAGCAGTGGGTAGGGGACATTGTGGGGGTGAGGCCAGCTCTGGTCACCCCATTGTCCCTCCAGCACTGGACACTGGTGACAATGGGGACAGAGCAGGCGGATGGCCCCCACCATTCCTGTTCTCACGCCCAGCGGGCACTTGGGGAGGGGGACAGGGTTCCCCACCAAAGGTGGTGGGAAGGAAAGGGGAATGCCAGGCTGCAGCCCAGCCCCAGGCCCTCTCCTGGGGGTATTTACAGGAGAGTTGGAGTTCCCCAGCACTGTGGGGTGCAGGGAAGCAGAGAGGCATCTCCCAGGTCTCATGGCACAGATGGACCTCCATCGAAATGGGGAGGCTGCTCATCCACTGCATGGGCCTCAGGGTGGGAGGACCATGGTCCCATCCCAGTCCCAGCTTGGGGATCCTGCCTGGCCAAGTGCTGCCACACTCCAAGAGTCTGATGACTGTCAGTGGGAACAGTCCCTTCCAGGTCCCACAGTCTGTCTCTCACACTACAGCTGCTCCAGCCCACCTACTTCCTGTGCCCCATGAGGAGCTCCTGGAAGAGCTGCTTCCTCCAGCCCTGCCTGCACCCACCCCTGACCCTACAGCTGTGGGCTAGGCTGGAACTGCTCGTGACCTCCTCCCTGGGAAGCCATTCCCCAGGATCAGGCCAGCAGTGTCAAGGGGTCAGGGGATATCACCAGCTCTTCTCACTCTCACCCCCCAGAGCCATCCATGGCCATGGTCTTCGCCCAGCTCTGCTCCCGCTGGTTTGCCACATCACCATCTTCTACCCATGGGCCATCAGCGTGGCCTCGCTCTGGGACAGACAAGAGGTGACAAAGAGGCATAGGGCCAGTGAAGAGCCTGGGGGCATGGGGAGCCCAGGCATGCGGCCAGGCTGTGGGAACAGGGTTCGCCTCCCCCGCAGGAAAGACAGCCACGTCAGGGCGAACCCGCCCAGTTAAGTAGGCAGCATAGAGCGGATGGAGATGTCTGTGCTACGCAGGGCCAGACATGCTGGGCACAAGTGGTAGTGAGGGACATTCCTGTCAGGGACAGTGGATACAGCCCATGGCCAGGTGGCACCTCCACCTGTAATGGGGGTAGAAAAGAGGGGTCGGGTCACCCACACCGCCCTGATTGCCAAGGTGCTGCCACAGCCATGAGGGACACCTCCTGCAGCCAGTGGGATGGCCTCGTTCCCACCCAAATTCCCCCAGCGCTCACAGCCTTACTCGGGATCCCCCAGACCAGCCCACCCCAAGCGGGAACCTTGGGGCCCTCCCTGAAACCTCAGTGCCAGCCCCATTGGCTGCCAGGGCCACTAGCAGCAACCGAGCTGCCCGGGCAGAGCCACCCTGAGGAGAAGTGCGCGGCCACGTCTCTCATAGCCCCTTGCTCCTGTCGTTGCACCCACTACTGCACAATCGGGGCCTTGCTGCTGGCACCATGCAGCCCCCTCGCTGCTGCCTTCTCCTCCACCTCCACCTTCTCCTCTACCTCCTCCTCCTCTCTGGGACACAGGCAGACCTGGAGGGTAAGTGGGAGCCCTGGCTCATCCACACCTGCTCCAATGCCCCCATGGGACCCCATGGGTGACGGGCTTCCTGCTCCCCACCCGCCCTGGGCACTTGCCTCCTCACCCCTCCTCGTCCCCTGGCTCCAAACCTCCTCTCTGGCAGGGATGCAGCCACCCCAGGGGGGTGCAGGGGGTGAGAGCTGGGGCTGCCAAGGATGCAGGGGGCTTATGGGGGCCTGCAGGTTCCTGCGACCCCAAGGACCCGTCCCTCAGCCCCTCCACTTTCCCCAGCCCTCTCCTCTCACTTCCTTCTCCCCCTGTCGACTCCTGTCTTGTGTAGGGACCTTCACTATCCGGCTGCTCCAGACCTCCATCTTCCAAAATACCTCCTTCGTGGACACGGAGGGCCTGGGCCTGCTGGAAGACATTGAGCTTGGTTCTCTTGATAAGCACACCTGGACCATACGCTTCTACCAGCCCTGGGTGCGCCCAGCCCTGCCCCGCAGTGACTGGGACACCATTGAGAACATGATCAAGATCTATTTGCAGAAGTTCAACCACCTGATCAATAAAGGTGCCATGCAGAAGGATGTGCCCTGTAAGTACCCGGTCTTCTCTGTGTCCCCTCTCTGAACAGCATCTGGGAAGTGGGGAAGGACCAGCAGTGCTGGCACTGCACAAGAGATGCTGACCACGTCCACAGGAAGGCAGTTCCAGCCCCCATGCAACCTCTCTCTCCTTTCTGCCCCTCCAGACCCCTTCGTGGCCCAATGCATGGCAGGCTGTGAGGTCTACCCCAACAGGACCTCCCGGGCCTTTGCCTATGTGGGCTACAATGGCCAGGACTTCCTCAGCTTCAACATGGACAATGCCACCTGGCTCCTTTCCCAAGACACCAAGCTGTCACAGTACGTCCAGGCCGTTCTCCAGAACTATACCGCCTTCACCGAGCTGGTGGAAGTCCTCTTCAATGATACCTGCGTTGATGACATAGAGGTGTTACTGCACTATGGGAAGGCAGCTCTGGAGAGACAAGGTGAGACCACCCTGACCCTGGCACGGCCACCCCAAAGCCCCACACACACTGGGGCCAAGCGGTGCCCCACCGGGGCTCCCCTCACCTCCTTGCTTTCACCCCCCAGAGCCACCCGTTGCCACGGTCTTCGCCCGCATGCCCAAACCAGACCAGCTCCTGCTGGTTTGCCGCGTCACTGGCTTCTACCCACGGCCCATCAGCGTGGCCTGGCTGCAGGATGGCCAGGAGGTGCCGCCAGGCCCAGCGCTCAACACCAGCGCCATCCTGCCCAACGCCGACCTCACCTACCAGCTCCGCAGCATCCTGGCCGTGGCCCCCCACGACGGGCACAGCTACGCTTGCCGCGTGCGCCACCGCAGCCTGGGCACCCGCAGCCTCCTCATCCCATGGGGTAGGTGCCACCCATGGGGACTGGGATGGGGCTCCTGAGCTGCCCTGCCCCATGGGATGGAGCAAAGCTGGGAAAGCTCATGGCAGCCTCTGCTCGTGTTTCTCAGGGAACTCAGAGGAGGTGGTGCTGATCGCAGGGCTCGGGGCAGGGCTGCTGGCAGCTGTTGCCCTGGCTGTCATCTCCGCACTTTGGGTATGGAGACACAGGTGAGGCCCCTTCTGCCCAGTGGAGCAGCAGTGGGAGAGGAGTGGAGGAAATGCCCCAGGGGATTACTGCACTTAGCAGTGAAGCTCCTGCTCCCACCCTGCCAGCTGCTGTCTGCACCCCCACAAGGTCTCTTCCATGGAGTACCCATGAGCCATCCGCCTCTCATTTCAGAAAGCACCAACAGATGGAGGAATCAGAGTCCCGGAACTCCATCCTGAGCAAAGAAGCTTAGCCCAGAAGGGAGCCAACAGCCCCCATTTCCTTCCACCACCCTCACAGGGACAAAGAGTCTACCTTTCTCTGCTTCAGCAAAACTCCAGGTGCTGCCGAGTGTGAGATAAATGTGACTTGGGGATGTAAGGGGAAAAGCTGGGGGGCTCCTGACCCGCTTCAGTTTGCTAAGTAGACAAGGATGCATGTCTGAGACCTCCTCACTTGTTACACACTATCACTTCTTACCTTGTGGCACTGCCCCTTGCACCCACTGAGGCTCTTTAGGGCACCCCAATGCCCAGTGGCAATTTCTCCCAGTTCTGGTACAATAACACATTTATCAGTAGGCGGTAAGCTGTGCCCTTCTACTGTTGCTTTCTAGTATTTTTTCCTAAAAGCTGCCTTTATTAACCATATTCCAGAAATATTTGTGCTGAGACTGAACTCTTCCACCCAGACTAACAGCACCTGGCCAGAAACCGTTTTACAAAGTGCTGAGTAACACTGAAACTCTGATGTAATCTGTACAAGCTGCAGATGTGTATAAAATGAAATTAAAACATGCATGTTTTTACTAAGAATGTGCCTTTCCTTAGGATTTGGATGGCTTTGGGGAGGTTTTTGACCAGCTGCAGGTGGAAGCTGGAGCACCACTGAATTATTGATACTAATTGAAGTAAACCCCAAGGCAAGAAAAAAAAGTAAAAGGGTATTTGTGCATATACAAACACATTCTTACATATTCCATGGAAATAAGCAACTGTGCACATCGGGGTAAAGTGCCCCCAAGCCTCCCAATTAAGGAGAAAAAGTAATCTAATCTCCCATCGGAGACAGAGGAGGTCAGATAGGCATAGGAAGGAATTTAGTTTGTGCTCCCTATCAACCACACACTTGAGCGTGCAGCTTCAAAAGGTTTGGTTTTACAGGACAACTTCCTGGCAAAGTTTCACAGCATAAGACTCTGGCAGCCATATGCAAGCCAACTATTAGCTGAGTCAGAAGAAAACCCAGCTGGCCTGTGGCCATGTCCACCACAATTCTACTGGGGCTGGTTGGTGTGGTGGGCAGGACTGAATTTCCCTGACAGGCAGAGTCACCTGTTGACACTGTGGGGCTCAAGGATCTCGCTGCAGGAGGAGTGATGCTGAGTCTTTCCCAGCCCCTGCTAGCTAGGACACACAGATGAAACTTTTAGCTGCAGGCAGGGCTCACTTCGGGGCTGGGAGCCCGCAACCTCAGCACCAGCAAGGCACACAGGGCATTTCATCCCCCGAACAGAGTGAAACACCCTGCAGCACTCACAGGATGTGGCCGGATGAAGCTCACCCACCAGACCTGGAGAGCAGATGCAGCCGGTGAGCAAACCTGGTAAGAAAAGGTGGTCATGTGCATGACCTCCCAAGAGACCCTACAATAACACACACAAACACCCAGGCATTTCTAGATGTCTTTTCAAGCGTTTCAGCCCAGCCCAGCTGGTGCTGGTGCCCACACACCCAGTGCAGCACCCCGAGGCACTGCAGCCCTGCCTACCCCACCCCAACTCACCCAGGCACAGCTCTGGACTCAGGAGGGGTTACAGACCTCACCTGAGGGGGGACTGCAAGGACCAATGGTCATATGTGGTGGAACTGCAAAGTCCTGCAGTCACCTGGGGAGGAACGGTGAGGACCAGTGGTCACCTGGGAGGACTGCAAGAACCAATGTCACCTGAGGGAACTGTGGGGACTGATGGTAACCTGGGGAGTGACTCTGAGGACCAGTGGTCACCTTAGGAGACTGTGAGGACCAACGGTCACCTGAGAGGACTGTGAGGACCAATGGTCTATGTGGATGACCAGGCCCCTGCCCCCTTTGGTCATTTGCTGACCAAAGGAAGTGACAGTATCAAGGAGAAAGAAGTTGTGATTTCTGCTACAGCAAGTAAGAAAGTGCAAAAAACCAACAAAAACATGAGGACAAGTACATTCAATAGAGATGAGGAAGAGCTAAAGCAGAACTTGTGGTCCATTGCAACAATGGGAGACATCTGGAGAAAATTCAGAGGGGGCTGAACACATCATGAGCACCTGCAAAGTCAGGTGCCTGCTCCTGTTCTATCAGCTACTCAGCCACCAGTGACATCACATGCACCCACACAAGCTGGAGGCTGGCTAATGGCCTATCAGCTGCTCAGCAAGAAGTGACCAACAATCACCTTAGGGGGGACCGTGAGGACAAATGGCCACCTTATAGGACTGCGTGGACAAAAGCTCCCCTGCCCCTTCCCTCACTGGCTGCCCCATGGTTGCGGTCTGCCATTCCACCAGCCAAACACTCTCCTCCGGCCCCAGCACTGGTGGCCCTGCCAGGAGGGATGTGGACATTGTGGTGGCATGGCCAGACATCCCCTGGGTGATGCTCAGGTGAGCTGCTGGGGAAGTTGGTACATTTCTGGGCCCACCAGGCCACCGCAGCATCCCTATCTCTCTGGGGGTATGCTGGTTTTGGCTGGGATAGAGTTAATTTTCTTCGTAGTAGCTTGTATGGGGCTATGTTTTGGATTTGTGCTGGAAGCAGTGTTGATAGTTCAGGGATGTTTTCCTTACTGCTGAGCAGTGCTTATACAGAGTCAATGTCTTTTCTGCTCCTCACCCCACCCCACCAGTGAGCAGGCTGGGGGAGCACAAGAAGTCGGGAGGGGACACAGCCAGGACAGCTGACCCCAACTGACCCAAGGGATATTCCAGACCATAGGATGTCATGCTCAGCAGATACAGCTGGGGGAAGAAGAAGGGAGCTGAAGATGTTTGGAGCGATGGTGTTTGTCTGTTCCGAGTGACGGATCCCTGCTTTCCTGGAGATGGCTGAATACCTGCCTGCTGATGGGAAGTAGTGAATGAATTCCTTGTTTCGTTTTGCTTTACTTATTAAACTGTCTTTATCTCAGCCTGCAAGTTTTCTTTTTTACTCTTCCAATTCCCTCCCCCGTTCCACTGCAGGGGGAGTGAGCAAGTGGCTGTGTGGAGCTTAGGTGCCAGCTGGGGTTAAACCATGACAGTGGGACAGCTCCACAGAAGGGGAGGGGTTCAGTGTTTGGAGGTTACTGGGGCATGCCCCACCTCAAACTTCCCCTCAGCTTTGGTTTCGGTTCTGCCTTCTCCCCCAGGAAAGGGGAACAGAAACTGCAGGGTGAGGGGAGGCGACAGCTGGGGAGAAGCAGTGGGTAGGGGACATTGTGGGGGTGAGGCCAGCTCTGGTCACCCCATTGTCCCTCCAGCACTGGACACTGGTGACAATGGGGACAGAGCAGGCGGATGGCCCCCACCATTCCTGTTCTCACGCCCAGCGGGCACTTGGGGAGGGGGACAGGGTTCCCCACCAAAGGTGGTGGGAAGGAAAGGGGAATGCCAGGCTGCAGCCCAGCCCCAGGCCCTCTCCTGGGGGTATTTAGAGGAGAGCTGGAGCTCCCCAACACTGTTCCTGCAGCCATGGGCCAGGAGGGAACTACTCATCACCTCCTGCCTGGGGAGCCCTGTCCCCGGGGTTAGGCAGGTGGTGCAGGAGGAGCCTGAGCTGGAGGTGCTGGGGGGGACCCAAAGCAGCCCTTCTCCCTGTGCAGGGGCTGAGAGGACAGCGACTCCTTCTCCAGTCAGGGCTGAAACCCAAAAGCCATCGTCACCTTCATGGGAGCTGATGCACCCCACAAGAACAGGGATAGGGGTGAGGTACCATTGGTAGGGAAGGGAAGTCAGGGGGACCCAGCTCGGGTCCTTGAGCACCCGTTTTCTCCTAATGCCATTTCCTGGGCCTCCCTTTCCCTGCCCTCTCCTCCTGGCTGGGCTCTCCCCAGCCCCAGCCTGTCGTGGCACTTCATGCTCAAAACCTTATTTTGGCTTTCCTCCCTCCCACAGGTTCCCAGCCCCCAGCTCGGGACCTCTGGCCCCTCCCCGACACATCCACACTGGTCCCATTGGCGGAGAGCCACGGCCATGACTGCTGGGCTGGGCTGAAGCGTGGGGGACCCCACGGGCTCTTCCTCTTCCCGCAGTCACTGCTGCTGCTGCTTCAGCCTTGCCGCGTGCACCATGCAGCCCCCTCGTCTCCTCCTCTTCCTCTTTCTCCCCCTCCTCCTCCCTGGGATGTGGGCAGACCCAGAGGGTAAGTGGGAGCCCTGGCTCACCCCAACCACTCTCACCCCCCCTGTCAGAAGACCCCCACAGGTTCCTCAGGGGAGTCATGGCCAGGCCACTGTCCCCTCCATGGGGGGATGATCCCCAGCATCAAAAGGGCACCCCCCCACCACGCAGCACCGAAAGGTGCCCTGTCCTTGCTCGCCCTCTCGGTTCCTGCCTCCAGCTCACGGCTTCATGCCTCACCAGCTTCAGCGCAGGGTCCCGGGCACCCAAGCAGAAGTGAGGCCAGGGGTCCCCAGCCAGGCCTGCAGGGAGCCTGTGGGTGCCAGGGGGTTCTCAGCCCCATGTGATGCTGTGGGCCCCTTCCAGCAGCCCCTTGTTTGTTGGGGAGCTGCACCTGCAAGAGGGTGTTTTGGGTGCTGCTGTTGCACAGAGCGTTTCACCACAACTCCATGAGACCTCATGTTTCAGCGGGGGAAGGGAGCAGCAGACATGGGAATACGCGATTGATCTCTGGGCTGGCCTGCTCTCCTGCCCCTGTCAGCGTTTGGTCTCCTTGAGCTCCCAATGTCCGGGAGACTCTAAACCTGGACAAAATGCTCTTTCCTCTCCTCCATTCTCTATGTCCTCTGCACCGTGTGCAGGTCTCCGGAAAATACAGGTCCTGGCACAGGTGCTTCTTCTGGGGGAAGCATCACCCCAAACAAGCACCGAGGTACCCCCCCAACATCTGCTCTGCACAGCAGGCACTGGGCAGAAGGGAGACGGGGAGGGGAGAGTACGAGGTGCCTGAAATCCTGTATGGGAGAGTAACACCATATTGAAAGTAAAATAGAGAAGGAAAAAGAGCAGTGTAGGCCCAGGAAGTTCAGACAGGAAAGCAACCCTGAGTGGGCTGAAGATCATAGAATCATAGACTAGTTTGCATTGGAAGGGACCTTCAAAGGTCATCTAGTCCAACCCCCCTGCAAATGAGCAGGGCCATCTTCAACTAGATCAGGTTGCTCAGAGCCCTCTCCAACCTGACCGTGAATGTTTCCAGGGATGGGGCATCTGCCACCTCTCTGGGCGACCTGTTCCAGTGTTTCACCACTGTCATTGTAAAAATTTTGTCCTTATATCTAGTCTGAATCCCCTGTTTCCCCTCCAGCCCCCCCACTCATCTCCTCTTCCTGCAGCCCTTCCCATCCCCATCCTCTTTCCCAGCAGAGCCACAGGTTTTACAGCTGCTCCAGACCAGTTTTATCACCAACTTCAGCTCTGCTGAGATGTCCGGGGTTGCTCTGCTGGGGGACGTGCCCATCTTTGCACTGGATCCTGCCAACTGGAGCATCCACTTCCACTGGCCCTGGGCCCGCCAGGCCACAGCCGAGGGTGATGCAGAGAAGATCAAATCCCACTCAAAACTCTTTCTGCGCAACATGGTCCGATACGTGCACGAAATGGCCCAGCAGGCGCAACATGACTGTGAGTATGGACACGGCCCCAGCCATAGCCCCAGCCCCTTTCCCCGGGTTCTGGCTGTGCCCTCCTCTCCACCGGGGTGGCATTTGTGTGGTCTCATAGGGTGCAACAGCTCCTGAAAGGGTAATGGGAAATGCTGAGGCTTCTGGGGCACACGGCTAGCAGAGGTGGGGACGGCAGCACACCAAAAACATCCCTCAGGGCTCCTGCCATCTGGCATGGGGGAACCCCTCTGCACACTGGACAGCTGCCACCAAATTTACCGGGGCTGCAGGATCCACACAGCACAGATCAGGGAAAGAGAAAGTTGGGGGCAAATATTTTGGGGGACAAGATTCTGTTTGAGCAACCACCCCATGCTAACTGGCCTCATATTCACTCCAGTCTTCCAAGGAGACTGAGGGCTTGCGGGGTGTCCCAGGGCTTCCTGAAGCACGGTCCCATGCCCTGAGGTCCATTGCACCCCACTGCCCATTACACCCCTGCAGGCACCTCCAGCCACATCCCACCTCATGCCACCCATGTCCCATACACTCATAGGACTTCTTCACCGGCTCTGCCCTTGGCAGATCCATTGGTGGTCCAGATCCGTGCGGGCTGTGTGCTGCACCCCAATAGGACAAGCTGGGGCTTCATGGATGTCGGAGGGGGTGGCAGAGACCTCATAGCTTTTGAGATGGAGAGGCAGCGCTGGGAGCCCCGGCAGCCATCCCCACTAGCTGAGCTTGTCAGCAAGTCCCTCACCAGCAAGAAGGCCATCACAGCGGTCCTGGAGCACCTCCTCTCCATTTCCTGCCAAAGCTACATCCTCACCCTGTGCCGGTACGGGAGGGCTGATCTGGAGAGACAAGGTGAGACCACCCTGACCCTGGCATGGCCACCCCAAAGCCCCACACACACTGGGGCCAAGCGGTGCCCCACCGGGGCTCCCCTCACCTCCTTGCTTTCACCCCCCAGAGCCACCCGTTGCCACGGTCTTCGCCCGCATGCCCAAACCAGACCAGCTCCTGCTGGTTTGCCGCGTCACTGGCTTCTACCCACGGCCCATCAGCGTGGCCTGGCTGCAGGATGGCCAGGAGGTGCCGCCAGGCCCAGCGCTCAACACCAGCGCCATCCTGCCCAACGCCGACCTCACCTACCAGCTCCGCAGCATCCTGGCCGTGGCCCCCCACGACGGGCACAGCTACGCTTGCCGCGTGCGCCACCGCAGCCTGGGCACCCGCAGCCTCCTCATCCCATGGGGTAGGTGCCACCCATGGGGATGGGGCGCAGGGTGCAGATAGCAGCCACTGGCCCTGCAAGGGACAGCTCCTGCCTGGTGCTGCCACACTCACATGGCTGCTCTCTTCTCTCCCTGTTCCAGAAAACCACAGCATAGCTCCAACTGTCGGCATCGCCATCGCAGTGCTGCTCCTCGTGGCCACAGCCTCTGCTGGGGGGGTTTGGTGGTGGAAGCGCAGGTGAGGTCTTCCTCCCACGGTCTGCTCTCACATTTTTGGGCAGATGGGTCAGGCCAGGGGCTGCAGCAGCAGCAGCTCTGCAGGGATGAACTCCCCAGCCCCGAATGCAGCTCACGGTTCCCCCCCATTGCAGGAAAGGTGAAGAGGCCACGTGGGAGATCCAGGAATTCATCATTTGAGGCCTGACTGCCCGCCTGGCAACAAGCTCTCTCGCTACCAGCTCTCCCTGCTCATCTCATGTCCCATCCCTGACCCATCAGCACTGACAGGGGTTTGCTGTGGAAAACCACAGCATTAAACAGCTACGAACCTCCCAAGCCGCATGTGGCTCCTGTGCCTCTCGCCCTCCTTCACCATCATGAGGTCCCCCCAGGAAAGCCCCCACCACACTGCAGAGACCCCACATTGTGGCCAGGAAGCCTCCCTTTTCCTGGACACTGGCTGATCTCCCCTGCCATGTCAGGAGAAGCAATTCCCCTGCCAACCTCTCCCACATCTCTGCATCTCCGTGGCCAGTGTCTGTCCCTGGCAGAAGGGCATGACAACCTGGGACCAGACCAGTGTGGGGCCGCTGAGTGGGATGGGAGTTGGAGCAGGCCACAAACCAGGAAGACATGGAGGGATATGAGCTGTTTCACTGAGGAGAAAAGGGGAGGGGGGACCCAAGTGACAACTCCAATCCCCTGACATGGGGAGGCATTTCAAGCAGGTGCAAAGCTGCTCCAGTTCCAGTGCTGATCTCACCCTCTGTCCAGGATGGTTTTGGGTCTGGATCTCCTACAGTCCTGACTCCTGCCACCATGCCTGACTCGTGCCCCTGTAAAAGCTGGAAGGGTATGGGATAGTCACCCTCCCAATATGCCTGACAGCCATGAAAGAGCTACACTGAGGCTCTGGGGGACTCTGTCTTTGAGCAACATACCCCCAAGAAGCGTGGTGTGGTGGGTTGACCTTGGCTAGCTGCCAGGTGCCCACCAAGCCACTCTATCACTCCCCTTCCTCAACTAGACAAGGGGGAGAAAATACAAGAAAAGGCTCGTGGGTCGAGATAAGGACAGGGAGATTACTCAGCAATTACCATCACGGGCAAAACAGACTCAACTTGGGGAAATTAATTTAATTTATTGCCAAACAAAATCAGAGTAGGATAATGAGAAATAAGAACAAATCTAGAAACACCTTTCCCCTACCTGTCCCTTTTTCCTGGATTCAACTTCACTCTTGAATTCTCTACCTCCTCCACCCAAGTGGCACAGGAGGATGGGGAATGGGGTTTGCTGTCAGTTTATTATGCATTGTCTCTGTCGCTCCTTCCTCCTCACCCTGCTCCAGCATGGGGTCCTACCCACAGGAGACAGTCCTTCATGAAATTCTCCAGCATGGGTCCTTCCCACGGGCTGCAGTCCTTCAGGAACGAACTGCTCGAGCACAGGTCCCCTGTGGGGTCACAAGTCTTGCCAGAAGACTTGCTCCAGTGTAGGCTCCTCTCCTTCAGGCATACCCACCTGCTGTGACATGGGGTCCTCCATGGGCTGCAGGTAGATATCTGCTCCACCGTGGTCCTCCATGGGCTGCAGGGGGACAACCTGCCTCACCATGGTCTTCACCACGGGGTGTACGGGCACCATCTCTCCGCTCTGGTGCCTGGAGCATCTCCTCCTCCTCCTTCTTCACTGACTTTGGTGTCTCTATAGTTGTTTCTCTCACATATTCTCAATTCTCTCTCCCGGTTGCTGTTGCACAGCAGTTTTTACCCCTTCTTAAATACGTTATCACAGAGGCACTACCACCATTGCTGACTAGCTCAGCCTTGGCCAGCGGCGAGTCTGCCTTGGAGCTGGCTGGAACTGGCTCTGTTGGACATGGGGGCAGCTTCTGGCATCTTCTCACAGAAGCCACCCTTGCAGGCCCCCTGCCACCAAAACCTTGCCACGTAAACCCAATACTCTCTGCCAGGGGACTACAGAGTAAACCCCTGGAGGTTACCATGGGGGGAGGTAAAGGCCACCATGGGCCAGGCCCAGCCTACAACTCCTTGGATGTCAGGGTGCTGCTGCAGCCAGGAGGGATGACTTTGCATCCACCCAAACTCCCCTGGTGCTCTCGGCTGCCGGCCAGAGTGCCCCAGCCCAGCCCTCTGCCAGACACACCACTTCCCCCTGGGGAACACACCTGGTCAGGCCCTCCCCAAAACCTCAGCACCAGCCTCATTGGCTACCAGGGCTGCCCCATGACACTGGCTCCACCAGAGCTGCCCAGGCGGATCAGCCCCGGGGAGAAGCGTGCAGTCACGGCTCCTGTGGCCGCTTCTTCTTCCTGCTACGCTTGCTCCTGCACGCTTGCCGCTGGCACCATGCAGCACCTTCGCCTCCTCCTCTTCCTTCTCCTCCTCCTCCCTGGGACGTGGGCAGATCCAGAGGGTAAGTGGGAGCCCTGGCTCAACCCTACCTGCTCCCATCCCTGCACTGCGGGACCCCACAGAGGTGGCAGGGGGTGGGCACAGGCAGGCCACTGTCTCCATCACCAAGGGGCCACCCCCCACCCCACAGCACCCAAAGGTGCCCCATCCCTGCCCACCTGCTCAGGGTTCCCTCCCCACACCACCCTGCCCAGCCCAGCACCTCTGGTGTTGGGGTTCAGATGTCTGAGCAGCCAAGGGGCAAGGGGTTCCTAAGCCAGGCCTGGGGTCCTGGGCTGCCCTCAAAGACACCTTCCTCCTGCAGGAAGCCTGCGGGCAGCAGGGGTTCTCAGCCCCTCATGGCACAACAGTCCTGCACTGGGCTCCAACCCCTTGAGCATGTCCTGGGCACTGCCTGCAGGATCATTTCTCTTGCAATCGAAGGGCCCCGAGATCCTCTGCATTCTCCCCTGTGAAACAACGCTCGAAGGTTCCTCCTGCAGCTATAAGCCTTCATCTGCATCCCCAGCCTGTATTTCCCATTCCAGGGGCAGGTGCTCACCACGCCCTTGCCAGGAGGGCACTCACTGCTCCAAAACAGGCTTCACTCTGCCCTGCTTACTACTGGAGCCCCACTCACCGCTGCAGCATCAAACTCAAGTCTCCTGTCTCCTGTTAGGATTTGGTCTCGAGCACTGTCCGACACCCCCTAAACTGGGGTGAAGTCCTCCTCCCTCCCAGCCCCACACACCCGCCCCAGCCCCTGCACTGTGTGCAGGTCTCCAGTGGATCTGGGTCCTGTCACAGTTGTTCCTTGCTGGGGGAAGCATTGCCCCAAGCCAGCACTGAGGTCCCCCCGCCATTCCCTCCACACGGCTAAGTGACAGCTCCCAGAAGGTCACATTGGGCTGGTGGATGGCTAAAAAAAGGGAATTAGAGGAGAAGCAGGGAGAGGCTCACAGAGGCCATGGAAGAAAACTGCAAACTGAGTGAAACCAGGGGATTTCCCCCACCCTGCCCAGCTGCCCCATCTCGCCCTGCCTGTCCCTGGGGACACTGCAAGCCACCCTTCCTCCCGGGGCCACCCACCAGCACTGGAGCTGGCAGCCCCATGACCTCCTCCTTCATCCTCATGCACCCCAATGCCGCTTCCTCTCCCACCTCTCCCCACAGGCTCTTGTAAACTCCACCTTTTCCAAACCTTCATCTTCCACAATGCCAGCTTTGTGGACATTTCAGCCTGGGCCACCCTGGAGGACATCGTCTTTGCTGCCTTGCAGAAATACACACAGAACATCCTCTACCTCCACCCATGGGTCTACCCAGCCCTGCCTGTAGCAGAGTGGGAAAACCTGAAAAACCTATTCAGGATCTACATGCACAACTTCGTTCTGTCCCTAGCCGGTGATGCCGAGCTGTACCAGACACCCTGTGAGTACCAGGTGCCCAGCACCTCCTCTCCCAAGGCAGAGAGCTGTGAGAAGGAGCTCAGAGCCACCACCAACAGCTTTCCCAGACTGGGGCTGGCAGAAGAGAAGGGAATGGGCCTCATCTTGCACCAGCAAGACCCCCAAACCACCCTGTCCTGTGTGGTGGTCACATGGGGCCATCCTGGTCCCCAGCACAAACCTTGGCCGCATTTAGCTCCACTTACGCCCTCACACCAGCCCCCCCTATTGCTCTACAGGCACCACAAATCCCACCAGAGAAGTCATCTGAGAAAGTGGAGTAGAAAGTCAAAGGGGCCTCTCTGCTCATGTCTGTGGGACAGGACACATGGAGCAAGGACCTAGCCCCACACACTGGTGCAGCACTGGTGACCCAAGGGCAGGGCACCAAGCAGAGTTCCACTGTCCTCCTACTCGCCCACACCCCATGTCCCGTCACTCCCCCAAAGCAGTGCTTCCCGCTTTGCCATGGCTCCCACCCTGCTCTGGGCAGGGGCAGCTCAAGGACAATGAGCTACAGGGCTCAGGACAGGTTTCTCACCTGCAGAGTTTCCACCTGGCATAAAGCAGAGCACTGACATGGGAGAATAGAACAGAACAGAACAGAACAGAACAGAACAGAACAGAACAGAACAGAACAGAATAGAATAGAATAGAATAGAATAGAATAGAATAGAATAGAATAGAATAGAATAGAATAGAATAGAATAGAATAGTTGGAAGGGACCTACAACAATCATCTAGTCCAACTGCCTGACCACTTCAGGGTTGGCCAAAAGTTAAAGCACATTATTAAGGGCATTGCCCAAATGCCTCTTAAACACTGACAGGCTTGGGGTATCAACCACCTCTGTAAAGAGCAATTTCCTAATGTCAAGTCTGAACCTTCCCTGATGCAGCTTTGAACCATTCCCACGCGTCCTATCGCTGGATCCCAGGGAGAAGAGATCAGCACTTTCCTCTCTACTTCCCCTCCTCAGAAAGCTGTAGAGAGCAATGAGGTCGCCCCTCAGCCTCCTTTTCTCCAAACTAGACAAACCCAGAGTCCTCAGCTGCTCCTCATAGGACATGCCTTCTAGCCCTTTCACCAGCTGTGTTGCCCTCCTCTGGACACATTCGAGTACCTTCACATCCTTCTTAAACTGTGGGGCCCAGAACTGCACACAGTACCCCAGGTGAAGCCACACCAACGCTGAATACAGTGGGACAATTCCCTCTCTTGACCGGCTGGTTATACTGCGGTTGATGCACCCCAGGATGCAGTTTGCCCTTTTGGCTGCCAGGGCACACTGCTGGCTCCTATTGAGCCTGCTGTCGACCAGCACCCCAGATACCTTTCTGCAGGGCTGCTCTCCAGCCACTCCTCTCTTAATTTATACTTGTGTCCAGTGTTACTCCATCCCAGGTGCAGAATCTGGCATTTGTTCTTGTTAAATTTCATGCCATTGGTGGTTGCCAAATGCTCAAATATATCCAGATCCTTCTACAAGGCCTCTTGTCCCTCAAGAGAGTCAACAGCACCTCCTAGTTTGGTATCATCAGCAAACTTGCTAATGGTGCATCCAACTCCTACATCCAGATCACTGATCAAAATATTGAACAGCACTGGCCCTAGGATTGAGCCCTGAGGAAAACCACTGGTGAACAGATGCCAGCCAGATGTAGCCCCATTCACTACAACCCTTTGAGCCCTGCCATTCAGCCAGTTCTTCACCCAGTGCACGGTGAACCCACTCACCCCACAAGTTGGACAACTTGGCCAGAAAGATGCTGTGAAGGACAGTATCAAAAGCGTTACTAAAATCCAGAAAAATTACATCCACCACCTTCCCCTCACTCACTAGGTGGATGACCTTATTGTAGAAGGGTATCAAATTAGTTACAGGACTTACCCTTTGTGAACACGTTGACTGTGCCTGATTGCATTGTCCTTTAAATGCCTTTCAGTAGCACCGAGTATGATCTTCTCTATATTTTTTCCAGGTACTGAGGTTAGACTAACAGGTCTGTAGTTTCCTGGTTCTTCCCTCATACACTTCTTGTAAATTGGAATAACGTTGACTAGCTTGCAGTCAGCGGGGACCTCTCCAGACTCCCAAGACCTTTGGTAGATGATCGAGAGGTGTCTTGCCATAACATCCGCTAGCTCCTTCAATACTCTGGGATGAATCGCATCAGGCCCCATGGACTTCTGAACATTAAGCTGATAAAGGTGGTCCCTTACAATCTCAGTGTCCACAAATGGAAAGCCATGGTTCCTGCAGTCGTGGTCCTCTGACTCACAAGACTGGGCAGCCCAAGGTCTATCAGTATTATTAAAGACTGAGGCAAAAAAAGCATTGAATACCTCCACTTTTTCTTCATCCCTATTAGTCAGGTGACCATCTTCAACAAGGATCAGTCCAATGTTTTCTTTAGATCTCCTCTTGCTACTAACATACTTTAAAAAGGCTTTCTTGTTGTCTGACACAACACTGGCCAGTTCCAACCGTAATTGAGCTTTGGCCTTCCGTGTTTTCTCCCTGGGGAGAATGAATTGGGGTGCAGAGGGAAGGGGGAAAGGGATGTCCCCAAAGAAGCAGGTGCCAGGCTGCAATTTTGGGCTCCAGCTCGAGCTGCACTCGTGATGCCTATTGTTCCCCTGCAGACCCCTTTGTATTCCAGTGCGCGACTGGCTGTGACTTGTATCCCAATGGCTCCTATACCAAATTCTACCATCTTGCCTACAACGCCCACAACTTCCTCAGCTTCGACGTGGACAACAGCCACTGGGAGAGGCGAGAGGAGAGTGCACTGGTGGCACAAGTTGAGAGGCAGTTCAACAACTTCACCGGCTTCTCTGTGACCCTGCAGCACCTTCTCAATGCCACCTGTGTTGACCACATGAAGAAATTCATCGAGTACGGGAAGGCATCTCTGGAGAGACTAGGTGAGACCACCCTGACCCTGGCATGGCCACCCCAAAGCCCCACACACACTGGGGCCAAGCGGTGCCCCACCGGGGCTCCCCTCACCTCCTTGCTTTCACCCCCCAGAGCCACCCGTTGCCACGGTCTTCGCCCGCATGCCCAAACCAGACCAGCTCCTGCTGGTTTGCCGCGTCACTGGCTTCTACCCACGGCCCATCAGCGTGGCCTGGCTGCAGGATGGCCAGGAGGTGCCGCCAGGCCCAGCGCTCAACACCAGCGCCATCCTGCCCAACGCCGACCTCACCTACCAGCTCCGCAGCATCCTGGCCGTGGCCCCCCACGACGGGCACAGCTACGCTTGCCGCGTGCGCCACCGCAGCCTGGGCACCCGCAGCCTCCTCATCCCATGGGGTAGGTGCCACCCATGGGGATGGGGCGCAGGGTGCGGGCGGAGGCCTCTGGCCCCACGCAGGTGCCTGGAGGATGGTGGGCCAGGCTCCAGTGGCAGCCCCGGCCATGGCCTCCTGTGCGCCCGCAACCGCTCTCTCTTCTCCAGGCAGCTCCAAGGTAGCTCTCGGTGGCGGCATCACCATCGCGGTGCTGCTGACCATGGCTGCAGCCCTTGCTGGTGCCATCTGGTGCTACAGACGCAGGTGAGGTCTCCTCCTCGCCCAGCTGCACCAGCCCATGGCAGGTGGGAGCTGCCTGGCCAGGACTGCCTGCCCTCGTCCAGCCTCACTCACCTCCTCCTCTCCTGCAGGAGCTGAGAGCACGGGACACACCACGCCAGGGATGCCCCAGGGCCACACTGGCCCCCTGCATCTCCCTGATAATAAATCGCTAATTAACACCCCACACACATGTGGGAACTCCTGGTGTGTCATGCCCAATGCCCACAAGCACGTGGCATCAGGTGGCTCCTGCCCACCCCAGACAGATGGGAAGAGCCCTGATACAGTGCAGGGGCATGCCCACACTCCTCATCCCAGGATGAAACACCAGGACAGCTCCCCAACACCAACAGGGTGTCCCTGGCCCAGGCCCTAGTCCCAGGGAGCACTGGGCTCTCCACAAAGTAGCACTCAGGACTCAGCCAGTGCCAAAGCAGGCTGGGGCAGCGATGCAGCAGGGAGAGGGAGGACCATCTTCCCCTCACCCACCCTTCTGGGGGCACATCAGCACCTCTGCACCAGCTTCCAGTCCCTGGGACCAGGGGATGGTGACAAACAGGCATGGGGCCAGCACATAGCTTGGGGGCATGGGGAGCCCAGGCATGTGGCCGGCTGTGGGAATGGGGTTTCCCTCCCCCGTGGGAAATTCAGCCACACTGGGGCAAACCCGCCCACTTCAGTGCTGGGGGCAGCAGCACAGAGCGGACAGAGATGACTGTGCCACCTAGGGCCGGGTGCTCTGGGCACAAGTGTTGGCAAAGGACATTCCCATCAGGGCCAGGCAGCACACCCACCTGCACCGGGGGTAGCAAAGAGGGGTTCGGACACCTACACCACCCCAGGTGTCAAGGTGCTGCTGTGGCCATGGGGGACCCCACCTGCAGCCAGGGGGATGGCCTTGCTCCCACCTGAATTCCCTCAACGCTTGTGGCCACAGGCAAGGGTGCCCCAGCCCAGTCTTCTCATCCTCCTGCGTGGCCCCATGGGCAAGGAGCTCCCCATTACCTGCCTTCCCAGGCACTCGCGCTCGCACCCCTCCTCATCCCCCTTCCCACCGTGTCCATACCCCATCCTTGTCCCCTTCCCCTACTCCCAACGTCCCTCCCTCTCCCCACACATCCCCAGCCCTGGCACCGGCCCCCTCCTTCACCCCAAACTGCCCGTTCCCTGTTCCCCTTCCCCAGCCCCACCTGTCCCTCCTCTGTCCCCACGTCCCCTTCCTCCTCCCCACACGTCCCCCTGCCCCTACCCTATGGCGCAAGGGCGAGGTGGGGTCCCGGGGACGTTGCCGCGCCCAAGTGCCCCACCAATGGCGACCCGTACTGCACCTGACGTCACCGGGTGCCAGGCAGATCCCTGAACCTGGCCCTCCCCACCGCCAGGCACAGCAGCCCATCTGACCCACCTGGGCCAGACGGCCCTCATGGTGCCCCTGCCCCCACCCTCCCCGTACTGCCATTGACCACGCCACCACCCCTTCAGCAGCGGTGATCCATGCTGCTATTAGCGTCACTGGGCGCCAGGCCGATGTGGGGTGAGCATGGCTGGGGATGGGGGGGGTGGCTGCCTCATACCAGCCCCGGCCTGCGGGGACGCCCCAAGGCTGCCCCAGACCCCCCCCCCCCGGGACCCCTTCCAGCGGCCCCCAGCTCCATCCAAACCGCAGCCCCCCATGCCAAGCACCCCCCCAAGGCTTCCCCCAGTCCCCCCGACCCCCCGACCCCCCAGATGGAGCCCTCAGCCACCCCCAGAACCCAGGGGGACCTGAATGATCCAAGGGGATTTCCCGCCCCAGTCCTCGCCAGGACCATCCTCCCAGGCAGAGCCCATCAGCTGCCAGCTCCAAAGGCCCCTTTCTGGCCCATCCCCTGCCCCGTGTCACCCTGCTGCCACAGCATCACCCCGTGACGCCTGGGGCTCAGGGGTGGCCCTGGCTCCCAGCGCTGGGGGTCCCCAAGCCAGGGCCTGTGAGGCTGTGACACCCCATCCACCCGCGGGGCCGCTCTCCACGTGTTGCCTCCATCCCACACCCCACCGTCCTCTGCCAGACAGGGCTGACGGCAGCAGACATGCACCGCACTGCCTGTGGATCTGCAGGGAGGCCCTCCCTTCGCAAGGAGTCCCTGCTCCTGCATGGGGACGCTTTCCTTCGCTGAGCAGCACAAGGAGGCCAGCCCACTCTGCCTGACCGAGGGGTTCCCCGGCCATTGAGGACAAGCACTGTAGGCACCACGTGGGAGATCCCAGGGGACAGAGGGGAACCATGACAACAACCCCTGAAACAGGTGAGCAGAGCAACAGCAAGAGAAGGTCCATTCAATTCCTCAACCTGGCAGGCACTATCAGCAACGTCTGGTCCCTAGTGCTTGCACGTGTGCTCAGCAATCTTGACTGCATCACTGGCTTCTTCAAGCAAACCTCTGGACAGGTTGCGTGTGCTTTCATAATCCATATGTGATAATTTAAACTTAAGCTTCTTGAAAATGCCCAGCACAAGGTTCTCCAGTGCTTCCAAGAGGATGTCCCAGGAATTCACCTCTCCTGCTGTCACGTGATGAAAAAAATACACTGGAAAAGACTTTAAATTCTCTCCCAAGACCACAGTGCTGCTTTGAACCTTTTCCTGCAGCCCCTGCCACAGTCAAAGGTCTGACGTATGGAGTCAGGCTGTGATGGAGCTGCAGCAGCACCCCCACATGCCACACGTACAAACCAGAGAGAGGAGCCATGAAGCACCCAGGGAACCTCTGGGCCCTCCTGCAGGGACAGTCACTGCGGCAGGGCTGGGGTTGTACCCTCCACATGTCTGGAGGCCATGCTTAGCTCAGGAGTAGCAGCGAGTCTCTAGGACCCTTACATACAGCATCTTTCCCAGCCCAAGAGCGGCAGCAGTGCTCGGGGACCCTTGTACACAGCAGCGTGCCAATCAGCCAGGAGAGCAGTGGGGATCAAGGACATGTGCCCATAGCACCGTGCTTAGCAGCGGTGTTCCACTCGAGCAGCAGCATTCCCACTGACAGTATACCAGCAAGGCGCTAGGATGCAGGCACACAGCTGTGTGCTCAACCAGAGCACTGGTGGAGCTCCTCGGAGCAGTGGCTCCATCCCCAGGAGACTGAAACCCTCACACAAAGCAATATTCCTATCTCTGGGGTAGCACTGGGGACACTGGCTCACAGCAGTGTGCCCAGACACAGTGCACCAGAGGGGCTTGGGGATGCATGCCCTTAGCAGCATTCGTGTCCATCACGGGTGCACCAGCAGGATTCGGAGCCCTCGTACACAGAAGCTCTCCCATCCCTGCCAGACAAGATGGTTTGGGGACCCCGCACAGTATTTTTCTCAACAACCCTGCAATGGCAGGTCTCAGGAAGCCTCGTACATAGCAGTGATCCCATCAGCATGAGCCTGGTGGTGACCAAGGACCTGGGGACTGGCTTGTGCAGGTGCTTGTGACGTCACTTGTGGCTGAGTAGCTCACAGGGCAGGAGCAGAACCTGGCTTGTGCTGCTACTTATGATGTCACTGGTGGGTGAGGAGCTAACAGGGCAGGAGCAGGCCGCTGGCTTGTGTCATGCTTATGAGGTCACTGATGGCTGAGTAGCTGTTAGAGCAGGAGCAGGCATTCGGCTTTTGTAGGTGCCTGTGAGTTCACTGGTGGCTGAGTAGATGATAAGGAAGAGCAAGCCCATGGCTTGTGCTATTTCTTGTAAGCTCACTGGTGCCAGAGTAGCTGATGGGGCAGGAGCAGGCACCTGGCTTGTGCAGGTGCTTGTGAGGTCACTGGTGGCTGAGTAGCTTTGCAGGTTGGGAGAATTGTTGCATCTCTGGTTCCAGTCTGGCCACTTCTGCAGGTGCAGCCGTGGTGCAGGAATCCCACTTTTGATAGCAATGTTCAGGGAATTTTTTATTGTACCACTTGCAGTGAATTAAACATACTTTTGTGCTTAAGTTTAGAAAGATTTAATGAACAATGCATTGGACAGAGTCCTACCATCTTAAGCTGTTCTGTAAGGAACAACTCTGCATTAAAGGTATTTGCGTGCATGTCTCAGCACATGTCATAAGAGAAAGGCCTAATGAATGCAAAAAATACACTGCCTAGGAGGTTCCTGGAGTGTGTGAAAGGTAACTTCCTGACACAGCTGGTGAGTGAGACGACTAGGGAAGGCGCCCCACTGGACCTCTCTGCAAACAGAGAAGGACTTGTGGATCATGTGATGGTTAGAGGCCATCTTGGGCATAGCGATCACAAATGATAGAGTTTTCGATTCTCGGAGAAGTAAGGAAGGGAGGTCAGCAGAACTGCTACCTTGGACTTCTGGAGGGCAGACTTTGGCTTGTTTAGGAGACTGGTTGAGAGAGTCCCTTGCGAGGCAGTCCTGAAGGGCAAAGGAGACCAGGAAGTCTGGACATTCTTCAAGAAGGAAATCCTAAAGGTGCAGGAGCGGGCCATCCCTATGTGCTGAAAGATAAGCTGGCAGGGAAGAATACCGGCCTGGCTGAACAGAGAGCTTTGGCTGGCACTCAGGAAAAAGAAGAGAGTTTATGACCTTTGGAAGAAGGGGCAGGCAACTCAGGAGGACTACAAAGATTTTGTGAGGTTATGCAGTGAGAAAATTAGAAGGGCCAAAGCCCAACTAGAACTTAATTTGGCTACTGCAGTAAAAGACAGTAAAAAATGTTTCTACAAATACATTAACAACAAACGGAGGGCTAAGAAGAATCTTCATCCTTTACTGGATGTGGGGGGAAACATAGTGACAAAGGGTGAGGATAAGGCTGAGGTACTTAATGCCTTCTTTGCCTTAGTCTTTAATAGTAAGACCAGTTGTTCTCGGGGTACCCAGCCCCCTAAGATGGAAGACCAAGATGGGGAGCAGAATGAAGCCCCCATAATCCAAGGGGAAATGGTTAGCGACCTGCTACCCCACCTAGACATACACAGGTCTATGGGGCCGGATGGGATCCACCCAAGGGTACTGAGGGAGCTGGTAGAAATGCTCACCAACCCACTTGCAATCACTTATTAGCAGTCCTGGCTAACTGGGGAGTTCCCAGTTGACTGGAGGTTAGCAAATGTGATGCCCATCTACAAGAAGTACTGGAAGGAGGATCTGGGAACTACAGGCCTATTGTTCTGACTTCAGTGCTAGGGAAGGTTATGGACTAGATCATCTTGAGTGCCATCACACAGCACGTACAGAACAACCAGGTGATCAGGCCCAGTCAGCATGGGTTTATGAAAGGCAGGTCCTGCTTGACCAACCTGATCTCCTTCTATGACCAGGTGACCCACCTAGTGGATGAGGGAAAGGCTGTGGATATTGTTTACTTGGACTTCAGTTAAGCCTTTGACACTGTTTCCCACAGCACTCTCCTGGAGAAACTGGCTGCTTATGGCTTGAACAGGCATACTCTTTGCTGGGTAAAAAACTGGCTGGATGGCTGGGCCCAAAGGGTTGTGGTGAATGGAGTTAAATCCAGCTGGCGATGGGTCACAAGTGGTGTTCCCCAGGGCTCAGTATTGGGGCCAGTTTTGTTTAATAACTTTATCAGTGATCTGGATGAGGGGCTTGAGTGCACCCTCAGTAAGTTTGCAGATGACACCAAGTTGGGCAGGAGTGTTGATCTGCTTGAGGGTAGGAAGGCTCTACAGAGGGATCTGGACTGGCTGGATCGATGGGCTGAGGCCAATTGTATGAGGTTCAACAAGGCTCCGTCCTGGGTCCTGCACTTGGGTCACAACAACCCCATGCAACGCTACAGGCTTGGGGAAGAGCAGCTGGAAAGCTGCCCGGCACAAAAGGACCTGGGGGTGTTAGTCAACAGCCAGCAGAACATGAGCTGGCAGCGTGCTCAGGTGGCCAAGAAGGTCAAGAGCATCCTGGCTTGTGTCAGAAATAGAGTGGCCAGCAGGACTAGGGCAGGGATTGTCCCCCTGTACTGGGCACTGGTGAGACCGCACCTTGAATACTGTGTTCAGTTTTGGGCCCTTCACTACAAAAAAGACATTGAGGTGCTGGAGTGTGTCCAAAGAAGAGCAAGGAAGCTGGTGAAGGGTCTAAAGAACAAGTACTGTGAGGAGCAGCTGAGGGAACTGGCATTGTTCAGCCTGGAGAAAAGGAGGCTGAGGGGAGACCTTATCGCTCTCTACAACTACCTGAAAGGAGGTTGTAGCGAGGTGGGTATCAGTCTCTTCTCCCAAGTAACAAGTGATAGGATGAGAGGAAATGGCCTCAAGTTGCACCAGGGGAGGTTTAGATTAGATATTAGGAAAAATTTCTTCACTGAAAGGATTGTCAAAGCATTGGAACAGACTGCCCAGGCAAGTGGTTGAGTCACCATCCCTGGAGGTATTTCAAAGATGTGTAGATGTGGTGCTTAGGGACATGGTTTAGTGGTGGACTTGGCAGTGTTGGGTTTACAGTTGGACTTGATGATCTTAAGGGTCTTTTCCAACCTAAATGATTCTATGATTCTATGTCAGTCTCAAAATGAGAGCAAGATTCCCTCCTGTAGGCAGCTTCCGGGCTGGAGCCCAATTAGGAGCCTTGGGGGACCCCAGAGCTAACAAGTCACTTTTTTTTTCTGCGGGAAAGATGAAGCCTTTACTTTTCAATTTCTCCTTCACATGAAATTGAACAGAATACTTTCCATCAAGGTCCTCAAAGAGCAAAGTCAATCCATAAAACAGAAAAATATTCTCTTAAATTATTTGACATGCAAAAGGAAAGCTCGAGAGAGCACACAGTGGGTATATTACACTCTGCGGTAACCATGAGAATGGGCAACCAGAGGTTTTATATATGTGTCTGGACACACAGTAACCTGCTCAGCAGGAAGGGATCAATCGGAGCCTCACTGTAGCAACGCTGTGTTTCATGCCATGTGTCACGGTTACTGCATCGCAGCAACCTCTTGTGGTAATTTTAATATTTCTAGCTCTATAGCCAATGGACCTGTGGTGGGTTGACCCTGGCTGGGTGCCAGGTGCCCACCAAAGCCATTCTATCACTCCCCCTCCTCAGCTGGACAGGGGAGAGAAGATATAACAAAGGGCTTGTGGGTGGAGATAAGGACAGGAGAGATCACTCACCAGTTACCGTCATGGCCAAAACAGACTCAACTTGGGGAAAATTAATTCAATCTATTACCAATCAACCAAAGTAGGGTAATGAGAAATAAAACCAAATCTCAGAACACCTTCCCTCCACCCCTCCCTTCTTCCCGGGCACAACTTCACTCCCGGATTCTCTACCTACCCCCCCCCCAGCAGCACAGGGGAACAGGGAATGGGGTTTACGGTCAGTTCATCACACGTTATTTCTGCCACTTCATCCTCCTCAGAGGCAGGACTCATCACACTGTTCCCCAGCTCCAGCGTGGGGTCCCTCCCACAGGAGACATTCCTCCACGAACTTCTCCAACGTGGGTCTTTCCCACGGGCTGCAGTTCTTCATGAACTACTCCAGCATGGGTCCCTTCCATGGTGTGCAGTCCTTCAGGAGCACACTGCTCCAGCGTGGGTCCCCCACGGGGTCACAAGTTCTGCCAGAAAACCTGCTCCATGGGTTCCTCTCTCCACAGATCTGCAGGTTCTGCCAGGAACCTGCTCCAGCGTGGGCTTCCCACAGGGTCACAGCCTCCTTCAGGCACCCACCTGCTCTGGCGTGGGGTCCTCCGCGGGCTGCAGGTGGATATCTGCTCCACCTTGGACCTCCATGGGCTGCAGGGGGACAGCCTGCCTCACCATGGTCTCCACCACAGGCTGCAGGGGAATCCCTGCTCCGGCGCCTGGAGCATCTCCTCCCGCTCCTTCTTCACTGACCTTGGGGTCTGCAGGGTTGTTTCTCTCACATGTTCTCACTCTTCTCTCCGGCTGCCGTTTCTGTGCCTCCTGCAACTTTTTTCCTTCTCTAAATATGTTATCACAGAGGTGCTACCACTATCGCTGATGGGCTTGGCCTTGACCGGTGGTGGGTCCGTCTTAGAGCCGGCTGGCATGGGCTCTGTCGGACACGGGGGAAGCTTCCAGCAGCTTCTTACAGAAGCCACCCCTGTAACCCGCCCCCCCGCTACCAAAAACCTTGCCACACAAAGCCAATACAGGAACATGAGGAATGGTAGAACTGTGTTTAAAACCTCATCGTAAGCAAGTTAATGTAAATAGGAGTCCCTGCCAGGTGAAGGCAAATCTCTCCCTCTCTGTTCCCGATATTGGGATCCTAAAAAACGTAACCTTCACTTCTAATGTTGCCATCTGTGTAAAGACTTGCTCATTAAGAAAACAGACTGTATCAGTTATACTGGCAGCAGCCACAGTGAGCAGTTCATTGGCAGCGTGCAGGGCTCTGTAATCTATTGCTAGTCATCCCTTGCCATTAGGTTTCTTTACCAGCCATGCAGGAGAATTGTAGCAGAAATGAGACTTGACCACGCTTCCCTGTTCTTCCAGCTCTTTTATCAATTCAGGAACAGGATGAATGGCATCAGAAGGTGACTTGTATTGTGGGGTAAAGGGGCAGGACCTGGACCTCATGCCAATGACCTGTTTGCAACAGATTAACAGTCAGGGATGTGTTGATGTGAGGTAAACTGTGGGGCAGAACATGTGGAGCCCCTATTTCCCATTTTCCCCATGAGTCCACCCATGACCGACCCTTCTATACATCCATACCTAACCTGTTGCAGGGACCTAGAAGTAAGGCCAGACTGTCCATTAGATAGAATTAATTTAGCCCTGACCAGTGGGTGGGTGGTGATTTGCCATGATGTCCTGGGTTCGGTTGGGCTAGAGTTAATTTTCACAGGAAGCTGGGAGGGGCACAGCCAGGACAGCTGACCTGAACTAGCCAAGGGGATATTCCATACCATGTGACACCATCCTCAGTATATAACTGAGGAACGAGCTGGAGGGTGGTATCTCAGCAGGGGAAGAGGCGGACTGCCCGGTTCCGGGTGGTGAGCAGTTGCACTGTACATCACTCGTTTTGTATATTCTTTTATTAGTACTATTGTTGTTGTTGTAATTTCTCTCCTTGTGTTGTCCCTGTAAACTGTCCTTATCTCAGCCCACGAGGTTCTATTTTTTTTTTTTCTTTCTCCTTTCTGATTCTCCTCCCCATCCCAGCAGAGGGGGCAGGGAGGAGTGAGCCAGCAGCCTCCTAGTGCTTTGTTGCCGGCTGGGCTGAAACCACAACACATGACCACCTATAAGAGAAACGAATTGCTTGTGAAGTGGAGGCTGTCCTTTGTTACATGTCCTTATCTACCATCAATATTTGGGCTTCTGTGTCAATGAGAAATGTTGTAAATTAACAATAACTAACTGCAACCATCAGCTCAGGTCTGGGAGCATCAGCAGTGGGAGCAGCAGCCCCAAGGATGTCCACTGGATCAAGTCCTGACCCCAGTTTTCCACCTATTGGCAGTCTAGATTCATTGCATGTTGGGGTCCACTTCTGCCTTGGTGAACTGCAAGAACTGGAAGAGGAACCATGCAATGACATGGGACACATAGGCACATCTAGGTTCCCACAGCTGAAGAGGGACATGCGTGACCTTTTTGCCGAGACCTGGCAGCTCTCCACGTACAGAAGGATTCATAATTCATCTGGGCAATCTCCCCAGGGCACAAAAACACTTGGAAGACCTTAGGAGGACCTTAAGTAAAATTGCACATGGGTAAACTCTTGCCACATTGTCAATGTTTATTCCTTCAAGGAAACAGACATCAAGAACTTACCTCCAGGATGCCCCCAGGGCTCAGAACCAGCATCCAGCCAAGAAGCTGGATAAGCACTGCCACACCAATCATCTAGAAGCAAGCACAGATGAGAAGTGTTTCCATTGCATGTTGGGCTCCACGTTCACCTTAGTGAACTGTAGGTACTGGAAGGGAGTCAGGTAACAACATGGGACCCAGACGTAGGTACAGCTTATCAGCCTTTTAGCTGCTTGTGAACAGAGACAGTGGTATCTTTTGGTGTGTGTGTACCCACGCAGTAGGAACAGAACTGTAAGGGTCCCCATGTGAAGCCAGAAAGGTACTTTGAGCCAAAATTACTTTTATGATCATTTACATCTCTTGGTTAGACTCTTTCTGTTTGTTCCAGGCAGCAGGTAAGCACTAAAACTTGCTTGAAAGCTTGCACTAAAGGGCCCAAATGGTGTTATAATTTAAATAGATACTAAGAAACTAATTAATGCTAGTAAGGGCTGCTGATTTAACAGTGGTGAAGATGAAGACTCAGTGCATAGGTTTATTACAAAGTACCCCAAAGTTTTAAACAGCCTTGCTGGAGCACTCTGAGGCCAAGGCCCTGTTTCCTCTTTGCAGTATCTCCACCTTCACAAATCTCATAATAGTGCCTGGGGTGCACTGTTATGCTGGGGTTTATCACCAGTGTCGAGATGGTGAATGTTCATGTAAAAGTTTGTTTTCAACTTCATCAACAGCCCTGCAGAGAGGAGAAACAGCCAACAGGGTGTAGGGAAACCAAGTAACTCTTAGCCCCTGCCCCTCTTGCCCTTGTGTTTGCATTGATTCTGCAACAAGGCAGGAGACATTTTAGGAAAAGTGCAGTGAAAACAGAGCTGGCAGTGCTAATTTCACCCAAGAATGGGACATTCTTGAAGTGGTAAAATGCCTGCTGTTTTATTTTATCTGTGGGAGGATTTTAAGAGTCCATTTGTGCTCTTAGCTGACTGTGCCTTGTTCCCTGACATGGATTTACTGGGATGCTTTGGAGTTGGAGACTCCCTTCTGGCATGCCAAGCCCTAGGGTGGGAGAGAAGCAGCACAACACCCAGTTAACAAACACACAGTGCACTAAAGGAGTTGCAATGCAGTGCTCTAGGACTTGGGTTATTTCCAGAGAAATTAACAAGTCAAATCAAAAGAAAAAAAGGGAAAGGGATGCTCTCAGGGTATTTGAGATAAAGTTCATCAGACCCATTTCATTAAAAATGAACCAGAGTAAGACCAAGTGTGAATTGGCATGATGATTCAACATAATTTATTTCTGGTTTTGAAAACTCCAAAAAGACATCTAAGCAGTTTGTTTCTCTTTCCATATTTCTAAGTAGATGCAAGGTAAGAATAAGTCAGTGACTAAAAAAAAACCAAGCCTCTTATCTTTTTGTACTCTTAAGTAGGAAGTGGGATGTGCTGCATTAATCAAGCCTTGACTGGAAGTCCTGTGTAGGTTGGGTGTGCTGAAGAGGGAGACCTGATAAAGCCCTCCTTTCTCAGGCAATTTTCCCTCTCAGGAATTCTTCATCGAGAAACAGAAACCTTTGATAAGAAACTGTCACAGGGAATATCTTTGATGGGCTCTTACTTCCTATGTACACAGGAATCAAATTGTGATTTGCCAAGGCTTGCTTGAGACAGTTCCTAACTTTGTGGGTACCTAGTGCACTGTAGTAGAACAACGAAATTTTATGGCCCCTAAATATTTTCTACTGTTGTCTGCATTACACCATGCATGTGCTCAGACCATGTATCTAAGTTTTGTCCCATTAGAGTTAGACAAGTCTATTTTTCAACCCTATTGGTCATAGCCTGCTGTCAAGAGCTTTTAGAGTTAATAGAAATTGCAAAGGAGCAGAGGAGTTGCCAGACTATATGTCATCTGCCTCACAACCTGCAAAGCACTGCACTTGTACACCATCTGCCAAGTCAGCTCAGGGGTCCTGATGCCTGGATTTGCCTATGCCACAGTAAATCACAGCAAGCCTTCTAATTATTTGAGGAAACCAAGCATGAACCCTGATTATCTGTTGTCTTTTCTCCCCCTTTCCCTCAATGCTGTGGCACTATCAACCACGCATACAAAGCATCAAGATTAATCCAGTTTTGGGGTGAATCCTTCCTCAGTGCCTATGACCCATCTTGCATGGGGTTATACAAAGGGGTTGTTTGTGCACTGGGAACCATTCAACTGCATGCAGTGGTTTCTCTGTCATCTAGTGTCCAATAAAATATGCTGGTGAGATTAGTCTATTACAGCTGCCAAGTGACATTCAGGGGTTTGGCTTTTTTAAAATGCTTCCTGCACTTGACTTTACCAGCTTATACAATGGGACCAGTATGACTTGCTTGTTTAACATGGACCCTATGACTTAGTAGGATGTTCTAATATCATCTGACTTTGTAATTTTGAAAGTATCACAGCATTACACGGCCTTGTTTGGAGATATTGTAACCTATTATGCTCCTTGTGGCCTAATCAGTAATAGGTCCTTAAGGTACAGAGCCTCTGCCATTGGAGTTGTAATTAATCAATCACATTTTTTAGGTGTGGAGGTCACTAATTCATTTTTTAAAAGGGTAGAAAGGAGGACCCTGGGAACTACTGACCTGTCAGCTTCACCTCTGTGCCTGGGAAGATCATGGAACAGATCCTCCTAGAAGCTATGCTAAGGCACATGGAGGTGAGTCAAGACAGCCAGCATGGCTTCACGAAAGGCATGTCTTGCCTGACCAACCTAGTAGCCTTCTATGATGGAGTGACTACATCAGTGGAGAAGAGAAGAGCTATAGATGTCATCTATCTGGACTTCTGTAAGGTCTTTGACATGGTCCCCCACAACATCCTTCTCTCTAAATTATAGAGATATGGATTTGATGGGTGGACTATTTGGTGGATGAGGAATTGGTTGGATGGCCACATCCAGAGGATAGTCGTCAACGGCTCAATGTCCGGATGGAGATCAGTGATGAGTGGTGTCCCTCAGGGGTCCATATTGGGACCAGTGCTGTTTAATATCTTCATCAATGACACAGGCAGTGGGATCAAGTGCACCCTCAGCAAGTTTGCAGATGACGTCAAGCTGAGTGGTGCGGTTGACACGCCTGAGGGACGTGATGCCATTCAGAGGGACTTTGGAGGACGTGGGCCCATGTGAACATCATGAGGTTCAACAAGGCCGAGTGCAAGGTCCTGCACCTGAATCAGGGCAACCCCCATTATCAGTACAGGCTGGGGGATGAAGGAATTGAGAGCAGCCCTGGCCAGAAGGACTTGGGGGTACTGGTGGATGAAAAGCTGGACATGAGATGGCAATGTGCGCTCGCCGCCCAGAAAGCCAACCATATCCTGGGCTGCATCAAAAGAAGTGTGGCCAGCAGGTCGAGGGAGGGGATTCTGCCCCTCTCTCTGTTCTGGTGAGACCCCACCTGGAGTACTGCGCCCAGTTCTGGAGCCCTCAGCACAGGAAAGACAGGGACCTGTTGGAGCGGGTCCAGAGGGGGGCCATGAAGATGACCAGAGGGATGGAACACCTCTCCTGTGAGGAAAGGCTGTGAGAGAGTTGGGGTTGTTCAGCCTGGAGAAGAAAAGGCTCTGGAGAGACATTATTGCGGCCTTTCAATACTTAAAGGGGGCTTATGAGAAAGATTGGGAAAGACTTTTTAGTAGGGCCTGTTGCGATAGGACAAGGGGTATGGTTTTAAACTGAAAGAGGGTAGATTCAGACTAGATGGAAGGAAGACATTTTTATGATGAGGGTGTTGAAACACTGCAACAGGTTGCCCAGAGAGGTGGCAGATGCCCCAGCCCTGGAAACACTCAAGGTCAGGTTGGACGGGGCTCTGGGCAACCTGATCTACTTGAAGATGACCCTGCTCATTGCAGGGGGATTGGACTAGATGACCTTTAAAGGACCCTTCCAACCCAAACCATTCTATGATTCTATGATTCCATGTGTTTGTGTCTGTCTCTTCACGCAGCACTGTAGCAAGGCTGTTTAACCTAGCCTCAGGCAAACCACTGATGTCAGTGGTTCTAGTGGAGACCTGAGAAAAGAGCCTGAGACTGCTGGTGTTTCAAAGCACTGCACACAGCTGTGAATCCTTATTCAAATATCTGAGATAATTTATTAAAAATGGGATGATATTAGCAACTGCAGAAAGCTATTTTTCCTTCAGCACAGACTTCCATTTTTTCAACTACTATAATGCAAATCAGTGTGACTGAAATAGGAGCCCAAATAATCTGTACCTTGTTCTGTTTTTCTAAGTGTCTGTGATTTCTAGTTAGGTTTTTTGTGCACCACTGCATCTTAGGGTTGGAAAAGGTCAAAGTGATAAAATTTCAGCTGAGTCGGGAGAAACATGAGCTTTAAGAGGGCCTAAATGACACACTTCATGGGGCTAGAGTTGGGTTCTGATCTCCTCCCTCTGCAATAATTTCATACCAGAGACAGAAACCTAAATCAGCATGTGCAAGAGTTCACCTCTTCTGCTACTTAAAAGCATACAGGCAAGCAAATGCAGCACAGATCCTGCAGTGGAGATCCGCAGCAGAGAAATAGCTTGTTGTTCACCTCCTTATGCTTCAGGAGAAAGGTCCAAGATACACAAGGGGAAAGAGTAATGCATGTGCATTGCATGAGAACTGAATGAAGGGCCATAGTTAAAGTGTGCTATTGGGTAGGCACTAGCCAATTTTTGCCAAAATTGTGGTTTTGTCAGATAGGTGATACTAGACATACTGCTAGATGTTTCAGTTCCTTGCTTACCTGTCCTTGATAAGATGCTCTCTCTTAAAATATCAAATCCTTAATATAAACCCAGCAAATGTAATGGATAGGCATTTTTATGATCCATAAAAGGGGTGACTATTTTGCTATCCATGTTTATGCATGCATGCCTTTGAACAACAGAACCTATGGCCAGCTAGATAAAGAAAGGTGCATGCCACATGATAATTACAAAGAGAATCTTCTGCACTATGTAGTTAAATCACTGATGCTTCCCTTTGACCACAGTTCCTGAATTACTAACCTCAACAAAATTTAATTAGAACAACACAACAGCCACAGAACAAGCTTGTCAAAGGGCACGTGGGCATTGTAAAGTGCTGTTCCCCTTCGTGAGTCACAGTCCCTTATAAAACTTGCAAATAACCTTGCAAAGGAACAGCAGTGCTTAAAGATCAGCTTTGCATATCCTAAAAAAAAGGAGTGGTTTATATTATTCAAGTTCTTGTGGCTAATCATATTAATTCAAGCAATGGTTAAGGGCCATTGAGTTAATAATGATGGGTAATCTGCAATTACCATCTTGAATATTCCTCCTTAGAAAGACCTCAATTATGTCTGGTCAACTTCAGAATAACTAACTGAACAAACCTAAACTAAGGACTTGAACTGCTTCAGTCTGTGCCCTTACATAGCAGCATGTCTGCTCTGTAACTAGTGCTGCACTATTTAGGATTAGTCCAGTCCTTCTCCCATTTGGAGCAATTGCATTTGTCACAAATGAATCTGATATTGCTCTAAACAGACAGTGCAATTTAGGATGTTACAGGCAAACAGGGCTCTCTGGAAAGCATGTAGGCTGGCAGGGATGACCAAGACCTTGACATAATAGACAAGATACAAAGAGAAAAGGTATAATATCTTTTTTCTGTCAGGATGTGAGAAATATGTGTTAGCTATGTTAGCTTATGTTCTTAAAACAAATCTATTTCTTGATTTTATTAAAAAGAGACAGAATGAAATTAAATATCAGGCATTCAAAAGGAGTCAGAATTTGCTGTAGTTTTCTATGCTTAGGTGAATAGTTACAATTTAATTCAGCCCATAAAGACTAAGGCTGGAAAAGTGTCTGCTTGAAACAATGGGAATTTTTGATGTGTGTTTCATGGGGGCCAGGATGCCTCCCTGGGGAGGAGGGATGGGGAGATGTTTTGGTTATTTGTATTGCTGTTTGCCCTTTCTCCTTTCTGTTTTTACTTCTAAAGACCTTTAGCAAACAATCAAAATTAAAATGAGAAAAGCTTTAAATAATATAATATTGGAAATAATGGTTTATTTGGTTTAACAGTTTTGTAATTGATAATACAGCAATGCTCTGCATTCAGCAGCCTCACAGAGAATTGGAGCATAAGCATGTAGGGTTTTGGTTAAGCCTTTAAGGGGTTTAGGACATACACTATACAATAAAGGAGACAATACTTAAATGGCCTTATGGACATATGCCAAACACTCAGATTATCTGATGACAAAAACTTGTTACCAGTGAAAGGTACTAGTCCCCAGCCCCTGAGCATGGCCTGCCCGCACATGGGCTTATCAGACACTGGGAATTACTGTGCAGAAGACAGTTGTGTTCAACAGTATTTTCAGTAGCCGGGATATACTGGAAGGTCCTGGGTTTTAAACACTTGAAGTCATGTATTTTTGCTGAGTAATCATAAAAGAATTTTTCAATGTCTGAACGAATGCTGGTGAGCAAGGGAAGAGCCAGATTGAATACTGATAGAGCAGGATGCTAGCTGAATGCATCGCTTGGGCTTAAGACCAGCCTTGTCTGTACCTAGAGGTTGAAGCCAAATAATGGGCAAATACACACTTTGCTAAAGTCTGGAGCTATTTAAAAGTCAATTGATCAGTTCTTCCAGGAAAAAAAGAATAGGTTTGGGGGGGTTGCTTTTGATTTGATCCATTATCTCTCAAACCACTGCTGCTTCTGATCAAGCAGAAATGGGGTCTAAATATGTCACACTACCCAGCTGCTTATAACTTGAGCAAAAGTAAATTAAAAATTGGGGGGGAGCCTTATTATTCACTTTGCTCCGCCATGCTGTCATCACTGGTATGGAAAATGGGTTTGTTCAATTTACACACGCAATTTTTGACAGGCGTAGCAGACAGGAGTTAATGGGGTTTAACTACTGACAATCCTCTTGGCAACTGTCAAGTTCCCTACCCCCAGTTCAGGCCTTCTTACTGGTTCAGGACTCTACTGTGCAGTGTGGATGCCAGTGCCCAATAGTGGTCCTGCCTGTGGGGAGGGCAAGGTGAAACACTGCTGAAATAAAATTCTGAATGACAAAATAGAATATAAAGGGCAAAAGAATAAAAAAAAAATTACGTATTCTGATTTAAAAAAAAAAACTTGGAAAATTGCCTGACTGGAAGCAATTGAGGGACATAAAGTAGTCAAGTAAAAAGCAATTTCAGGTAATCTCTGGAGAGTCCTGCTGGGATGAACTAATTCGGTGTCTCAGTTAATGCAGCAAGCGATGAACAGAGACAGCTGAAAAGCCAGAGCATATTCATTTCAGCTAATTCTATTATAGAAAGGGGAACATGTAGCCTAATCTCCAGCAGGACTGGAAGAGCAGCTGAGGGAACTCATCTGCCCCCATAAGCACCTCCAGAACTTTTTTGGTGTACCCTAATGAAGTAGAGGAGCCCAGGACCAGAGGGAAATCATCAGCAGCTTTGCACTATGTGTCTGTATGCTGGAGCAGAGGTCCTCTCACACAAGTCAGTCAAGAACTGACGATGGAGACACAAAATGACATAAGACTGAGATTAGTAAAGAATGGAAGAGATACAGAGCTATATTAACCAGGTACTTGGTGGCAGATGACTTCCATTTGGTGAATAGTTCTTATTGTAAGTTGGAAGGACAATACTGACATGTACATGTTAGGATTTTCTATGCCAACAGGCACATGGGAAAAGACCTGGGCCTCAGCTTACGTAGCCCCATGAAACCTTTTCCTTCCTACTGCCAAATGTATAGAAGACCTCCAGACATGGAAAGGCAAAATGATTTATAGGTAAGTTTAGAAATACATGCATGAGAGAGAGTAAGAAGTAATACTAACTTTGGAAAGGAAGTGGTGGAATTTTGTTTTCCTTGATTCAAATTTCAAGATAAGGCAAGGAAACAGGAAGAAGATGTTTGTAATTGTCAAGCCTATTTGAAAACACAGAGCCATGCTGCATCACCTTTCTTGGGAAGCTATAGAGACATGATAACATAATCTAACCATTTTGTAAGGTACAGAATGATCAGACCTCTGTGGACCTCATCATCATCACATTATTTCTCTCTTCCTCTCTCTTTCTGTATGCGTATATGTATGTGTATATATAAAAAGAGTGTGTATAAAAATACCCAATTTCATACCAAAGCAAGAAAATCTTCCCATTTGGGTGGGTTATCCTGCAATTCCCACTTTTTTGTGAAACATCTCTTGCTGGCAGGTACGGCAGGCAGAACTCTGAGACACCACGGTACTGGCATGTTTGGGGACTGACACCAGCAAAATAGCTGCTTATGAGCTCAAGGGAAAAACCTTTATTGTAAAACAAATTAACTGATGGATATTATAAACTGAAAAGATTAAAACATACCTGATCTGTGAACCTTTTACCCCTCATTGAAACAATGGTCTCCGAATGCTTTTGAAACTTTCTCACCAGTATTGGTTTATCAGCAGCTGGCTGCAAACCACAAGCCACAGAGCCAGGCACAAGTTCCTTAGAGGTTGGAGGGGGCATTTGCATGGGCATTTGAACTCTGATCCAGCCATACTCTGCAGCTGTACTAATGACCTTGAGAAAGGACAAGACCTAAACACTAATAATTAGGGTTTCCAAGGCCATTGGTTTCTCCCAGATGGTCATTAATCCCCAGAAAATGCATGCTGTGTGTCAGTTGTTAATGCCTAATTAACCCCATTATGGCAATACCTCTGCCATACCTACAGGTTTTCTGTTCCCCCTTAAATGTATAAAAGACCCTGATACTTCTCAATCAAGGCATATGCTTTCCAAGAGGCACAGCAGACTGTAGCCTATCAATTATACTCCAATTACTGGGAAAAAAGATCCCTGTGGAGTATAGATATGTCAGATGACACCTTGTACAGCTGCAGGAAATGCATTAGTCATTTGTCGTGGTTTAACCCCAGCCAGCGACTAAGCACCACGCAGCCGCTCACTCACTCCCCCCCCACCCAGTGGGATGAGGGACTGTCCTGAGTTCAGTTGAGATAGAGTTAATTTTCACAGGAACATGGGAGGGGGCACAGCCAGGACAGCTGACCTGAACTAGCCAAGGAGCTATTCCAGACCATGTGCCATCATGCTCAGTATATAAATGGAGAGAGGGCTAGGGGGGGCTCTCGGCTTTTGGTGGGGGAAGTGGTGGAGCGTCGGGTTCTGGGTGGTGAGCAGTTGCACTGTGCATCACTCGTTTTGTATATTCTTTTATTAGTACCGTTGTTGTTGTTAACTTCTTTTATTATGTGTTATCCCTGTAAATAGTCCTTATCTCAACCCACGAGGTTCTGGTTTTTTTCTTTTCTCCTTTCCGATTCTCCTCCAAATCCCACCGGAGTGGGGCGGGGAGGAGTGAGCAGGCAGCTGCGTGGTCCTTTTTTACCGACTGGGCTGAAACCACAACAGGGACAGAATCAGAAGGAAAAAGGTAAAACCTGTGGGTTGAGATAAGAACAGTTTAATAGAACAGAAAGGAAGAAACTAGTAATGATAATAATAACAATAATAAAATTACAATAATAATAATAATAAAGTATTGGAATATACAAAACAAGTGATGCACAATGCAATTGCTCACCACTTGCTGATCGGCACCCAGTTAGTTCCTGAGCAGCAATCCCCCAGTTTATATGCTGAGCATGACGTCATAGGGTCTGGAATACCCCTTTGGCCAGTTTGGGTCAGCTGCCCTGGCTCTGTCCCCTCCCAACTTCTTGTGCCCCTCCAGCCTTCTTGCTGGCTGGGCGTGAGAAGCTGAAAAATCCTTGACTTTAGTCTAAACATTACTTAGCAACAACTGAAAACGTCAGTGCATTATCAACATTCTTCTCATACCTAGCTCAAAAACATAGCACTATACCACCTACTAGGAAGACAATTAACTCTATCCCAGCTGAAACCAGGACACTTTGAAAAAGAGTGGGTTTTTTTCTCTGACATAGGCTACATATACTGAATAGCATAGAAGATTTTAAGCTTGTTTTTACCTAGCCTGTAGGTCATGAATTTTCCCTGATCTACTTGTTCATCTAAACTTTGAATTAGCTTCAGTGGAACTGGAATTAGGTTTGGAAATTATCTGGCTTAAGTTTAAAACCTCTTCAAGCATACCAGCCCTACCTAAACCCCACCTTAAGATTCCTGGATGAAGTATCTGAGTTCCAAGGCATCACATCCACGGCAACCTACCCTATCAAATCAAACTTTTTGAATTTGGATAGCCAGCTAGAAACGTGAGAGCTTTTCTCCCAGATGCGCCGATCCCCACCATACTGATGCAGACGAATTGAATGCCACCATTTTAAGGAACTTTTTATAAAACGGTGAGAAGTCAAAGACAGCCTGTGGCCCAGACCTTGGTACAAAATAGCACAGATCTGCCAGACTGTCCACTAGATGGAAGTGTTTTCCGGTACAGGATCGCGCCTTGCAAGGACAGAACAGTCACACGGACTTGGGAGGCCACAAAAAGCCATCCCAAAGTCCCTTACTGTCCGCCTTCCCCTGCCACCAGCACGCTCAGCTCCAGAGCACAGCAAGGGGGACCCGCACCACACTTCGGGCACTCGTTTGCCCACGGTTGGCACACTGCGGTCCTTTTGGTCCTGCTATTGTGTTCCAAGACCTGCACAGAGACTCCAGCAGTGCTGTGTGAACAGTGAGGGCAGGGAATGGCAACAGTCAGTGAAAACCAAACAGGCAACAATCTTTTTTTCAGCTTTTCCTGCAGCAGTCATCACCTGAAATCCAAGGGAGAGTTTTCTCCCTTTTGTCTGTTTCTGCCATCCTTTCCCCAATTATTTCTTTATTCCTGCCCTCTTTTTTCCTTCTCTTTCAAAAGACCAAGTACTGTATAAACATTGTGTTCATTATTACAGCCACTTCTGGGAGCTGCACAGTTGCTCCTTCTGTTATAACTGCTCTGTGCTCTCTTGGCATGTTCTGTGTTCCCATACTTAAATTATTTTTCCTTTTTGATAATCCTTCCAGAAAAGCTTGGCTCTTTGAGCAATTGCTCTTACCTTTGTCTCCTTGTTAATAATCTCCACACCCTCTTTTTCCTGCGCTCTTGTCTCAGGTCCGATCATGCTTACCTTCGATTGAGAATGCCCTGAGGTTAGGGAGTATGTGTAATTATGAAAGGGATGATTAAATCCCATTACTCTGAAGAAAATACAGTTAATAATGTTCTTAAGAAGCCAGGTGAATGTGTATTGAATCAATGATGCTATAGGGAGAGGGAAGAATTACTATATGACATTTTTGCCTTTACAAAATCAGTCTCAAATAAAGCTTATTTTTGTCCAAAACCTGGATAAATCCCTTATAATCTTATTCTGTCTTTATTCTAAAAAAAAATAAATCTCCGTGGCAAGCCGCCACATTGGATTCTTTACTACAGAAGAACACCATGTGCTGCTAAAACTGTGCTTGAAACAATAAAATGTAAGTGTCATGATTGGAAAAAAATTATGGGATCAAGAGCCATACCCACGTACAATTGACACCATCATCGGTCTAAGGCAGCCTTCCTGTTATAGCTACTATTTCCTTAGTTATTGGCAGGACAGATGCAACCGTCTGAGAGAGAAGCATTAAGCAATAGGTCAAAAATGTTAGCAAAACAATTTGAAGGTTCACAATGTACTGGTAAAAAAGGCTTGTCCTCATCACAATTGGTGAGGATTAATTTCAGTGACTTTGCACTGAAGTACCTCACACCCATAAACTTTTTTTCCTTGAATTTTTTTTTTTTAAGAACTAAATATTTGGAGGAATCATTTGGCACTTGAACATATGATTAAGCCCATTTATAGTGATGCAAGACCTACTGGCTTTCAACAAAGTAGGTGTGGAGGCATCTCTCTTGCAATGCAGCTGTTTCTCACTCGTCAGGTCTTCCCACTTTCACGCTGCTCTGCTGAGCCCCATATTTTCACCTGCATTCCCTCTGTGATGACAGGTCTTCCTAGGCAGCTGCAGCTTCCCTCTCTGAGTGTTCAGCACCAGGGTTTGTCCTTTCTGACATTTGCTTTCCCACCTTCCAGTACTTTGGATTACCCAGCAGCTTCAGGGACATCTGTCCTGGCAAATGTGGCTGGCAGGTCTCAGGGAGTCAGGAACCACCATCACTCTATGTGTATCTCGAAATAGATAGCATAACAAATACAAGATAGTGGATGACTGGGGTTTAGCTGGAATAACAGTGAGACAAAGAAGTTCTGGCACTGACAACAAGAATGTTAACAACAGCAAAAGAGTTTTAGGAGCGTGTGCAAGGTACCCAGGTACGAAGGGAAATAGGTGAGATCCCACCACCAGCTGCTGCAGTTTGTAGGTTTCCTAATTGCTGCCCAAATTCTTGCACCACCCAATTTGCACAAAAATTGTTGTTTTCTCTCTCTTTTTTTTCTTTTTTCCTACTGTGACATCAGCATAATGAAAAGAGGGGACAGAGAGCAGAGTGGGAAATGGCTGCCATGTCACATGGAGAGACAATCCAGATCCCAGGAGCGCAGAAGCTTTGAAAA
Organism: Harpia harpyja; assembly: GCF_026419915.1. Lineage (NCBI taxonomy): Eukaryota > Metazoa > Chordata > Aves > Accipitriformes > Accipitridae > Harpia > Harpia harpyja. Next base: position 287,526 of record NC_068969.1, read on the forward strand.
CATGACTTTGCCCACATGCACAAGTCCGAAAGGTCTGACTGCATACAGCACAAGGCAGCAATTCCTCCTGTGCTGCCCAAGCAAAGTGCTGAGGATGTCTTTCAAAATCTCACAGTGCTGAGCAGCTGCGGTGATCCTGCAAGAAAGGATGCTGGGGTGGGCAAGCCCTGCTTGCCCAGCCACTCCTGCTGATCCAGTGACAGGGAGACAGAAAACCTGCAGAAAATAAGCGTGCCCTGAGATATTTATATAGCCTAGGTATGGTCACAAAGCAGGGGTCATGCAGTGAAGCATTTGAAGTGGGAATATGAGGAATGTAAACATGCAGGAGAAAGAATATAGCAAGAGTTGAAATAAGGGCTTTGATGACAAAGCTTTTGTAAAGGAGGTTGTGGTCAGCTGCAAGTGTTTCACCTAAAGGTAGGGCTGGGCCTTTTAAAGATTCACTGGACAGGCAGGCAGCATGAAGGAATGGCAGAAAAAAAAACTGAATAGAAGAGGAATTCAGCCCCGCAAGTATAGCTGCATGGGATCAGTCTCACTGGAAACATCATCTATCTGCCAGAAGTGGAGAAGGAGGAAAGGGCAACCTTAGCATCTGTTTCTCAAAATAATCTGGTTCCACTCAGTTTACGTAGACTGTAAATAGTTTAGTAGAGTACAGACTCTTGAAGTAGGAGAACGAGGAGGCCATGGTATAAAGTGTCATTGAGATGTCTCCAAGGGTATCTCACAAACTTCAGTTTTCTAATTGACTTTCTTAGTTCTCACTCTCACCTCAGATCTTCTCATTGGGAAATTACACTGTAACCAAAGCCAGCTGCAGAACTAGGTGGAAAATCTCGGGGAAATCATTCCTTTCTTTTGCTGTTTATTTTATCAGTATTTGGGGAAATGTGGAAGTTTCAGTTCTGTCCAAGCTGAATCACTGGCATAGAAAAATCTGTAACAGTGATGTGCAGACATAAGCTGTCTATAGCCAGCACATACACCCTAGGGAGTTGACAATGTATTTGCTTGTTTACAGAAGCAGTAAAAAAGAGTCTTCATTTCACCCCACAAATGTTTTATTTGCATGGAGAATTTTGGCACATAGTAAGTGTTTGGACCATGTGATAAATACAGCTTATGTTCCCATTTTTATATTTTATTCTAACTTTGCATATAAAAGCCATGGGGTTTACATTTTTTCAATTTGTCTCCTTCTACCTCATCCTTCATTATTTCCTTCAGAGTGACATTGGTTCCCAGGCTGAAGATGTTCATGATTCAATCTCAGCTCTTCTCTAAAGGGAATTAATGCAAGCATCTCTATGCAAATTGCAACCTTCTGGTTGGTATCTTCTAAGTCAGCAGAAGAACTCAAAATACCTAACTACAGTTGCTCTATATGCTAGTTAAAAGTGTGTATGAATCTTCTAAAAGTAGGAACACTCCTGGCTTTGCATCACCTTCTAAGACTTGGGTGGGGAATCCATTCTCCTTTCTCCTTCCTATACTGCCACTTCAGTATTTCCTTTCTGTTTGCTTGTGCTGCAGCGTCAGGGTAACAGCCACAGCCATGTGAGTAATTCAGTTAGGGAATATCCTGGCTTTATTCTCTGGAAAGACGCTGTGGAAAACAAGATATAGAAATTATATGGGCCAGGTTCAGGATAATGCTCTCTTTACTCTGCTCGCGCTTTCCTGTTAGGTCAACAGGCAGTCGAGTTGGCTAGCAAGAGCTGTTGAAGCAAGGTCAGTTGTAAGCCTCCAGCCTGGCGTGCCTCTTTGCTACTGAGCAGAGCTCAGATGTTGTGCACGGGGGCAGATTCGCTTATCTTAGGGGCCAGTTCGGGGTGGTGGGGCGACAGGTTTCTACACAGTGCAAGTAGAAGAAATTAAATGTGTTGCCTGAGGGTGCCTTTAACATGGGCATGTCATCACAGCTGGGCAAATGGTAGAGAGGCCATTGCATGCTAGCAATTCTGCCTGAACAGGGGGCAGGAGCAGCAAAGTGGGAGATGTTACCCAGAGAGGCTGGGAGTAGCTGAACCAAGCTATGGAGACCTGATCTTCCAGTGGGATGTTGGACTGTGTTCCCCCCCCAGGTGCATCCTTCCAACCTGCCCTTCCGTGACGCAGGGCTGGGCTCAGGTCTTGTGCCTGCAGGAGAGGCTGGAGGGGCAGCCTGTGCCCCAGAGACTCTCTGTCTGTCAAAGTCCTCTATCCCTGGACCAGTAAGTCTCCTCCAGCCTGTTCAGATATCTTTGTGCACAGCTGTTCAGTGTGAGTCCTTCAGCTAGTGTTACTCAGGGAGCAATAATCCTTCTTCCAGGGCAGAGCATCTGCACTGTATACACGCAAAGCTCCACAAGAAGCTGTAAAAGTGATGTGTTGTCTGGGGAATTGGAGCAGCAGTTAGCCTCCGTGGGTAGTGCCTGTGCTGGCCCTTTTCTTCTTTCTTTTGTACTTATAGAAGAGAAGAAAATATATTTAGTTCCTGCTGCTGCAATCCATTAACTGCCTTCCACTTCACAGCCGGGTGCTGTTTTCCTTAGGGGAAAGTGATGCAATAAACATGCTTTGAATAATGAAAGCTCTCTACCCTATTAACTGCTTTTTGAGTTACACCTTGGGGAGAGATTTTCAAAGGTACTTCATGAGGTCCAGTTTCTCCCTCCACTTTTGAAATCTTTCTCTCTTACTGTACAGGCTCCAGGAGTGTCTGGGTCACCCAATACAAATAAGAGCAGGGTCTTGGCTTGGGCCAGCTTTCTTCTCAGATAACCTGGCTGCAGTGCTCCAGTGGGTGAGTTGTTCATGAGCACCACCTTGAGTTATTGCTTGACCGTTTACACCAGACCAAAAACGTGGTAGGTAAAAAAAATCTTTTTACAGGGGAAATATGTTGTGCTGTAGAGAAGGGAAGGGAGGTACTTTTCCTTCTCCAGAAAGCAGACAGTCATCCAATTACTAGAGAGAGTAGGGAATATATTATTTGAAGGGTTCAATGAAATTAAATTTTAGTCTTGTCTCTGAAACAACTCAGACTTTTTTTCTTTTATAATACATTTATTGCTGAGAAGCGTATTCTAGAGATTAGAGTAGGAAATTGTGATTTTCTTGGACCTCCTCCTAGTTGAGTGCGTTGCAACTACCTGCCAAAAAGCAGTTTCAAAGCATGTTCTCTGTACCTGGCTTATGGGTGCATGTCCCTATGTTCACTGGATGTACTGTGTATCTGCAGCTCCCACTGACTTTAGTACTACTGAGCATCCAGAGCTGGGGCGGAAATTCCAAACACAAAGCACCCAGAATCCAGAGCCATTCCCAGAAATGAATATATACGTCCATGTGAAAGGTGTTATACTTCACAGTTGTTACATGGCTATCCACATAGATATCAAGCCATATAAATAGTAGTTATCTATATAATACATTCAAATAATCATTATGTAGTTTTGTGAACCAAATGTGAAGCATACCTTTCAGCAAAGCATACCTTTCAGCAGAGCATTTGCTTTCAGGGCTTTTTTACCTGCAGTTTGTATTTCATGAGTCTGACTCACCTTTTTCACAAAACACAAAATGTACTTACCAGCCACTCTCAAAACCAAATTTCCTATGTTGTAAGAGGGACTCTTTCATGGTCTTAAAGAATAACAACCCCTTCCCTATATAGGTACCTTATATGAAAACAGGATGTACAGGACATGCTGTCAAGAGCACAAGAGTTAGTGTCCAAACAATAAAAGGTCAGTCCTGCAGCGACATTTCATTTGGGTGTGCAATATAATAAAAGAAGATACACTGAGTTATACAATTTTCTTTAGGCTGATTTAGTTTTAAGTTAAATGCCATGATGTATGTCAAGTTAATGTGCTTTTATCTGGTTATGTTGAACTGGGAGACAGTATCCCCTTCCTCACTGGACTAGCAATAGTTAAGGAACAAAACAAAACACTTCTCTTGTGGACACACATTTAGCTAACGGTCGCAAGAGCATTCCAGATGCCTTTAGAAGGCCTTGAACAGAATAAACAAGAAGACAAAAAAAGAAAGATGCCAATTAAAAGAACACAGGTGCGCATTCCACGATAAAGGCACGAAGAACCTCAATTTGGCAGTTTATCTTGACCAATTAGACTGAGACAAGTTTCGCATGTTTTAGTTAGTATAACCAATTATGTCTTATGTTTATGCGCGTGTACAGTGTTGATATAACCAATCATTAAGTGTAACTAGGCGCGTGGACAACGCGTGAATAATGTGTGTAACCAATAGTAAAATAGCTAAACGCGTGTACAGATGTAACCAATGTATAAAATGATGTCTGATGCTCTAGTAAAGGGTCTTTGACTATGATCATATTGATCTGTCGTTGAGTCCATTATTATGCTCCCACAATTGGCGCCCGAACAGGGACCACCCGAATTCTGCGCTACATTTGGAGAACGAACGGCAGGATAAGAGGAGGACAGGAGGATCCCGATCGAAACACCGGCTGCCCCGGTTGGTGTGCCCATAGAGGCAGATAAGACAGCGCTGTTGTTTTTTCACCCATCGAGGTGAGGATTCACCTGTAAAGGAGGTGAGGTGAGGACTCGCCCGTAAAGGAGGCGAGCAGTCGGGGGAGGAGATGGGGTCTACGCTTTCCAAAGAAGAAGAAGCAGTAGTTAAGCTCCTCCAACATATACTCTCAAAGAGAGGCATAAAATATGATGAAGCTTGTTTAAAGCGGCTTTTACAATGGAGCAAAGACAGAAACCTTTTAATTAGTGTGGGTACAGCTTTTGAGCTTAGTACTTGGGAAGCTATCGGAACCTCCCTATGGGATGAAATTAGTGACGGGTCTAAAGAAGTTAAAGGTCTTGCAACTTTATGGAAAGTAATTAAGACAACTCTGCAAGAAATGAAAGCAGATCGTAAAGCGGCTGCGGCTGCTTTTGCTGCTCTCTCTCCCACCGCAAGCGAAGGGGAAACGTGGGGAGAAAACCATAATGCAGCGAGAGGGACTTTTGGCTTCCCTGGAGCTTGTCCGCCTGCTCCTGTGCCCTTGACTTCTGCTCCACTCACTGGGACTGCCGATATTAATCAGCCATCTAACAGTTCCCAAGCCTCCCTAACCGTACGCTTAAAGGAAACCCTACAGAATCAGGAAGCGAGTAAAAATCCACCTACGAGAAAACAGCCCCCAGATATCGCCGCTCAACATGAACAAGTTATACCTAGCATATACCCTCCGTTACCTCTGTCTACACCTGGGTCGCCTCAAGAGCATGACGAGGGGCCAGAGCTCACTTTGCAGCAGTTGCAGTCAGTAACAGAAAAGCTGGCACAGCTGGAGGCTGCTGTGAAGCAAGAAAAACCGCCAGCCGTATCCTTTGATGCACACCCCTCCCTTCCCCCCCCCGCCCTCTTCCTCCTCCCCCTCCTTCAAACCCTTTTTTACCTCTGTCCCCTCCTTGTCCTGCACCTATACCTCTGCCTTCTCCACCTCCCAGGGAACCAATCCCCACCTTTCCAGAAACAACGGACCCCCGGAATAAATGGTGGGAAATTATTCGCGATGCCTTAACTGAGGGAGAAATCATAGCAGCTCCCACAGCGTTTCCAGTTATTGCTGGGGCTGGGGGTGGACCTAATCAATGGGTTCCATTTGATTGGAAAATCATAAAAGAAGCAAAGGTTGCAATTGCTCAGTATGGTTTAAAATCTCCTTTTACGCAGGCAGTTTTGTCCCATATATTTTCTGGGTCAACCTTAACTCCACATGACTCGCAAATGCTTGCTAAAACCTTGTTGTTGCCGTCACAACAGTTATATTTTTTTCATAGGTGGCAGGAACTCTGCAATGATGCAGAGGCAGGAAATAGGGGACGTCAACAAAATGATCCCTTATTTCAATGTACTGCTCAAATGCTGATGGGTTCTGGACCATTTTCAAACGCCGCTTGGCAAGCTCAATTTGATACTCAAGTTTTAATGCAATCACAGGAATTGGCATTTAAAGCTCTCCAAAGCATACCCGAGCAAGGAAAGGTTTCTCCTTCCTATGTTAATATTCGGCAGGGAGAATCTGAACCATTTGCTCAGTTTATAGACAGACTGCATACCGCATTGGAATCTCACGCAGATCTTGATAGTAACACGAAGGTTAAGTTGCTTGATCAGTTGGCGTTTGAAAATGCAAATGTGAAAACAAAGCGAGTATTGTGCACGTTACCTCGAGGTGTTACTGTTAGTGAGATGTTAGAAGCTTGCGACCGTATGGGTGAACAAGGGAAAGCTGCTCTTTTTGCTTCTGCATTTGCCGCAGCAGTGAGACCTCTGCTACAAACAAAACGCAGGGAAAGGTCAGGAGGAAAGAAATGTTTTAATTGTGGAAAGCCAGGGCATTTTAAGGCACAATGTAAAGTTTATGGTAAGGTCTTTGGTGAAACACAATGCGATCGATGTGGGAAAAGAGGCCACATGACTAAAGAATGTAAATCAAAGTATCATGTCAGCGGCAGAGTTTTGGGAAACTCCCAACTGAGCGCGAGATCCCTGCGTGCTACAACACAAATACAGGGTGTCTGGACAGCATCCCCTCCGCCACAGCAGGAAGTGCCGGAGTGGACGTGGCAACAGCAGTAGAAGTAACTTTGTTGGACACAAATGTGCATTGCATTCCATCAAATGTGAAAGGACCTCTTGGTCATGGATTATGTGTGATATTGTTGGGGAGATCATCAACATCTCGACAGGGCATTTTTGTCTTACCAGGAGTAATTGATGCTGATTACACTGGTGTGATCATGATCATGGTCCAAACAATAATGCTACCCGTGAATATTGCAAAAGGTGCACGCATAGCGCAGTTAGTTCCGTTTGAATCCCGAGTACCAAAATCTGGCGAACTTTTGCGAGGAGATGCAGGATTTGGATCCTCTGGTTCACCTGCAGTGCTATTGGCCTTAAATATTCAAAAGTCAAAACCAGAGGAGACAGTGAGAATTATGGGACCAAAAAACGAAACCATTGTTTTAAAAATGATCATTGATACGGGAGCAGACGTTACCGTAATTCCCAGAAGTAAATGGCCTAATGAATGGCAGCTAATTCACACCACTGAAGGGATTTATGGAATTGGTGGGATGAAATCCACTAGTGTGAGCAAAAAGCATTTAAATTTCTGTTTTTCTGATGGCTCCGAGGTGAAAACATGACCATATGTTTTGAACGTTCCCATCGCATTGATTGGGCGAGACATCTTGAGTCAGCTGGGTGCGAGGCTGACAACTCAGGGTTTTTAATCGCGGCCATTGAAGGACAGCCAATCCTAAAACTGAGATGGAAAACTGAAACACCGGTATGGGTTGATCAATGGCCGCTCAATGCAGAAAAACTGCCCAAGATTCAAGAGTTAGTACAAGAACAGCTAGAGGCAGGACATATAGTTCCCTCTACTAGCCCATGGAATACCCCAATTTTTACCATCCCAAAGAAAAATGGGAAATGGCGTTTGTTGCACGATCTGCATGCGATCAATGCAGTAATGCATGATATGGGAGCCTTACAACCTGGATTGCCCTCCCCGGTAATAATTCCAGTAGATTGGAACATTTTGATTATTGATCTGAAAGATTGGTTTTTTACTATACCATTACACCCTGAAGTTCAAGAGAAGTTTGCTTTTACAGTACCATCAATAAATAAGGCAGAGCCTGCACGACGGTATCAATGGACAGTTTTACCACAGGGAATGAAAAACTCTCCCACCATGTGTCAACATTTTGTTGCTTGGGCTTTGAAACCAATCAGAGAAAGATTTGCTCAATTTCTGATCTATCACTATATGGATGATATATTGATTGCAGGGAAAAATATGAATTCTGATCAAGTCCTCAAGGAATTATTAATACCATGTTTGGAGAAAAAGGGACTTAAAGTAGCCCCTGAGAAAATACAAGAAAGTTCTCCCTGGAACTACCTTGGTTGGATTATCACTGCCACTCAGGTTAGGCCGCAGAAAATAACGTTAAAAACGGACATCGCTACATTAAATGATGCTCAGAAACTAGTAGGTGACATTCAATGGATAAGAAATTTGTGTGGGGTTTCAAATGAGGACTTAGCACCATTATTGCCGCTTTTATCTACTAGCACTAACGCAAATGACAAGCGACAGTTGTCCATAGAGCAGACAGAAGCCTTACAATGTATCATGGATAAAATCCTGAATTCTAAGGCGGCACGATATGACCCTGACCTATTGATAAAGCTGATAGTTATAAATGGCGAGTAGAGTAGTGATCATCCATTTGCATTATTAGCACAATGGGATCCAGCACTGAAAGATCCTTTGCGAATTTTAGAATGGATATTTCTAGCTTTTAGACCAAAGAAGTCGATATTAAGTCGACTTGAGTTGTTGTCTCAACTAATCATGAAAGGAAGATCTAGACTAACAGAAATAGCAGGACATGAACCTTGCCTTATCATAATCCCGTTAGTACAAGCCTATTTAGAATGGGTAATGAGACACTCCCAGGATATGCAGATTGCTTTAGCAGGATACCATGGCAAAATTGTGAATACCTACCCCACACATAAATTGTTTTCCTTTCTGCATGGAAACAGTTTTGAGTCTTTTCCAATTAGATCTGAAACACCAGTACAAGGGCTTACAGTATTCACAGATGCCAGCAAGAATAACAGAAAGGCCGCAGTTACATGGAAGAAGGATGGTAAATGGCAAGACCACATCATACAGGGTCAGGAAAAGGACTCCTTACAGACATTAGAACTCAAAGCTGTAGTTTGGGTCTTTTCACAATGGACAGAAGTACCATTAAACATAGTGTCTGATTCTCTTTATGTTGTGGGAGTAGTTCAAAGGTTGGAACATGCAGTTCTAAAAGAATTAAAAAATGTTGTCCTGTCGGGTCTTTTCCGTGAACTTTTGTCGTTGTTGAATCAACGCAATGTAGCGTATTTTATTACACACATTCGCAGTCATTCTGGACTACAAGGAGGCCTAGCGCAAGGAAACGAACGAGCCGACATGCTAGCAGCCCCATTGTGGACAGGACCACCAGTGAATAGTTTTGAACAAGCCCGACTATCACATGCCTTTTTCCACCAAAGTGCAAAGGTGCTTTCTCGTCAATTTGCTATTTCATTAGCAGATGCACAAGGCATAGTACAATCTTGTCCTGATTGCCAACAGATTGGTTTTGGCATTGGCTTAGGAGTAAATCCTCGAGGCTTGCGGCCTCTTCAATTATGGCAAATGGATGTCACTCATATTCCTGAGTTTGGCAGGCTAAAGTATTTACACATATCCATAGATACTTTTTCTTCGGTTATTTGGGCCACGCCATTGACAGGTGAATCAGCAAAATGTGTGAAAAAACACCTAAGAGGATGTTTTGCGATTATGGGTGTTCCTCAAGCCATAAAAACAGATAACGGACCTGCGTACACTTCTCATACCTTGGCAGAGTTTTGTCAGCAGTGGGGGGTTCGACACCACACAGGCATTTCACACTCTCCAACAGGTCAAGCTATTATCAAAAGGGCACATCAGGTAATTAAAGGACTGTTAGCTAAACAAAAACCGGGGGAAATAGGTCTCTCCCCACAAGAAAGAATTTGGAAAGTTTTATATGTACTCAATTTTTTGCGGTTGGCAGGCAACGCCGATAACCCTCCCATGGTAATTCATAGCAGTGCCTTGAGCAATGATTTATCCACAGTAAAAACAACAGCAATTAAAGTAATGTATAAGGATTTGAACACAGGACAGTGGATGGGCCCAGCAGAAGTACAAGTAACCGGTAGAGGATATATGTGTGTCATTACAGATTCTGGACCAAAGTGGGTACCAGCTTGCTGGGTAAAACCGTGGAAAGCTTCTGCCACTGTGAATGGGAGGAACACCACAACAGATGACCCAGGGGATAAGGGAGACAACGAGAGCTATTGTGTATTTTATTAGGTATAATGTTGCTTTTACTGTGTTTAATGAATTGTGGTCATAGATCTTGTAGGTCGCCTTGGCCAACATAACAGGTCAAGATTCTCTGTGCATTGCAACCACATCACAAAGCCCATGAACCAATAGACAAGATGGCTATGACTTGTGCAGCGCGCCTGGCCAGCGAGCACATGCATCATAGGCTCCCCATGTTGCAACCGAGGCGGATTTTGGCACACGCTGGCCACGTGTGCTGAAATCCGTTCCTCTGCAAATATATAAATACTGGGATTTTCCGAAGAGCATCGGGCTGGTGTACGGCAAGGCCATTGTTGCCTCTGTGGGGACGCCCACGTAAAGCTGGCACCTACCGATTGCTGGGCTGAGTTTGCGGAGCAAGACGGCACAAGAATGTACAGATGGTCCATCTTCCTCACAGTCCTCGGATGGACGTAGTCATGGATACTGCCGCAAGCCAAAGAAAACATCTGGATGACCCTGGCTGACGTGACCGGACAAGATTGCTTATGCCTCCGTACAGCAACACCAAGAAATCCCTTTTTCAAAGGTTTAATAGGGGGTTCCACTGGCATCAACGGAGTTTAAGAACTTATTGATGGAGACCCCTGTGCAGCAGGTCATGGACTCAATGGATGGGAATACCTGGTTTCCACAGATCAGGCATTCACCCTCATTGCCACCCCAGGAATCACAAATTCTGGGGTCCCTGAATACAGATTGGTGTAGTATTATCTGATTTACTGTTAGATGTAGATAGTATTAGACACACAACCTTACAAAATAGAGCTGCTCTTAAATCATTAATTAAGATAGTTTTGATTTATCTCGTACTGGTTTTTTTGTATTTTAATTTGTGTGCCTTGTATGTTGCAATGTGTTTAAAAATTAATTGATAGATCAAGTAAGGCTGTGTTAATTGACGAAAAACAAAAAAGGGGGAATTGTGGACACATATTTAGCTAACAGTCGCAAGAGCGTTCCAGATGCCTTTAGAAGGCCTTGAACAGAATAAACAAGACGACAAAAAAAAGAAAGATGCCAATTAAAAGAACACAGGTGCGCATTCCACGATAAAGGGAACTTGGCACGAAGAACCTCAATTCGGCAGTTTATCTTGACCAATTAGACTGAGACAAGTTTCGCATGTTTTAGTTAGTATAACCAATTATGTCTTATGTTTATGCGCGTGTACAGTGTTGATATAACCAATCATTAAGTGTAACTAGGCGCGTGGACAACGCGTGAATAATGTGTGTAACCAATAGTAAAATAGCTAAACGCGTGTACAGATGTAACCAATGTATAAAATGATGTCTGATGCTCTAGTAAAGGGTCTTTGACTATGATCATATTGATCTGTCGTTGAGCCCATTATTATGCTCCCGCACTGTCTAGCCATGCTCACTCCTGCATAATCATGCAGACACTTAGGTAAGGAATTTTACTCATGTCAGTAAGATGTTTGAAGTTATTCAAATACAGAACCGTTTGCAGAAATTGACCTGTGGTTTGCCTATCAGTGTTGCAGTTTGAGACAGATACTTCTGGTCAAAATGCTGCTTTCTTTGGTCCTAGCTTGGGCCTCATTTCTGACATGTCCTTATTCCTAAATACATGTTCAAAGCCCAACTTGATGATTCCAGTTGGTTTATTTAATTTTTCTTAATGTTTATTTCTTTGTACTGAATTATACTGTTGTTATGGGTTTGTGTGGCGCGTGGTATTTTGGTAGCAGGGGAGGGTCCGCAGGGCCGGCTCCTGCTGGAAGCTGCTGGAAGCTCCCCCGGCTCCGAGCCGGACCCGCCGCTGGCCCAGGCCGAGCCCGTCAGCGACGGCGGTAGCGCCGCTGGGAGAGCGGAGTTCGGGGGGGGAACCAGTAGGAGGAGGGGGATTGGAACGTGAGAGGAACCCCTCTGCGGGTACCGAGGTCAGGGAGGAAGGAGGGGCAGGAGGTGCGCCTGAGGAGGGGATGCCCCCGCAGCCCGCGGTGAGGCGGCAGGCTGTCCCCCCCAGCCCAGGGAGGGGAGCGGGGGAGCGGAGGCCCCCCAGGATGGCCGTGACTCCGTGGGAAAGCCCGCGCTGGAGCAGTTTGTGACTGAAGATCGGCCCGCCGAAAGGACCCACGCCAGGGAAGTTTGTGAGGAACGGCAGCCCGCAGAAAGGACTCACGTTGGAGAAGTCGGTGGAGGACTGTCTCCCACAGGAGGGACCCCACGGCGGAGCAGGGGCCGAGCGCGGAGTCCTCCTCCCCCTGAGGAGGAAGGAGCGGCAGAGACAAGGGGTGAGGAACCGACCCCAGCCCCCGTCCCCTGCTCCCCTGGGGAGAGAGAACCGGGAGTGGGGCTGAGGCGGGAAGGTGTTCTCAGGTTGGGTTTTACTTCCTAATGTCCTTGGTTTGATTTGATTGGTAGCAAATTAAGTTGATTTTGTTTCTTCCCCAAGTTGAGCCTGTCTTTTGCCCGTGCCCACAAGTGGGGAGTGATCCCTCCCTGTCCTTGTCTCGACCCATGAGCCTGCCTTTACATTTTCTGCTCATCCCACCGTGGCCGGGGGGGGGAGGAGCGAGCGAGTGGCTGCGTGGTGCTTTGTTACCGGCTGGGCTGAAACCACCACGACAACTGTCAAGCACTGGAACAGGCTGCCCAGGGAAGTGGTTGAGTCACCATCCCTGGAGGTATTTAAAAGACCTGTAGATATGGCGCTTAGAGATATGGTTTAGTGGTGGGCTTAGCAGTGTTAGGTTTACGGTTGGACTCGATGATCTTAAGGGTCTTTTCCAACCTAAATGATTCTATACCTAGAATAAATTGTGATTTTAAAGATGCTACATAGCAGTACATAATCAGCTGGCTAAGTAAAATATTTGGTTTACTCTTCTCTCCATAAGAATGTCTTCAGGAAGCAATGTGACATCACTTGCCTATTTGCAAAAGGTTTACAGGAGTAGGAGTTTAGTGCTAGCAGGTAAAGACAAGGCTGATGGATTTAGAAAAGTTGTGAGTGGCACTGCACTATGCCAGGGACCATGTACCTTTGGGACAAAGAGGAGGTTTCCAGGTGACCAAAACCTGGTCCCTTGTGCTGAGCTGAGCAGGGGAAGACAGGAAGCAAGAAGAGCTCGGGAAGATGGGAAAGAAACAGAGGTTGCAAGAGCAAAACATATGGGTGAAATACTGACAAATGCTGTACTCTTAAAAACTGCTAGCCACAATGACATAAAAAATACAGCTAGTTTCAGTGAAGTGACAAAAGTGGAGTATCTTTTTGAAGTGTGACAGATCTGGGATATATATGGGATATCTGTGTAGAAGGTATGCTTTGATGGAAACAGGAGAATGCTGGTTATGTTCTTGTCATGATATGTGATGTGGGTTTTCATTTGTGGTAGCACTTTGTCAGTGGACCTTCTCATTGTAATGATGGGATATAATTACCATATAATTTGCATTCATTACTGCCTATAAGAATTGCCAGTATTCCAGTCAAGAATAGGACCATTAACATTTCTTTTATTTGTGCTACATGTTGAATGATGTTGCCTGTATAATAGTGTGAATTTCTTCATGTGATAGAGGGTTGCGGTTCTTTGGATGTGGTTTCACATCAGGCTATCTCTGGCTCCCAGCTCTTCCCCTCCAAGTACAAATCTTTTTCCAGATATGTTGATGAAAAATGTAGCTTATGCTTTGGCCAGCCTATAGTCTTTCCTGACAGAAGAAGAAAACAAAAGTCTAATTCTATTTTTGCCAATAATTTTCTTTTTTTATGTTACTAACAGCCCTAGTTAGCCACCAAAAGAAATGGGGCATGTGCTAAGAAGGAAGCGCACCTCTTCCCTTGCACGTCCTAGTCTGGTGGGCTGGCACTATGAATGGAGGCATCTAGTCCCACAGACATGGCTTAGGAAAAGCTGTGGCATGTCTGCTTTTATCTTTCTATGGAATTAATTATGTTTCTAGCAGCAAAGAATTTGACTGCTGGGTATAAGCACATGCTTCTGAAGTGCTGCACCTCTGTTTTTTTATCAGTGTAAATGTAGGCTCATTCTTGTTTTTTAAGCAAGTCGCTTTATAGAAGGGACCTGACTCTTGCTATGTACCAGTAGTATCTCCAGTGAAGACAGTACAGCTGTATTTGTCTATAGCTAGTGTGAATAGATGCCTGCTACGCAGCTTGTGAGTATACACCCTGCAGCAATACACCCCTGCTTCTTCTTTGTAGATACACAAAACCTGCTTTGGAAAATAACTCAGACATATAAAACTGCAGTAGCTACAGAAAGGACCCCATTAAGGTCTAGTGGTTTAAATGGTTACATTTAACAAGGTGCAATTAACTTGGCGCCCTGTTTCCTTGTTTTCCTGAACCCTCCCATGGGGGCTCTGAACTGAGCAGTGAGGCATTTTATTGTATTGTAATTGTGGATTTTATAATGTCCAGTGAAAACACTGCCCGTATCAACACATTAGTTATCCCTTTTTATACATCTAATGTTTTTTTAGTCACCTGGGATTGCCTTCTTTGGGATTTTGGGTTTTGGTTTGGGGTTTTTTATTTTTGATAGCAGGTATTTTTAATCAGTTGTGGAAGGGCAGCATTATCTGAAGGCCAGAGCAGAGGGATAGACATCAAAGGACAAAGACTAAGGTGTAAGTCTATTTCTAACCAGATGTATAAAATAGGAGCCTACTGTTACAATCTTAAATCCACACAGTAATATTTCCAAGTGCTAACATTGAGCCCTGCCTCAGTTACCAGCTGCTGACATTGACCACAATGATACATTTTGCTTTCATAAAATAGTTTAATTGGGAATAATAAGAATTTAATAGGAATTCAAGTTATTAGTAACTAATACAGGGATTATAGCATATGTCAGCGAAATCTGTGAATTCCCAAAAAGTGGAAATAACATTCTCCAAAAACCAGTGCCTTTCTGTTCCATAGCTCATTGGTTCAGTGCTAAAAGCATAGACGTTCAGCTGGGTTCTGGATCACACCCTGTTTCCTTTACCATACCTCTATCAGTGAGCTGGCTGGCTGGCATCTTTGCCCCTGCAGGCTGTGACCTGTCTGTGTGCTTGTACTTCTTCCCAAAATGCAGTAACTTTGCTTCGCTACCAGCCTACGCAGCTTGACCAGCCTTCTGATTTTCCTTTATTTAAACCTGATGCTCTTGTCATTGAGGGCCCTTATATTTATATAACAGAGGAAAATAACAATGAGCTCAGACCCACTGTGAATTATTTAGTTTATTAGCTTTTAAATTAATTATTTAGTTGATTAGTTTTTAAATTAATGAAATTAACATCACAAGGTTTGGGGGGGGGGTTAAGTTTTTCCTTAATCTAATCTAGAAATTGGCACTGAGGAATACTATGTTTAGAACAGGGCAAAATTAGTAGAGAAGGACTAACAGCTATTTCTCACCTCATTGAGCTACTTAGCAGTGCAATGGGCATGTGAATGCATCAGCAAGAGATGTAATTTACAGTTTGGCTTCCCTTATGTGGGGAAAATGCTCTCTATTTTAAACTTATGTGTCATCTATTGAGTGACATTAAGTCATTCAAAATAGATCAAATTCTGGCCCAGAGGTGAGGTGCCACAAAAGTGTGCTTGCTTGGAAGTAGAAACTTTTGAATGTGACTTTTACAGGAGCCTTGTCTTGAATCAAAAGCAGATCTGATGCACTTCCCAGAGGCTTGCTTTATATTAGGAAAACCAGCATTGCCAGGAATATGTTCTAGCAGTGAGGAAATCATCTGACTGCAGAAATGCTGCCTTGCTGTTTCTCCGAGATGAGCTCTTCAGCAAAAATGATGGAGGAGGACGTGCCAGCAGCATCCTGGGACTCAGGCACGTCACAGGGGTTTGCAGAGACACTCTTCAAAGGCACCAAAGCTGCTGTGTCCTATTGGTGTTATTAGAGCATCCTCTCTGGGGCCAAAACACTGACCACTGATTTTACCCATGTCACATCAATCTGGAGTAACTGACTTCAGTGAAATTCCTGCTGCATGTAACAGTGTGGCCAAAAGCAGGCTCTGGCTACAGCTGTCCCACTTCAGAGCTTATGAGAAGAGGGAAAATACACAAACTTCTTTTCTCACACTGGTAGAAGTAAGTAGAAATATTTTTTTCTTGTACAGAGAAAAGCAGAATCTATCCCTGCCAAAGTATGTGCTGCATTTCTGTGTGTCTGCATAACTATATTACTCCCCTGTAGGTGACTTTTGGCACCTGGGACCCTTCTGAGTTATAATAGGAAAATGAAGATGGGGGAAAAAAAAGAGAGAGAGAAATAGCATTGCAATGATCCACTTGGTTATACTGGTACACCCTGCTGTGCGGGCTCTTGTTTTGCTTCAGTTTAAACATGTGCCTAAATGATTTATCTAAAATGAAACAGGCTTGGTTTAAATCCAAATAAGGGTGTATTTACCTCATCAAAAGAGAGTGAGTAATGGCAGCTCATTTACTGCTTGTCAATCAGATCTGCAAAGATGATTTAAAAGGGAACATTTTCAGCAGCGTGACACATAAACATGGTCCTTTACTGCAGTTCAGTTGAGAAGAGGTCAGCCACTTTGGATGACCTGGCCCTTTCTGCAGACATACAGCAGAAGCTTCCTTAGGTGAATGAGACCAAGGAAGAGAAATGCTGAAAAGAGGGCACAGCCTGGTGTGCTGTAGAAGCTGTAGGTGGCTCTGAGGGAGGTGCCAGGCTTGCAGTGCAGAGGGGAGGAGAAGAAAACAGGCAGATGTTTGAGGGGAAAAAATCCTCCCTTCCTCTCTGGCTTGTTCCCTCCTGGCAGAGTAAGGAAGTATCCTGAGCATCTGCTCCCTGCTACGCCTAGCAGATGGTGTGCCAGACATGCTGTTATTTGGACCCTCCAGCCATTCCTCCTTCCCAGCTCCTCGCAGTGGGCCAAGCGGTTATCAGGCTGGATATCCAATGGCTTGGGTCAAGAAGCAATCACAGTGGTTGTTGTACGCTCCCAAATCCAGGCCAGGCATTCCATCAGATGTCCAAAGTTAAGTCGCCTCTTTCTCCTGATGCTTAGACATCTTGAGAATTCAGTTTCCTGATAAGCATCTCTTAATTTCTCTGCTCATTTCTTGCATGCGGATGTTACCCCCAGCAGCTTTCTGACAGGAACTCACCAAACTCTTGAAAATAAATATTGCAAGCCACCTGAGCCTCTCAGGTTCTTATTTTGAAGCATGTTTTGTTTAAGAACAGTCATTACCATATCTTACCCAAACATCTAGCCAGTTCCAAAGTGTTCTTATCCCTAAAGTATTTTTTCTCTTTTTCCTTAAAGAGAAAACAAAAGAGGAATTGGGACTGCTCTTGAGGGTTTCTTATGGCTGTTTCAGGGCCAGTTTAAAGATTTTTTTGTTCTGATGTTTGCTATAGCTGAGCTGTACACAAATGCAGTGGATAAAAGAATGAAACAATGACATGCCGTACCACCTTATTTTGGTACACTTGAACTAATCCAAAGTGAGATATAAAAGGAAAGGCATTTTTAAGGATTCTTACGTCTGCAGTCATCCCAATTTTAGGCACAGGTTAGGTTGCCTTTCCACATTCATTCAGCAGGGATTATCAGAAAATTCAGCTTGTTCGAAGCTGATCGTGCCTGCAGATACCTGAACATTTTTCAGCATTGGATTAGAGTGCCTACGTGCTTTGGGGTCTGTACTCAGGTTAAATAAAACTGGTATTGCAGGGGTTTGCCTTTGCTGTGATTTTTCCACTGGGTAAAAATTTTCCTGTGCGTTAACTCCCACAAGAAGAAACACTATCCAAATTTGGTTTAGTATTCAAGATGGTTCCTGTGTAATTCTACCACCTTGTGCTCAGTGGTTAGATTTAAAGTCTTAGCAGGAAAAAAAGACCAACAGTCTGCCTTCTCCACCTATTGCGTAAGGCTTATAGTACTGTAAACACATTTGGCCATGAGACCTTGAATGAGTGGGTTAACAGCTAAGTCTTTGCATTAATGGAGTTTGGGGACAGTGAACAGTGCCCAAAATGGGCAGTGGCCTCTAGCTGTGCCCAGGAGGAGGTGATGGGCACAGGCCAGTCTGCACTCATGCCCTCATTACAAGCTTTTATTATGCTGCATCGTTACCTTGAACAATGATGGGCACCTTAGCTTTGACAAACTACTCCAGTTTTCTAAAATTGTGTAGAAATGCTTTTGAAATAGCTATTGCTATAATTGCTGCTGGATATTTGCCTTTGCATCTTGGGCAGTTTATCAGAATAACAAAGTGTGAAACCTAGCAACAGATCTTAGTTTTAAGAGTGACCTAGAAAACAAATAATTACCCAATGAAGTCACTTGCGCTATGATGAGTTGATTGGCTCATCTCTATTAATCCCCAAAACTGGTCAGGTCTCACAATTTACTTGTAAGCCCAGCAATACTCAGGATGTGAACTGAAGCTCTGTGTCCTGAGAGCAAGTCATTATGTGCAGATTTCAGTTTTGGAAAGGGAGGAGCACCGAAGGGTAGCTAATTTGTTCGAGTCCGCAGTTGCAGAGAAAAACGTGAGCACAATGAAGGCTCAGAAAGTATGAGGTGAAAGAAAACAAGCCGGTATTTATTATTAAAAATATCTTATTGATGAATCAGTTGTGAGTGGGTGGGATTAGCAATGCTAGCTAGCAGGGGCAGACAAAAGAAAAACATAAAAGGCAAGAGAGTTGAGAAGAAATCCTAATACTTAAAAACATAGTGTGTAGGAGAATCTGAGAGACAATGTTTTTATTTTCCTCACTTGGGTTTAAAAAAGAATCAGGATGTTTAAACCTCCTAAAAACATTCTAGGTCGCACAGTGATTGTCGTGGTGGTACAGCAATGTAAATACAGTGCAAGAGAGTGAAGACGCCTTTACGTGAGAATTCAGCTTTATGGAAATAGCATTAAACTTTTGTTTTCACATTCATTTCATCTGGAAATGGTAAGTTGCAGCTACTGACATTTTATTGTGGGCATTTCTTGATAAATCCGGGGGGAAGCACTGTTCTGAAGGCCAACAGCTCTTGAGCAGACCAGGACCAGGAGACAGCTCTGGCACCTCAGCTGAGTGTGCCTGGGGCAGGATTTTAGGGGGTGAGGTCCAGCGAAGGTCCCCTGCCAGGCCCAGGGCTACCTCCATGTCACTCACACCCCTGGTGGGTTTCAAGGTATTCTGAGCTGGTGCAAGATTCCCACCACAGAGCTGTAGTATGGTTTGAGTTGGAAGAAGAGGATTTTGTTAATTTACACCTCATTTATGATATCTTTTTCTGCCTTCCTAGTGCATTGGCTATGGCATGTTAAGTCCCACGGACACCTGAGTTGAGGGATTAAAAGTAACTCTGAGGAAAAATTACTGACCTTAAGTGACCCTCAGTGACACTCTGCCTATCTCTTTACTCTGTTCTTCATCAGATGCACCTTCTCCCACTGAGGACACCTGTCAGAGGCACCTCTCAGTATCCAAATCCAAATCTGAATAATTCATGGTGAACTAACTACCTGGATTTTAATGATCCCTTTGGGCTGCAATACTAGAATTTACCAATGCAGCACATTTCTTGAAAAAAACCAGCTGAAGTCTCAGGTTTCACATCGAAGTTAGAAATGAGAAGGGAAAGCCAATGTGGCAGTTGCGCTCACCAGCCATCCCTCTTCTCCAACAGTCCATGACTGGGCCAGTGTGAGGCAGAGATGCTCTCCGTGTCCTTAGCAGCTGCCACCCTACCAGTTCTCTTAGGGGTTAAGAGAAGAGAAGCGTATTTCAATAGTTTCACATGAAATCAGATTGCCAGGAGGTTTTACAGTCCCACGGCCCTATGGTCCAAATCTACTGAGGGCAAGTGTGTTTTGCACCAGTTGAAAATGATGCAAGATCACAGGCAGCCCCAGGTAGTGCCTAAAAGTAACAGATGAGGATTTTAAATGAGCTTTGGCACATGCAGCTGACATGGCTTCAGAGGAACATAAAAACCTGACACCGTACTGATGCCAACATATCGAGTGGTATGTGAGTATTTTATGGCTTAGGCTAACCAGATATTTATTTGCCATTAAGAAAAAAACTTCCCTGAGGAATTCTGAAAATAAAAAGCGAAAGGCATTTCACATACACACCGTAGGCTGAGAACATCAACTTGCTACTTCTTAGATCCAGGTGACCGAGTGTCACATCAGTGCTCCCAGGACAAATACATCCCTGCACGTGAGGTACGGGGAGCTCAAGGCAGTGTCATCGCCCTGAAGAAAAATTGGCCGGGGCAGTTTCATGACTAAGAGGCAGTATTCAGCCATTATACAGTTTATTAAAGGGATAAGGGTTTATATGTACCAGGACAGAATGTGATGAACACAGGCAGAAGTTGAAAGTAGCTTGAAAAAACCCCGCAGCTGTGAGCAAATATGTTGCTTTATGTTCTAGACATTGTGGAGTGCTCAAACACATAATTGTTTTTATTATGTTTGGCATTTGCTTACCAGTTCATTACTGATTATTTTTGACACTGGAAGAAACTCGGAGCTGCGTTTGCTGCACTAAAGGAGGGTGAAGCAGCAGGAGAGCCAGGTGAGCTCTCCTCTTGATGGGAGGGGTAAGCAGTCATCTCCCCCGGCCAAGTGTAAAGCAGGGGCACATTCACACCGCTTTTGTGGAGCTGCTTAGGAGTTACAGTGGTCCAACTAAGAGAGGCATTTGGCTCTGTTCAGCCTTCATTATGTTTTAGAAATTAATACTACCCACGGTGGAGAAATGAGTATCACAGTTTCTGTGCCTTTGCCAGCATACTTGCCCAATGGTGTAACCTGTAGCAACAGCTGATCACATTTTCCTACCTGACTGGCAATTCCTTTTCCAAGCAGCGTAGTAAAGTTGCCCAAGTATTACTGTATCATCACAACTATTTATGCCAGTTGAACATGCTGCAACATTTCCCTCCTTCTGTCGGGCAGTCCAGCAGTACGTGAACATCTTGTCCTGTGGACGTGCTTATTCTCAGGATGACGCTGGAGAACGCAGGTTTTGTTCCCTGTCGGTGGATGGAGAACTACTTGAAGCAGGAACTGCACTGGAGATGTGAAACACCAGAAACAAATGAGATACTGGCAGCTCTTGCTGTGGACTCAGGGGCTGACACCAGTACTTCTCACGTTAACCTTTTGTTCTTTCCATGCTGGTGTGGCCTACGCTACCTTCCATTCTGGCAAATGGGAACCACCCCACCGTAGCCCTGATTTCGTCCCCACGCGTGGCTGCTGTTCGACCTGCCTCGCACAGTACTGACCTTTTTATACTCCACCGCTTCGACGCCTCCTGACTTCCAACGACCCCGAAAGCACTTGTTAGCGAGGTGCTAGCCGCCGGGGATGCTGCGTGGCGGTGCGTTCTGTGCTGCACTCTGGCTTGGACTGCTTCAGGGTCAATTTTTGACACCGTGGCTGACAGGTCAGGCTGTTAAAGATCGCATTCAGCCCTCCCCAACGGACGCGTTGCTTCCACCGCCGTCCCCCCGCAGCGCTGCCCCCGAGCCGCTCCGTGGTCACGGCCGCCGGCGCCCAGCAGGGGCCGCTCTCCTCCCCCGCCTCCGCCGCCGCCACCACCGCCCCTCGCGGTGCATGCTGGGAGTCGTAGTCCGGCGGGCGGCGCGCCCCGCCGGGCGGCGGCGGGCGCGGACTACCGGCCCCAGCGTGCCGCGGGGCGCCGGGCCGGCCGTGCCTTTTGAATGATTTCACTGCGGTCGGCGCTCGGGGCGAGTTTCGCAGCGGCGGCGGCGCGGCGTGCGGGGGTCCGCGGCGCAGCGCAGCGGGCGTCTCGCCCGTTGATGGCAGCCCGAGCGGGCTCTGCCATGGCCGCCCGCGGGCCGCGGCGCTGTTAGGAGCGGCAGACGGGCTGCGCGTTCGCCCTTTCGCCCGCCCGCCTCGCCGGTTGGGAGCCGGCGGCCGCCGCCGACATGTCGCTGGCCATGGAGGAGGAGGAGTACGCCAGGCTGGTGATGGAGTCGGAGCCCGAGTGGCTGCGGAGCGAGATCAAGCGGCTCTTCCAGGAGCTGGGCGAGACCACCCGGGAGAAGATCCAGGCGGCGGAGTACGGGCTGGCCGTGCTGGAGGAGAAGCAGCAGCTGAAGCAGCAGTACGAGGAGCTGGAGCTGGAGTACGAGACCATCCGCACCGAGATGGAGCAGCTGAAGGAGGTGAGGCGGCGGCGCGGGGGGGGCCCGGCGGCAGGTGCCCGCCCTGCGGAGCGGCCTGGGCCCGAGCCCGAGCCCGAGCCCGCCCGCTGCGGGTGAGGGGGGCGAAGGCGCTTTGGGGAAGGCGGGAGCGGGACAGATGGCTGTCTTTGGAGGCCGGGGGTGGTGGGCTGAGGGGCCTTGGGGCTGCTGTGGGGCGGTCGGAGCGTCAGCCCCCCCCCCCCCCCCCCGGCAGAATTTGGAGGAGGGCGACCAGGCCTCAGTCTTCCTCCAGGCTGCGCGCGGTTAAGCCCTTCCTTCCCCAAAATGACAGCTCTCAGAGGCGATTGCCTTTCAGACCAGGAAAGGAGAAGAAAAACCCACCGGCTTTTCTGCCCCTAAGCCCTCTCCTGCGCCAGGGCGTGTGGGAGGGAGGCGGGTAAGGGCTCGTCTTTCTCTTCCCGTCCCATCTCGCCTCAGGCTCTGGTAGCGGTCGGCCGCAGGGCAGCAGCGAGGAGAGGAGCCTCTTGGCCGCCCCCGGTGAAGCCGCGCTGCTCTGCCTGCCGGGGCTGGGGCTGCTCGCTGCTGTCACCTCCCTCCTCCTCGGAGACGGGACCGAGCAGGCGGTGCGTGGCAGGGGCAGAGGCTGGGGAACCAGGCTTTTGGTGAGGGCCGGGATGCCCCTTCGGCGGCTGTCACATGCCAGCTTTTGTGTGGAGGGAGGAACCTTGCGTCGGTGTTAATGACTTCCTTAATGCGGACCACCGTGAAAATAATGCAGTGGGCTTTAGTTCACGCAGCTTTGTTTTGGTGCAGTTCCCTGTTGTTGGCTTTTTTTTTTTTTTTTTTTAAGGCAACTTCAGATTTAATCTGTACAGTGGAGTAAGGTTTGTCAGAAGAAGAGCTGTTTTCTTAGGTCAACTGGCATGCAAGTTTTTCTTGTGCAAGATCTTCTCCAGGTCTAGAACACGGGCAAAGCACTGCCTCAGGAAGAGGCCGTGCACAGAGTGGCACTGACTTGCCAGAATATGTAGACACACGGTTAGCTCTCCTTATGACAGCATAGCTGATCCCCTGCCAATCTACTACATAGTACGTCCCATGGGAACTTGTTTGTCTGTACCCTTGGTTATTTTGGTGGCTGTTTCCATGCAGGCAAACCCTGGGCTGCTTTTCAACTGATTTAGGCCTTGCCTTGATTGCAAAAGATCTGATACAGCCTAAGAGGTGAAGATATATGCATTTATTTGACCAGTGCAAACTGTATCAGATGGGTCTTTGGTTTAGCTCGTTCAGTTGGAAATGGATTTGAAGTAACATCAAAATATGCTATTTCAAAGGGAAAGTAAATACTTGTAAACGGGCTGGTACAAATTCAGCTGAATCTGTGAACGCCCTCACTTCCTGCATCCTGTGTGTCTTTTGGTCTTGTAAATAAAGCTTTATTCTGCTTTTATTATGTTAAACAAGCATAAGCAAAAGAGGTTAATTAGTTTGAATTATATGGCTATAAACTTGTTAACTAAATATGCAAGCTGAACTGATGTACCGCTATAACTAAAGACACTTGAGACCAACACGGTCACAGCAGCATACAGTTGCAGAGATGCTACGTGGAAGTCAAGGGTAGAGGCAGTCTTGAAAAGAAGGTGAGAACGATAGAGTTGTGCTAAAGGGAAGAAAAGTCAGTAAACCCGTTTGGTAGGTGGGATGGGAAACGTGGCATCGAGAGGTGAAGGGACTGGCCCAACCTCATTCAGCAAGCCAGTGCCTGACCCACAAATGGAAGCCAGGTTGAAGCCAGTCACAGGTAGTGCTTTATTCACTGTGCTGTGCTGTGTACACTTGGGCATTACACGTTTTGGCTTTCAGGTGGAAAAAGGCTTGAAGTCAACTTATTTCCATTCTTTTAGGGCTGCAACACTTCAGAAGCTTGTAGAAGATTAAAAAAAAAAATTAAGATGGCAGGATCCGCAATGATTCACTCCTTTTTGCTTTTAACATTCTGAAGGATTTGCTTTGTGTGTGCATGTCCCGTTGTAATTAAGTCAAAACCTGGGAGGCAAACAATTCTGGGAACAGCTTGAGGACTGTGCTAGTTAGCCTACACGGGGAAAAAGCATTGCTCCTCTAGTTTTCTTGTGATGCTGTGGAGGAATCTGGTCTGCATTAGATCTGGTAAACCTTTAGCAGATGCATGAAGCATGCTCTCAGAGGAGGAGTTTATCTTCTTTGCTGTTAATGCAACTTCTTGCTTTTCCCAGGCACAGCTAGAGGAACGTTGCATACAAGAGTTGCCACATGTCAAGCTCCAACCTAAAGGGACTCCACCTTGGGTTACTTGAGGTTGTTCTTGGGGAAGGCGGGGGATTGATGGTGGTATGCCTGACTGGAACAAGAGTGGTTTCCATCTCTTGCTTCTTAACTGTGACTTCATGCAGCCTTTTAAAATACAGCCATTCTAGTCTCTATAGATCCTGTTTTGTTCTCTCTACATCCAGAAACCTCAGTAGCACAAGGCCATGTTATGCTGAGTGCTGTGCAGGCACACAGCAAAGTTTCCTGTCCTGCTGGGTGTTGTAGATTTGGATATGCTTTAATTTGTTTAATGTTATGAAGCACCCCGTATCATGGCCCTGTTCATGCCATAGGTAAATGGGCTCTGAGCATGGGAACTTTGCAATATAGTTTGTTGGAAGTACAGGCTTTTCTGCTACAGTCATCAGATCTTCCATAGCTTTCTGGCCAGGTTCTCCTACCTGCTCCCCATCCCCGATTGTGGCAGAATTTCATAGCCTTAACCTCCACAGTTTTACCCCTTTGGCAAGTGCAGATGGTATCCTCAGAGCTGTACCCCATTTTGTAAAGATGTCTGTGTACACACAGTGTTTGCAATTCAAGTCCTCCTGGTGAAGCTGGGGAGCTGTCCTGTCCTTGCACTGAGGCTCCACACCGACCTCTCCTTAGTCAGGGTCCTTGATAAATTGTCGACTCTTCCCCGAGTTTGTCCTTTTACCTGCTTGCATGCTGACTTGATCTTGTATCTTTTATGATCATTTGCGCTGCATTTCTTCTATCACTTTCATTTGAGAGAACTGAACTTAAATACAGACTGTCTCCCCAGGTAAACTTACTGGTTATCTTGAGTCCTACCTTTGCTTTTGTGAAATGGAATTGATTTCAAACTTTTATTAAACATTATAGATAAATAAGTTTTCCCTAGTTCAGAGAAATAAGATACTGGCTTTCTTGTAGTGAAATACTACATCAGGTTGTATACATATAATTTTTATTGCTGTTCTTTCCCCTCTAGGAGATGAAGTAATAAAGAGTTGTTTCTGTAGGCTGTGTTCAACTAGTAAGTCATCCTGTGAGCCTTTGTCTGCAATGGTGCTAATTGTATAAATTATAGGGCTGTCTACCTGCCTGAGCCGGGATTTCCGCACTTACGGGGAAGATACGTAGGATCAGCTTTTTGTGCGCTCCAGCTCACAAAAGTGAT
This sequence comes from Harpia harpyja, assembly GCF_026419915.1. NCBI lineage: Eukaryota > Metazoa > Chordata > Aves > Accipitriformes > Accipitridae > Harpia > Harpia harpyja. Next base: position 313,195 of record NC_068969.1, read on the forward strand.
TGTCTGGGGATTCAGTTATTGGCATTCCTGATGATTTATAGGGAAATGTGGCATGGAAGGTTAGCTTGGAAAAGGGGTTATCTGCTTCGCTTGGTACTTTCGAGTTGCTTTTGAGATGTCAGATTTATAACTAACTATTAGCTCAGTTATGAGACTGGCTGCTGTCCAAAACTCCTTTCTGATTAGGGGGTTATGTTGTATTGGTGGTGGTAGACTTGAGTTTAAATCCCTCAGAAAACATGGGTGTTATATTATGAATTATTTATTTCCGTAATAATGTAAAAGTATGCAAGCAGACTGTGGCTGTCCTTGAAGTCTAAAAGCATATGTCAGTACATCACGGCTAATGTGATGTATATGGTTTGTATATGGTTTTTAAGGGGGGGGGGGGCGGCCATACAAGGAAGAGTGGCAACGATCTGTACGTAACTCTTCATTTTTGTAGGGTGCCAGTGGCTCTCATTTCTGGTTTTTGCCTTTAAGGATCGCGTATTGACTTTACGCCATGACATGAATTCTCTGTAGAGGTTTACTGGGTAGACTTGGAAGCTGTCTTTGAAAGAAACATGCAAATAACTCCTTGCTGCTTCAGCTCCCGTTAAGCTAAAGTGGGGTGTACTATGCAACTGAGGTGATACGTCCTGGGCTGTAATATTTGTGCTGTTTATTTGAATGTACTGCTCAGGTGGAGTGTACAGTATCTGTGATCACTGACAGAAGTTTTGCTTTTCTTAATTCACTTACCTATGTAACAGTTAATTGGATACGTGATACATCATCCAGACTGGTTTAATGTTTTAACTGTGCACCTTCAAAAGTGAAGGAGAAATCGTTCCCTTTCCTGTATACCTTATATAATGCTGTATACCTTATAGACAGACATATAAGCTGGTTACTGAAGAAGCAGTGATTTTCCTCACTGGATTTATCTACTTTCAAAGCATTTTACCAATTGTGCTGCTGTACTGCTGCGCTTATTTTATGTGTAGGAACATAAGGGCAAAAAGGGAAGAAATGGCTGGGCTAAAGTCACTTAACAAGCCAGTGGCAGACTGGGATTAAATCCTCTGTGCTCATAGTACAGTGCTGGATTGACCTGGTCTTTCCATTTAATCATGGTAAATAATGATGTTCAGTAGTAATACCTCTAAGGCCTCAGGTACACCTCTGCAGCCTCCTCCTAACAAATACGCGGGTGTAATATTGATTCCTGCTGAAAGGGAAGGACCTTAATGACATTTGAGACAACAGTGCTGGAAGGTTAGAGGTAAAAACCAAAGGGTTTAGTGCATAAAATAAAGGAAATGTTTTTTTTAAATAGACTAGCTTAGGTGAAATTTAATTCTGGTTATACATGTGTAAATCTAGAATAAGAAAAGTACGACTACAAATTGATGTTGGGAAAGTGATACCAGTTTTGCACATACTTATGGAAAATAGTTATATGTCTGTGAACCTGTCTTGTGGATTTAATGGTGATTGTCACTTGGACTCCAACACCTGCCACGCTTGAAATGTAAGAAGAGAACAGAATTGCTGTCTCTAGTGCAAAATCAGACTGAAATCTATGGTTGGGGTAAGCAAAATAGTCCCATGTAAACTAAACTTCTTATATTTTGATAAATCATAGTTAGTTTACGTTAAGAATAGAGCCACCTGTAATTTTAATCTGATGTCTGCAGTGGTATAGACACTCAGTACTGTGTTTTGGAAAAGATACTTTTCTTACATATCCTTATTTAGGAAAAAAACAAAGCCTGAAAAGTTAAACATTCCAGTTTTTCCTGCTGTACTAGAAATAGTAACCTGTAAGGCTTCATGTTGCTAACTTCATTTTCTTTGCCAGTGTTGCTTGAACTGCCTTTCTTAAAAATCAGAAATAATAATATTCTTAAATTATAATTTCAGATTATTTTCTTGTGAAATTGCCAAATTTTCTTCTTGGGCTTTTTCTGATAAAATTCACTATACCTTATGTAATAGAACATCCATAAATATTTGGGTGAATAGTAAGGACCTTCAGGTAGAACTAAATTATTAAAAACCACCCATGTTTCCAGAACAGTGGTTTTCCTTAAGCTGCTGTAGTCTCAGCTGAGAGCTGCGTCTTGGTGAAACGTGATGTTTTATTTTTGTTTTGTGATGCTTGTCTGTGCCTTGGCCCAGAATGAGGGCTGTTCCTGACCCTCCAGCAAACATTATATAATTTGTTTCTAATTTTCTCCATTAGATTAAACCCAAGGTTTCATGGAACAAAAGTTTGGCAGCAGTAGTGCCATTTACTACATATTTTTTTTTTCCCCTGGAAGTGCGGCAGCGCTGGGTGTTTGCTGTCCTGGTGGAGGGGATACAGTGAACTGCACTGTGGAACTGAGCCAAATTTTCTTCCTTATTCTTTTTCTTTTTTTGTTAGCAAATTTCTTTTTGTTTTCGAATTAGGTCAATTCCCTGATTTCGGTGCGGGTGCACGGCATGTGGTTGTGCAGGTACCACCTCACTGAGAGCATGTTACAGCAGCAGCAAATAGGTGACGAGAGGACCATCTTAAGCTAGTCTTGCTGCTGAGCTCGACGGTGAAACTGTTGTCCGACCAGCGCAAACTGTAGCCTGCACAGTGTGTGTGGGTCCCTCTTGTCTGATGGCTGGGAATTAGCAGTCTTAGGGATGCTGCAGTGGCAACAGCATTATTGTCAGGCTGGCGGTTATGGTGGGGATCTGTACTCAGATGTAGTCTCTCTTGCAACGCTTTTTGTCTTTCCCCAAATAAACCGTTCCTATTAGAGGCTCACATTTGGCATCCTCCAGCGTGCAGTCCCGGATGAGGGCACTTGAGAGCTGAGGCTCTGCATGTGGGATGGAGGGCTGCCTGGGTGTTGAGAGAGCACAGCGACGGGGTCAGCAGCAGGGGACAGACAGTCTTGGCAGGAGAAACACCGGTTCAACTACCGCACACTGGCAGCCTCTCTCCGCAGGTGCTGCAGGGGAAGATTTCTTCAAAGCGATATTGCTGAGGGCTTGAATGAACCTGGAGGGCTTCTGATGGGCGCTGCTGTGGGGGTGAAGGCTCTGTGTTCCTACATCCCTGAAGCGTAAGTTTGTGCAGCCCATCCTGCCTGGAAACTGAAAGCCTCAAACCTACAGTCATCAATGTTTTGTCGCAGGGGGGGGGTTTCGTCCAGCTCTGCTGTGGTGATACCTGCGGTTTACTCATTTCAAATCACAATTCTCGCTTGCCATTTCAACATCTGCTGGAACAAACTCGCTAGTTTCAGGGGTGTTAATACCCAATTTATCCCTTTGAATTTAGGACCATTTTTCTTCTAATCTGAAAGAAAATTCTAATGATTTGGAACATTGCCTGGTTTCCCTAGGAGGGGGGTGAGTGGGCTGGAATAGTAGTTCTCAGGTCTGTGCACTGCCCTGGAGTTAATGGATTCACCATTTCCTCTTTCGCTCTACTGTATGTGAGGTTGTGACTAATCTGTAGCAGCGTGGGGCCATAAGATGACTTCCAGAGGGTGATGCATCCTCCAGGCATTCATTTGCTTTCTTTCTCTGCTTTTGGCACACTGTGGAGAATTGTTTGTTCAGATCTGGTAACCCAGCAACAGAGGAATATAACGTGGGTTTGAAATACGATCTACAAAACCTTAGCAGAGGGAAGTGACATAAATAAATGTTGCCATCCAGATGAATGCAGGAGCCTCCATTTTGGAGAACAGATGAAGTTTTAAGTGTAATAGCTGCAGAGCTGTGACTTTTTCCTTATTTTCCCCTTCCTCCAGCTCTTGTCTTCCTTCTTTCCACCTCCTGCCTTCCTTCCCCTCCTCTCTCCCCAGCTGTTTTCCCTACTTTGGCTGAAATACACACCAGGCAGTGGAGTCTGCCTCCACGTCCCAACACGTGTCAGGCTTGCCCTGCAGACAGGCATCACTTTGGAGTGGGTAGATGGGACCTACCTGAAGAGTCTGCTAAAAGCTGTGATCCATCTTGCCCGTAAAACAGATGGGTTTGCCACTGGGGCTCTGGGGAAGCAGGGTCCTTTACGCAGAAAACTGCTTGGCTCTGGGGTCCGTGTGCCTGGACGTGGGCCTAATTGGGAATGTTTGGCCCAAACATAGTTGAAGCACGGTGTGGGAATGGATATGGTTTCTCTGCAGTCCTTTGGCCATGTTGGGGAGCGGCTGTGCCATATCAGGACCTATACAGCTCTCGCTGAAACGAATGGCATATCTGGTGGTGTGCTGCACTTGTGCTGTATGGCCTGGCCTCTGTGCTATGCCGCAGTCCTTTGTCGCAGTCCTTTGTCTCCTTAAATCTTTTGTTTTCACCCCTTAATTGCTGTCAACATGCAGTCTGGATCTTAGCAAGCTAACGGAGCTGAGCGTGCTGTGCTGTAGGCAACGAGGCAGTATTATGGTAAATTCATTAGGAGTCTCTCCACGGGTCCTGTCTGTCAGTCCTGAACAGAACTGGTCCTGTAGTTTAGCTCTAGCTCCAAGGCAGAGAAGTGTATTGACGTAATGGATGAATAAGCTTATTTCTTCAGTATTGCTACAAACTAAAAAGACGTTTGAACTGGCATCTAATCTGCCAAAACCAAACAAGTTTCATTGCTTCCTATGCACAGGGTTTGTTACATCCAATTTTAGTCTCTTTCCAAGGTCAGGATCCTTTTTGTTTTCAAATGAACAACCAATGATGTTTGTTTGGAGCTTGTTCTGTTGCATGAATGGATTAGTCTGAAGTGGAAGGTATTTTCTTGCACTTCTGCACGCAAGGCTGTGTGTGTTTTGAGGGAGAGAGTTGGTTGCGATGCCCAGTGTGGCCGAATATCATGACATGTCTGTAGTGCAGCCCAGCCCTCTAGCTCTTGCTAGAGCTCACCAGTGGATGCCCTGCCAGCAGCTGTGAATGAAACTTTTCGACAGTACGACGTTAGGAAGGAAACAGAGAGAATGCATTTTCAAGCAGTCAGTATATAATTATTTTGTGGTTTTCTCTGATGTCATTTGGAGGGGGCATTTGGCCTTTGAAATGGGAATCAGCTATTGTAGGATGAATGTGACTGTCCCCAAGATGTAATCAGCAGAAAAAAGCAGTGTCATGTAGCATGTGCCCTCAACTTTGGAACATATTATCAAAAGAAGAAAGATTATTTTGCCAAAACATACTTCCCTAAATAAATTTTGGTCTCTTATTTAACTGAAATCATTCAGCAGTGGTCCTGTTTTAAACTTCTCTGTGGCACAGTTTAACCCAGCAGCTTTCTGAGACTTGTATCTACGTGAATAAAGGCTTCAGTCCGACTCGTATCCTTGTTCAGTGTGTTCAGCAGCTGTGCAAGCAATTCCACTTGGCTCTCTTTTGGTGATGCTTTCATTAAGTGTTTGTTTTTAACCAATAAGTGTTTAAAATCAAATATTCTCGGCTGTTAAAATCAGGTAATCATTTTTCACATAAATAATTCCTCTTGAAGTGAGGAACTGGGATTGATCTATTCATTTCCAGCTCAAATTTTCTTCTGTGCCCTTCAAATTTTATATAAATGTACATAATTTAACAGCTGTAATGTCAGTAACAGTGAGGCTTGACCTATAACAGGTGTCATTTCTTCCCTTCATCAAATACCTCTTCTTCCATGTGGTTCTTTTTGTCCTCAAACTTTTTTGTCTTCAATCTCTGACATTTCTCATTGCAAAAGTCCGTTTTACACATTTGGTAATGGTTTTCATTCTGTCACTCAGAAGTACAGGGATATTCTCCCACATCTTACAGCTGTGGTGGTAGGCAGAGGGTTTTAAAGAAGAATTTGCATTTCAAATACAGCAACATATTTAGCATGACGAAACGTATAAGAAAATGCAAACCTTTGTGCACCCTCTGAAGCGTTAGTACCCTTAAGAAGGCTTTGTCCTGGCCTTGTCCTCTAGAAAAATACGCTGATTTTCTTTTCTCCCAAATATAATGGAATGATAAGCTTTGTGATCTTAAATAAATCCGACTGCTCTAGCTTTTGTCAGCCAGCTTTCTGGTCTTTCATAACAATGTGGATGGTTGTTTTTAAATTTGAATGGCTGGTTGGTTTTCAAGATGAATGAGATCCTGTCATGTAAAAATCTGTCTTATGTGTACATAACAAGTAAGCCTAATATGAAAGTGGGATCTTTAGCATACTGTATAGCTACATGAAATCTGCATTTAAATAGTGTAAATGAGTTAACTTCAAGTGCATGAAAACCAGTACATTTTGTTAAGTTGGAAAATCCCCTTGCTATGTTAGGTTTATTAGGCATTGCTTGTGTGTTTGTGGAGGCCTTTCTTTCCTGATGCGAAGGAGAAGTACAGTAGATTACAATTTCAAGTGTTACACTGGGCTTATTTTTAGTCTTGCCTTGCAATTTCTTTGCTTGTGTATCTTCAATAAGAATTTTACTTTAAATCCAAACTTCTCTGATTTCTGTGTCATTGGTTTTGGCAAACATTTCTGATTTTTTCAGTCTGCTTGTGTTAGGATATAAAGGTCTTTTCCTTCTGACATTTTATGTGATCAAAACCATTTCAGGTGGGCGGGAAGGCACTTATCTGTCCCCTCATGTCAACTGTAAAGGTTACATAGAGCTGACGAGGGCAGAATTGTTATTTACTTTTCCTAATTAGTAAGATCCCTCTAACATCTGAATAATCAGTTGTGATGAGATCCTCTGGGACTTCAGTGGGAACAGAGATGAGTTCAATATGACTTTGGTTCATAGGTGAGTTATGACAGTCTTGCCAGAAAAAACAGTTGAAGTGAGAGGGACTTCAAGAAAATATCAAGGCCTCTTTTCTGCCATGTGCTGAGCTTGCATGGGACATGCCGTGATCTGTGCCCTTACTTGTGCAGCAAACCTGTTCAGGGGAGACAAACGTGAGAAAGCTGCCCCTCTAGCCTCAAATACAGTTTTTCATAGACAAAATGTTGGCTTTGCACACTGCATATTTAACGACATAGTGTTGCCAGTCTTACATGCCAAGATATCAGGAAGTGTGCCTTCAAAAAACTGCAGGCATGATTTTTTTTTTTAAAGTGAGGATAGAGGAAGGAGGAATTGAGAGCTAGGTTGACTTCTTTCTTTTGTGCACCCACAAGAAGCTAGAAAGTACCTGAACTGCCCCTGTGTTTTCCCCTCTTCCTCTCCCAAAGAGGACGAATTCCATGACTCCAGTAGTTGCGTTTTAAATGCCAAATAATTTAAGACCTCTGATACTCATGAGGTGGTTTTGTATTTGCATGTCTGAAGTGTTAACTGAGCATCTAACCTTGTACAGATGTTTGTATTCCTAAGCCGCTAATATAAACAAATGCATGCACAAAATCATGTCCTTAACTCTGTAGCTGCTTTGAGTTCAATGTGTGTTAAGGCTGGTGCGTTCAAAGAGCCTTTGTTGCAACTTTTCTAAAAACAGCAGAAAAGTGTAGTCTGTGTTGTGCTCTAATTACTTACAAAACGGGAGATTTAATGGGAATGCAGATGGACCCTGAAACCTAATGACCAGGACTGCAATGACCTTTCTCCCCTGACAACAGGAAAATTATGTGCTAGCATTTCCTTGGAGCTGTGCCTCAGTGTTTGGTGGGAGAGCAGGCGTGCTGCAGCATGGAAGTTCCCTCATAAATACTTGGATTTGGTTCTGCAGTTGCAGCACCAGATTTTTGTCTTGTTTTTCTCCCTCCTTTATTTTAAATGGGTTGGGAATGTTTTATGGGCAGGAAATGGGAATGGCTGTTTTGTGAGCACAGCTGTTTTAAATAAACTTAAACCAGTGGAAGGGTGTTGAACTCTCTCCTTTCGGAAACGGCCAAAAACCTCATGGAATTGGAATAGCTCATTTGCTTTTTGAAAAAGCAAACTTAGTTTTTTAAACTGTTCTCTTGTGATGCTGTAAACTAAGGATGCAAGTTTTCATACTGTGTCAATGAGGCTATTAAGGATGTTTCCCTCATTAAATTTGTCAGAAAGTAAATTGAAAGAAAGGGATTTCATGCTCTACTACTGGAGTTTAATCTTAAATTAACATTTATTCCTTCTTTAATTCTGTTAGGGTTTGAATTTCTAATTCATTACCCTCATTGAGAAAGGAAATACATCCTGAAATTCCAAAAACCTGTTTTCAAGTGAAACTTAATGTACTTAAGCAATTCTTGATAAAACTCTCTTAAATACAGTCCATGAGATTAGTGCTTTCTCTCACATTGGCCCTACAGTACAGGCAATTAAATACTGAATGGATGGACTTGGCTAATTTAATGTGACCTTGGTGAACTGCATTGAGAAATCTCTTTGAACACATCAGCCCTAACTGTAAACACAAATTTCCCCATGGCACACATCTAACACAGTGTAGATTTCTGTATTAAATTGGATGTTAATAAAGCATAGATGTGTATTGAATATCTTGCAACAGGAGGCAGCTACTTGTATTTTTATTCCTTACTTTCTGTGTGTACACATGCACGTCTGGCAAATTTTAGCATTACGACTGAAAAAGCTCAAGTCTTTCATTTTTGCATACAACAGCTAAACACAAGATGACCTTCAATCTGCTGCTCCTTTTAAGAATGTATTTTGAAATATGTTTATGAACATTCACTTTAATATATATAATGAAAGGATGTGTAAATCGTTCTCTTATGTAGCTGTTGGCAGCTGTCACTTGAGTGGGGGGAAGGGGTAAGGAGAGCAAAAATGAGATATGAGCTAGAGACTGAGCTTGTAACTTTAAATCCTTTTTTATGTTAAGCATTATCAAAACATCCCCCATGACTGCCCAAGCACTGTGTATCCCCCATGACTGCCCAAGCACTGTGTATCCCCCATGACTGCCCAAGCACTGTGTTCAACAGAAACCTCCTTCCTGGAGCTGTGGTGGTAGCAGATGTTGCAGCCTTGTCTGATACCTTTCACTTTTTCTCTATTTTTTCTTTTTTTTTTTTTCTTTTTTCCCCCCACTTGCTTTTCTAAAGTTTTGAAAAGAGTGTTGTGTCTGCTTTCCAAATAAACTTTCCTGGAGAGTTTCATTGGATCTGTGAAAGGATTTTTGAAGGCATCTTTCCCAAAAGTGAGTTGGGTAGTTGTAGAGCTGCCTCTCTCATTTTCTGGCTCCTAGTCATTCCATGCTTGCCATTGCATGAAGGTTTGGCCCTTTTGTTCAGATCCCTTCTGATTACAGTTGCTGAATTCAATGTCCTAATTTAACATGCATCTTATTGGTAATTCAGTTTGGTCTTAAAATTTCTTTGTGTTCAAAAGATAAAAGGGAATACCTGGAAAAGACAACAAATCTTTTTTGTAGTTTTTTTTCCCTCAAAGAATGCTGTTTCTGTTGCCCTCCTGCTTGTCCCTTATAAGTATTGTGCACTCAAGAGCCACAGTCTTCATGGACTTGAAAGGGAGTCTCTGAGGCTGGGGGTAATCTAAACCAGACAGGCTGGACAACTGGGTGGGTGACAGGTAGGTCCCTCTGACCTCCCCACTCCCCACAGGAGCAAGGAGAAACCACAGTTGCTTTATTCGACAGGCATCAGCCAACTCCAACCTCCTTCCTGTCTTTTGTCGTATGTTCCTCTGTAAACCCACAGGGCTTTGGTTTTGTTACTATTGCTGATTGTGAAATTGCTGCAGTTGGAGAGCAGAGTACTTTACATAACTTTTATAAAGTTCCTCCTTTTTCTGTTCATAAAGGATTTTTACCAAAAGGTGGTGAAAAGTGAAGGCTTAGAGTAAAATAAAAAATATTAGGAGTTTTATTTGAAATTTAACTTTACTAATCTGTTACAATCCTGTCATTTTTCTTAAAATGTTAGCAATTGCCACGTGTAACTGTTGTTTTCAGTTGTGCATGTCTGCCACATTTTGTCTTGCATGGATTTATTTAGATAATAAACCTTACATGGTAATTCCTGTATTCACTTTATTAATATAGCAATGCCAGGTGTACAAGTATATACACAACTGGCTTAAAAAGGAAATGATAAGCCTTTGCCTAGGCTACTTTGTCTAAAGCATAGTTAGCAGGAAGGAATGTTGTTCTTCCCCGGGACAGGTAATGTCCAGACCGTAGAGCTGTCTCGCTCTCTTGTGTCTATCTCTAAATACCAGTCAACTTCAAATGAAAGTTTATCTTTGCAAGACAGGTAAGTTTGTCAGTGGTGGAGAGCTGATGGTGATCTTACAGCAGATTTGCGTGTTAATAGCTTGGTGCTAGTGTGTCTTTTCTTGATAGAGTGGTGGTTTATCTGGGGTGAGCATGATGGGTGCTATGATGGTGAGCAGTTCAAGAGGGGATATTCCGCTGGGAAGCTGCCTCACTACAGCACGTAGCTAGCTGACTTATAAACTGCAGTGAGAGACTGTACTTTCTGCGTGAGAATAAGTGAGATTCGCCTCGCAATGGTTTCAGGCTGGGATGGATGGAAAGGGCTCAGGACCATCCACGGGTAGGAACATGTGTGTGTGCACCACTCTTCTGGCTCTCAGGTGCAATTTGAGCGTTCGAATGTAGCATCTGTTAGCTCCCATCTGCAGCTTTGTCAGTGGCTTCATTTCAGCCACATTTGACTCAGACACAATAGGCAAAATATAAGGCAGCTATTTATCTATGTTTCTTCTTTCAAGGGTAATTAGTAGGGGTTTTTTTGCATGAGTGCCGCCTATGTTCTCTACTGTGAGTCCAATTCAGGAAGCTATTTAAAGGTGGGCTGAAGCCAAAATATCCAAACTAATCCCTGGGAAATGAGACCACTTGCACTTAACTGGCTAAATTAGAGCCGTGTTTGAGGCGTAGGGGTGTTTTAAAACAGTCGTGTCCCCCCCCTTCCACTGGCTACAGCGAAGTCTTGTTCTCCAAGATCCTTCAGTAATCTTAGAAATATTTTAAGAGCATGTTTGAGTCACTTGGAACTAATCTAGCTATGGAGTTGTTTAGCTCCAGCCTCTAGTTTATTTGTGTTGCTACAGAACAGTTAATAAAAACTGTGAACATACAGAAGTAACCACAAACACAATGTGCCATGTTTAACTTATTTTCTATTCTTTGTCCATAGGTTATGATGCCTCCATCTTTGGAGGCATTCAGAACCCAACTGGACAATGTCCTGAGTGACCTGCTGTAGGTGGCCCTGCTTTAAGCAAGGAAGTTGGACTAGGTGATCTCTAGAGGTCCCTTCCAGTCTCAACTACTCTGTGATTCTGTTATCCTGCTGCTTATATATGTATTTTTTCTACATACTGTGCTTTATAATATGCCCCATAGTTTGGGATACAGTTCTAAAGTTTGAACTCATCTTTGATTCCCATCCTCCAGCTATATTTAGGCAGTAAATACTTGCTGAAGGATTGAGTAGCTGAATCGAGATTTTAGCAAGTGGAGCATGTGAGATATGTTAGTTGTTCGACTGGATTTCGGAAGGGCTGAAGGAATGCTGACTGCTGTGACACTTGCAGCATTACCTCTTAGGAAAGGAATGCAGAGATGGGTCATCTTCTGTCAGTGTCAGGCTTTCACAGGCTTTATAGTTTTATTCCCACATTTAGGTTTTTGCAGTGATCGTACTAATCACTCTTATGTTCAGGAGTTTTAAAGTCCTCTCACTCCGGCATGTATTCTGCATCATTCTACCCTCTATCCTTGCAAACTGCTAACTCTGAGAATGGTGTGCATGAATTATGATCACCTTTAGCTTCTGTGGGGTTCTGGGGTGGGAAAAATCCTGTATTCCAGGATTCATTTTGACTCAAGTGAGCCACAGTTGATTATACTTTCTTGTCCTCCTGGGTCCCCAGTGGAGGTAAGCACAGTGGTGAACTGGAGGGAGGCTGTACCTAGGACTGTCCATGGCTAGTAGAGTCAGGCTTGAACTATGTATCTTAGCTTGTGACTCCTTTCTGAATTTTGGGAGGTTTTTAGGAAGATGAGAGAGCCTCTGAGGGCTGGGATGTAGGCTTTGCGTCAGGGCTGCTGGTACAGTGGACTTGAACATCAGCTGGCCTGGAAGTTTGGAGGAAAACTTTCCCATCAAAATCTTCTGTATTTCAGTCTCTCATGGATACATGCTACGGTAGGGAGAGCATAGCTTTCCCAGCAGTTTCAGGTTTGAGACACCGCCCACCCAAGGACTTACTAATAAATCAGCTTGATCTTACCCTCTCTGTGGAAGGAGGCAAGGAAAAGAAATGTCTCTGAAGATTCCCTGTTGCCTATTTGTTTGACTTGGGAAACAGATAGAAACCAAACAACAGGAGTACAGTAAGAAATGCGGTGACAGAGAGCTGCTAATATCTGCAGGTACATCTGCATAGAATGAAAGTTGTGTGGATTTACATTGGCTACTGTACTGGTTTGTAGCTGGTTGTTCTAATCTAGCCTGTGTGGCCAAGCGCCCTAAAATATAAATGAGTTATTGGGACTGAAGCAAATGGACCCTTTTAACATGACACAAAGCCTGTTAACATCAAAATTGGTCTGATGTTCCCTCTGACCTCCCCATTGTTAGGGTTTGCAGGGAGCATAGTAAGGCATTCATTCCTTTCATGCTCCTCAGCGTGTGGGATTGCAGCTGGGGAACGTCTCTTGGAATTTGGCTCATCCGGGAGGCTTTTGGGGCTGGTGAAGCCCCTGCGAGGCATCTGTTCACTTTTAAGGTTCTTGGCTCTGGGAATTGTGAGAACTGGCCTCACAGAGCATTTATCGACCCCGTGGTCTACCATGCCTCCTCTTGATCAGCGTGGTTGTGTATGCCCTTATTTTCACAACAGGCCTGTCCTGTACTTACTCACAATAGGCCTGAAATAGCATTAAGGTTGACACTGTATTTCTATGTGTGCTTCACAAGGAATGTATTTTCTGATCTTATTATCATTGTTCTCTGTGGCAAGGTCATCACCATAGAAAGTGATTAATTTGATGAAAGTATTTCTCTTGCCCTGGGCTCCTCTATTTGCTGCCTAGTACCATGCTGTGTTAGTCATGTGTTAGCTTTGTCTTACTGCACATAATATTAGGCTTTGTATGAAGAATGTGGCCTTAATCTTTAGTCGCACTGCTGTACAAGAGAACAGAGCCTCCACAAGATGTGGAGTTTATGCAGATCTGAGTTTTGTTCCATTGCCTGTTGGTTCAATGGGGCTCTAAAGCTAGGTTTTACTTGTAAAAGATTGCCAGAGCTATCAAGAACAGTCCAGTACTTGGTGTCTGTGTGCGCGTGAATGCTCTCCAGTGCACAGGCTTGGATTGTTTAACTCTTGTGTTTTAAGATCAGTCTTAATGTTGCCTTTGGAACTGGTGTTGCAGCAGACTGTAGTTACAGTGTTTTCCCATTGGACTTACTGATCTAGTGTCTTGAAATGTCAGGACTGTAGATAATGCGTATATTTCTATTTTTTCTTCCTTGGAGTTCAGAAAACCACTGTAATAATGGCAAAGTTACGTTTGAGGAATTTGAATAAGGTCTGTGGGGACAGCGAGAATTCCTCTTACTCCATTTCTTTAGGTTTTCTTTAACTTTGAGGCCTTCATGTGCCTGAAAACTGTGTCTATTTATAATGCAACAAATCAGCTTGCTCAAATTCCAGCTCTAAATGTGAAATGAGCTCTTGGAGAGACAGAGAATTCTTCCTTGTAGTCTTAAAAATAAAACTGATCTGCTTCAGTATGTCACTGAGTGCAAGATGGGGCTCTCTGCTTCTCTCAGTTCATTGTTGGGATCGTAGTTTGGGTTTGAATTAATCATGCTTTATACATTAGACCTGTATAGATGTACCCTATGTTTCCTTTGAGAATGAACACCAAGAGCAGCAGTGGCAGTGAATGCAAAGAAGTGTAGTAATAACCAAGGAAATGGTGGGATTGGTAGCATACTGTTGTGTGTGCCCTTAAGAAGAAAAGCCATGTGTTTGATTCTGAAAGGCTGAAGAACGTAGCTTTGAAACTTACTTCAGTCCTGACTTTGCTCTTTACTACAGTCTCTTGCTTACTCTTCTAAATCTGGGAAAATGTGCTTTTGATCAATTACCTTTTTGTGACTAGAGTAGGGCAAACATGAATGGCGATGTGCTACAGCAACTCATGAAGCTGAACACAGAGGTGTAGTAGCTTAATGTACTACATGGCACTATAAACATCTCAGTGTCCCTGTGTCCCTGCTGTGTGGCTGCATTAAATGCGTATTGCATATCTGGGGATCTGGTTTCCTTCCAGGCCCACTCTGTCTACATGTAATGCATGTCTATTAGCACATTACATCTTAAATGTAGTTACATGCTTTCAATCATCTGTCTGTTGGCAGTAACTTCAGCATTCATGCAGTTGCACCAGAGCATGTGGAATTGCTTCACATTCGGTCCTGGGGAGAGTGGCAGAGCAATGAACTTCTTTTATCAGCATGCCAAGAATGTGGTACTTTGCAGTGGTTCATTCAGTCAGATAATATTACACAAGCACTCTGAATATATAACTGCAAAAATGTATCCCTCATTGAAAAACAAAACCAAGCAAGTAAAAATCCCACTACTGTTTGCTCCTCTAAAGTGTCTTCCAAGGCATTTTTGAGTGCAATGTTAGGCTACTTGGTGTTGAAGGGAACTTAAATGTTTAGGGAAGAATGCCCTGGGCAAATGACACAATTATTCAAGTCAGGTATTGTTCTCAAGTAACCCACAGCATTTTTCAAACTAGTATGCTTACTTGCTGAAACTGAAGTTTGGTCATCTCTTCTGTAGCTTCTGCCGCAGCTGAATGAATGTCAGAAATGGTCTGCTTGCATATGTGGAAACTAGACAAAAAGTGTAGCTCTCACGTACTGATAAGTTTAAAACAGCACTCTTCCTTGTCCCGGATAGGATGATTTCCTATCCATATTTATGTAAAGACTTAGACTGAAATAATGTCTTGAATAGACTTATGTCTCTAACAGTTGCTGGTTAGTTAGATTTGGTTAATGTGTGATATTTTTAAGGACTCTTACACAGCTTTGTTGGAGGCCATGCTTTTTGATCTTTATCTTGGAGACCAGCATGGGAGACAAACTTTAGCCTTAGACTAAGAAGTTGGAAGCAGTTACCGCACAAAGGGGATGAGGACAGTTGGCTGCCCATTCATATCTGAAGGGCAATGTGGTCGAGCAGCTACAGGCTCCTGTCTCCCCACTCCTACTTCCTTCCTGATTGTGTTCCTCTTCCTCGGTTTCCTCCTGAAGTCCACTGGAGTCTCTGCTGTGCAGGTTCCCTTGATCTCCCTGCTGCTGCCGTTACCCTGTGCCACTGTCTTATCTTTTCCCATGGACACGTGCTCTTTGCCTCCTCCTTGTAAAGTTGGCTTTCGCCCTTGACGCTAGTAGTTCTTGTGGCTCCTCATTTAATCAGTCCTTTCCTGACAATTTTCTTCTCCAGCTCCCAGCCTCCTTGCTGAAGAGCCTCTTTCTCCCCTCCCTGGTTCCCAGTATGTTCAGGTGGCTCAGCCAGCTGGGCAGTGGCATCATCTTTCAGGCCTGAGGCCGTCAGAAATGCCAGGCACTGCCAAGCACTGGCAAGATGTGGAGGGGGAGGAGGTTTAACCTTGGCTTAAGGCTTTGCCTGCGCGTAGAAATGGCTACTTTTCGCTGAACTTTTAAAAATAAAGCTGGGTTGGGTTAAACTGTGGAGCAGGCTCCGGATGTCCTATGCCAGCCTGAACTGGGATTATTCCAGTTTATTGTTAGAGCACGGGTGTAAGACAGGCGTTACTGCTGCAGCAAAATCTGTTCGAACAAGAATGAAATTTTCCTGGACCCTCTTCTGGAAGAGCATTGGGATTGCTCCAGATTAGATGACATTTGTAGCGGGCTCCTGAGTGGCTACGAGCTCCTGGATCCTGGCAGGGACCCGGCAACCCTACCCGTGAGGCACGCCGTGCATCTGCTCGGGCAGGGCTCTCGCTGCCTCTCAGCCCCTCGCCGGGGAACGGCGGAGCGGCACGGCGAGCCGAGGGCTGCGGGAGGCGCCTCTGCCGACGGGGCCAGACCGGTGCCAACATGGAAGAAATCGGCGTCTGCCCGGAAAGCTGATCTCTGCCTGAGCCAGGGCCCGGCGTTGTATCTACATCCGAGCTCTTCAACGGGCCGGGGCTCCTCCCTGCGCATTGCGGCAGCGTCTCTGCCCCTCAGCACCGCGGGCTCCTCCTGATTTGCATGCTGATGAACGAGGGGTTTGTGTCTGGGCGGCCCGGGGCCGCCGGAGCCCCCCGCCTCCCCTCCCTCGCCGCCGGCCCGGGGTGGCCGGCCCGGCCTGGCCTGGCCTGCACGGCCTCTGGGCGGGCCGGGGACGGCCCGGGGTGCCTCTCCGCGTCTGGCCGTGGAGCTGTCGCTGGCCGGTTGGAAGCTTTGCAGGATAAAGGCTTTTCATTGCTGCCCCTGTCTGCCAACTCCTATTGCAATTAAAGGGTAATCTTTTCTAAATGGTGCTAAATTAAGGCTAAATCCTTCCCTCATGCCACATAAGAGGATGAATCCCCGGTTTTCTAAAAACAGCTTATTGTTCGGGCCACTGTCCAACCGACCCGTACAACAATGGTCTGGATAATTTGTCTGTTGAGAGGATTCAAACTTTTTGGCCTGTCTGTCTGTGCAGATCATACTCAAAAATCCCCCGTGGGGGATATGGAGAAGTAAAGGAGTTATTTACCACTTTCTTGTATTGCATTTGGTTTGAAACTTGGGAGAAGTTTTGCTTGCTGAAGTCCTCGTTCTCGCGGCCGTGGTGGTGGGGAGGTGACTTTCCCTATGGCCGTGTGTGCTGGGTCCATGCTGGCAGCCGTCAGCTCATCAGCCACTGAGCGTGCACAGCGTAAGCATTATGTCGAAGAAAACAGTCCTGGCAGCACGGGTTGGTTTGTTTTAATCAAGGCAACTGTGTGCGTAAAACTGTAGCTTAAATTGTTGTTTGACACAAGGCTACTGCCACAACGTAAATCGGGGGGGGGGTGTTAATTTTTTACCTCTTTTGGGATTGCTGATCTGGATTAATAAACATCATATGCAACAAATTTCACCCTCAGGGAAAGGAGGGGACTGCCTTTTGATCACTTGTTAACACTAGGCTTTCATGCCTCTTTTTAGGTGAACTACTGTGTCTGTAGGGCAAGCTGCAATCAAAAGTTTATGTGCTTATAAATGTGTGGATTTGTTTTTAAAAAGGTTCTTAAATAAGGAAACACAGCTGGGTAGTAAGGAGGGAGGGGGGCAAGAATGGGGGCACAATTGGTGCCCAGCTCATCAGTGACCTGCTATTGTAAAATGTATCCAGAAGCTTGCTTTTATTCCATGTTTTAACACAAGTTCCTTGAGGGGGGGGAATAATTTGGGGAATTTCAGTGGGATGATTCCAGCAATAGGATCTGAAATACTGTAGTATTATAAAGTATTATTATATAAAATATTGATCTATAAGACTTTTTTTTTCTTCCTGTTCACTTATGGCCAGATATATAAATGTCTGTAACATTCCTGCAAAGGTCAGACTGTTTCACCAAAGTCTAAGAGTTGGTGGTTCTTGCTAGGATGCTGGCAGATGAGTTCAAATGCATAACCTCCTCAGGCAGGTGACCTTAGGCAGCTGAACCTTTATAGAGATGTTTGGATTATAATTAATGGCAATGAAACCTGCATTATGTTCCTACTAAATGTGAGTTCAGAACTTAAAGTTGTGTTTAGTTGTTTAAAGATGGGTTTTCAATTAGCAGCTACCATCTGTAGCAAGTATTCAGAAAGCAGGCTGCACCCATGTGAGGGGCCTCTGGCTGGAGATATGGTAAAAATCTTTAACAGACATCCCCTGTCTTGGAAAACAAAAACATAAGCAAAACTGAAGAGCTGGCCGAACAGCTGTGCTGATGAAAAGTGGCCTTTGAATAGTCCTTGCAGCAGTTAAATAGTGAAGTTCTCTATCATGTCAAAAATCCTAAATGAAGTTTTCTGTATGTGTTTTTTTTTTTTTAAATTCATAATGACATTTGTTTCTTTTTAGTGGGTATGGAAGTCAATGAGAGCCCTGCTGAGGAATGTAAACATTCCTCCGTGTTCTCTGCTGCTCTGCTCCGCTTTGCTGCCGAAATCAGGGGTGTGATGAACTTGTGAGCACAAGAAAATAAAATTAGATCCATTCAGAGGAAGAAAAATACTTCCTTTTTATTTATAAACAATACTTTGCCCTCACTTCATTAGTACTGCTTAAAAAGAGGTAGTCTGAACTTAGCCCTTACCTCTTTATTGGGTTTCTGTGTACGCAGTTCTGTCTTGTGTTACTTAACAAGCAATTTGGGATCTGCTATTTGTAGCCAGTGTTTTATGTTTATCCTCATGGCTGTATTTACTGTCTGCCATGCAAACCAGAGAGTTCTGCACACCTTTACACAGTGGATGTACAATCATATCGGATCTGCATAGGTAGCACTTCATACCTAAGTTTACAGTTGGAAACAATTACCCATGGAGCAAGGCAGCAAAAATGAGATTCTTATCTCCTGAAATGATGAAGCACATATAATTATTTTAAAATTTTTCTGGAGGGGGGATAAAATTAGTTCACTAGGTGTACGTATAAAGTGTCAGTCATCTTAGTTGGAAATTAATTCTTTAATGAAATACAAGATATATTTATGTTTTGACTCGGCTATAAACAGATGTATTCCACCAGCTATTTTAGGAGCTCTAACTGTGATCTGCTTTCAGAGACTCCAAATTCATGGACTTCATTTACTGCCTTTTATTTCTGAATGTCTGGAACTTTGGAATAAAGTAACAACGTAGATTATTCAGATTTCTCGTCTTTGATAATCTTGAACAGATTGCTAAAGCTTGATCCACTCCTCTCCTTTGTAATGTTTCTTGCAGTTTGTCACTGTGTAAATCCATCATGCTGTTTGAACATCTTTATTGCTCTTCATTGGATTCTCTGTAGCACTAGTGTCATTTCAGGTTTCAGACCTTGGCTTCGGACTCCCAAGACAGAGGTTTCCAAGACACTCTTCTGGAACTTGATGTAATGATCTATATTTTTGTTGATTTCTAACTGTAGTCAAACTGCTCTTTGTGTGTGTTAAATGTCTGCTGTGCAATTCTCTAAAGAGTTTGCTAATTCCATCTTTTCTGTGTTGAATCCTGCATCTTTTAACTTTGAAGATTTGTTTGTTTGTTTGTTTCCTTTTCTGTTGAGGTGCTTTACAGTTCAGCCAATAATTTAAAAATCTACATAAGTTTTCTTCATAGTCCTTTACCTAACAAAAAACCCCTTTGGCATTACCAAAAATAATCAGGCACTTGTCCTGTTATCATTCAGTCATTTATTTTAAATAATTCTGGTCTCTCTGGCCTGTGATTGTGTAAAACTAATTTGCAGTCTGAAGATGCCTTTTTCTTGACTCTTTCCTGTTGCTTGCTTACTGCTGCATTGCTGGCAAGGACAGGCTACTGACTGTTGTTTTCTGTTTGCTTGGTTGCTTGGGTTTTTTTGTTTGTTTTTTTCCCCTGAAGACCCTTTTTGGGTTTTGGGGGGGGGGTGTGGTGGGGTTTTGTGTGTTTGTTTGTTTTGGGTTTTTTTTGTTGGGTTTTGGTTTGGTTGGTTGGTTTTTTTTTTTTTTTTTTTTTTAATGACAATTCGTCTGAAATCCTTTTTGAAGTCAGGAATAGACGATGTTCACAGGCCATCTTTGGGTTTCTCAGATTACATCCAACTTGGAGACTTTTGAGTTTATCCTGATTTCAAACACTGGGCCTTGGTGTGATAAGGTAGGGAGACAAGGAGTCTCCCTGGCACTTAGCAGCTCTGTCTTGCAAATGATGAGACTCATTCAGTTCCTCCCCTCCCTGGGCAAAGCTTAAATCTGTCCTGGTAGAACTGAGAAGCTTCTGTATAGGAAAAAAAGTGTGTTTTAAATTGCTTTTTTTTTAAATCTTGAAATATATAACAGGCTTTCAGTTTTCTTAGAGCTGTTGTTGCTCTCAGGTAGAAGCTGAGACACGCCTCGCGTGTTATAAAAGTAGTTTTCCACTCAGTCCTTCTCCCGTTCTTCCAGAATCTGCTTGAACTTTACTGTAATTCTGGGCATCCACAAATGTGGATGTGAACATGTAAATCCTTGTTTGTGTCTGTCCTTAAATCACATTCTCCTAGTTAGCTACTTCGCAATGGCAATGAAAAGTGGCACTGTTTTTGCCCAGAGTGGAAACTGTGATGCCCTCATTGCCAGTCCCAATGGCATGTTGTTTTCCATAGGAGCCCATCAGATGGAAGGTGTGCACTCTCTCACTATACAAAAAAAGATGCATTATGCTATACAAAAAAGATGTGGACATGATACCGAAAAGCAGGTCAAAGAAATTCTCTAAGACTCATTTTGGAGTTTTAGAAAGCAGGCATTCTTTACTGCAGCACTGGATGCACGGGGGGTAGTTCCACCTAGCATGCATACCACAGCTTTAGCACAAACAGGTTATATAGAATAACTAATTGCATATTAATCAGATTAGTATACGTATACATAAAAATGATTATAACTGATTATCATAGTACTGCCTATATCCGATCATGCGCATTGAAGGATCCATTTGAGTCAAAGGGCTGCTTTTACGACCACCGACCCATTTGAAGTTCTTGTTGGCTGTCCTTGAAGTCTTTATTCTTGTCCTTGTTCTTTGATCTTGAAGCTTAACGCAGTTTCAATCACATGTGGTCAGTTTCAACATTGTTCTCATCTAGTGTAGAGGCACATCTAGTTGTAAGAGGAAAGAACTGCAAAACTTATGACTACCTACCTCTACTAGTTAATTGCTTGGCTATACTTTTGTCTATTGTTTCAATCATAGTGTTAGTATAAGATTTCTAATAATTATTTACCAAATCTCACTTTTACAGTCACCTAGCAGCAAACCAGTTTCCACGGCTGGTACAAAACAATAAAACCATCAAAATATTTAGACATACCATACAGAATGTATGGAAAAATGCTATCGGACAGGCTGGAGGGGGTCCAGAGAAGGGCCACAAACATGATCAAAGGACTGGGAAGCCTGCCATATGAGGAAAGGCTGAGAACTGTTGTTTGTTCAGCCTTGAGAAAAGAAGGCTTAGGGGAGACCTTATCACCATGTTCCAGTATTAAAAGGGTAGCTACAAAGAAGATGGAGACTCCTTTTTTACAGGAGTCACAAGGAAAAGAGGGGTAATGGGTAGAAATTACTCCTGGGCAGATTCTGATTGGATACAAGAGGAAAATTTTTCACAATGAGAACAGTCAGCCATTGGAATAATCTCCCCAGGGAAGTGGTGGATTCCCCTACACCGGACAATTTTAAGATTCAGCTGGACAGGGTGCTGGGCCATCTTGTCTAGACCATGCTTTTGCCAAGAAAGGTTGGACCAGATGATCCTTGAGGTCCCTTCCAACCTGGTATTCTATGATTCTGTGATTACATGTATGATCTGGTATTTACTTGCACGAGGGCAAATACGCAATGTGTCTGGTGCAATCGGTGGAGTCACATCCGTATAAACAAACTGTGCTGAGTAGACTCTGGGACTCGAACTTTCAATGCATGGACCATGCTGACTGGTCTGCCTTTTATTTTTAAAAATAATTAAATAAAAGGAATTTGGAAAGCTTTCAAGAAGATGGATTTTTTTTCCAGTGACATCTTTTGGTGGAAGGGGGAAGTATCTAAATGAACTAATTCTGCCATGCAACTCATACAGATACTTTGTAACTCATGTTTGGCTGAGAAATTGGCCAGTTTTGAGGAATGGGATCTGTTTCTTCTCATCAGTTTTAATTATGGTGTTTAGTGCAGTTAAGTAAAGACCAATATTTCCAGCTGAAGTGGGAGAAGTCACTTGTGTTATTTGCTGCTTGTATTTATGGGACTGAACTTCAGGGAGACATGCCCCCCTTTGTAAATACAGGGAAGAGCAGCTCTGAAAAGTAGCTGCCAGGAGTAATCATAGCTCTAGTGATCTTTGTGCTGGCATGCGCTGTTTAATTCCTCAAGAAATCAAGATTGTGTGGCCTTTGTTATGGAATTTCTATGAGTCTGTTGATTTTACCTTCTCCTTGTTTCCATGCTAACTTGTCTGTCACCCTTTTTCTGCTTATTTAACAGGGGCTTAAGACTGTAGAACTGATGTTGAAGGGCTTTCTGCTTTTGATGATTGCCAGCTGATAGCTGTTACACAAGATTATTCCTGGTGTAGCTATATTTCATAAATAGAAATCCAATAGCTCCTAATGAACTCTTTACTATTTTGTGCACCCTGCACCTGTCTGCATGGTTTTTGCGTGTTTTGCATTCTAGCTTGTAGCTTCCTTAACTGTTCACCTGTATTCTTCTTACTCTAACCTGTTTGTGTTTCCAACAACCTTATTACCTTACAGTACAGGCAGGATGCATAAAATAACATAAGCTTTAATGTCCTAGTGCGATCCATTTGAATCAATGCCATTCGGCTGTATTGTCAGAGAGGAGGACCTACAACAGTAGGGAGGCTGCCTTTGGGCTATATTTGGCTGCTGATCTCACTGTGGTCAGCGTGGTGGACTCTTGTCACAGGCATCCTGCGTGCAGAGCACAAGCTGGATATTGTCTGTAGTGGGTGACTTCACATTGCTTCAGCTTTGCTTTTGCAGCAGCTCTGTGCTGGTGACGATTCCCTTGTGTTAACAATGGCAATTTGTGTGTGCGTGTTAGACTAAAGCTTTGTGAGGAGAGCTCTATGCTTTAGGGTAATAGATAAATTGAAAATTCGTAAGACTCTGTGTTAAATTTAGATCTAATTGAAGAAAAATGAATTGGCCAAAGGGGCTGCAAGATTCTGTAAAGTGACATGGTTTTGGTCGTTTGGAGAGTCCTGATTTAAGGAATGCTCAACGTTTTAAACACAAGGGCCTTGCATAGCTGGGAGAGTGGCAAGCACTAAAGGATCAATGCTTTTAATGGGGATCTGTAATTCGTAGCAGCAGGACCTCTGCGTTCACAGCCTGGGAGTGGTAATTTTTTGTAATTCTAAACAACACATGATGCTTATTAAAAGCATTAAGAGCTGAAGAATGAAGACTTTGTTTTGATACTTTTTTTTTTTTAGCACTGACCATGGAAAAAATTAGCATCTGTATTGAGTGAGGCTTCCTGGGTGTGTTTAAGTTGTCTTACTAAAACCAGCAATGGTACAAAAAAGTGGCAAGAAATCACTACCAGAATGGCATATTTGCAAATCTGGGAAAGATTTCAAATGTACTGAGTGTTTGTTTCTTTCTGTGATACAAACAGAATCTAACTGTGCAGCATGTATGAAGACTTGGGTATCTCTTCTGATATGGTCATTTTCTATATTGTTTTTGTCAGTCTAAATCTTTACTATCTTGCATTTATATTCCTGTAAATGAAAGCAGAACTTAAGCCCTTGATGTAAAATTTCAGGCAGGTAGTGGGAACAGGAAAGACTTTGTTCTGAAGTTGCATTTTTGAGCCAGCAATTATGGCTGGAAATGGCAAGAATGGTATTTGTCAATAGTTAACTACAAAGGTCCTTAAATTGCTCCTGTGATGCTTTGGAGTTACTCAGCAGGCAGAGGAAAAATGCCTTTCTCTCAAACCCTGGCACAACTGGTTAATGTGTGGCTCTGACATCCATTAGGAATTCACAAAGAACGAAGGCAGGCTATCCATGCTTTAAAGAAAGACCTCAGGTTTTGTTTGGGAATGTCAAGGTGGTTAATGTTATGGATGGCTTTTGTTCTGCCTTCCTGGGGAACTTTGTGGCTCCTTTTGATGCCATTACATGTGAAGGTGCTGAAGCCTTGATGTCGAGGAAATAAAAGAATGGGCTTGTGTAAACGTTCATTTAATCAATGTATTAAAGTGTCTTTGTGTTCCTAAACAATTCTTTCAAATTCTACAGAATTGGAGTTGTCATAATTGAAGAATCCAATGTTAATGAGCAAAGCCCAGTGCTGGAAGGTTGGGTTGGTTTTGGTTGCCTGTGTGATAACAGGAATTAAGCCACCTCTTGTTATTTGGTGCCAAATGTGGACATCTTTATTATTCAAGTGGAGTCTGTGATAAAGTCTGAGGTAGGTGGGTACCTGATTATCATTCCTCAGGTAGCTGGAAAACGAGTATCTGGGAATAAAGTGATTGTGTATCTACAAAATGGAGGAAAATGAATGTGAAACTGATATGACTTTTTTTTTTTTTAATTTATAGTATAGAATAAGTATTTACTTTCTAGCTATTCTAGGGAATGGCCCGGGGACATAAAAGGCAAGGAGGAATCTTTCTGATGATAG
The DNA here is from genome assembly GCF_026419915.1 of Harpia harpyja. Lineage (NCBI taxonomy): Eukaryota > Metazoa > Chordata > Aves > Accipitriformes > Accipitridae > Harpia > Harpia harpyja. The sequence continues at coordinate 337,543 of NC_068969.1, forward strand.
TAATTGCTGACATTCTCTAATTATTAAAACAATATGGCACTTGAAAGAATCTACATAAGAAGTGCCAAAGCAGCCCATGTTGCTGGGCTTTGGAGACTGTGGGTTTGCTCATAAGGTGGAAAACAAAAATGAACTTAAATCATAAGAAGTATGAGAAAATACTTGAATGTTTGGAGAGAAAGAGGTACCTGCTTTGCTGGTGATACAGTGTCATGAGATTTTTGTGATTTAGGACGCCTCAGATGGCTACAGAGCAGTAACACATCCCAGGATGACGGGGCCTGATGTACTTAAGAAGACCACAAAGGTCTTGTGAAACAAGATATCCATTGTATAAACAAGGCATGCCTTGCTAACGACTGTGCCTCTGAAGAAGAACTAAAAGACTGACAAGAAGGGAACATCCTACCCCAGGAGGGCCTGAAAAGTTGAATAATTGCTAATAGGCATGAAGTCAGCAAAAATCTTCGATAACCGGAGGAAAGGTAAAGGCGGCAGGGGGAGATCACGACCACCGACTCAATTCAAGACCAAAAGACTTACCCCCCCCTTGAGCGTGTGCTGTAGAATAAAAGAACACTGTACCTTTAATTCGAGGCGGGGAAGCTTTAGCCCAATACAAACTGTGGTAGATAAGCGACTCCCAGTAATAGTTTTGGGGAAGAACTTTGGAAATTGAATATGTATAAATGAACTGTATAAATTGCTTGCCCGTTTAGGCATGAGGGGTGCTAGCTTTGTGGATTACCACCTAGCCCCCATCTTTGCGCAAACACGAATCGGAATAAAATACCTCTGCTCTGTGTGTATGTTGGCATTTCACCGGGTAAACGACCCCACTTGTGGGACAACAGGCCTGGGTGCAGCCTCTTTAGGTACCGTGGATGCTGCTTAGAGTGGGCTTGAATGAAGGGGTAGGATCCATAATCGCTTCAGCACATATGTGAGTGTGTGCAGGTCTGTCTTTTCTGCTATACGTTTTAGCAAAACCTCTTGCTCTTTCTGTCTGCCAGTGAGAACAGTGTATGTTATTTCTTTATTTTGACAGGCATTCTGCTCTGAAGTAAGCAGCGACTGCTGTAACCCTGACGGGACTATGTAAAAATAGCTACCAGCGTGCTTGGGATGTCACGGTGGGGCTGCTTCCTCCTCGCCTGCATGGCTCGCTGGTGGGACCCGTGAGAAGGGATGTGGCTATAAAGGAAGCCTTTGCTTCCTGTTTGCCAGTGTTTAAGTAATGCACCAGTGCTTCATTTTCTCCTGTATTTTGTAGTTCTGTCTTCCCTAATCCTTCCCTTTCCTCCAGAATGTGTCTCAAGGTTGTGTAGATTGAAATGCATTTGTCCTCCCTTTTTTTTAATGATGGAAAAAGCCTGTCCTTCAATCGTTTCTGACGGCGGTATCACTAGCAACTAGACATCTGAGCATGGTGGCAAGTACCCCGACAGCACTCCCTCTAGCTGTATCAAGCGTTGATTCAGCTGTGTGTTTCAGATTCAGTGGTGCACACCAGTGTGCTATATTGTAGTTGGCAGTTGCTCTCTACTGTCTGATTGTAGAAACTGTGTTATGAGGAGAAGGCTGGTTTTTTTCACCCTCCCTTCTTGCTTTTTAACTCAAACCTTAAAATAAAGGCCCACATGTGTCTGTGTCTAATGTTTATTTTGTTTAAACGATATACAACCATAATGGGCAATGGTAGGTGGATATGCTGTAGTGTAGTCTGAAGCCTGGATGTAGGCTGCAAGCAAAAAATGTGAAATGGAATCAAAAGACTCATCTGGAGTTTGCTGTAAATAGTGTACTAGCTGGACACAAAAGATTACACAATTGTAGTTGGATTAAATTCTCTGGGCCTTTGCTTATGTTCTAAGTGGAAAATAAATTTGCTATTCAGGTGTAAGGTGTTTTTAATGAAAAGGCTATTAAGATAGCAAGAAAAAGTCTGCTTTTGCAGTGCAGAAATTGCTAGTAATGGTATATTTGATGATACGCCTTGTGCGGTCTTGTATATGTGTGTGTCAGAATGATTGAATACCAGTAAGACCAAAAAGCCTGACTAGTAGATTTGGTTTTTATAAAGCTCTCTGTGTACCAGGTAAATGAGCAGCAGAGCTCACATGAGCACAGGTAACTTTAACATATGCAGTAAGTGATTCCACTGTTATCATTCAGTCTCCTTTACTACTTCAGTGATTAGAAGTGCGCTTAGGTATTTTAAATAATTAGTCTGAGATTTTTTTTCCTTTTTACCCCAAAGTGCCTCATGTCTTGATTGATTCTGGTACTAAGAACTCACAGGTATTTACATGTGCTGGACTGTGTTTACGCAACCGTATTTCTAACTCCTTGTGGACCAGGGTTTGTTCACAGAAGCCTCTATTATTGCCACACCAGAGGAAGCCACTATCCTGTTCAACAAGCAGCAGGGTAATGAGCTTTACATTAAACATGTTTTGCAGGATGCGACTTACTTCCTCTTGTTGTTTCTTGAATGGGTGTGCCCACTCAGCAGGCAAGCATTGCTCTTAGTCAGGAGGATTCCTCATGCAATGAGATGCTAATGACCATTAACTATTGTATTAAAGAAAAAAAAAAGTTACATGAGTATTACTGCAGAATTTCATGCTCACCGTTAGCCACATAGATAAAAGGTCATTTGTTGGGGAGTAAAACCTTACAGTGCACTAAGTCTCAGTACTGAAGAGAATGGAATGAGGCTTCTGGTGCTGTACTCTGTGCACGTGGGTGGTCCTCTGGTTACCAATAATTAAAGAGTGAGTGGAAGCTGTGTCTTCTCATCCCTAAATGCTCAACCTTGCTCCCAGTTAAAACAATAGTCTTCTCAGCTCTCTAATTGTGAATGCTGGGTTGGGGCAGAGGAGGTGAGAGTGAGGTTAAGTCTAATTTCTTGGGACTGGGTGCTGAGCCAGGGAGCAGTTCCCTCAGTGCCGACTTAAATTCTTGGTTGACCTTGTAGAAGTCTGCAGTTAAACATCAGTTGCATAAGTGGGTTGTGTTCATGTTTAAGAAGTAATCTTTCTTGTGTGAGAATGAGGTTTTGTATTTTATTTTTATGCTAACTTTATAGAAAAGTAGTTAATATTGCAGCAACATGTCTCAATTGTTAAGTTAACCCATCAAGTTGAAGGACATTCAGCAGGCTTTTCTAGGAGTAGATGAGGAGTCTGATACCGTGAATTTCTGCAATGTCACTTGGTTTCCTCACGATTACAGTCTATTACTTAACAGGCACCTAATAAGTGAGCTCTGTCAGAGGGTTGTGCTGCAGTGATGCTCCAGAAGGACTAATCCTGCTCCAACTCAAACCACAACATTTTATAGAAAGGCAATCTAGAATTATTTTGTGAATTAATTGGGCTTTCACCAAAGAAAGCGTAAACCATTATTTTAACAAAATCGAAGCCAGATCAAGGGCTGGACTCTTTCCTGGAGTGTGCATAAATCTTCACTGTTGCATCACTCTTGGAAGATGAGTTTGGTGACCGTGTGTGGGGTGGGCTGGCATGATAGGAAGTGATGTATTGTTTTGAAATGCCTCATGACTTCCCTGTAGGTACCAGATCAACAGTGAGCTGGTGTTTGTGAATCTAATGCTGCTTAGCTAAGGTTTGTGTTTGGCCCCTGGGGATATTTGAGTGTGAGAGAAAAGAGCCTGCTCCCAAACTTGTGGAAATGTGAGAGCTTTCGCAATGCTGAGGAACAAATGAGGAGCCGAGGTCCATGTGGTTGTACGGACACCCACGTGGTGGCTGGCCACAGTCTGAGCGTGGACTGGAGCTCTGGAGGATACTGGTGTTGGTGCTGGATTGGAGATCAGAGGCTGCCATGGGGGGACTCGGCCACACCTGGTTCTAGCAAGGCCACACATGTTCTCACCGCATATGCCCCAGACTGCAGTCAAACTGTTTGCAGATGTTCAAATATAAACAAGATTTTTCTTAGGGGTATGTGGGGGTGGTAATTACACTATTTCCATTTTGGTCTAATGTGAAGGACATAATGCATCTACTTGCTTTGTCAGCTAAGTATAACTCTTCCTAACTTTAAATGCAGTTACACGTGTGTTTAGAGGACCAAGATCTCATTTGATTTTTCTTTCATCCTCTTGCAGAAGTTTTTAGTGGTAACAAAAGTTCATGTGACTCTGTGTGAACAGCATCACGGTATGACACATAAGACTAAATGGAGAAGAGCAAAATGACACGTGCATTGGGGTGGAAATGCTGGTGCTAATGGTATTGAATATTAGTTAATACTTATCTCGCTGTCAAGTTATGTTCATAGGTTGAAGGTAAAGACAAGAAGGAATGCAATACTGTCAGCAGAGGTACCTCCATGATGCATTTGCTGTGTTTCCAGTGATTTATTGATCAGGCGCTTGCTGAACTGCAATGGATATCTTTGTGTTAAGAGCACTCCATGGAAGTTTTGTCTTCTGTGGATTTTTATAACAAACGTTGTGTGAGGCATACGTAAGATAACCCTACATTGTCCTTTACGAAGTGTGTAATTTCAGTATGATCTTGTTGAGTTTTAAGTAAAAAGCTAACATTTTAAGAAGGAATGGGCTTTTTCTAATGTTTCTAGTGTCCATTATGCCCTTTGAAGGTTCACTGCATATTCAGGACTATTGATGGGCTTTAGTTACTTATGCTTTTTGGTCAGCTGCCAGAGATCTAGTGTAATATTTATAGATCGCTGATCTTGGTTTTCAATTTTTTAAAATTACTTCATTGTAGGTAATACTTACATCAAATTTCTGCACTATCATTTTTTATGCAAGTCCTGACAGTTGCTCAGCTTGAGTGTCTGCAGAAGAGCAACAGTCTAACAGGACACTACTGTTCATAATCTATTTGCAGTCACTTCTTGATTCATATGTAGGGGAAGATGAAGAGCTGACGGCCTGCTTAATAGGATCAAACTTTTGCTGTGAACTGGCCTGTACAAATAAAGCATTCTATCAAATTTAGCAGAAGGGTTTAAAAGTCAGCAATTGATGATCAAAATTTCTGCAATGTGTTTTTGGAAAGAGTGAGTTTTAGCTGTGCTTTGATACCCCAGTGGGCAGGAAAGGGCACCCTTTGCACTCATGAGTAGAAGTTTATAGTCTCTTCTGCTCTCAAACTACTAAACAGTGCTGATGTTCAGCAGCATTAACTCCTTATCCTGCACGTCTCCATCTACGGCAGCATCTTTCTTTTCTTTGAGGCCTGTTCTTGAGCTGTGCAGATGTCTGCTTGCAGCAGAGAAGACCATTAGTTCATTGATCCGTTATGATGCAGAGGAGAGAGAGATGCCTCAGGATAGCTTTTTTATTTTTTTTCCTTCACCCATCAGGCTTGAAATCATTCTGAAAGGAGGACTCTTTTGTGTTGACTTCTGTATTGCACCCCTTCACCTTCCTGCCCCCACATACTCTTCTTTATTTATAAGAAAGCACAAATGTACGCATACCAAAACCCCCATTCCTCTCTAATTTTAGCTCAGCAAAATGCATTTGGGGCCTTAAGTTTTCCTTCCCTGCTACAGTTACAGTCATATTTCTTAAAAAAAAAAAAAAAGAAAGAAAGAAAACCTAAACCTTGGACGAATGCCCATTCCAGTCGCTGAGAACAACTAGAGCTGCTGCTGGTTATCCACTCTCGCAGGCGGGCTTTGAAGCCGGCCGCTTGCCAGGTGGCTTTCCCAGGAAGATGACTAATGGTGGAGGCAGCAGCAGGTTCTGATGTGGTCATGGGGGCACCATCCTGCTAATTGTCCCCAGGGCAGGACACTGGGGGCTGAGGAAATGCTCCACGTTGTCAGTAAATGTATTTGTGATGTCAGTAGTCGCATGCGCTTGTGAGTGACGGAGAACACATTTTGGGAAGATAGGAATGCTAATTTATGGCAGGAGCTGTGAAACAAAACTAGCATACGCAGGCCCTCCCTTATGCTGGCCCTCCTTCACGGCAGGAGGGAACAGTAATGAATGAAATACCTTGTGGCTAACGTCCTTTGGCTTTTAACTCCAAAATCTCCAGTCCCTCCCCTTGGAAGTCAAAGCGCACAGTAATGAGTACTGGCAGCACTGCCTTTGCTCGCTGACACCAAAAGGAAAGCGCGCGTACCCTGAGCAGATTTTGGTGCCTGTAGCTGAAGGAGGGTAGGATGTGTGGTGTTGTCTGCTAGTCCGTACAAAGCCTTCTGAAGGGAAAAAAGCCTTGAATCTCTCTGGGTTGTTGTAAAGAACAACTGAAGGAAAACGCCTTGTTTGATTTTTTTTTTTTTTTTTTTTTGTCTCGTGATCTTTATCCTTATATATTAAAAAAAGACATCTTGATTAACTGCACCTTTTTTTTTTTATTGGGGGTTTGGGTGCTGTTTAATTTTTGATGGATAAAACCCTTTTTCTCTGGAAGAGTAGCTAATAATAGCCTCCCAAAAGCAGCAGTTTCTGCAAATCCTGCTTGATTTTCTGTTGTGTGTTTACTTTAGTGATGGTACATACGTGATACTGCTCTCCTGGTGCACATGCACACGTGGACATCGCTGTGCTTTTCAAACTTTATTGAGAAAGGCCAGGGATTATTTTCAGAGAAGCTCTCTTATATCACCTTTCTCCTGTATCTGTGCCTGCTTTTCTAGTCAATGAGTTTGAAACTAATTCCTCTTCTTCTTAACTTCTTAACTTCTGCCTCTTGGAGGAACACATTGTGTACATTCCAGTCTGCTTGTGGTGGTCCACCATACATGGTAATGTGACTGTGATAACAAGAAGGGCTGAAAGAGCCCTTAAACATCTCGGTGAGTGAAAGCAAGGGTTAATGCCTCATGTTGGCTCATCTGTTGAGTACAATTAGCTTCATACAGCAGTGTTTCACCGCAGAGAAAAGGGCAGTGTGGCATTTATTAAAGACTGCCCCTTGCTGCTTGACATTTCAGCATCATGTGCAGTTCAATGCGCAGCCTGGAAAATGGGGAGAAATACGCTTCTTGGCTGGGTTAACACTACTGGGGGACATGCACAGACGACATAGGTTTCACTTGAGCAGAAATGAGCACAAGGGACACTGATGTCCTATTTTCCCACATGATTCCTTTATGAGAAGGTTAAAGGAGAAAAATATGCACTCTTGGGCGTGGAGGCCATAGGCAGTCAGTGATGCCCTGTCCCTTGCTTCCAACTGACAGTGCTTAATTAGAGCCTGCTGTGTTGAGGCCTTCTGACTCCAGGGCATTTGTGGTTGGCCAGGAGTTGCGTAGTTTGCTGTCAGCATACTTTACGGTGCTGGATTGATCCTGTTTTCATTATGTTTTTCAAACCCGTCTTATACTTTTGAAGATTACCTTTTAATCTTAGAAAATTGGTTATTGAAGTAATTGTCTGAGGGATTAGGGAGGCTGCTGAATAGCAGAAATGCATTGGTTTTCATGAGCATCGTGGTGCTATTTGCAGGACAGAAGATCAAATTGGAATGAAAAAAATATCCCCTTGTATAATCGCTTTCCGTTCTGCCATCTGATTCTGGATGTAATAACTTAACTGTGCTCTTTCTGTAGATTATGCTTCTGAAGAGATGGCCATTGGCCAGTGGTGTGATCATATGGAAATATGTGGGAAATACTAGTCATGACTCAGGTTGCAAGTCAGGAGTGAGCACAAGCTTCTCACGTTCATTATGAAGTCCACAAGTAAGTGTTCTTCCTGGCAAATTGAGTTTATAACAAAGTTAAATGAAGAAAACTTACTGATGCAAGGATTGCCTTTGAAAACTGCTGCAAAGCATAAAAGTGCTGGGGCGTTATCACAGATGAAGTTTGTTCTTCCTCCTGAATTGACTGTATAAATCTCTTCTTGAAATAAGTACATTTTTGGATTAGTACTTAGGTTAGTTTCACCTGCTTCTTCATATAATGGAAGAGTGCAATAGGTGAAGTATAAAACTGAAACTTGTTTATTATGTTCCTGCCCTCCTTTTTTGTACATTTACTACTATCCTGTACTTCACAGGGCATTGGACTTTTGTCTCCCTACTGTAGGTCAGGAAACTGAAGCAGAAAGTGATGAAATGGCTGGCCAAACAGTCATATGAGAAATTTACTGAAGAGCTGGGAATAAAACCAGTCTCCTGGAGATTTATAGCTATTAATACTTAACTTTCTTACTTAACAAAGACTGTCTGAAGGGAAGCAATTGCAAAAATTAGATTCCACATTTAATATTAGCAAGCAGTTTTATGAGCAAGGGTGGTTTGGTGGTTTGGGTTTTTTGTTTGTTTGTTTGTTTGTTTGTTTGTTTGTTTTTCCTGAGGCATGTTTCCTTTAATCTTTGGGAGGGATGAAATTGGGATGAGGACAGGAAAATTCTGATCTTTTTGGGCAGGACAGATGAAGCTTGTGGGTTTCCTTTGTGCCTGCAACTGACCAGGTTGGGAAAAGGCAGTACCTAAACACAGAGGACCAGCTGCATTCTCTCCATTCCTTTTGGCCCACTCTCTCCTTTTCTATTGTAGACGTTTGTACCTGTGCTAATTTTGGGTTAGATTTGTGTTGGTGATCTTGTTTTATGCGAGTTGTTGTTGTCACATTATTGACGAGCCTTTTGACCTTCGAAGTGAAATCATCTTCCTGGCATCATTCCCTAAGTTATTCTCTATTCTTCAGCATAAGATTTGATGAACAAGGAAGACAAAAAAGATCCCAACAGCAAATAATAAGATAGGACTGAACTAGGTCACACAGAGGGAGTGTGTCTATGAAAAAAAGTTTTTCTTTCTTTCTTCTTTTTTTTCTGGAACTCTTTATGAAGCTATTTTGGAAAGGGCTTTTTTGGTTTGTATCCAAATTTGGATTGCCACATGTGTTGTATGTTACTAGTTTTATTGTCAGATCAGGTGACTCCTTCCCTGCTGTTTTTCTTCTGAGATTTTTTTTTTTTTAGGTGTATTGGTTTTGAAGAAACTTTTTTGATGCTTCCTCACAGATACCTTGATGCATCACCTTTTCTGCATGTTACACACTGTCTGTTCAATGCTGTAGTGACCAAGCATGGGCAGGATAGCTAGATACTGCTGCATGACAAACTGTGCCAGCAGGGATAAATTCTCTATGTAGGTATTTGCTTGTAGGGAGGCAGAGTAATAAAGTTGAAGGTTGCCTGCTCAGGAGACTCTGCAGGCTTTGGGTTTATTCCTTCTCTCATGTTGACTGATGCTTAACCTTGGGTAAGGCCTTTAACCTCTTTGTGTCTTTTCCATTATGAAGAATGGGCTGTAACACGTCCTTTCTGTTGAATTTCCAGGATGGGAAAGAGTGTGAAAGTGTTACAGGTAACGCACAAAGCCTCAGTAAATTGCTTGTCACTTGTTCCAGCATCTTCTGAGAGCAGCAGAAATCCAAGGCATATGTGTAAATCCTTACCTAGTGTTATGTGTGTATATTACAGTAAATGGATACCCATCTGTAGTTTAATGCAAGTATTGATCATGCAGGTCTTCTCTCACAAAATAGACCTGAGGTACTGAAGTCTGCAGCATGAATTTGTTAACTTGAGCTGTCATTTTTTTCTTCCTTGTGCCATCTCGGAGATGCTTAACACTCCTGAAGTCTCTTACCTTGCATGAAATCCAAAAGCCTTTTCTTAAAATGTGTTCCGTTCCTTACTGCCCTGTTTAGTGTAGCATTATACCTAATGCAATCTCTTGCAGTCTGTCTATGGGTATATGTGTCGCAGGTGAAACAGTACAGTGTGACGAATCAGTGACCAATTTTTTGATCTTATTCTTCGTAACAGCACAGAGCTACTGGCTAGCAGTGCCTGGCTTAATGGTAACAAATCATGGGGAAGCTCCTATGAATTATGCATGATAGCCTGACCCATTTGCAGGCCAATCTGTTTGTGATGCAGGGCAGGTCACCTGCAGTCTGTGGGATTGCCTTCGCCATCCAGGCTGATGGCTGCCCCCCGTGGTGGTCCTGCATGATTTGCCTTACCAGCCTGCCTTTTGTGTCCCCCACCAGGGAATGGTGGGGGAAAGGTCTTAACACGTTTTCAGATTGCGTAGTCCCTACTGGTCTGAAGGTTCAGTTTCATCAGGACTTGTGGTGAATCTAGGGGTAGTTTAAAATAGCTGATGCTTATTTTTCTCCTTGTGCTTGAGCAAAAGTGTTGCTCTATCCCTGTGATGCTAGTGGGGCCATTTTGTGGGATGACATGTTAAGTAGATGTTTTAAACGACAGAGAGCAACCTTTTCCCCTCCTTAGCATATTTTATCTGTGTACCGTGAAGAGGATAGGAGATGCCTCAAATTGTAACTCAACATTGGGGTAACGGGATGGGACAGCCCAAGAAATTTCACCTTGGGTCAAGAGTGTACAGAAATAATTGCTACTTCATACCTGGTATGTGGCCTTTATGAAACAGGGATGGTTTTGGCATGGGCAGGTGTCCATATCATGAAGACTTTGAAATTAAGAAAGCAATTTGAATGTCGGAGACTAGTGGGGAATCAGTGCCTAAGGAGCACAGCTACAAGTGTCCAAAGAAATTTCTAGTTTCTTTCTTTAGGAAAAAAATCCCAAAATAACAGTTTTCTAGTCCTGAAGTATCTAGCCATTACCCTTTTTGCATTAAAAAACAAACAAACAAACAAACAAAACAAAAAAAACCCCAACAAAAAAAACCCAGAAAAAGCATGACTGGCTTGTTCTGCAGTGCTATCTTCGCACTATTTTTTTTGCTATAACTTTTGCATTGTGGGTTTGGGGTTTGGTTTTTTTTTCGTCCAAGCAGCTGTCAGCTTGAACCTCTGTACCTGGGGATGAATGTTTTATGAAAAGACTGTGCCTTCAGTGTTGCTGCCTGCACTTGCTTAGCCCATGCTGCCTGACTTGCCTGTGCTTATTAAGGTGGTCCTGATCGTAACACTTTGCTTGCTAATGAGTCCAAGCTTTATTGCTGAATGAGGGAGCAGAGGGGCAAGAATTGAAATAGCTGAGAATAACTTCCAGATTGACTCGCTGATGAGACTGCTAGCCTTGCTGAGGAGAGAGGGCGCAGAGGAGCAGTTCTCCATTACGCCTGAGCTGTGATCTGCAAGGGCAGATAAGGGAGGATGAGGAGAGGGTGTTGGGTGAAACTAATGCTGTAGATGCTCCTCATGCTGGGTCTTGTGTGCATTTCTAAATCTCCTGACTCGAGCTGTCTTGTTAACACCTTTCCACATGAATTCACTTTGGAAGCAAACTGATTCTTAGGTGCTTCAGCAATTTCCACATCTGAAGCCAAACTCTCAGCTTCTGTAACCCCTTCGGAGCCTCTAGACCCCTTGGTTCATGCCTGTAAGAGGATCCTATATACCAAATCACAAAAGTAATGGAAATGGAACACTCATGCCTGTGAACAAAAAAAGTAAAATGCTGGTGACTTTCAGTGGAGTATCTCCTGCATTGCTCTGAACCATTTCCACTGCCTTCATGTAGTCTGTGTTTTATCCCTCAGATTTTTTTTTTTTTTTTTTTTTTTGGTGGGTCATATCAAAGGTGTATTTATTGAGGGAGGAGAGGAGGCTACAGCCCCTTCCCAGCTGTGTCCAATATGGCCAACGTCTGGCCACTAGCTCTTGTAACAATATGAAGAGTTGCTGCTTAGCCATTGATTGAGGCACAATTGCATTTAGCCCTCGACTGTGCAAGTTAATACAGTTTAAGTGTCTAGCTAACTAAGCTGACAGGCTAAATTAGACTTTTATCATAAAATCTTTTCACCCAGCAGCAGTGCACTGAAGCAATATATTCTAAATATAGGGTCCAGTGTGTTTTTACCACTAAAAAAAATAAAAATCCCTCTAAATAATCTGTGGAATGTCCCTCTAATCTGTGAGGGAGAACATTGTGACAATCTTATAAGGCATTTGCATTTCTTCCTGCTGAACCTGAAACCTTGTTAAATCTTGTGTAAGTCTGATGATCACACTGGTTCAGCTGGAATGGAAGCAAAGGAGCACTGGAACTTGACCATACTGCTGCCAGCCTGTCCCTCCTGGCTTGTTCTTCTCTGGCATTGCCAGAGCATCCCGTCTGGTCTGCTACGGCTGGTGCTTTGGGGCAGGGAGACTGTACAGCTGACTTCTCCTCTGCCATGCTGCTCTTGTGTCTCTGAGGAGAGCAAATAGGAGCCTGCATGGGAGTAATTCATGCAACACAAGACCCAGAAGTCATCTGAACCTTGTATTGTGGTATCAAAACCTCATGTTTGGTTTTGGGAGGTTTTATTTTCTTTTTTCCTCTAGAATTTCAGTTTCTTAAAAGCATCAACTCCTGTAGGGCACTTTCTTCTAGTGATATAATGGCACAAAATGCCTGTTCTGTTTGGGCTTCAGTTTCCCCAGTGCTGGTGAGGGTTTAACAGCAGTGAGGTCTGTGAAATGAAGCAAGGCTCCGGTTAAAGGTACTGGAACAATTTACAAGAAATGTGAAGGAGCTCGGTAGCCTTGCTGGCGTTAAGGACTTTGGTCTCAGCAGGGCAGCTGAGCTGGCTAGTGCTGGAAGGAGGGATGAGCATCTTCTGGCCCTGGTTCGTTCACCTCCATCCATCCTCACTGTCATGCTGATGCTGCTGTCAGCCCTGGCTGAGAGGGACTGAATTAGTGGGAATGCAGGATTAGGTCATGCTCAAAGGATTATGATGTTTATGGGAGCACATGAAAACGCTTGTGTCCCTGCAGCTTTAGGCTTCTGATACAAGTCTAGTGCGCTCATTTAAGGACTTTCCTGAGAAACTGTTAGTCAAAGCACTGGTCTATTAACTGAAGAATGCATGAATGGCCACTTCACAAGAAAATTTAAAATGAAAATATATGAATGAAATGTACAAGAGGAATATACCTCCTTTTATTAAATTCCTTGCTCCCTGTAAAGAGGCATCAGTCTCTTCAGAACAGTGTTTTTGCACTTTGCTATCACTATTTTAGATCTTCATGGTCACAATGAATTTGTTGTTATGAAAAAAGTGCAATGCTTGGTGAAGCCACGGAAAACATCTTTTATTTTGAATCTGATAAGCAGAAAGAATTAGGAGCTGAACTGGTGCTAAAATTTTGTAATTAAATTCAGACTGACAATGCAGAAACACGAACAAAAATTTGAGTGCCTTTTAATGCTAATTAATCTTCTGATGCATATTAACATATCCTGATTAGTTTAATGTTGATGAGACATACTGATAATTAAAATGAAGTGAAGTTGCTAGGAGCAAAATATGAAAACGTGGGATTTTCACTTAAGGGGAGGAGAATACCAGCATTGTATGGTACCATTTGAAAACTGATTGCAAACGTTATTGTAGCTTGTCTGTTACCTGGCCAGCTGTCCTGATGAGGAATGCTTTTCAGAGTAAGATCGAGAGGCATATTTAAACTCAATTTGCAAGTTGGGTTTACACACAGCTCTCCAGAAAAGCTGCAGTCTGCACTTCTGAAGGTAAAACTGCCCTATACAGATTACCCCCCCCCCCCCCCCCCCAAATCATAAAGTGAGGGGGAAGGGGCAGGGGGGCTAGAGGCTGGGGAGAGGTAGGGACTGAGCCAAGAGACATCTCATGCAGATGATGCCCTTCCGTGGCTGTTGTCACCATGGGCCTGTTTGCAGGATGGGTGCCTTGATTAAAGCATTTCTTCTCTTGTGCCTATTTTTGGTTGGTGTGGGTTTTTTGGCTGGTTGGTTGGTTGGTTTGGGGTTTTTTTGCATGGCACTTGGGTATGAGATTTTAAGAGCAACTCATCACTGACAAAAAAAGCCAAGGTTGCTGTTGAGTGTGGGAGGGGGTAAGGGAGTACGAATAAATTGCCATATTGAAACAGATCTGTCATGTCTTCAGTCCAGCATGTTTCTGCCAAAGACCAGCATCTGGAAAAAGGCATTAGGAAGGTGCAGAATTACGCTACCAGCACAAGGTAGCAATCCCTAATGACTAGAGACCATCTTAAGCCCCAATGCATGAACTTTATCAACTTTTCCAAAATGTCTTGACCTTTGCTTCTACACTTGCATGTTGTTACTGTGTTTTATGTGCAAAAGCGGCCAATGTCTTGCTGGTATTTTCATGCCAGTGATCTGTTTCTATGTCCTGTAGCAATATACTATGGTTTATTCTTTATATTTTGTAGTCACTCCAGAAATGCACATAACTTTAATTCCAAGCTGGATATAAAATGTTAATTGCTTTACTGCAAATACATTACTAACATCTTGACTCTTCTTCACTTGAAGGATTTGTGGTTAAACATTCACTTGAAGCTAGCCTTTCTTTTTCTTTTCCATTGCAGTGATAGTTCTATTTTCCCTGATGGGTTTTCAGTTACAGGTAACTGGCAGGATTGAAGAATTGAGCTTTGACCTCTTTTTTTTTTTTTTTTTTTTTTTTAAAGTTGCTTTGCTTTTTTGTTATCATACCAGCCTTGTGGAATAAGCAGAGAAGCATCCTCAAAATTCAGTATCAATAGCAAGAAGTGTCTGCAAGAGACTTATGATTTTTATATGCTGTTGATCTTATTCAGAGCTTGTATACCAAACATTAATGCTGGCTGGGAGTCTGTGATAAGCAGAGAGCGTATAACTATATCTGCTTTCCTAGCTCCATGTTTATGCGAATAAAGCAATCTGACCCCTCAAGATAGCAAAATAACCTACAGTACAAAGAAGGCAGCTCAAATCGAGCAGTTTGGGGAACAAAGGAAGGTTGGGCATCTCTGGCTTTATGCTCTCGAAAGGCCAAGACTTAATTTTCCCCTCTATAAAGTATATAATCTCGAAAACTGCAATACTAGAGTTTTGTCATGTCTAAAGCAAGCTGGAGCTTGTAGGTGCTGGGTGGTTTGTAATCTGGATGCTGTTTGTAATGCATGTCCGTGAAGGTTTTTTGAAAAACCAGGACTGCTGGAGATAGCACCCTACCCATCAGTGGGGGGATGCCAGGGCCAGGCATCATTACAATCATGCATTATATAAGAAGGGAATTGTGAACTTTCATTATTAGCAAAGGCATCCAGTTACCCAACATTTTGAAAAATGGTATGAATCTTAAAGGTACAGTGTTGTTTGTGATGTCCCCAGCAGTTTCAGGTGATTTCATTTGTGTGGCTCCTTCTGAGTCCATGATCCTAATTAGTATGTGAAGGCTTTGGGTTAGGTATTGGGGGTTTTTTTCCTATCTGAGATAACTTGCTTCTCAACAGTGAACATGTGCTCTATATAGTAGTACCGCATGTGTGTGATTGTGGAGCACATAAGGATTTTGTAAATACTGTAACAGAAGCTCCCCCCCGCCCCAGACCAAAAAAACGAATCCCATTGTTTAGACTCTGCTCGATGTCTGTTTTCACCAGCTCGGAAATCTATGTGTTCCAAGGACTGCAAGCAAGCAGGAGCTGTGTGCAGGGAAAAATTTGATGATTTATTTGAATTTTACCTTATCCCCCTTTTTCTTTGCCCTTGAACTGTTTTCATTTAAAGGAAACAGAACTGGTGCACGGTATGAAAATTTGGCAGCGTAAGTGTCATTTGCTGAAGGATGTGCTGCTGTCCCTGTTTACCAAGGCATCAGTCCTCCTTTCTACCTGCAGATGGAGAGGAAAAATTTTAGAAACACTCAAAACTTGTGTTTATTGAGGAAAGGTTTGATATTCTTGATGTGCTGAGGAAGAGAGGTGTAATAACGTCCCTGAATATTGTACAGAAGGAGGGTGTATTAAAATAGTCTTGCAAGCTCCAGCCTTAACCTGCCCAAGAGATGATGGGGCGATGCATGGGGCATGCCAGCTCTCTCCTAGAAGCTCTTGTTCAGTCAGGTGATGCAACCTGAGCACTGTGTTAAAGCCACTTAGAGGGTGAAAATATCCTTGGCTAGCATTCATTTAAAACTGTTGAAAGAATTTACTGTTATATGTGGGGTTTCTTACACACCCTTGTTAGCACTTTTGTAGACTAAAAAGGTTGTATGCAAATTTGCAATGCTTTCACTTCATGGTATATGTAAATGCAAATTTTAAGCGATTACAGAGTAGACATTAAAATCATTAATAGTTTTAATGCTTTTTTCCCCTGCTGCTACTGAGATGGCTATTTAGTAACTCATGAGCGACTGGGGTGAGCAATCAGTATGTGTTTCATTTTTTTCAAAGAATAAGCTGTGTACTTACTTCAGCGTTGTGATAAAACAGCAGACAGCTTGTTTCAAAAAGGACAAAATGATCCTTTATTGTCCTGTGTATGAAGTTGCATTAGCAAGCTCAGTGGGGTTGTCTCTGAATGATAACCAATGCCCCGTACTTGGCTCTAGGCTATGTATAAACTGGTTAAGCGAGTACCCGCATCTCTTTGAAAATCTGACCTTGGTTTCTGATGCATGTTTTAGAATATTCTATGTTGGGTTTTTCTTTTCTTAATTCTCAACTGCTTCCATTGTAGCAACCAAAGAATGTGAGATAAGCTGACCAAAGGGGAAAAAAGGTAGATTTTTCTTTAAAAAAATAATTTTGGCTTGTGTTCAGGCTGAAGAATTACACCAGCAAAAAACCCCCATTTTTGTGCAAAAGAGATATAAATATATATTGAAGCTTTTCCATGTTTGTTACAAGCTGAAGTGCTTTCTTCCATGTTTGTTACAAGCTGAAGTGCTTTTTTTTTTTTTTTTTTTTTAATCTGAAGGAATCAAATTTTGCATTTGTCCAGGAGTTGATTTGTATTGTGGAGCCTTGAGCCCCTTCAAGGTTTTTCTCCCTCTTTTCTTAATCCTTCAAATCATGTATAAGCAGTTGTCTTTCACTGCCCCCCCTGGTTCTTTAAATGGAGAACATGTTAGTTCAGTTTTAGATGACAAATGAATTTGTAAGCAATTTATGTTACGAAACTCCTTCACTGAAATATTTTTGTTGTTTTCTGTTTTCTTGGCTGTGTTCTTTCATGGCACAGGAACATTCCCATCATTTTGACTAAGAGGGAGATCTTAGTTCTTCTGTTTGTTCCTCTGTAACATCGCGGGGATATGACTCTTTCCTTGTCGGAGCATCTGCTTTAAGTAGCTCTGAGGATTTCTCTTTGCCTTTCCATTCTTGCTCTGGTTCAGTGTTGTTGTGCCTTGACTTGCGCACTGGGAAAGAAGACAGGCACAGACTGAAGTGCAGTGAGTGCTCAGGGAGGCAGCACAGGGCAGCCTCCAAAGCCTGTAATAGTCCCTGTGCAGCATGTGGACTCGTGTCAGGTCTCAGCAGACCTTCAGGGACACCAGCTCTTTGCAGAAGTTGGTAGAGGATTTGAGATTGTACTGGTTTTGCTTTAGCTCAGAAAGAGCTCTTCCCAGCATCGCCTTTTTTTTTTTTTTTAATAGTGGCATCCTAGTCTTTTGTGCTATGCTAAACTGACCAGGCTCCAGGTAGTCCATGAACCTCTTGTTTTCAGCAGTCTAGTTCAGGAAGTCCCAGAAGATACAGAAGCATAGCCAGCATACATTGGGTAAGTTTCATTATTTTTAGGACCTGCTTCTGGCTAAGTAGAGGTCCGGAGTGACAGATCAAAGAAAGAGGCAAACAAAGCAACACTGTTCTGAATTTCCACAAGGCCTAGAGTCTTGCTTCTGAGCATGACTAAGATCAATTTTTGCATCTCCCATATCACAGCAGCTATTCTGAGAGAAGCACAGCATTTGAAACTCTCCAAGAAGTGTGTTTGAGATTCTTCCCACTTCATGTTATCAGTGAACATCTGCACGTGACGAAACTTTCTGAAAAAGGTTAGGTTTAAAATCTTAACACTTGTTAAGAAGTACTTGATACCTTAACAAGTATGCTCATCTTCAAGGAATCAGGAATACTTTCTTCTGAAAGCTTGGAGTTTTATATGAAAGTCTCTTTCAGTGTGATGGGTTTCATGCAAAAACTATCTGCTCATCTATAAGATGATTGAGATCAGATTCCTCCTGCAAAATACACAGACGAATCTGTGTAATCATCAAACCTAGAGGAAACTTCACCTTTTACTGAGTCTGTCTTTTGGAAATTGATACTTTAAACCCAGTTTAAATGCTGTTTGATCCAGGGCTTCATTTGAAGTGAGCTGGTTTTGACCATTTTATATAACATCTCAGTTATTGGATGAGTCTGCCTCATCTGTTTGCTGTCCAAATTCCTTTTCCCATTTGTAATTACTGTGGAGAGTTTTGAATTCTTGAGATTTGAGACATAATCGGTTGAAGATTAAATTTGTAGAAATCTCCTTGATTTTTAGCAATTAGAGTTTCTGCGCTATTTAAGAATATGACAGCATGTGTTTTCTAATTGCTTTGAGTCTGCTGATGTAAGTAATGCTGCAAACATGAAAGTTGATTTAATAGCATTTTGGTTGATGATACTTATTTTGGTAAACTTCATCAGCTCATTATGGTAGACTTTCCATTGGCTTCAGGGGTGCCATAATTAGCCTTTGGGCTGCATTCCCTAGCATATTTGGGGGAGGAGGGCTGAAGGACCACATGTACTGGTATGGCTGGTAGGGGATGGCAGCTTGACAAGAGAAAACTTTTCAGGGTTTTAGCTGGTCATCAGCTTCGCAGCAGCTTCGGCAGCAGGTTATTAGCAATAACCAATAGTGAGCATCCGAATAATTTGGTGCATTTCTCAGGGCTCAGCATGTGCTCCTTGCTGCCTTGCGGGGTGTGCTACCCTCACACCACATAACTGTGAGCACCCTGGCTGGGAAGTGTTTCATGTTCGTTTGGTCCAGAAATAAATGGCTATACAGAATTTGAGGTTGTGTGTGTCTGGGGTGGAGGCTGGTTTTGGTTATTTTCAGACAGTGTTAAAATCAAAGGAGGGCTTTTGATCTGTCTCTCATGCAGCTTTCTGAAGAGACAGATGAAAGCTAATGGTACCTTTGTCCAGCAGTGTAAAGTGTTTTCCGATGTACCGACGAGTGCATCTAGCTAGGCAAATAGCAAGATAGCATTTTGGTTCATAAACTCTTTGATTTTGCTTTTGTCCTGACCTTTGGAAATCTGGAAGAAGGGAACTTTGATAGTCGCCTAATATTAGTGTCTTGTAATTCCTTGAGGCAGCTGTTCAGCAGAACATGAGCTTTGCAGCCCTTGTGTCCAGCAAGGTCTGTGCAAATGGGTTGTCAGAAACTCATTTATTTCATGAAGAGATTATAATCCAAAGAGTATCATTCTGATATAACTGTGAACAGTTTACTTCCCTATTTTGGTACCTTAGTAGATAATAAATAGAGGTTTTAGAAGAGGAGGAAGAGCAGAGTAACTTTGACTTCTATTTCTGTGTTTTATATAACGTTAAAACAAAAGTGGATGGGTAGATGCTGGATTTCCGGGTATGTGAAGGTTTATGGGTTTCATGCATATCAGTAAAACGTCAGTTTTCCTTTTAATAGCTTCATTTAAAACAGGCCTGGGCTGTAGCCATGGAAGGTAATTGCATTGCCCTGTAATTTTGCACAATTTTGTTAAAGTTAAATTTCCTGTTCTGCGCAGGCCGTTGCAATTACGGAAGTGGCTTGTAACATGAATGTATGAGGTCGTTTCTAAGTTTGTACAAGAGAGATAATGAAGCTTGGTTAGAACGGAGGTGCTTTTTAAGTGTTCCCTTATAAATCCACCCAGATGGAATTGTTCCAGGCTGCCTGTCCTGATGACCATGTCTGTTAAGAAGGTTCCTTGTGTTCTGTGTAGCGGTCAGAGTCCATTTACTCATGGTTCTGTACCTAGCTTCCTGACCCCAGACAGTAATACTGTCAAGCTAATGGTAGGGTTTCTCCTGAAAGTTAACAAGCTTGCTGGTTGAGAGCAAATAACAGCCTTGCTGTGCAGAAATAACTGCAGCTTACAAAGAATAGCAGCATCCTTTGGTAGGGGTGATCCATGAGCTTGTTTCCGCAGTTGGTATATGTTAGCTGACATCTGCGGTTCCCGTTTGGTTGGGTTAGTGTTGCCATTTGGGACAAGCCATAATAAAAGGCAGTTTCTAAAAAGGGAGTGTGACTGTCTTAGGGCATGGAAAAAACCTCTCAAACATAGAAGTGGTGATAACTTACTGAACTTCACCTCACCTTCACCAGGGAATAGAGGGGTGTGATGGAAGTCTTTAAAAACAATGAATGATTGACAGGGGATCATGGAATAACAACACACCTTCAAGTCTCTGAAGAAAAATATGTTCTTTTTTATGAAAATGTGGGAAACTTGTAAACTGACAAAAAACTGTCATGTAAGAGTATGATTTAAAATACAGAATTTATTGCTGTAGGATTTTGAGGCCAAAAATGCATACAACCATGAAAAATAAGGGGATATTTTACATGATAATAGCTTTTCCAAATTTACATTAAGTATTCTGCTTCAAGGCTTAAGGCAATCCCCAACTCTAGGAGATAATGGGGTTTCTTGCACCTTTCTCTGAAGCGTCTGGCATTAGCCTCTGTAGAAGAAAGGATATTGGATTGAAAAAAGCCCAGTCTCATCTGCTATGCCAGTTTCTGTGTTCAAATACTCCCTGTCAATAGTGGCTTCTGCAAAACGATGACATTCTCTTCTCAGTCCTTAAAGAAACTCAAGGCCTAGCATCTGCGTTGAAGGTTTTAAGAGCAAATTAGTCATTATTCTCAAAAATTTCTCCCTTAGCAGTATTACTGAGTTCCTCGATTGAATCATGCTTGGACTCTGCTCTCTGGCTGATCAGATGCGGCTTTGAGTATCCTGAGCTTCAATGTGCTCTGCGTTGGCATGCCACTACCAAGAAAATGGTGCTACTTCACTGGGCAAATGGATGCCCAGAGTCCCTTTCTCTGTCAGAGATTTGTAATACATGTAGGTCTATAAAAGGTGGATCATAATTCTTTATGGAAAAAAAGATAGTGTATTTGAGAAGCTTGCATGTTTTATGTTATTCCTTTAACATTTATGGAGATCTTGGGTATTAGGCTTTTAAGCTGCTTTGTTGAAACTCATTTGACAAGGGCTTGCACAGATGGTGCTTTACTTTCTGTCTGAAATCTGACGCTTTTTAATTTCCCTTGGGTCATCTCAGTGAATCTGGCTAGAATTTCTTCAATGGATATTTGTCTCCTCTATCTCTAACTTGCTTATCTGAAATAACATTTAGTCTGATAGGAGCAATATGTGGGTGTCTTTAACTGTAGGCAGAGTTAGCACATTCAGTCATCTGCTTCAGCCCTCGTATATTCAGTAATTACTGTACTATTAATGTGACTGGTCTAATGTACAGAAGTAATAAAATACTGAAATCTGCTTCTCTTCAAAGCAGATGTTTTTTTCTGCACTGACAGTGTATTTCTGAAGAGCTAGCAAAAGATGATTAATTGAAAATGTAATGCATGACTAGACAAGGAGTTTTATGAGATGCTGATCTGTCCTTGACCTGGCTTAATGCCTGATATTAATGTTGGCTATGAAAACCTGCTGTGTGGATACTGGCATCCCAAAAGATGCTATGGCACCTGAAAGCTCTAAATAGATCTTGGGTTGGATTGTGGTGCACGCACATGCAGCAGTTAAAAGATAGCATTCATTAATCTCATTGACTTTGGTCCATCTGCCAGGCAGTGTGTTACAAATATACACCTACTTAAAATGTTAAACTCTTTGCTTTATAACATCTATTAGTGAAAGCCACTGATGGGTTTCTTAAATGCAGCAGCTGGGGTGTCTGTATGGGCTGCTTGCTCGTGTGTTGGAGAACACTGCTGCTAGGAGCATCACCTGGTAGAGTTTCAAGCAAAATGAAACCCCCCCAAAAGAAGTGGGGGGAAGTAAAAAATGAGTGTCGGGTCTAAACAGAGGGAGGCATGCTATGCTGAAGAGGTTAGATCTCTGTGACCTGCCTCTAAGTCCCTTTGCTGGCACGCTGCTGGAGATGACGTCTCTGAGAGCAGGCAGCAGAGCTGGTTGGGTGAGTGTCTGCTGACCTACTTCAGCCAGAATGACCCACGATGGCTTAACCTGGTTACAGAGTAGCCCTGCTAACCTTGCTCGCTTATGGCTGCAGTGGGTTAGCAGGTTTGAGGGGGCAGTCATCTCCAGCAATGAGCAGCTGAGGGTGGTGATACATTTCTTTGGTATAGCTGCATCAAGAAGAGTAAGTGTGTTCCCAGCCTAAGAAATGGAACAGGCTGCTAATACTGTTTTCAGTGATTCAGTTTTTGCAGAAGTGAGTCTGACCCGACTGTAGAGAATATGCCCATGCAGAAGTGTCTGGTCATCTTGCAGTCATCTTGTTGAAAACTAAAGTCTTTTTTTAACAGCAAACTCAAGTCAATACATTGTTGTTCCCTCCCGCAAGGGTTTGTATGAGGTTCTACGTAAGTATCCTATGCATCGCAAAACACTGTTTGGGTGCTGTGTGTTACTTTCAAGAGCCCTGTGTTGGCCACTTGATAGCATTTAAAGGTCTGATCCCAGAAGAGGAGGGTGTAAGAAAAGTTTACATTGTTTTCCATCAAAGAAATATGAGGGTAAATATTTTCAACTGTTTAAAATGGAAGTTACTTATGCAAAATTCTGGATTTACTAATAAAAGATTTGTTTTCTGTTTGTCTTAGGCTTTTGGGCAGGCCCATACCAACCACAAGAAAGTAGCAGCAGATGGAGAGAGCAGAGAGGAGACCTTGATTCAGGAATCAGCTACCAAGGAAGAGTACTACATGAAGAAGGTTATGGAGTTGCAGACAGAACTGAAGCAGCTCAGAAATGTCCTTGCCAACACTCAGTCTGAAAATGAACGCCTTAATTCTGTTGCACAGGAACTGAAAGAGGTGAGTGAAGGTGCGCAGTGCGCACCACAGCATGTATTGTGGCTATGTTTTCTTGTTCTGTGTAACCAAAATAAGGAAGATTCTTGAGCTGATCAGTATGTGCTTAATACTGGCAGCTGCTAAGTTGGGTTGTCTCTCTGGGACTTCAGCAGTGTTACATCCAGCTGAAGCTGTAATTCAACAGTACAGTAAATACAACTTTCTGGTTCCATCCACTGAACCAGCCTGTTGTGGCCACAATGGTTCTGACCCAGTAAAATTCACTCTGTCCAAATACCTACTAGTTCTGCAGTACCCACTGTATTGTGTCCCAGGTGATTTGACAGACACGTGACTACGTGCCTGGGTCATGCTGGTGCTGTGGGTACTGCACATCAATTCCCTCAGTCTGAGAACTGCTGCCTTAAAAAACAGAGGAATCTGTTTAGTCCAAGCACAGAGATGCTTTGGATGTACTTTTTCTGCCTCACTCCCAATACAGATTTTCTTGCTGCAAAATATTTGGGGCAGAACTTCCCCTTTTATCACTTTTGCCACCCTAAATTTTAAGGATGTGGGAGCATAACAAAACACTGACTTGCATAAAAGGAGTAATAGTAAAGTTTATAGTCTTGTGTTTTCTCTCATGAAAGTAATGGCTTTTACTTTTTCATAGGTTGCTTAACTTACTACCTCAAAGTACATTGACCTTTTATTGTTTTAGTATTGAAACTGCCTATTTCTGAGGGGAAATAATCACTGAGAAATTGACTTTAAAAGTTTAATTACTTACAAAATCTGTAGCTCAGCAGGAGTCTCTGTGGCACTGATGCAGAAAAGATTGTTTTGAGAGCTCAAACCATTGCTTAAAGTTAGACTGGGTAAAAGTTACAAAGGCTGTAAACCACAGATGGATGTGGTAAACAGTCAGCAATTATTACTCGTGAGCTTTCTTGCACCTTCCTTTGAAGTGCTGCGTACTAGTCTCATCTAACCCTGAAGTATTCGACTGGCCTCCCCTGCCAGGAGAGAAGGTTATCTAAGAGCCCACGTCTTAAACTCAACATACTCTACACGACCACAGCTGAAAATCAGAAGTGTCTCATTTAATTTCTTTAGGACATAGTAACAAATATGTGGAAAATATTTGGTGGTAAAATTAATGAGGAAATGTGGGTTGCTTCTGTGGAGATGTGGGGGTTCAACAGTATCTCTCTTTGGGGTGTAACAGAGGAGGAGATTTGTGGGGCAAACTGTCACAGGTGATCAAAAAGGCCAGTCAACCTCTCCTTTAATTTCCTCTGTGGCATAACAGAGCTGGAATCAGGCCATGTGCTCTGCTTAGGCAAGGAACCAGTCCCTGCAAGCACACACACAACTCTTTATTTCTTAACCTTTAAGAACAGCTTAAAAGAAAAGCTCCGCACCCTAGAGGCAGCATTGTGTCCATAACGGATTCCAAATGCGGCTCAAAAGCATGCTGATTGGCAGATTTCAATCCAGCTCCCTGTGTCACAGCAGCTGAAGGCAGTTTTTCCTTCTAGATACTGCCATGTTTCAGCCACCTTTGCTTGGAGCTGCATTTGGTTTATACAACCCTTGGATGAGCTGTCAGTTTGCAGGGTTTTAGGGTGAGGTTTTCTTGTGCTTTGTCCTTCCACCTCACCCATGTGCCCTTTTGCACAGCACCCTTGTGTGAGATGGAGCCCAGTGAGAACTGAAGAGTGCAGGAAGAGGGGAAGTGAGTGATGTCAAGTTTCTTGTGAAGATTTTCATTTTTTTTAAGATTTTTTTTTTTTTTAAGCTCTCTTCTGCTGAACAGGGGAAGATGCATTTAGTTACTTGACTAGAAATAAAGGCTGACAATAATTAACTGGATGTGACTGATTTTGAACTTTGAATGGAAACTGAACTCAGTTAAAAATAAAAACCAAAACCTAATGTGATAAATAACTGGAATCTTGGAGTTAGCGGTTTCTCTGCCTGTCTCTTTGTGTCATCTCAGGGCATGCATTCTTTCCTTGGCATTTTTTAGCCTAGCTGTTTCTTCTGCTGTTAAATTGTGGTGAGGTGAGGAGGAAAAAAAGAAATGGCATGAAAGCTTTAGTGTTAAAATGAAAACATCTGAGCCAATTGACCATGTGTATCTTGGGATTCTTTTCCTCCAAAGATGCCTATTTGTGTATTGCATTTTGGTTTGAATTGCCTTATAATTACTGGTAGGGAACAGTGAGGCAAGGTGCATGAACAGAGGTATTGACGTGCAGAAAACAGACTCCACAATCGGTGAGATTGTAAAGTAGGTATGTTCATTCAGCGCTGGGCAGCACGGGGGGTAGTCCCACCAAAGTCGTGTGCGCCTGATTTGGCAGTTCACTTTAAATTTATACAGTCAAGTGTTACATATACATAGAGTTTCGCAATACGCCTATACATAGGCATTACCTATCCCCGCTTCATATTATAATTAGCTCTAGGAAGTCATTTCCATAG
Organism: Harpia harpyja; assembly: GCF_026419915.1. NCBI lineage: Eukaryota > Metazoa > Chordata > Aves > Accipitriformes > Accipitridae > Harpia > Harpia harpyja. The sequence goes on from NC_068969.1 coordinate 362,858, forward strand.
TCTCTTCTCAACTGCACTTGCGCAGTGCCTCCTTATGGTGGTCGTCTGGTGGTCGTGAAGATGAAGGCTGTATGTCTTCTTCACAGTGAACTCTTAACCTTCTGTCCCTGCGCAGACTCAGTTGTCCCTTGGCATTTGTCCAGATCACAAGGACGGTCTTGGCTGGTTCTTGGAGTCACTGCTGATTCTTATCAGGGACTATCTCCTGTCCCAGTCAGCCTCAACAATGGAAACGTTAAACATCACTTCTCATCCCCTTGGGCCATGTCTACCTCTATTGAAACTTCTTTAATTTCATTATAAGCTAGATAATTATTAAACAATTCCTATCTACATTCATATATCTACTATATCTACTAAGGTTCCTTTGGTTCCCCGTCTCAGTATCAGCCTTCTCCTGGCCCACAAAAAAGCCAAGTCCAACATGACCATCTTGAGGGACTTGGCTTTTCTCTCGTACAATGCATCAGAAAGTGGCAGAAGTTCAAATAGTTGTTATTTCACCATTGCTGTCCAGGTAGGTGGAAACAGGAGGATAAGCATGGGCCTCCTGTGATGACTTGTAGATCTAATAGCAAATTTAATTTGAAAACGTTGTGTGACACAAATCAAGGAAAACGTGTTGTAGCCATTGTAAGCTATTGAGCAAGATGAGCAGTGTGGTTTTCCCCAGTCTCTGTTGCCATGATTAAATTTGGCCTGTCTCATGGTGAAAGTTTTATGTTGATACTAGCCTAAGGAGACTCAGTGCTGAAGAATGCTGCTGTAGTCTGAAAGCGTTGGGGATGAAGGTGGAGTATGATCTACTGTTTTATACCACAGAGACATAGTGGAAATTCCTTCCTTCATTTTTTTCTGACTGCCAATGAAAGAAAAACTACTGTGGCTCTTCTCCATCTTGTTGTAGAGAATGTTTGTAGGCAGATCTAGTCTTTATAGTGTGTATTTTGGAAGTCCTGTATTATTGCCTATCAAGAGAAGTGACTTGCAAGATGTCTGGCGGAACAGGAAACTTTACTTCCATTGCAATCATTCTGGATTTGATCCAGATAAGAGGAAGGATGTGGAAAATGCTTGACTGTGTGTCTGGCCAGGCACATGGGCTCCTCCTGTCAAAACTAAAAGGAAGTTTAAAAGGAAAAAAAAAACAAAAAACAAACCAAAAAAACCAATCCAGAACAAACAACCCAGGAAATCAACTGTTCTGGTTTCAGCTGGGATAGAGTTAATTTTCTTCCTAGTAGCTGGTACAGTGTTATGTTTTGGATTCAGTGCAAGAAGAATGTTGATAACACACTGATGTTTTCAGTTGTTGCTAAGCAGTGTTTATACCAAGTGAAAGATTTTTCAGCTTCTCATGCCCAGCCAGCAAGAAGGCTGGAGGGGCACAAGAAGTTGGGAGGGGACACAGCCAGGGCAGCTGACCCAAACTGGCCAAAGGGGTATTCCATACCATGTGATGTCATGCCCAGTATATAAACTGGGGGGTAGTCAGCCGGGGATGCAGATAGCTGCTCAGGAAGTAACTGGGCATTGGTCAGTGAGTGGTGAGCAATTGCATTGTGCATCACTTGTTTTGTACATTCCAATTCTTTTATTATTGTCATTATTATTACTACTACTATTATTATCATCATCATCGTTATCATCACTGTGATTATCTTCCTTTCTGTCCTGTTAAACTGGTTGTATCTCAACCCATGAGTTTTACATTGGGTTTGTTGTTTTTTAGGTTTTTTTTTCCAATTCTCTCCTCACTCCCACTGTGTGGGGGGAGTGAGTGAGCGGCTGCATGGTGCTTAGTTGCAGGCTGGGGTTAAACCACGACATCAACTAAGGCTGAATCTCTGCTTTATTTTTAAGGGAGATTTGCTTGTCAGGGCTGGCTGCAAAAGTTTTTTCTGCTGTTTTGTAGCTCTGATGGGATACAGAGTTTTAGTGTTGCTGGGGTTTTTTTTTGAAAAAATCTGTTATGTCCTTAGTAGTGGAAGAAGGAGAATGAATGGTCAAGTGCACCAGGCAACAGCTCCTCTTGAGATGCTGCTGGCAGTAGCAGTGGTGGTGGGTTGAAACCAGATGTTGACCCACATCGGTTGGAAGTGCATTGAAGACTGTGCGTTTAAGATGCCGTCATTTCTTTCGTGTCTTCTCAGGACACTTGCACAGAAGCAATGAGTTGTTTTTGCAAGGAGGAGTGACATCCAGTACACCTGGAGTTGCTGTAGCAGACATAAGTGGTTTTGACGCTTTCTGTTGAATTATCTAACTTTGGCCTGTTGAGACAGGCTGACAGGGTGGTTACCAATTATGAGTTTTACTGCTGTCATTAGCTAGCTCAGCAGCTGCTGTGTCCTGGAAGAGTCACTGGAAGGAGTAATTGCTCCTGAGTAATTGCTAATTGCTATTCCTTTTTAATCTTCTTTCATCTCTCCTGTGTTTTAGTGGCACCAAAACAGATTTCATGGCTGTGAAGTCATGAGGTAGACATGCCCAGTACAGAGAAGATGCAAAATAAATGAGCGATTCTTTCCCAGAAAAGTAAAAGGTGTTCAGATTATGTAAACTAAAGAAGGGAATATATTTTAATGTGTGTGCTTTTATACGTTAAAAGAAATAACTGATATGACATGGTACAATATAATACATACTAAATAGCATGTTTTAAAAAGCCCACAAGTTATCAGAAACATATGAGTAATTCTATTCCTCCAAGGCTGTAAAATAGAAGCTCTTTTTCTGAGGTTTGTTCTGAAGAAACTTTCTTGTTCTGCATTATCCTCTAATAGGCTTTATCAAGAAACTATGTGTCAATCTGAAGGATAATGAACACCATGCAGTTACCTGGCCCTGCTACGCACAGGGGACTTTCTCCCTCTTTTCCCGTTGATAATGCTGGGATTTTCAGGTCTGTGTCGAACACAGACACACAATTGTTTATCCTGAGGGGTTGGTTTGTTTGTTTTTAACCCTGGAGAAAAGGCATACCCAGCATGTAGACCTCTATAAAGATCTGTCAGTTTTACCTCTCCATCCTATTCCTTTGCCTCACGTTGGAGGAATTGGTCATGAGTTTGTTTTTCCAGAGCCTCAAGTGACTCTAACAACCCTCATGCTCTAGTCAAATCCTGTAAATAATTTCCTTAACCAGGTTTATGGCTCAAGAAGCTCACCCATACTCTCAGAGTAAACCTAAAAACATAACCAACCAGCCCTGACATCTTTATTCTTCAGCGAAGACCTAGAACTTGGTCTCTGGTTGTGGGTAGCCAAATCCTTTACGGAAGGACACACAGATAATTGCCAGCACTCTGATTAGAACAGCTTCAAGTGGAAGCTGATCTTCAGTTGCTGGAAATGTAAGACACACTGTATTATTCAGGCCACTTCGACCATGAGTGCCTTACACATGCAGTAATGCAATTGCTTGCAGTTGTCTATCCATATCCTTGGACATAGCAAATTACAGGTGCTTGTATCACAGTTAAAACGTGTGAACAGAGGTGGAAGAGTCATTGCTGGGAAGCCCAGGACACAGTCTGTTCACAATATTTGACTGTTCTAATTGCTAGCGTTTATTTTTCAGAGCCAGTGTTTTCACCATGGTAGGCCATTAAGTTGTTTGGTAGACGTGACCCTATCTGCTCAGAGCAATGATGGCTGACAATTCTTCTATAAATGCACAGTAATCTGATTGCTGAAGTTCTCCAGGTTTCCTTAACATAGTCAGTGAAGGAAGAGTATTCGTGAAGTTATGATTACACTTCTCTTTCCCATTAGGACTTACAGCCAAGATGCTGAGTAGTCCTTTGTTGTTTTCTGTTTCTCCCTCTTGAACACATTGGTCACCCATACAGGAAAATGCACAACAGATCTTCCTTGCAGCCAAGGAAGGAAAGCCTTCGTGTTCTGAGTTTCCTAAAAGCTGTATCAGGAGCCGTGCTTAAAGAAGGCATGGATTTTATTATAGCAAAGAATAAGTGGAAACAACATTTTATTGTCCTCTAAATTAGACTGTGCACTACTGGTAAGTGGCCAAAAGTGTGTTCAAGTAGTTTATTACAATGTATTCTAGATTTGAAGTCCTATGGTTCATGTAGCCTGACCTGTATTTCTGTATCAAATCAAGAAGGCTCTTTCTTCCTTTCTAAATAAATGGAGGAAGGGGGGATACATTTTTGATGCAGTGAAATCATATGAAATTCTCAATGTTATTGCTGTAATATTTCTGGATACACTGCAAAGGTCAAAGAAACTTGAGGTAATGTTAATCATACAGCAAAATATGTTTGTAGAACACTTATCCTCTGTACACACTTGCATGGTGTAGAGTAAACCACCTTCCCCATTCTGAATAGTGTCTAATCTGTAATGCTGCATATATAGGTGAACAGCTTAGAGAAGGGAAAGTGCTGAAAGATTTATTGTCTTTCATGATAAGAATCTTGGAGAAGAAAGGAAGAAAAAATTACTTGATCTCTAGAGGAGTTCTTTTAAAGCAGAAAGGGCAGTAGCAGAGGAGAATTTGCAGCTTTTGGAAGCGGAAGTGTGAAAAATGGAAAAAGAGGTCAGAGATGTGAATGGCATTAAAATGGTGTCAAATGCAGAAAGCGGGGAAAAGGCACGTTTTTCATGGGGTATATGACTTGGAGCAAGGGGAAGGAAGATGACGTTAGTGGTAATATTTGGATTAATTGGCGTGAAGGAGGCTGAAAAGCTCTGAAAGTTGATGGCAGAATTGGTTGCTGTGGAGCAATGGAGCTTGGAGTTTTGGCAGTGTAAGAGTTTTGGTTGCACTGAAGGAAGGTTGTAAATAAAGGCTTTTCTAGAAACCTTGCCTCTAGGAGGTATAGAGTTTGAGACCCCATGGAGGCAGAATGAGTTGAAAGAAAAACTCAACATGGTCACGAAAGAAACAGGAGCAGGGTTGTTGATCTTAAGAAAGAGGTGAGAAGAAAATGGAGGGTTGGGGTGGGATGTTGACAAAGAGCAAGGAGTGAGCTCCTTTTGTTTAAGGAGCTAAAACAAAAAAAGTCATCTCTGTGTTGCAGATTATGGTGAGCTTTGCTAGAAAGCCTCTCTAGCAGGGCTTGGTGGGTGGCTTTCTGCTTCAGCCTTGTGTACCAGATGAAGCTGCCTGAGTGCTGGTATAACTACCAGTGCAATCCAGAGTTAGCCAGAGCAGGAGAGGTGGATGTGGAGGGAGGTGGACCAGTTATACAGTCAAGTTGCTGAGGAAAAAAAAATACAAGCAAGCAGAATTGTGTAAGAGAGCTGAGTGCTTTGCATAAACTTTTATAAAACCAGATTTTGCAGGCTGGTGAGTTGTGCAGAAAAAGATATTTTGGTTTTGGAAAAAAAAAAAAAGTAAAAAGCACAGCTTTTTTCCTGCTCTGCCTGGTGAGTTACAAAGTGTGACCTTCTGAGGGTCACTGTGCTCAGTCATGTTGAGATTGTCCAGTCCGCAGGGGTGGCTGCAGGGTTGATACCACACATCCCTTACTGCCATTCCCATACGTTGTATGGGAAAGGCTGCAGGAGGTAGGTGCATTTGCACTTTGTCTTTTTTGCCCTGAAAGCTCGTAGAAATCAATGTGTTGATCAGCACTGAATTTGGGAGTAAAGGCAGCAGTGTGACACGGCTTTCAGTGTAATGCTCTGGGGATAAAGATGGTTCTCCACCATTTCTCCTTGTCCAAGGCTCCCGTGGCAATGCTTAACTTTTTTAACGGAAAAGCCTCTGAGCACAAAGGCTCTTGCAGAGCTGATTACCTGTGGATTTTTAGGTCCCTTCTGGGCCCAGGTGTAACACTTAAATAATACCTCACAGCAGCGTATAGAAGATATTCCTTGATTCATTGCTGGTTTTTTGAACTGCACACAAAGCAGCATATTTAAATAATGCTAAAATACATTGGAAGAGTTACATTTGAAGTGAGCAATGTGGCTGGAAATCAGCTGCTAAACATGCTCCAAATGTAAAAGTGGCTGTTTGTGGATTGGTAAAGCTCTGTTTCTTGAAGGCACTAAGCCTATCGCATTTAGTGTGCAGGTCTGGATTTCTTGTCCTCTAATGTGTTGAAAGAATTAGAAGGGTCACAGTGTGAACAGTTTTGTGGTGTTGTTGGGGGTTTTGGGGTTTTTTTGTTTGTTTGTTTGGGTTTTGGGGGTTTTGTTTTGGTTTTTTTTTTTTTTTTTTTAAATCTGTCTTGTCCAGTGCAGGAAGTTCAAAGGAGGTGATAACAGTATGATGGTGTGCTGCTGCGTGCTGGCTCAGCACATTGCAGATGGCTGCAGATGGCAGCTGTTTTCTTCCCACCTTTTTATTTGCATTGAAGTTGATTTTTATACCGATAGCTTCCTTTTTTTTTTTTTTTTTTTTTTTTAAGAATGATGAGAGCTGAGTATTTTTACAAAGAGGAAGTACTGCATGTCGTTTGTATCCTTTTGAAACATAATAAAAATCCATTCCAAAGAAGGCGAATTGTCATGGAAATTCAGTTGATGTGCTTTGCACGTATTCAAGGAGGCATCTGCTCATGATTTCTCTATTGTCGTTGTGCACTGATATATTCAGAGGAAAGATGTTAACAACAATGTTTCTCTTGCTATAATGGCTGCCACTTAGAAATGCAGTGTCCAAAAATGAATTAACACTGAAAATGAGGGTATTGAAAGTCACCATTTGAACACTGTATTTTCAGTTTTTAAAGAAATATTAAAATAAATTCTTGTTCTTCTGACATCATAAAACTCTAAATATGATTCTCAAAGTTTCAATTAGCAGTTCAGATTCCACCATGCTCTATTGTTCGCAAATTAAGCTGGTAGCACACTTGCTGGGGGATCTTCTCATTGTTCTGTTATAATTAAATTGCTGGGTGCCTATTGGTGCTGCAGTAATAGCAGGATGAGTCTTTCTCTTTAGTCACGGCTCCTCACAACCTTAATTTCAACCTTTAGTCTGCCCAGGGTTTCTGGCTAGCATGAGCTGTGGAGGGAGAAAGTCTCTTGTATGCAGCTGTGATCTTTTAATAGATGTAAAATCAATATGCACAATTGAAAATTGAAGGAGTAGCTGGAAACACTCTAATCAGTGAAACAATGGCTTGAATTTACTTTGCAAACTGTTAATTAAAAGAGGTTTGTTCTCCTCCCCACCCCCACACTGAGTGAAAATGAAAACTTCCGCTTGGCTGGTAGTGTGATTTTAGGATGCAGAAGCAGGGAGATTGCTTTGTTTCGCCTGTGCTTGGCACTGCTTCCATTAAAGTAGTTGACCCTTGGCAATCTATCCAAGCAAGATTTGTTTGGGTCAGATTGGCATTTTTTGAAAATAGGAAAGAGTGTGTATTACAGTGTGCCTTAGAGCAGTACTGTAATGTGCTTGGGAAAAGAATTCCGATGTTTCACCTAGTAGTTCTGTGCTGATTGACTCAGAATTGCACCCTGAGATTTATTTTCAAGTCACATACAGTAGGTTTTAAGAATGTGGCTTGTGACAAAACATTGCTCAGGCAGAAGCACAAAGAGCCAGGTAGGCGATGTGCTTCTAGTATCAGAAATAACATTGCTGTGCTCTTGCTGCCGTTGTGACTGTATCAAAATCCATTCTTTTTTTTTTTTTTTTTACCCTATGCTTTGGTTTTCAAGTTTAGTTTTGATGTGCTTTACTGATACTCCTCGCTATCCTTTTTTTTTTTTTTTTTTTTTTAAGTGAAATAAGGTTGGAGTAGTAATGTATCATGTCGCCCTCCCCGGCTCCCCATAAATGCCTACTGGCTCATCTGCAGATGAAGGGGGTCCAGATTTTTTTAATTGACATTGCTTAGTATTCTCTCCCTTTATTTCACTAGTGAGTGTAGCTAACTCATTAACCCCTGCTACTTTTTAGCATTTGATTGCCCAGAGGGAGGTGTCCGCTGCTCTAAAAGTTGAGCAGATGAGAGAACCCCAGGGTAGTTGGTTATTTCCCTGCACCAAAGCTACTTGTCCTCAGTATGTCAGACTGGCACTAGTCTGAGCTGTTCCTGATGTAGCCAGGACTGAAGGGGAAATACTGAACATCATAACCAGGTATTGCATGCAATGAAATCCAAGCTGCTTCTGCGTGGGGTAGCTTAGGTCAGGAAGCCAGAGAGGTATCCTTGGTGTTTCTTGCCTGGGTTATCCTGACCCTCCATTGCTGCAGAGATTGAAAAGATGACTGATTTCAACCTGATAAATAACTTGTTTGGATCTGGTTTTCGAGAATATCTAAGGAAGTTCACGGTGTTACAGTTGTGTGGCCAATGCGAAAATAGTCAGCAGCTCTAGGAGTGATGTTTGTTGGGACAGCTTATGGCTAGCTAGCAATATAGATGGTCATGTCAGCACAGGCACTGACAACTGCTTCTAAGAATTGGATGCCACCACTTCTTCTGTCATGGTATTTTGCCCTAAAATGCAGAATCTAGAATGGAGACTTGCCCTTTTTGTGTCTTAATGATGGCGGTGTATGTTCTCATGGTTATTCTAACAGCTGTTCGATCTTCACAATGTCTCTGCTATTCAAGTTCAGAGGAACTTGGACAAAAGCTCTTGTAGGAAGAAAAACTAGCATGGGGTCAATGAACATAGCTTTTTTCATGACAAAGGGACTCTTCTGTTTTCCTGCTGCCAGTTTTGCCTAAACGTAGATTTTTATACAGTATAATTTGTGTGATTTATCAAAACAGTTCTTAGGAAAATAATCCCTTTTTTATAGAAAGAGGGCAGTGTGTTACTCTCATATTGCCAAAGATTGATTTCTTTTTTTTTTTTTTTTTTTTTTTGCTCTGTGGAAATATAGGTCAGTGGCCTCATAACTGGCACAGAGCATGCACTTTGAGTGGGAGTGGACAAAACAGTATCTTGCTAATTACTGGTACACAACTTCAGTGTACTGTATTCTGTGCGCAGAACTTGGCTGCTCCCTCCAAAGTGTGTTCTGCAAGGAAGAGGCAGGCTGCTGTGGCGTAAATACATTCAGAATAACTGACCCTCTGGTGTTTTTGGCTTTTCAAAGCCTCTTGTAGCTGTAAGATAACAGTTGTGACACAAAGGAAATCTCTGGAAATGGCATTTAGTCATTGTTTGGTGAAGATCCAATTGCTGTGTCCCCACATCTGTTTATTTCTGTGGAACACAAGCTAGATGTAACACACTATCTGAAGTACATCTGTGAAAAGGGAAGCAGATTTCATCTTTTAGTCATAATATATATGAAGTAATTGTATTAAGTCATCAGAGAGTTATTAAAGTCTGTCCTGCTAAGTGGTAAACAAGACTGCTGAAAGAAAATCCGAGCTGCTCCTGTTGTAACCTACAGTTTGTCTGTTGGAAAACAAATGCAGGCTGTGATACGGCAGCAGCTGGGGTTATGCCCATGCTGATCTCCCTCTACTCTGCTTTCTATCCCTCTTCACTTGATCCTTTTCCCTCACTAGAGGTTCTGCCTCTAGTTTAATGCAAGTTATATGCAGCAACTTCATTTAAAAAAATTTGCACTAGACACACTTGCAGTTTGTGCAGCCTGTGCGCAAGTGGTGTGTTGTGTGTGAAGCGTTACTAGAAAATGTTGCTGCTAGATTAGAAAACAACAACTTTGAATTGGAAATACTGAGTGATCCCGTTTTGGCAGCATGAACCGTGCTGGAGCCTGACTGTGCTTCTGTGAGGAGCTGTTACTGCAGCCAAACAGATGAAGACCCTGGCTGAAGTTGGCTGTTTGTGAGCGAAGACTGGTAGGACTATGCCATTAGCAGATCCTGCTCAGGAGGAAGAGTTAAGATGATGGGTTTTATCCAGAATCACAGTATAGAGCTTACTGTATCCATCAGTTGTGTGGTTTCCTACAGCTGATGAGTGCCTGAGTGTTTCTGACTGCCCCAGGCAGCAGAGGGAAGGCTGCTGCTTCCAAACGCATGGGTGGACCTGGCTGGCATTCCCATGAATTGGACTGGGGATGGGCGTCACTTCAAGACTTGCTCCATGTACCTCTCGTCCTTTGGAGCTGCCAGGCATCTTCTTCACCTATGCTGTACTCCAGCAAGAGTACTATGCCTGTAAAGGGAAAATACCTGTTTGGGTTTTTTTGTTGTGGTTTTTTTTTTTTTTTTTTTTTTTCAAATCTGGCCTCAGTAAGGCTTCCATATGATATTGTTTAATATTACAGCATTTTCCTTTATTCCACGGCATTTTCTATAAAGAAGTACCACTTCATAATCTAAATGTAAGCAAAATCTTTCATACACCTCTGCTACTTATAAAGTGGTATCAGAGGTATCATTAATTTAGATAGATAACTCCTTTGGGATTTAGTTCATTAAAAAATGTTTGAAGTAGTGATGGAGCTCTAAGCCAGTGGTTTTGAGATGATTGTATCTCAGTAGGATTGGGTAGTGTAAACTAAGCACTTTCCACATCCAGGAGGTGTGGCACCTTGTGAAAATAGGCCACTAATGCTGGGAGTATAAATTTAGCCAAAGCTTTCATCTCATGCTTTACATATAAATTAGTTACAGCCAAATTAAGTCAGTGGGAGACCTCTAATCTTTCATAGTTGTGCTAACTTTGACTTTTTGTCAATATTATTTTAATTGTGAATTTTTTTTAAGTCTGACAGATTTGTGGTATCTAGTGCTGAAGTCCCACAAACTTGCTTCTGGCCTGCTGCTGCAGTATGCTAGTGTTAAATCTGCCCAAGAAAGACTGTCACTGCTGGAAACGGTTAATGGAAACTTTAAAATAGGCCTTTAATATTAGGGTAAGAAATATGAGTGAGAAAATAAATGAGCCTCCAACAGACCTTGTAACAGAGGAGCACAGGCTTCAATTAACAAGAGAAACTTGTACTTATGTTTATTGAAAATATGTGGTTTGTGGATATTTCTAATGAGGCAAACTTAACATGGATTTGCAAAGGGACATAACAGCAGAGTAAAACTGCAGTTTTGGACTGAAGGCACGAAGCACAGAGCACAGTGTAGAGGAGTTCTCTAATATTGTTGATGTGAGAGGGTTTTGGTCAGTAATTATCACAGATGAACAGAAGGATGTTAAAATAAAAAAAAACAAAAGTAACAATGAAAAAAAAACTTGACCAGGGAGAAAAGCATTTAGAAGTCTTAAGTGGGCTAGAAAAAGTGGCTTATGGAAATGCTAAAACATTAGAACATTAGACTTGTTTTAGCCTTGTTAGGGACAAGCGAGACTATTCAGGACATCGTCTGCCATGATGACAGGGAAAGGTCTGATGGTGTTAGAAGGGATTCCCTGCCACTTCTCCACCAGGGTCACTGGCTTGTCACTGCTTCTGTCCCAAGGCTATTCTGTACCTGGGAGCATCAGCAGCAACTGCTCTGCAAGACTTGCCCTGCTTGGCAGGGTGCAGCGGGCTCACCCACTGCCCATCAGCCCCTTCAGCATCCATCTGGGGCGAGTTGGGTCAGCTCACTGGAAGAATCACAACACGTAGGTCCAGCAGACAGCAAATTGGCACCTCACCAGAGAAAGTCCCTGTTCTGATGAGGGCTGTTGTGGATATATTATGAGCCATATTCCAGCAGCATGGTTGCTTTTGAGAGGAAGAGTGTCTTCCTGAAACCAGAGATGTAGGCGAAATATCTAGATAGGGAAATTGGTCTGGTATGAGTTTGCTACCAAATTATCTCAGTGGATTGTGTGTGTTTGAATCTCCTGAGACACCTGTGCATTAGAGGAGTCTGGATTATATGCTTCAGTTGGGAAATGAAACCCTGAGAGCTTTCAAGCATCTGAAATCAATCCCAGCAAATTACCGTTTCAAAGTTTGCTCTGTGATCTCTTGTTCTGTAACTCCTTAGAGTCACCACAGCTTCTTCAGGCAGAGCACTCTCTCACTTGTAGGTTTTATTGCTGTTTTCTCTTAAGGAGTGCAGATACAAGGGATGACTGATTTTGGTTATTTGCTTTTAATAAGCAGTCTCAATCTGAAATATAAAAAACTGTTTGGTGTCACAATATACTATTTTTTTTTTTTTAATTAAGTGTGACTTAGGGCTATTAATTGAAATACATCTTTGGTATTACTTTATTCCCCTAAGTGTGGGCTGTAGACAAAACCGCAGAAGAGGCAGCAAAGGCTCTTCATACTTCTTATGTAAGTCTAGCTGGTTTATTGTTCATTTTGTTTTCCTGGAAGCGTGCTTCATCTTTCCAGTCCCTTGCTAGTTTGCACCCATAGGGAGAATTACTGCAGTCAGAACTTGAGTTCAGATATTCCCGAGGTAAATCCAGGTTCAGCTATCCCCTGGGGAAGGACATCCCTGTGCTCTCTCAAACCTGGGGGAATGATGGGCAAGCCGTTGAATGCAGGGGGCTGTTGTCTCAGTTACTGAGCTCTTTTCTTCCTTCTCCTTTCAGCTTGAGGGAGGTTTGTTGAAACAACCTCAAGCTTGTTTCATTAGCATCTGAAAATACAAACACAGCGCGCAGAAAACCCTTCAAAGCCTGCTAGCTGACACTGCAGGCAGGCAGTTTTTGCTGGGTGCAGCAGTGAGCAAGGCTGCTGCTGAGCATCACCCATCTCTGCAGGTCGTTGCTTGGGGACACTTCGGGTGGCAGTGACCCTTTTTAGAGCTGGGCTTGGGTCCACCAGCCCCTCTGGAGGTAAAAGATGACAGCTACCTAAAAGTTTATTGGCAGGCCTTGGAAGGGTTAAATGTTTTCTTTGTGGCAGTCAAGGACATGGAAAGCTGCCAAGCATTTAGATTTGAGATTTGAAAAGCAGCTGGAGTTTAACTGCTCTTAGCAAGCAATTCAGTGCAGGAAGGGGGAGACTAATAATAACGTTACACAGTGCCATTCATAACACTGTCATTAAGTTTGGGTCAGCATTTTCCATCCAGACTCCCACGCTCAGCTGGAGCCGAGGTGCAGAGCCCAGGCCCACCCGGCGCTGCAGGAGGACAAGCCCAGGTCTCCGAAGAAGAAGGGTGGCTGGGAAGGCACAGAGGGAATGGGGTCCCCTCTTGTGCTCCTGGAGCTCAAAAATGGCTCAGTTTTATAGGTGATGAGATCACTGTTTGGAAATGAGACCATTAACAGGAACTGACTTACTCCAGTTTTAAAATGGGCTATTTCAGTTGGATTTAAAAAGTTGTCCTCTGATCTCAGAGACTTGCCAGTGCCCCCAGCTTTTGATCACAAGGCTCATTCCAATCCTCCCAGCTTCTTCTACACCATTGATCTGTTTGTTTCTGTGAAGACATCGCACCACTGCTGCTGCCTGTGTGGGCTTGCACCAGTGCCAGGCGCCTTGTGTTTAGTGCCCAGTGGACTACTGGGCAAAGACCACCCATTTGGGTGGGCAGCTAAAGCCTGTGGGCCAGGGGGAGGTGTATTTATCCTCGCCTGGGTTGTAAGCTTGCAGTTGGAGAGCATCACTAGAGCAGGGCTGGATCCTTATACAGGGTACTTAAACAAGATAAGTGGTGTATTGCCATATGTACGCAGGTGTTAACCCTCCCTGTGACAAAGAAGGGGTTTGGAGGATGTGCTTTGGATTTGACTCTGGATTGGATCAAATGTTTGAACAGGTAGTGAGCAACACGTTAAGTAATAGGATGTACATATTGTAGCAAGACTTAATGCTGATTAAGTAGTGACAAGAGATTGAAATGGCTCCAGGATATGCTGTGGTAACTGAGTCTCAGCTCAGTCAGGTCTCTCTAATATTGTGCAGAAAAGAAATCCATGACAGTGCATTTTGTAGTTCTCCAGTGTTGTGATAAACTCATCCTTAATGTCACAGCTTCACAAAGCTTTTTATTTAATGGTTTGAAAAAAAAATCAGTAAATCTTGAGCTGAGTACATTAGTAGGGTGGTACCCTGGCATTAATCAACAGCTAAAGAAATCCTGAGACATATGTATCCATAGTAAGGTGCTTTGTCATGGGGTAGGTGTTTGGATAATGAGAGGACAGTTTAAAAACAAAACAAAACAAAAAACAACCACAACCAAAAACCAGGCAATTGTGCACATTTGCTACCAAAGTTTCAGTGTAGCTGCATGTCTTCCATTAATGCTACAGAGCCATTGGGACCATTGTATATAAGTTATGATAAGTAGCTAGTATGCTCTTTTCCTTACTTTCTGCAGGAGAATAGATCTGCTGTGAGTTGCACATACCCCACCTCTTCTTCCCTGCCATGTCTGATTTTTGTTCCCTGCAGGATATTTGTTATGGAGTTCAACCTGACTGTGCTTGGGAACACTGGGCATGTCTCATGTGAATTAGAGCTCTTCAGATCTTGTCTCCTAGTCCAAAAAATAAAAAGTAAGACTGCAACTTCTGCTAGGAAAGAGAAATCAGGTCGGATTCACTCAGTGGCTTCAGATGCATAAAATGGGCATACACCTGGCCCAGGCATAGGAAAACCTCAAAAGAGGTGAGGTAAGGAGCTTTTTTAGTAAGTTCTTCTAGCATTAGTTGCAGAACAACCCAAGGTGCTAACACAGATGTTTCCTGGTGCTGTATTTGGGAGGCTTGTATCATGCTGCTGAGCTGTGCTAGGAGGGCAGAGCTGCCTGCAGTGGCATCTCAGCGTAGTTCTGATTTCTGTGAGAGCACTAGGGAACAAGTGCTGCACTGGTGGGCTTTTCTTGCCTGCTTTTGACTGCAGTTGCCACTGATGGGGTTTTGGGGGTTTTTTGTTGTTGTTTTGTGCGGTTTTTTGTTTGGTTGGTTGGTTGGTTTTTTTCCCCTGTTCCCAGAGTGAAATGGTATTTCAGAGAGGCACCTGGGAAGGGAGACTTTGACTGGGATATGAGTCATCTCTCTCTCTCTCTCGGGACTTTTTGGCTCCGTAATTTTTTTTCTGTATGAAACACGATTAAAGCTTGACTTTGCTTTTGAAAACACACAAACAAAACACTTTCTGCTGCTTCTAAGTGACCACAGTGCTCCACCTTCCTCTTTCCTTCCCTATTTGTATTTGCCTCTGTCTGCAGTCACACCAAGGCTTAGAAAGTCAAGCAGCTTTTCAGCAGATAGACCATGTCACAGCATGACTTGCAACAAAACAGTGGAGAAGAGTTCAAACTACAGTTTAGCATATCGACCTTATTTTTCTCCAGTGGGCTCGTGTGAACAGGACACCAAGACCACCTGTTATGAATTCTGGAAAATACAGTCTGACTGATGCAGACAGTGACTTTCTCTGCTGGTTGTGTGGTCTGTCTTTTGCAATATTTCTTTTGAATGTGTTTGTGTTGTAAAACACTGCTGAGAGCACGCTAATTTTTCTGTCACTTACAAGAACTGTTTTCTTAGTAGTTTCCCATGCAGTGTTTGGAGAAGAGGACACAGTTGCTGGATACAATTAGAAAAAACAAAGATTTGTATCCAAAGGATGGTCCATTTCTGTTGTGTTGTCCCAGAGAGGGATGTCTGTGGCTCATAAACTGAATCAAAATATAAAAGCTATGACAGTTACATTTGAGAAACTCAATGACTGTTGTATGTCAGCGAGAATAGCTGAATGCTGAACAAATGTCATAAACACAAGTTTGGTGTGGTAGTTGTTACATGTTCATATATATATATATATAAAAAAAACAGCTATACGTATAGCTGTGCCTGGCTGTCAGTCTCCACCAGACTTGTTTTCATTTCCTGGCATTCAATGTGTGGGATATGTGTGTGTATTGTGATACAGCCTGAATTTTATACACGGGTTATACGGGAAATAAAATTGCTTCTTTTCCCAACTTGAGGTTGCCTGAGCCATGGTACCTACAGGTGTTTTTATTTATGAATCTTTCCTCGTACAAAGGAGTATCTTATGCTGTACCAATATGTGTGCACACATGATAACATAGGTGCAGGTGTGACTGGAGGCAGTTTCTCCTGTCAATGAGGAAGCAGAGCCAGGCCACTGTGGCATTTCTCCTTTGCATGAATAAATAAATAAAATGTTTTAATATTATTTTATAGTTCTTCTATTTTACGAACAGAGTGGGCAAAATTTTAAAAATTAGAAGCTCTTGTAGCTCCTACATCTGAGGATAGATGAGAGAGAGAGAAGGCCATCGTCAGGAGGTGCTGCTGGTCTGCCTCTCCAGCCCAGAAGGATTTGCCCATTGCCAGGGACTGCAAACAGCCTTGTCAAACAGGTGATCTTTATTGCAGTAGTGAAAGTTCAGGTCTCCAAACCTTTTGCTGATCTATAGTAAACAGTTGGATCTAATGGAACTTTTAATTTTTTTTCCTCTCAAATATTAGTGTTTTGTTTAATATCTGTAATAGAAAAAAATATATATATTTACGAGCCTGTAACTTGAGAACTAAGGGAAGATTATTTTTTGTTTCTCATGCAATCTTAATTCAGCTCTGTTCTTGGAGTATTTTATATCCCAGCCCTTAATTACACAGTTATGTGATACTTTGCCATAGGACCCCAGTCCTCACATGTGCAAAGGAAATGCAATTAAAATCAGATGGGCAGCTGTGAATTTCACACACAACTTGCAACTGCCAGTCTTTGTAGCCTAAATAATGTAACTTGTTAGTTGTGTTAATGTCTAGTGATTGACCTGAAGTTTTCTTTTTGTGCATAGAAAAACTTTATGGTCCATATTTTGAGTTCTTAATTTCACCATTGGTACCTAGGGTAGGTGTAGCTTTGAGGTAGGCTCTTCTGGAGTGGCATCTGTGAGTATGAAGTCAATGTTCAGAAAAACATTGGCTCAAGCGCCTCCTTCAAAAAAGTGCCAAAGGCGGCACTAAGTTACATGTCCAAGGATTAGTCTTCCCAATTTTCATGCTCATAATTAATAAAATGTCTAAGAGATTATGTTTACCAAGTCCACCAAAATAATCAATAGTGTTAGGTTGGTAGTGTTGGACTCTATGATCTTAAGGGTCTTTTCCAGCCTAAATGATTCTATGATTCTGATTTTCTTCCCCCCACAGCAACAGAATATATGTGAGTTGCCATCCTTTCTGACTGCACTGTATGTCTTTCAAAGAGTCTGCATCCTTTTTTGTGAATCCTTCCCATGAAGAACACAAAGGAATGATCATATCTAGAAATATTTATTGCATGAAGCATTAAATCTAATTCTAGAATTAGTAATAAATTTGGGCAAACTAAGGTTTGACTCTTGATGATGATAATGACATGTAAAATTAGGTGTGAGCATGTTTACTACAGCGGGGAACTTGAACTGACCCGTGACCGCATGAGCTGGTGGAGTTCAAGGTAACAGAAACTGTGCTAGTGACACAGCTTTGCTTGCAAGATCAGCCTCTGGCTGGTGATCTGGAGGCTGAACTCTGGTCAGGCCGTGCAGTGCCCAAAACAAAGGAGGGAATCGGCTACCTGAGATTTTCTTCTCAATTATTTTAATTCTCAGGGTGAAATTATATGTAACTTTATATGCTGGGGTGTACTAGAAAAGTAGGTGCTAAGGAGCAGGCTTTTGGCAGTGATGAAGGACAGTAGTTGTGTTTTTGACATGCAGGCATGGGCAATTCAAACTGGTCCTGAGGAAATCTTTGCTATTTCTAGCACTGATGCTGCTCAGAGGGGCCCCTTGCAGAACGCTTCTGAGGCAAAGCTGAGAGGGTGAAAATGCTGAAGACAAGCTCTCTAGCAGCAGGAGCAGGGCGATCTGTGGCCTTTAGATCAGGCAAAATCACTTTCAGATCCCAGTCTTTTCTTGGGCGGGATTGGTGGGAGGCTTCTGCGTGGCAGGAATATTCTCTAGGTTGAGAAGTTGAGGGGTTTTGTCAGGTAGATGAACACTCAATGGCCATCAATTCTCCACGCAGTGGTAATGCTATTTTAAAGTGCTGTGTGATTCTCTTTGGGTGGAGGTGTGACTGTGCAGAGCTGAGAGCCTAGCCAGGCATGCCCCCGGGTTCCAGCTCCCCCTTCTCCCCGGTGCTCAGGGGTTGCTCAGGGCAGAGGAGGAAGGAAGAAGCCACTAAGCCCCTGAAGCAACAAGAGCCACAGAAAGGCTCAAACTCATCAGTAGGTCAGCTCACCTTTTCTATAGACTTGAGGAATTGTAAAACACCACCTGTGAGAACACGTGCAATGTATGCGCGTCTATCTGAAAATACACAAATACCACTTTCTGTATGGGTAATAGAAAAATCTGATGAAGGAAGGATGCAGTAGCTTCTTTTTCCTGCAGGAAAAAATCCTGCCACTTGGTCAGTTCTATGAGATAGCATGGCACCCAGTTTAACCTTGCAGCTTGCAAGAATGCACATTTATTTGACAAGAAAATGCTAAGAGCAAACTGAATGTACAGTTTGTTAAACAGCCAATAAATCTAGGTTGTATCTTCCTTCCCTGGTCAGGAAACAAGGGAGCTATTTTTAAATCTGGCCTTCCTGTACACATTGAAATAGAATGATTTTTCTTGTGCTAGACAGAGCATGACAATACTTTCACATTAAATAATGAGCTCTTACTGTTGCTCTGAATTAAATGGGCAGGATTGGACAGAAACCGTTCTTTCTTCAAAAAAGACCGGCTCCAGTGATTTCTCCAGGCATTAACCTCTGCAAAGATTAGATCATCCAGGGAAGAAGAGGGGCAAAGCAACCTTGAATGGTGGGGAGAGAAGCTTGCCAGTAGCTTTGTGGGAGGTCTCCCATTGCATTTCACTTACTTGGGAATGGGGAAAATTACAGATAGGATCTCCTAATTTGTATGAAACTCGGTTTGATGCAAGAGCCTTTTGCAATCCTAACTGTTAAACAGTTTGAATTATCTGGCTGGAGGCTCTTTCTGCCAAAGGCAAGAGGTCTGTCTTCATTGCAGTTGTTAAGGAGAAGTTAAGATGTGAATTAATGTTGTCCTGTAGCCTTCAGCTACTTACAGCGCATCTTTCCCTGTGGCCCTGGGTTTGTGCAAAGATAGAGCCAGCGCTTGCTCAGGCACGGAATATGGAATGTAGCAACTTTTCATTTGCATTGTTGTACTATAGTGTCTGGTTTCAGCAATTAATGTTTGGTTTAGCTTCTCCGTGTGCTGGGAAGCAGTGCTCTTCTCTTCATTGCTAAAAATAAGCAGACAAGTTTATATAGTCTAATCTTTACCTGACATGTGAGGGAGCTATAATTTAAATTTATTGGTCTTAACAGTTGCAGGTGATTCTGGTTTTGTGTTCAGAACGTGCTACATTCAAGTCTTGGCATATGCTCCTGCCGCAAACATTTCCTTTATCTCTTAGCTTTCTGTAGGTGCCTGTTGATACTTGTGTTGTATTAGTTCTGTGTATTCCCGCTGCACACTCACAAGAGGACTGAGACCATATTTTAGTCATTGCTGACATTCTGTTTTCTAACCAGAAGTGGGGAACACTAGGGGAATCTTGAGCTTGTATACCAGAGGATGAAGCTTTCTTGGCTAAGCTACTGGATAGATGAAAACAGAAGTAAGATACTATAACCTAACTAACTGAATTGACAGGCTGCCTCTTTCGTGAGCTCGCATTTGTTTTGTGCTGATTTTAGAACTGTTTGGAAAACCATCCTGTCACTTCACAGATAACAGCTGCTAAAATATCCAGATACTGCTTTTGTAGGCAACTATATTGCCTGTTTGCCTATCTCTGAAGATATTTCCGCTAATGTTTTAGAACATATTTTTCACTTTGTTTCAATTAAGTATTTAAAGATGTGGGCTTGCAGGAAAATAATGTTGGAAAAAATAAGAGCTAAGTACAGCAAGCCATTCACCTAGCTGGATATGTGCTAGCTCAATTTATTTAAGTGTCTGTGTATATTCATGAAAGATCTAAAGATCATACTACACCAATATATTGATTTTTACTACTGTTCTATCCTGAAACAATAATGGTGATTTTTTTTTTTTTTTTAAGTCCTTCTTTAAGGTCTTGCATAAGTCTTGGGACTGAGGGGAGGGAACGTTTTATAAGTCAACCACAGTTGCTGTTTCTTTCTACCTGGGATCTTGGATTTCATTTGAGCTTTAACTCAGTGTCTCTCTCCAAAAGGATTAATTGGAACATATTTCCAAATTATTGCACTGGGCATAAAGAAAAGGTCTGTTGAAAAGCAGCAGCAAATACATGTCCAAATGAGAACGTCTGGAGTCATCTGAATCTGTCTTTCTCTTGTGAAAAGGCCCTTCTTGTTTAAGTGTTAACAGATTCAGGCATTGACTTCTGATCTGGAAAACTTTTGTCTGTTGCTTACAGCCAGTGAGACAACATAGGTGTGAATGCTGCTTTCCCTGCTTGCTCATGAACTTTTCTTCGAGTCAAGGGTGAGAATTTGTAAGAGAAGCAAGAAAACAAGATCTAATTATTGTGTAAATGACTTGGTTTTCTGTAATTTCATTCAGGGGGGCGGAGGGGAAGAGTTTCTGTTTGAATATAATCTAATTGATTAGTGTATGTAAGGAAAGATAAAATTCCGAAACTTAATTGTAGCTGACCAAATCACCATTGCTTTGGGGTTTGTTTGTTTTTTCCAGGTCAATCAGAACGTGGAGATCCAAAGGGCCCGTCTGCGAGATGATATTAAGGAATATAAATTCCGAGAAGCGCGTTTGCTGCAAGACTACACTGAGCTTGAAGAGGAAAACATCTGTCTCCAGAAACAAGTGTCTGTCCTCAAGCAAAATCAGGCAAGTTTTTCAAAATAGTGAGCATTGCTTTGGTAGCACCAGCTAATTCCTGTGTTACAGCATGGTTCTGTCTCATTTGAACATCCAACCACTTCTTTTCTATGTTTGTTCTGCTTTTGAGACTATAAACTCTATCTTTTAGTACCAAGAGTTGTCCCAAAATGTTTAAGTTCTTTCTGACTCTGTTTATACAGTCATAAGACTTTATTGTTTCTACTTTGACCTCCAAGTCCTTCTATTGTGTTCTCTCTCTTTGATGGAAGTGAATTCTCTACCAGTCTGCTTTGTTATTTGGTTTAGTCTTGTTGCTACACTAGTTTTTCAATGTCTTTGCAATACTCTCCATCCATCTGTCCTCTTCTACAGTATCTGTAACTGGATGTATTTCTGAACAGGTATTTTTATTGCTAATTAGTGCTTACATTATCTCTCCAGTTCTGTAGTCCTCCTCTCTTCTAGCTACTTTCATTAAACATGTATTAGTGGTATAGTTGCTCTATACTGTCAGACCTGTGTGACTGCTCATCTGAAAAGTCACGTTTAATTGCACACTCCCAGCAATTTTCAGAATTTTAGAAAATGCATTTTTGGAACAACTCAATTTCCCCGAGTTATCATTTGCGGAGGTAATTAGATTAGATGTGGTCTTTGGCACAGTTCACTTATCTTCATCTATCTATCACTTGGGGGCTTGCTATTTTTATTCTTCAGGTACCTGTCAGTCTCATTGTATAAATAAAACTCAAGGTTCAGTTGAGAAAATGGTTTAATATTCCTGAAATAAAAGCTCTTGAAGAAAACAGCAGTGTTAATACCATCTGTGATAGTGAGCACATAGCAAAAGCTTATTAGGATTTGCTTCAGAACCCCTTCAGTGTTCTGAATGAAAGCTGCCCTACCAAGTGAGGTGTTTGGGATATTGAATGTATTTCATGTATCTCCAGGTGAAACTCTATGGCAATGTTTATCAGTTTGGCCTCACTAATGTGCCCAAAATGGGGTTCCAGGTTGGACCTGCTCTCACCTGAATATATTTGGTCTAATTACACTGGTTTGGGTGCCCTGACATCATGCGATAGGGGTGGAGGGGCTATTATGCTCTAGATGCAGACTGGAAGAGATAGTGATCTGTTAAAATCCAACCAATGTAGTTGTTACTTTTGGTTTTTACCTTTCTTTGTCTCATTCATTGTATTCAGAGGAGCAAGTGAAAGTTCCAAGCTCAATGTTCACATTCCAAAATAATGATATTCAAGAATGCTGTCATTCTGGGCTGAGCTGAATTTAACCTCAGATGCTATCTTGTCAGTTGCTAGTAATTATTGTCTACTGTGTGTGTATTCTGGAACCTTTGAAAATAGACTGTAATCTTAAATATTTGAGCTCAGTGGACATATATAGAACCAAGAGCTAATTCTTTTCACGGCAATGGATTATTTCATTTTCTACCTTGTCCTAATCCTACTTGATGAATTTTATTAAGCTTTAATTATCTACTGACATAACTAGAAGAAGCCATCAAGTTTTTCCAGGCTTAACTTGCAGAACTGAATTAACATGATTGGTTCCTGGTTTTTAAATTAGGTGTGGTTCAGCACTACCAAACTGGTGTATATTGGCATCTAAAATTCCTTTAGCAGTTGGCAAAAATAAATAGGGTCATATATCATGTGGTATGTTTTCCTTTCTTTCAAGGTAAGGAAAAAGTATTCTTTAGACTTTGTTTTTTCCCCAAGGGATTAAAAATTTTACACTAATCATTGGTGTTTGTAATTTCAGTGCAAGAGAAGTTTAAAAAAAAAGGCAATTTTACAGCTAAAAACTTATAGCATGCCATGAAATTTCATGTAGCAGCACTATGGGTCTGAAGTGTAGAGTCTGAATTGTAGCTTTCTCAAGATGTGCTGAACTGATGATGACAAAAATGATAAAACATTTTATTCTGAATGTATAAAAGCGGAGTTTGATTGCTAGGTGCATCCCAACAGTTTTAAGCCCAGTGGAATATTCTAACAGCAGTGCAGCAGAGTGTCAGAAGCATAGCTTTGCAATGCTGGGTTTTGGAAATGTTGAGCTTGAATTTGTGGGAAGGTTGGCCAAGGAATTTGTTAATCAAACAGAGAAAGAGTTTGCATAATGTGCTAGGAAAGCCTGTTTTGTGATGCTCTGTATCACACACTGTATCTCTCGCCTGTCTTAATTAAGCTAGAATAGATCAGCTAATTTGACATTTTGCTTAGAAATTTTATTCCATGGTCTCTGTCAAGGTAAATTATGTAAGCAATGTTTGCAGTCATAGTGCCAAAACTAGACTCCAGAACTGAAAAAAAAAGATTCTATTCTCACCATATTTAGTGAAATCAAACACTCAAAAGTAAAATTACTTGGTGCCTTGCACGCAGACATTTTCATTAGGGATTTTTTTCCCCTTCTATTTGTATATCTCCAGGTGGAGTTTGAAGGCCTGAAACATGAAATCAAAAGGCTTGAAGAGGAAACAGAATTTCTCAACAGCCAGCTAGAAGATGCCATACGGCTGAAGGAGATCTCCGAACGCCAGCTTGAGGAGGCCTTAGAGACGCTGAAGACAGAGCGGGAGCAGAAGAACAATCTTCGTAAGGAGCTCTCTCACTACATGAACATCAACGACTCCATGTACAACAGCCACCTGAACATCTCTTTGGATGGACTGAAGTTCAGCGATGAAGCCACAGAGCCCAATAATGATGAAATCATGAATGGATTTGAACAGAACTGCCTCAGCAAACTCAGCAATGGCAAGAATAGTACATCAACGCCCAAGAAAAATGAAAGCTTCCCTCCAGCCCCAAGTCTGGTTTCAGATCTTCTGAGTGAATTAAACATTTCTGAAATCCAGAAGCTGAAACAACAGCTTGTACAGGTAAATGGGTTTTCTAAACAACGTGTACTTCCAAATAGCTGCTAGAGTTTATTTGGGTTGTAATTTCAGTCTTTTCAATATCTCATGTGGCCACCGTACAATATGAACTATATTTGCAAAGCCTCTGATTGTTTTAAAATTTGAGGATGTTAAATGTTTGTCAGTATGTCACTAGCGAGAAATATAGTATTTTGTTCAAAAATTGATAGTACTCCAGTCATCTTCATCAAAAGGAGTTTGGTACACCATAACTATTTTCTGTAATTAGTTCAAAGAACATGAAGTTCTAATCAGTACCAAGTATTTCTGTGTTATATTTGTGCTATTGGGAGGTTGGAGAGTTTGAAACAAGGTACGTATTTGTGTTGCCTGGAAACATTTTAAAGTTATTTTGTCAAGCTTTTTTAAAGTGTTCTAGAAGAAAAAGCCTTTGTGGAAAAAAATTGCTGGATTTTTTCAAAATAAGAACTTTCAGAGGAGAAACTTTAAAAGTTTTGGTATTTCTGAGTCTCTCATGAAGCTCCAAGCTTCCACCATAGACTAGCTGCATGTTTTCTAATATTTACATGATAATTTGCAAGATAACAGTAACCATTAGCTTATCTTCAGCTGAAAGGATGTTTTCACAATGAGAACATCAGCTATGGAAGAAATGTGTAAAAATGTGCATTTTGAAGTGGAAATGAGAAGGAATTGGCAAGGAACACTGTGCTTGAGATAGTTTTAGAATGAATTAAATAGTCTTTTCCATAATGTGCAAGCGATCAGATTTCTGCAGCCATATGGACCTTGGCTAAGTTTCTGTCTCTTACAATAAAACCATTTAAGTGATGCAGTTCCCTTTAAGTAGATGTCTGTGTTCATGCATTTCAGATGGAAAGAGAAAAGGTGAACTTGTTAACAACGCTACAGGAATCTCAGAAGCAGCTGGAAAATACACGGGGGGCCCTCTCGGAGCAGCATGAGAAAGTTGGCAGGCTCACAGAAAACCTGAACGCAATGAAGAAGCTCCAGGTGAGCAAGGAACGTCAGTCTGCCCTTGACAATGAGAAGGACCGAGACAGCCATGAAGATGGAGACTATTATGAGGTTGACATCAATGGGCCAGAGATCCTGGAGTGCAAGTACAAAGTGGCTGTGGCAGAGATAACTGACCTAAAAGAAGAGCTCAAAAATCTTAAGGCCAAATACAAAGAATGCGAGTCTAAGTATGAGGAAGAGAAGAGCAGGTATGAGACTGAGAGCCAAGCTCTCACTGAAAAGATTACCTCACTAGAAAAATCCAGTAGGCATGACAGAGAACAGGTGGCCAGACTGGAGAAGGAGCTGAAGAAAGTCAGTGATGTTGCTGGAGAAACACAGGGCAGCCTCAGTGTGGCCCAAGATGAATTAGTCACCTTCAGCGAAGAGCTGGCCAATTTATACCACCATGTCTGTATGTGCAACAATGAAACTCCAAACAGGGTGATGCTAGATTACTACAAGGAAGGTAAAGGGGGACGCAGTAGTCCAGAGACCAAGGGAAGAAGGTCTCCCATTCTTCTTTCTAAAGGGTTGTTAACTATAGAGCTAGGAAAGGCAGAGAATGGAAGCGGTGACAGCAGCCCATCTCCAGTATCATCTCTGCCATCTCCTGTGTCAGATCCTCGGAAGGAACCGATGAACATTTACAACTTGATCGCTATAATTCGGGATCAGATCAAACACCTGCAGGCTGCTGTGGACAGAACAACTGAGTTGTCCAGGCAGCGTGTTGCCACTCAAGAACTTGGGCCAGTGGTGGATAAAGACAAGGAAGCTCTCATGGAAGAAATCCTGAAGTTGAAGTCCCTGCTAAGCACCAAGAGAGAACAGATAGCAACTCTGAGAACTGTGCTGAAGGCCAACAAACAGGTAACCAGGTGTTACAGATGTGAAGGTTATAGTGTCAGAGAACTAGGTCATAAATACAAGAGAATTTATCTTTGAGGTCATACTGCCTCAACTCAGTGGGGCTTTTGTTGTTGATATTTGTTTGGTACAAGGCTGAAGCAGGCTGTTTAGTTAGAAGCACACAGCTGTCCTGCCGTAAAGCTGAGCGCTGGGGCTTTAACAGATTTTTGCTTGTCACGTACTCATGAGATTTTATTAAGCTTAAGGTAGCTTCAATCTACTGCCTGTCTGAATTAGATTAGATTGGATTTAATGTAACACACCTAAAATGAAGAGGTAAATCTTATTTTTTACTTGAAAGAATTCTAGTAGTTACCCTTAAAAGAGTTCATAAACTTAAGTACTGTTCTCTCTCAAATTGCAAAATAAAAGAAAGCCTTCCAGGATGAGGATGTCACATAAGAACATGGTCAAAATAACAGGGGTGAAAGGTAAAATTAGTCTTTGGGGATTGGGCTGTGCCATTTGATACACATTAGCAGTGCAGTAGATGAAAATAACCACCATTAAGACACCATGTGACATGCTTCATTGTCTCTTCTACAGTTAAAATAGTGCAAATCGAAGCTGTCTTCAAAAAAAAAAAAGTATAGCGTTGTTTAAAAAATATATAGATACTTTCAGTTTTCTTTTGCACATTTTAATAAAGCTGTCCCAAAATGTAAGGCAAAATGCTGATAGACGATTTCGTTTTATGTGTTGAAGTATGTAAAGTTTAATTTCTTTTACTAGTTGGAGATAGGTGTCACTAAATGTATATTCTGCAACTTCCTAGATGCTGCTGCATGGTTAATGGGAGTAGGAGACCCATATGTTCAATCTGTTTCCAGTGTTCAAAAATTAAATTTAATCTGTACAAGAAAAGTTGACCAGAAGTTTAACATTCCAGTACAAAGTAAATGTTTCATTATGCAAATAGTGATTAGAAATGTATTAGCTAGCCGCTTTGTGAAGAGTTCCATTAACTAGTACATTTCTCTTCTTCTTGGTAAACAATAGACTGCAGAGGTAGCCCTTGCCAACTTAAAAAGCAAGTATGAAAATGAGAAAGCTATGGTTACGGAGACAATGATGAAGCTGCGAAATGAGCTGAAGGCTTTGAAAGAAGATGCTGCTACCTTCTCTTCCCTGAGAGCAATGTTTGCTACAAGGTAAAGAGCATACAAACTCTGCAAAATGTCATTCCTTGCTTGTGTGGGGGAAGAGCTGAACATCCTGCCCACCCACCCATGCTGAGAGTGGCAGGGTGGGGTGCCTTTTTCCAAGTTCATTGCTTACAGTGTTTGTCTGCGTTAGGTTCTGACTGATGAGGAAAATGCCAGGGATATAGTATATTGCTACAAAACAAGAAGTTGTTGTGGAGGTATTTATTTAATTTGGGTGCAAGATTATCCCTGGTTCTTGAAGCCATTAACTCTAAGGAGGAGTGACATTTAACAATGCAAAATGAGCGTTTATTATGCAAAGCGTGACTCTGCTTGAACTGTAATGATCCAGAAAAAAGTAAAGATGTTGCAAACATCTTGTTATTCTTAGGTTGTCCATCCTGCAGTTGGCATCTCTGTCATTCCATTTACCTGTGTGAGCTGATTGGGTTGCATATGTCTTTGGAACTTGCTTCTGCTTCTTAGTTGTGCTTTGTGGTGTTAACAGACAAAAAATACCTGCTGACACGTCACGTGCTGTAGAAGTGATAAATGCTATTTTGATCTGCATGTTGCTTACTGCTACTGTCATTGACTTCTTTAAGTCTGCACGTTTCTTTTGGGGAATGTTGAGGCAACAACATCATGTTAACAAAATCCAGATCTTCTTCACAGCTAAGGAACACTCAGTTGGCTCCTGTGTGGAGGTGATCCTGGAAAACAGGAAAAGAAGAATCTTTATCTAAAAGTTGTCAGTCCCAGCTCAGTGGGATTCACAGGGACTCCCCTGGCAATGTTCATTTGCCTGCGTATTCCATGCATTGCCTAAAGAAGATGGAGAAGAGATACTGTAAAGGATGCTGTTTAATGTAACCTAGATACTTCTTTTAAGCTAACCTAAGGGTATGGGAGAGTCTGTATGTGCTGTATGCTGCTTCGTTCTCTGCCTTTTCTGGACACTAAAAAAAAAAAAACCCAAAACCAAAAAACCCAAACAAACAACATCCCCCCCCCCCCAAAAAAAAAAAAACCAACCAGAAAAGGTTTTCTTTCTGTCATATGCTAAAAAGCACGATAGTAAGGAATCACGAGGGTGCTTATGAGGATTCCTGAGGCTTTTCTGTATGGTCTTTTGTGGGGGTGGTTCTGCGGCAGCTTTCATGTTCCTTGAGTAATCTTAGACTTCCTGGTGATTCAGCTTTTCTCAGCAATATCTATGCATGTGGGTAAGCATGGAAAGAAGAAATGGATACCAAGGAATGCTAAAGGTTGAATTGTGGCAGCTCATTATGCTAGAGAGAGGAATGCCCTGTACAGTCTGGATTTGTCCTACTTTCTTTCCTCTATCTCTCTCTCTCCTTTCCTGGGGTGTAATTAATATGCAGAAATTGCAATCTCTTTGTTAGTTGTAGATCAGCTTGCAGCTGAGAGGAAAGAGGAAAAGCATACTGTTAACTTTCAGTTATTTTTCCTAGATGCAGAGACCTAGCTGTCTAAGTTACATGTAACTGCAGTATGTTTTCCCTACACGTTGATTTTCCTGCCTCAGTGTGAATGTGAGAGAGTGACTGTGAACTGGTCTGGGAGAGGAAGAATTGTCAGAGAAATGCCAGAGGGGTAATTCTCTCTCTGCCTTTCTCTTGGTGTATTATCTAGAGGTCAATCTTGTCCTTTTCCTGGGAAGACAATAATGAGGATTCCTTGGCATGGGGAAATTGGAGGCAGAATGAAGTTTTTCTGAAAGCAACTGACTTAAGAGCTCTATCCTGGAGCTCTCACAGGGAGTTGTGGGTGATTAGAGGCAGGAGTGAGCTCTGTTTGGGGATGCACAACAGATGTCCCTGCCTAAATGAACAGTTGTCATTTCTGAATTTACGCTTTAAGTAGTAACTGTAGTGAAAAAAATAAAGGGCCAAGAGCAAAGGAGGACTCAAAGCTGAGGATGGAGTGAGTGGACGTGTGGTCCGCTGAGCCTTTCGTCTTGTGAGCGCTTGCATTCCTGATCGTTGCGTGGCAGATAAGCAGCTAGGCCTTGCATTTTGCATCTAGCCTGAGACAGTGGCAGTTGCACAGAGCATGAAGAATTGCTTCTTTCTCCCAGTGTGCCCAGTGTTTCAGATGCCACAATAGCTATCAAGACCTATTACTGCAGGTAGGGTACTGTCACCCCTTCCCTCCCTGATCTCTGGTCAGAGAGGATTAGTAGTTTGGTGGTTGGCCGAGTGCATTCCTCTGTCAGTGGTTGTTTCATCTAAGTCTCTGTTTCAGGTAAGGTAGGCGTGGAAGGGATGTTCCTAGGCGCTTTGGTGAAAATAACCTCAAAAACTGTTTTGGAGTCTGATTTTTAGGTGTGTTTCAAATATCAGAAGTATTTGACAGCGTCGCAAACAACCTGCTAATGGAGCACCTCTTAACAGTCTACAGTAAGTCGTGTTTCTTCTCTGGCCAAGAGGTTTGTATCAGCAGAGACTAATAACAAGTGATGGGGCCTTTATCCCACCGTGTTTGTTTCAGTGTTGTATTGAGTGTGGGATGAAGCAGATTGCTGCACACAGATAAGTATTTTCCACAGGAAGACACCCATTTTGTAGGATGCAAGAGAGCCGTAACAATACATGAGAGTTGAAGGCTGGGCATGAATATAGTAACTGACCTAATTTCCTTTTTAAGTAGGTTAATCCCACTAATTTGGCAATACTACCAGCTATTTTTAATAAGTGATGAAAATACAATAGGACCTCAGCCTGGAGACAAAGGAAGAACTTGCAAAACGCAGATTAACAGCTTCCAGTACTGAGGGACTGCTGCAGCACTCTAGACAACACTGTACACCTAAAATTAAACTGTCATACAAAGGAATAAATCAAGATATGCATAATGTACTATAGATGTACATGCAATAGCTGCCCTGTTTAAGTCCAGATTTCCTTAATCAACACATTTATCCCTGTTGTATGTACAAACAGACTGAAAGCACTGGAAGCCAGATTAAAATCTGCCCTGTAGAGCTGAAAATGGAATTTATCTGCTCAATTAGACTGTAATAGGTATTTATGTATCACTGTGTTACAATCAAACATTTTGATGCTTCATTAGTAAACTCTTTCTTCACCAGAAAAAAAAGATGCAATCACTTTTCCATTTAAAATCCGAACAGAAGCTGAATATCTTTTTTGTTTTACTTTGTCAAGTAGGTTTGCACTTGCTAACAGGCAGTTTGGGTTCTGCAAAATGTAAATAAACAAGGCCTGACGATGATGCAGTAAATGTTCATTAGGGTGCAGCCTTCAGCTTTATTACAAGATATGAAGTGGTGGTACTTTCTCTTTGTGGATACCATCTGGCTTCTGTACTTTACCTGCTATCTGGAGCAGCTGTTTGAAAGAATATTTCCCAAAATAATCTTTCTCAAAATTCATCATACAAAATGCACTACAGTGGTTACTGTTTTGAGAGAGTTATGAATGTATTTACTTAGGAATTTAAAACAATATATTGTATGCACATGAGAGTGAACATTGCAAAGAAAGCAGTCACTTTTACAGTACACTTGCAACATTGAACTACAATAATACCTGGGTATTACTGTACTACATACATACCTGGTATGTTCTGTATTTTAAAGAATAAATCCTTGCAAATTGGCAAAAGAAAATATGGCTTCACACAAGTCACTCATTTGGAATTTTTACTTCAGACAGTATAAACTAATAACTAACTTGTTTTCAAATAAAAACTTCAATGGAAATTTCCAAAAGGCAGAATAAGTCTTTAAAATACAGTGTTTACTCTCAAGAGTTTGAGCTGCTCTGATTTTTAATTGCATCTCTATGACCAAAAAAAAGTATAAAGAGCACACATTTGCAGTTAACTCATTTCACTCAGGTCTTTGTTCAAGTATATATGAATCAAGGGGCTGCTTTCAAAGTGTTTGTTGAGTATTTATTGAGTTTAATGTGACCAATGCCCTATGTTAACAGCACCAAGTAAGGAAGAAGCAGTGAGTGAGAACAGGACTTCCCAGACTAGAGGTAGATACCACTGGTGGTATTCAGGTCACTTCAAAGTAGTGCATAGGGAGCACAGAGCCAGAAGCTGCTGCTGTCTTTTCCTGGCAAAAATATTTAACCTCCAAAAATATTTTATGGTAGGGTTAAATTTTTTGGTAACTCTCATTTAGTAGGTTAAGAAAATTGGAAGATTTTTTTTTTTATACAGAACAATATAAATTGCCACTTAAGTGGGGGGGGGGGGCGTTAGTAGCAAATTTGAGATAAATTAATTCATCTTCTAAAATATTGTCAGAAGAAAGACTGATTCCTTTCTTTCCTACACAAAGAGCTTCTCCCGAGTACTTTGAGGGAACTTGGAGTATGTGCTGTTTTTCTAATGATTTGGGGTGGGAGTGAAGCACAGTTTCCTTGTCTTGTAGGTCAAGATATGTTTCTAGATTGCCTGTAAGCAATTTGTCTTTCAAACTTGCAAGCACATTAGAGCATAGGTTCCTTAAAATTGATTATGGGGGAAAAAAATACTGTATCAAAACAGATGAGAGAAATCCAGCTTGAAATTTAAGCCTGAGGCTTGTTTAGCTTGAATTTTCAGTAAGGAAGGAGGGAGTGAGAAGACTGTATGTTTCTGCTAGTTGTTTGGGGAACACCTCTGAATCTGCAATTTCCAGAGTACACTGCAAGTGATAATAAAGCACAGGTACACAGATTCATCAACTAGCAATTCAGGTTAAAGTCCTTAAAGGACAGTTAGATGAAGAACAGGAGGCCAGTATGGCCATCACTTCAGGGCCAAGAAAAGAATGCACTGAGAAAAGCTTGTCATGGATTGGACAAGAAGGCAGTTTAAACACAATTTTGCATTTTAAAAAGCAAAGGTTATTTTATTTTGTTATGCTAATCTTTTCCTTGAGTTTGATTTGCTAGAATTTGAGTAAGCATCCTTCCAAAAATTCTACTAAATGTAGAATATAGCAGAAACCATACACAATGAAAGTACAACATGGTTTTTCACCTTTCTCTTCCCTGTGTTATTTTTCTGCTGTTTTCATGTCTTTTGATATAGCCTGCAAGTTTCTTGTCTCTTTAACTTGCGTGTTAAGTACTACCTGCACTCATGGGAGGATGCCATAATCTCTTCTCTCTAGAAATACCTTCTGTGTGACAAGACTATAGCCAAACTCTTGCAGGAGATGGAGTAAAGCTGGCTTATTTGCTCGAGGTCGGGCAACAAAACCAAAAAATTATATTCATATGAAGTTGCATTTCTCCTACTAAACCCTGATAAACTTAAGCTGGCTCTGAGAAGTTACTTAGGATACATCTTCACTCCTCTGATTAAAGACAGAGGTTTCTCAACTTTGTTGTTCGTGTATTTTGTGTTTCTTTTCCAGAGCCTGAGAGCAAGCGAGGATAGTAAGAGAGCAGACATTTCTCACCCCTCTAAAATAAAGATAGAACAGTAATAAAGAAATCCAGCAGAAGCAGAAGGCTTTGAAAAGTAGAGAACAAATGTGCCTAGATGTAATTAATCGCTATCCCCATGTTCCAGTGTTTCATAAACTGTAAATAAAGGGAGAGACAAACTGCAACAAGTCAGCAAGGGGACAAGTGGCAAGTGTTAGAACATACTGGAAGGACTGACAGCATGTAACATGAGATTAAAATTATAAGATAGTGCTTGTGATGAAGAAACAAATCCATGATTACACACAAGAATCTAGCAGCTAGCTGTTGTTCATTAATGGAGAAAAGGTGTTTCAAATGAATACATACATCAGTTCAGAATCATACAAGCTCTGTCAGTTTTCCAAGTATCCAAAGCATTTGGGAAAATATTCTTGTGTTCATGGACATGAAAGGCCTGCAGAATATAAAGGAGTTTAAATTCATGCAGACAACAGTGGAGTCCTCACAGGACTGAGAATTATAGCTAAAGGGTCTTCATAACTGGACTCCACACAGTAAAAGTATTCAACTTCTCTAAAAATACCCATAGGATAAATGCTTAGAGGAGCCAGACACAGAAAATATGACTTTGAAAATTTCCAGAATGGGATTCCCAGACGGGAGTAACAGCATTTGCCTCCTATTCCTGGTGCTAGATCTAGAGGTGATGAATGATGTCTGGAGAGAAAAATGTCTGGGCCGCCAGCACCCATGTGAACGCAAGGAGACATCCAGGCAGGACAAAGGCATTTGACTGTCTTACAGACATGGTACAAAAAACCCTGAGTGATGTCTTGCACATAGTCACGTTTATAACACTGATGTGCCTGCTCTATACTGTAAATGTGTCTGGCAATTAAAATGTCTACTACAAGTAATGCTGGATATATTGAGACTCAACCTTGGTGAAGGTACCCCTTGTAGATAGACCCTGGACCTCGGTTGCTACAATGAGTTGGCACTCTTCTCCCAGATATTTTTCAAAGCAGCTGTGTCCACATCACTAATTCCTGTGTGCCGTGGTGCTTCTTTTTTGAATGCCTACTGTTAAGGAGAGTAAAACACAGGTGTTCCTGTGATGTAATAGTGGTGCCGTAGAAATAGTCAGAGTAAAGACAATGCCAGCTCTTGTTGTGTAGCTTGTCCGCCCTTTTGTTACTAATCAAAACGGAAAGTGGGTTACTTTAAAGTACCTTACATGGCAGACTACTGCAGCAGCAGTTGGTTGTATCCATAGCATTTTAGATAGGCAAGTCTTGGTTTCATTTGGCAATTAATAGGAAATGTCAGTGCCCATAGTCTGTAAAAAAACAAAGCATGTGCACAGCTTCAGCGGTATAGGGTAGAGAGGGGTGGAGAATTTAGGATTAGATCCTCCACCCCTTGCTACCCCCTTCAGTGAAGAACTGCGAAAAATGTCCTGCCTGTGCAATAGCTTTAAACTTACTGCTAATCTAGTGGCATAGGATTGTTAACTTCAACCTTTAAATATAAAAAAGAAAGGCGTTTTCTTTTGAATTCTAGGAGGACGGAATTTGCCATAAAAGTTTATGATCTCTTATTGAGAGTTTTTATCAGTGGAAATTTAGAAGAGCTGTAGTGTCCAGCAGTGTGGGGCTGATTGTTCCCTTTCAGTGCAGGAGATAATTCTTCCCATATGTTTCAAACTACAAGAGAGATTTGTGGTCTGATTACTTTCTTTAATAGCTTTTACTAATGGACATTGATTACACGTGGCTGATT
Source organism: Harpia harpyja (assembly GCF_026419915.1). Taxonomy (NCBI): domain Eukaryota; kingdom Metazoa; phylum Chordata; class Aves; order Accipitriformes; family Accipitridae; genus Harpia; species Harpia harpyja. The sequence goes on from NC_068969.1 coordinate 396,710, forward strand.
ATGAACATTCTGGAAAACTGTAGCTGGTTATAAACTGTTCTCCATTCTCAGTGAAAATCACAATGATTTATACAAATAAAGGCCACAGCATTTATTCCTTTCAAATATACAGTTCAGATGAGTTTCAGTGCAAGGTATTGAGGAAGTAATTGCAGATTAGCAGTTGGCTAAGGTTTCCATAGATATTCCCTTGAGCTTGCTTATCTGTAATCCTGAACTGCCTAAATCTGGGGTGTTCTTTCTTCTGCTGTCTTCAGGATTTGTGCTTTATTTTGTTCTTCAGGGATTCTTGAAGAACAGATTACTGGAGTTTGAATCTGCACAATTTACAGCTGTGCAAACCAAGGCAAGAGATGGGCTTAGTATACTTCCTAAAAATGTCTAAAAGATGCTGACCTAGCAGAGGGCCTTGGTCCTGCAGTCAGCTCTGCGTGAGTTCTGGTGTGGCTGCACTTGCACTAGCACACGTGGCAAACTCGCCTGCCCGGAGCATGCCTATGTGGGGTTAAGCTTTTTAATACTTCTGCTTCAACAACTTTTTAAAAAACAAATGTGTTTGGTTTTATGGATATGCCAAACTCTATCCAGTGTGAGCTCTTTCAGAAGAGACCAGCTCAGACAGATCGGGTGCGATAATAGTTATGATCTAGTTTCTGAAGGTGTGCCTGTTTTCTGCTGTCAATCCCAATGTTGTGGTTTAACCCCAGCCAGCAACTAAGCACCACGCAGCTGCTCACTCACTTCCCCCCCCACCCAGTGGGATGGGGGAGAGAATCAGAAAAAAAAACAGGTAAAACTCCTGGGTTGAGATATGAGCAGTTTAATAGAACAGAAAGGAACAAACATAATAATAATAGTAGTATTAATAATAATACTATTAATAATAGTGATAATAATAAAAGAATTGGAATGTACAAAACAAGTGACGAACAGTGCAATTGCTCACCACTTGCTGACTGATGCCCAGTTAGTTCCTGAGCAGTGATCCTCACCCCCCAGCCCCACTCCCCCCAGTTTGTGTACTGGGCATGACATCACATGATGTAGAATACCCCTTTGGCCAGTTTGGGTCAGCTGTCCTGGCTGTGTCCCCTCCCTTCTTGCTGGCTGGGCATGCAAAGCTGAAAAATCCTTGACTTAGTCTAAACACTACTTAGCAACAACTGAAAACATCAGTGTTATCAACATTCTTCTCCTACTGAATCTAAAACATAACACTATACCAGCTACTAGGAAGAAAATTAACTCTATCCCAGCTGAAATCAGGACACCCTAGTAACAACCTTCTGTGTTCTTCCACTTAAAAATCCAAATTGTGTATAGACTGGCTCTAAATCTTACTTTTGGTGCTGAGGAGCACAGCTCTGCGGTACATGGTGGGGCTCATTCGCATTTGCCACACAACGCAGAGTGGAAGGCCACCTTGTGAAAGGAGATTCAGTAGCTTTATTACTGCTATAATCTTCTTCCCTATGTTCCTCCTTTGGTAATAAAAAATTGTCGCATTGTCTGCAGATGAGCTGGTTTTCACCAGCGGTTGAGGTAAGGGGGAGGTGGGGGGAAGGTGTTAAAATTCAGTCTTTAATCTTAATTTCTAATGTAAAGATTCAGTTTGAAATAGCAGGTGGCTAATATCCCTTGTAGCCGAATGCAGGCAATGCTCATTTAGATGTCGTTTTAACTGCTTCTCTGCTAATATGTTTCCCAGTTTTTCATAAAGCCAAAAAATTGTGGTTTTAATCCTCCGTGTTTTAATTTCTTATGTAGGTTGACAATTTAATCTCTTGAGGTAGAAGTTAAAGTAGTTGATGCTTCTCTCAAAAGGCCTCCTTCAGTCACATCTGTCTGGCTTTCTTGGAAGTTGTCATATGCTCCTCATATTGATTGCAGAGGAGGGGGAAGAAGTATAATTATACCCAGGTGCATTTGGTTACATCACTTTTTTTTTTGGAACAGGTCTTGATTCAATAGTAAATTTAGCTATAAATGTTATTAAATATAGTACAACGCTTAAATAAAGTGTTAATAAATAAATGGTATGTAGAAATAAGGCACAACTGGCATTTGTGGGAAGTAGTGGTATGCAGCTTTTGAAAACAAGATGACCCATTGTTATATTATTCAATAATTTGGCTTCCAGTAGTGTTCTAGAGGATTTAGTTTTTATTTCTCATCTTTACATTTAACATTCAGGATATTTATTTCCTCTGTGTCGATGTTTGTTTTAGCTGGTGGTGTTTTTAAAAATCTAGTTGATGTTTCCTTAAGCTCCTTTTTTGGTATTGTTAATTACCAGTCATAAGAGAATAGGGAACATCAAAGCCTTCTGTTCACTATTGACTTAAAACTGTGAATGTGTAGATATACAACAGGCTTATGCTAATTTCATATTCTTTAAAGCATGAAAGCTCAATTATTTTCTTTCAGAGGTGTTTTTAAAACAAAGACATTTTCTGTTCTGACCTTCTGATGATTTTTGTATTGAATGTACACCTGGGAAGTAGCTCAGCGCATGGCAAATGAAATTGTAAGAGGGAAGGATCTTTTATTGTTTTATCCTCAAAGCAGTGAAAATACAGATACACATACCACAAAACTATGCTGCCATGGCTACTACTACTAGCTTTGCATTAAGCTAAAGTAGTGCTAAAGGCTGTGTCATCTTACATGCTTAGGAAGGCTAACTTTTTTTTTTTTTTTGAGAAAATTAAATTGGGAGTCAGTGAACAGCAGGAATGAAGTAAGTAGGGCAGATCCCAGTCCACCTGTGCACGCAACGACTACATCCACTGCTACGAAACTTTTCAACCCTCACTTGTTCTGTTCGAGTGAACAATTGCTGTATTTTGCATAGTGTAGTGTTCCTCTGACTCTGGACGACCATGCTTGCACCAGGAGAAGGTTTGGTTTTGAGGCTATATAATTTCATTTGATGTAAAGATCAGGAAAACAGATTCAGGATGCATGACGGTGTAGTCATAGTAGTTAACACTCCTGCCTCTCTCCAGTCCTTTCCTATATATGAGAGAACAGTTACTAGGTACAGTAGAAACTGCAGCTGCATGTATGCTACTGATAACACTTCCTTTTTGTTGGAAAGGAAGGAAAAACTCCTTGCATAGAGTTTTATGGGGGGAAAAAGCACGCTAATTTAGATGTTTGAAATAGCGAATGCCTTGTAATTTCTAAGGACAGTTATTTGATGTTTAAAAGCTTTGTGCTAACAGAAAGCTTGATGAGATAATGACTTGCTACAATAACCTTTTGGAGTCAAAGTCGTGGCTTTAATTATAACTTGGCTCACATGCGAATGACTTTACTGCCTTCTAGACTCTGACAAGTATTTGTCTGTGTTACCAGTCAGCTATCAGATTTGGCACAACTGACTGTGTTTGATCAGAGGCATTTGAGTAATACCAGAAATGTTTAAGAGAAGAGGATTACGAGACATTCGCAAGACCATGTGGGAAGTCCCTACTCTGCTTTACTGCAATGGTTTTGTTTTCATCATCTTTTTTTTTTCTAAATGGGGCAGGGGATAAATCTGCCACTTTTGCCTTGGCTGGCTTTGATTAGCACCTCTCTGGTGGGAGTCAAATGAGTAGACAGACTGCAGCAATCTTGACACTGCTTCACTGAGCTGAAAATTTTGGGTCTAAATTAAATTCCTGTTCTGTACAAAAGTGGATACGTTTTGATTCACAAGAAAGGAGCTGGGAAGGGGGGGAAAAAACCTCCCCATAATTTCACCTTGCCCAAATCTCTTGGGAGGGTAATACTGAGAATGAAACGAGGGTAATGGGACAGATCGCTCCAGTGCCAGATCATATTTTGCTGAAGCAATCGCATTGCATTCCTCAAAGGAACTGGTAACACTTTCTGGACATTCCCTTGGTGCCGTAGTGGAGCTTTGAAGGAATTGGGCATAGGTAGAAAAGAAAGCAGAAAGGTAAGTTGTGATGTAACCAGACTTGCGCTTTTCACCTCAAATGTCATGAGTGTGTTTGAAAACTGGAGGGAAACCCCATAGCTCTCAGGCCTCACAGTAATCTTTAGTCTGTGCCTTGCTCCCACCCCCAAGTGAAGAAAATATCTCTCTGACAATCTAGAGCAACAAGGCTCACGGTTAGTAATGATGCTGTGAGCTATTCATTTCTCTAGCCATGCCCTCATTTTGGAGCTGGTGCCATCTTCCATAGGAGGGGAGGACTGTTACGCCTGCAAAATTCATTTTCATCTTTTCAGTCTTCCGAGGGCCATTTCAGTCTGTTCTTCTCTAGTGCTAATGGTAAATTGGGTAAGATCTGGCCCTCACAGAGGTGTATGGATTGGTTTTGCCTTGTAAGGTTGATCTAGCTATGAAGAGAAAAGGGCAGGTGCTAGGCTTCTAGCAAGTTTAAGGTTCCTGGTTTTGTGTTATTTAAAAAGAGAAATGCCTCACACGCTGGGTTTCCCCTATGCCCCACACTATGAGAGAGACTACGATGAACACAAGAGCAGGATGCACAGAGATTTGAGAGGATAGATTCCTGCTCACACAGTGGCCTTAAACTCAAAACCTTCTGGTATGCTAAGCTACATTGCAGTTGTAGTTCATGCAGGTTTTATATGAATATTTCTGGGTTATTGTTTAATCTCCATACATATTCAAAAATAAAATTCTATTTTTCCTTTCCCTTTTTTTCTTCCCAAGCAAACATAATTAGGAATATAGGCCTAATCCTGCTATTTGAAGTCAGAGAAAGCAGAATTCAGGATTTTATAGTATAAGCACAGCTGATGAATCTGCATATGAATGCAGTTTTGGTTTGTGGTGGGTTTTTTTTTTTCCCCTAGTCTGCTTTATATTACTTAATAAATGTTGCTTAAAGTCAGGGGCTTTTCTATTTCGATGTTAAAAGGAACTTCTCTGCTGATATTTTTGCTTTTATGAGGAAGTTGTATTTTACAGATGTGGCCATTGTAAATTCCAGCTGGTACCTATGAATATTTATTTTTCTACCCATACACATAATTGGTCTTCTATGTGCAGTAAATATGCATCTACATGTAAAGACATTCATTTTTTAGATTGCTCATGATGCACTGTGCAAGTTAAGTAGCTTCCAAGCTTGGTGAAAATGATTGTAGATGAAACAGCTTGCAGGCTTTCATACAGCTTCCCCCCCCAGCGTTCCCAGTAACACTCACTTCCTTTGTTTAATTGTTTTAAAATTAATTTTGATAGTGAAAACAATTATATAAAGGCCACTTGTTATAGAGAAAACAGTAATAAAGCACTACTTATAGAATTTTTACAGCAGGAATCGGAGTAGGTTAAAGTAGAACTATGAAAGATGCTTGTGTTTAACAGTGCTGTTCAGTCACCGCTGGAAATTTGTTATTTGGACTCCATGTGTAAAGTAACAAACTACGAAGTTCAGGTGCTCATCAAAAGGTATTAGTAGCCATTTTAGTAATGGTCATTTTACAGCACTCCTACTATTCCCCTCAGGCTCCCTTTCCAGCCTGAAGCTTAGAACTCTTGTGGTCTCTGTGTAAGGAGAGACAAAAGTAATTTGACTGCGTTGTGTCTGCTCACTGTGGAAGGGCATCTTACTAATCTTTAGACATGAGTACTCTTATATCAGGCTCCGTACTTTCATTATCTAAGGATGCTGTTAATTATACTACATCTTGAAAGGCATGAACGGAAGTGCCAAGTGTGGGATTGTAAGAACCCCAGTGAAAAGTAATTGTGATCTTCTACAGGTTTGGTTGAAGTTCCTGTTTAAAAGAGTGTGTATTCAAGCAACTGCAAAACTATCACTCTGCTAATATCAGCCGGACACAAGGGATTCATATTTTGTAGGTGGAAACAGGATTGCTAAAGATTGATGTATTTCATTGCAGATGTGACGAATATGTCACACAGCTGGATGAAATGCAGCGGCAGCTTGCAGCAGCTGAGGATGAGAAGAAGACTCTGAACTCCTTGCTTCGGATGGCTATCCAGCAGAAACTGGCACTGACCCAGCGCCTGGAACATTTGGAGCTAGACCATGAGCAGTCCAAAAGGGTGCGCACAAAATCTGCTTCCAAAGCCAAGAGCAGTAACCCTAGTGTAAGTCATATTCGGTCCTGCGGAGACAGGTCTGAAGGATCTGTCCTTAACAACCAGGTTTTTTGTAGTGAGAAGTATAAAATCTATTGTGACTAGGACAGGTGTGTAGAAAAATCATATTATGCATCTTATTTTATGCTGTAACTGTCAGCGTAAATCCCCACTATCTAATGTCGCAGTGAGTTGACTTGTACTAGTATGTTGTTGAACCAAGTAATACAAATTGTATTATGGTGGTCTTAACTGTAACTAATTCATAAGTATGGGGATGCTATTAACAAGTTAATAGTGGAAAGGAATTAGCTTTTTCCACAATTAACATGTATGGGTTTTGCTGTTAATGGTAAGTGTTAAAAGAGTACACCCGATATAGGACATCTGGTGCTACTAATTGTAGTTTGTATAGCGCAAATGTGATCCTTTCTCCAGGGTTGCAGCATACTTCAATACATGCTTTCACAGGCAGGAACAAACAGAAAACCTTCCTTGTTATTGTGGCTTAAGAAGTGGTGAAAAGCAAATGTTAAAATTAGAGGTATGTCTTGAAAATGCAGAGCATTTTGAAACTGGAACCAAACTTAATTTGCCTATTGTGGCAGATATTAAGAACTTGCTGTCATATCACCACTGACCAAAGTCCTAAGGCTTTTACAGGCTATAAAACCTAGAAAAAAACTTGGTAGGGTACACTATTTACACTCTGCTTCCCTCTCTTCAGAGGGTTAACCAGAAGAAACTTGCACATTTCTATTAAAAATATGCAATATTTACTCCATCTGATGTAAAACTTAAAGTTTTAAGAATTGGGATCCTACCTGGTAGACAGTTCCACTTTAAGAAGTTATGCTGTGGAAAAGTGTCATGTCCTGAAAGGATCTTTGTGGTCTCATGTTGCTCCTTGCAAGCATAACACTTTGGAAAGAATCTGTTTTATATATTACTGTAGCCACAAAACGTATATGTGTCGAATTAATGTGACTATGGTCTAGTATTGTCAGTCACAAAACAGTTTTTCTCAGCTTTCAGTATTAACCTAAATAGGATAGTATTTCAGAGCTCTGATCATTTTTTTAAATACACAAAAGATATTGCATTCCTTATGCAAGCACATGTTTCACAGGGCTCTACATTATAGGCACAGGAAATTGAACCAGATCATCCTGCTAATAATTATTTATGAAGTAGCTTAGTATACATATTAATCTTTAAAAACAAATAAACCTTTGTCTGCTATTGAACTTTTAAGGGGCCTTTTTAGCCACTTAATTACCGTATGTTTGATAATATAAAAGTGTACTTCATAATTGGTGCCTACATAAGAGAAAAAGATTGAAAATGTTGCTTCTAAAATTGTGGAAAATTTGTGGAGCACAACAAGGCACACTTTTTTTTTTAAACCAGAGTTTTAAAGTGCCTAGCCTCAAATTTTATTTTAATGTAAAGCCCTGTTCATTTTGTACTCCTTCAAATGATTTTGTATGCCTATAGTATTACTAAAAGCAATGCGAGACTGCACAGTTGTCTGCTTGATAGTGATGTTTTATAAAGCCATTCTAATATTCCTGGTGTGGTATTGCCTCATCTCACTACCATTTCTTATAGATGATCAGCAGCTTGCTTCCTCTGCATTGCCGCTCTGCCTATAAGTAGTCAGGAGATATCACAGTACTAATATAAGGTAATAAGGAGCACAGCTTGTTTTCCCAGTGAGGGGAAACCACATGGGATTTTGGCTTCCCAGATATTATAGCAGGGGGGCGGGGAAAGACAGACTTCTAAATTCATACAGTGAGACTTTAAACAAATGGAATTGTAGAAACCTTGCTACAAAGCTGGGAAACATCAGAATGCCACAATCCAGTGCCAGAATTGCATTTACCAATATTGAGAGGAGGAAAAAAAACCCAAGTGATTTAAGTCTAGTATGTTGCTCAAACATCACTGCTTGAGAAGTTTAAACAAATAGCAATTCTGGCTTTAGAAATTAGGCCCTGTGCATCTGTTATTACTTTTTTTAGAAAACACTGAATTCTCCTGAATTTGAGCTTTAATATTGCTAAATAGCAGGTTTGATATTTTAGAAGCGAGACATCTTTTAACAATTTTCAATCCTGCTTGTCTCTTCTTTGCTGCACAATCTTCCAAAAGGCCTTTATTCTTCTCATTCCTGCATTAAGTATAATTTATAAATACTTCGTAAAAGCAGGCATTTGAGTGCTAACTTTCTCTGCTCCAATAGAAACAGTTACAATTTTGCTACTATGGTAGGGAGCTTTAATACAGTATTCACTGCTTCCATGTCTCTAATGGCAGTATTTTTGCAAAATACTGATGGCAAAAAGGTAAATTGGAGAAACTAATTGAATGCGTTGTTAGGTTTTTTTCAAATTAATTGGAACATTCTGTAAAGATTTCAATGTTACCAGACAGTGACTATTACTATCAGTCTTGGCTCACGCTTTCAGTTCCAAGTATGAACAATTTTGCTATTAGCCCAGTATAGTCTTAGTAGTCATTTCCATCTTCATTCATTTCTGTGAATCTTTAAAAAACAAAAAAGCCAACCTGACTGCTATTTGAGCTTGTCAAGGTTATGGCTTAAGTTCTTGTAGCACCTGTTATAAAAAGAAATGAGGAATGGTGGTAAGGTGACTTGATCCTGCTGTTTCTATTTTTAGATAATATTTAAGATTGAGTCTTGTAATTCTTGATTAACAATTTCTTGAAACGTACATTTGCTGTAAGTCTTTCATATCACTTTCAATGGGTTGGGATAAAGCATGGAAAATTCCTTAAGCCATCACCTACCTCTGCAAGCAGGCTCTTCTTCTGAATGATACTCTCTGCATTGGCCTGCATGATATACTGACCTGCATGTTTCTGGAGAACCTAAAGCTTCACTGAAAATGTTTCTTGCACATTGATTGCCATTAACTTGTGCTTGAACAGCAAAGCTTTACTCAGTACTTGTAAGAAGCCTTCTTTCTGCAAAGCTATTGCTTCCAGGCTAGCCCCATAAAGCATTGTTTCATCGGCTTGGGAAGCATGTCTGAGCTAAAATGGCTGCTTCTGTCCCAGTAAGCTAACAGACACCCTCAACCAACTAACCTGCTTTTGCAGCACGTTGTTTTAAGTTTTCAGTTCTTTAATTGAGAAATAAACACTGATTTTTTTTTTTTTTTTTTCCTAATGCTATTTTATTTTTCCATTTTTCAGCTGTAGAGTAGTCCCTGGAGAAGGCCTTTCCAACAGTGCAACAGCATTTCTTAACCTCTTTCATTATGGTTAAAAGTGGTAGCCCATTGCACAAAGAATGGAAACCACTGACCTGATCCTAACTTTTGAAAACACCTTTTCCTATATACTACCTGAAACTTTCCTTTTATGTCTGAAGCTATAAAACAAACAAGCTTTACCTGTAAGTGCTGCTGCAGTAAGAAAACTTACAAGTGCTGAAGAAACCTACTTCAAATGTAACGATCACCATATTAGTTTATGATCTACTAGAAATGTTCGGATGGGGGAATTTCTTATCTCATTGCAGATGCTCATTTTTTATCTGATTGTTAAACCTGTGCACTTTTGATATTTTGATATTTTTCTTTAGCTTCTTTAATTCCTTATGTAGAAGAGTTTATATAAATGCAGTGGTTTGTGCTCATAGTCTCTCTCCAATTCGGGCTTGTGATTTTTGAATTCTACATCAGCATGTGGCAGAGATTTTTGGGGGGCTCTAGATTGTGATTAGAAAAGAGTTTCAACAAAAAAAACAGGAGCTCTGCTAAACTGTGTGCTGTGCTTCAGCAGCTTTTTTTATTATTATAAAATGTTAAGCTTTATATGTTTAAATTACTGATTTTTTTTTTTCTTAACTGCCATGTTCATTAAGAAATCCAGGGTATTCAAATTCTGGGGTTTTTTTCATATTGTATTATTATTCTTAGGAATAGTTCAATGTAACAAGAAGAAAACTTGACTTTGCTCTGGTTAAAACAGTAATAGGCACTTGAAAAATATTAAATAAGTAGTATTACCTATAAATTCCAGATTTCCTGGGTTTTAGGAAGTTGAAGTATTATTGATTAACAGAATTTTATACAACTATACCAGTTAAATTCCAAATTGGAATTGTTTTGTTACTTTTTCATTTTATTGTGCCAAATTATGGTACATTTAGAAAGAAAAATTCTAAAGTTGTCAATGATAGGGTGTTATATATCAGCGCCTTTCTGTCATTAATTATTGCCAGTAGTGCCTTTAATCATTTTAAGGGAGACTCTTAGAGTAGCTTAGTCTAAGTCCTGTAACTTAGAAGAAATGGAATGGCTGTTTTGGAATTTATTAAAGACATGGAGCAATAAGTGCAAAGTGAACTCCCCTTTCGCACATTTTTAATGGGTAGTCTTACTATAGAGATTATATATTCAAGGAATTGTAAAAAATTCTGTTAGTCAATGATATTTCATCATGCAAATCCTTGCAAATTCAGGGGTATAGAGAAAAAAACCACAAACCTAAACAAACCCGAATACACTTTTGGGAACCAAATGGACTCATGGTGAACAAATGAGCAAGATGTATTAACACATTTGTGGTAACAGTACAGAGAACATATAAGGAATATTGATGTTATATTAGCTTTGTATGGTGGTGGGTGCAGTTAGCCATAGTATTGTTTGCAAATGTGAACAACAAAACATTGATATCTTCTCTTGCATGTTGTATCTAATCATCGTAATTTCAGGAAACAGAAATGGAGAAGTGCATCAACAAGCTGTACCTATTTCTCTACTGTTTGTTGAGGCTCACATGAATGATTAAATTGGTACTTGTTGGGGGGGAGCCTTCCCACTCCTCAAAAAAAGTACAAATTGAAATAATATTGACAGTGGGGAAAAGATTTCTGTTTGCTGGAAAAAAGCATTATTATTCCTAGATGTGGGGACTTTTTATTTCCATCTTCTGTTACCGTATTGATTCATAAGAAATATTGTTGCATTTAAAATAACTACATTTGTATGTGGGTATTTATTTGAAATGATGTCGAAGTACTGTATTATGTTTCATGTGCATTACCTTTTAGTGGTGGATTGGTCTCCATTTAACGTCATATGCATGTATTCTTGCCAAGTAATCTTTACACAGATCTGAAAAAAAAAAAGTTAAAGAGAAAATGTGGAAACTTCTTAAAAGTATAACTGCGTGTTAATTGGATAACCTTAGGAGGTATAGAGGGCAAAACCTTACTTCCAAATTAATAAAAAAGTGTTTAATGTAGGAAAGCAATCTGCCTGCATAAAGGTAGTCACATTGGCAGTATCAATAAAAGAGAAAAGGAATTGCGTTTTCTGCTTGTTGTTTTTGTGTTTTAAGAAAGTGCCATTTTAATTAATCTTCCTAAGCTATTTTCATTGTGGGGCTAAATAAATACTAATTTTTATCTGAGAGAAACTGGAAACTTACAACTAAGTTTGCTGCAGAACTAGAAAATGAATCATTTGTGCTCATATTTGGGGAGCACCATCCTCTGTGCTGTTTTATGAGATTTTCCTGGATTAGTTTTGGCCTTGATCAGACTGGTTTAATCTGTTTCACCAAAGAGCCATGCAAACACTTGTACTAGTACAGGAAAGGGGAGGGTAGGACTAATGCTTTTGGTGGCAGTGGTGACAAGTCTTCCTGAAATTACATCTTAATTTCTCATATACTCTGCAAAATGCGTTAAGATGATGTTTATCCAGTAGAATTAACAAACTAACTCACAGAAAAACCCCAAACCCTGAAGGAGTATGCTTAAAGTTTGAGGGCAAGGCTAAGTTTTACCCCATCAATACAAGGATATTCCTGGATTGATGAATTGATATTGGCCCCTAGAAATATTAAATATGGTTTTATACTATAGTTAACAATTCTTATGTTCTCAGGTGGGATTCCTAGAACTATCCTGCTTATCGTTTCTATCTGACTGGTAGCAGTCAGTTGCATTACACCAGCTCATCAACATAATTTCATGAAAATACTTGTTGAATTGTGTGCAATAAACTAGCAGAGCATATTTGCTAGGACATTTGTCCTGATTGTATAGTTTTGCATTTGCTATAATGGGAGCTTTATCTGCAGGGTGATCTAATGGAGAAACATTTTATAAAAATATATGCATGCAAATGACAGAAGAACAAGAACAGACCTGTTGAAATAGTAAAATGGTGTGATTCAAAAATGCTTTAGTAAGAAAGAAAACAAAAGGAGAATATTTAGCTTAAAAGCTTGTCTAGTGAATGGCTATTAATTAAAACATCGGTTTCTTTGACTCTTTTCTGTGTAGAAAAAATACAGTGCCTGGAGGGAATGTCGCCTATGCTGAGTTGGGAGGGTGGGTCACCAGCTACATTCCAGGCTGCAGATGTTGCTGTATTTAGTCTCTGGGAAAGGAATCTGCCAGCTAATATACACTCCTGCTTGCTGGGGATTCAGTAATTCAGTAGCGATCGTTTGTTTCTTGCAAGTAAGGCTTGAAAACAAGCTACTAACTTCCCAGAGGAGAAACAGGGCAGACTTTCAGATGTACTTAGGGGCCTAAAGAGAAGCAGACCAGAAAGTCCCCATGTCTCTAGTTTTGTGGGATGAAGGTGAAGAAAATTAAGATATAGGTGCTTTTTGGAGATCCCCCTGGATAAGATGGTAAAATTCAGCTACACAAATATTTATGGAAGTTACAGTTTCAAAAATATATTCACATTCTTGTGGTCTTTTTAAAGGCTGATGATGTAATTGACCTACAGGACCAGGAAAAGGTATTTTTCCACCCAAGGACTTAGCAAAAACAATGAAAAACTATAAAGATCACCTGTGAGCTCAAAACCAAGCAAAGCAGGTAGTTAATATTATTATTCTGAGTATATAATTAATATGATTATTTTGAGTATATGATTATTTTGAGTATTATATTGAATGTTTATCTGCAAAAGCTTCAAGCAAACATTCATTAACTGTTGCTGGTGAAAACACTCATGGACAAACTACTCAGAAGATTACTTCATCCTATTCCTTTCTTTTCTTCCAAGAGAGTTGCTGTCCTTTCCCAGGGGGTTTGCTGCTTTTCAGTGCAAAGGCAAATTCAGTAAAGGAGGGGGGTTGCCACTTCTCAGTGCAAAGGCAAATTTCCACAAGAAGGAGCTATCACAGCTGCAAAGTGAATTTTTTCCCCCTTGTATACTGAGCATGGTAACTCCAAGGTAATCTGAGACCTGATCTTGTACATTGAATCTGCATCAGCCGGCCTTACCTTATCCAACTCTGTGACTTTGGGACATACTGCTCTTAACTAAGTCATCAGATTTGATAATTATCAAGTTAAGTGGTTGCAAAATCTTTTAGATCCAGTAACTGTGTTTAAAAAAAAAAAAAAAAAAGTCAACAAATAAGCTGGATCTGGTTCTAGATGCTGATGCAGACTATTTCTGAAGTAAAGATAATATACCAAGTGGGAGCAGTGTAATGAAAGCTGATTTTTGTGATGATGCTGAAGAAAACGTGAGAGAAAGTTTAAAATGTTGCTTAAAACCTAATACGTACTGGTATTTAACTAGGACGATATATGTAATGTACTACTTGCTGATTAAGGCTACATGCTCAAGCGAAGCTTGAGTTAGCTACATAGAGATGAAATTAATTTAAGCTAGGCTGAAGTGAGTTATAAGCATGCACAGCCAGATTTCCACCAGTTTAGCAAGTAAGGATCAAAGTTGGTTAACGAAGCTGAAAATTATGGGCAGAACCCACAAATACTATGGCTTCTTACTGAATCGAATATCGGGTTAGAAGGACACTCTGTAAAGGCCAAAAATGTACCTGCCCAATTATCTTTATGTTGCAAGAATTTTGAACAACTTTATATTTTTAAGCTATCTCTGGTTTTACTTTTAAAAATGTCAGCAGGTTGACATTTGAGTTGTGAATGTCCTGTGCTAAAATACTGTAACTGCTTAACAGGCAGGAGAAACTTTGATGATTTAGTATATAGTTTTAAAGAGATCATACGTATTAGAAGAGCAGAATTTTTTAAAATAAATTCCTGCTAGCACTTGCATAATCCATTATCCTCAATAAAAGTATTTTTTAATCTTTTTTCAAAACTGATTATTTATGCTTTTCAAACAGTAACGTATTTGAGGAATTGCAAATCTCCATATTTAAATTTAAGGAGGGAAGGAAAAACAACTGTTCATTTTAGTATATGCTGCTTCATATTGCTTGGTACTAAAAAGATAGTTTCTCCTTTATCTTCTTCTTGACACTTTGTTCCCTATTTTTTACACAGAAATTTTAGGTTAAAACAGTCTCCCAATATTCAGGTGCATGCTAACTCACAGCTAAGGAAAACGCTCCATTTGGCAACTTCATCATCACAAACATTTTCCCCTTAATTTCTGGTGATGAGACTGTTCTAACTAGGACAGTTTGTATCTTTATTCCAAAATATATTGAGTAAACATTCAGGCAGCTTCTACTCATCTCAGATGTTATTTCGCTTATTTTTCCTCTATGGCTTCTACCCTGGAGTTCAAATTAATGCAGCTCAAGGCTTTATCAAAGGATAGAGTATTTGATCCAGCAGTAGAACATTAGCTTCCTGTTATTGCCAAATGAACAATGAATCTTTATTAAGCCAATTATCAAAGTCTTAGAGACCGAGCATTAATATCCCTCCATTTAGAAGACAGACATCTCTGTCAGGGACAAGACTGTTGAGCCTATGCTATTGACAGCTTTGGGAGGAGTTCTGAAGTGTGATCTTACCAGGATCTAAAGAATAGCCTGAACTTGTGCCTTATTAGGATGGGGAAAGCATTAATTCTTTTTAGCTGGTAGTCATGCGGTTATTTAGTAACAGCTCTCAAAAATAAGATTCAGTGTGTAAAAGCAAGTTCCTTGTGGTTTTGTCTTTTTCCATAGGGACAGAATTTCTAGGTATCAGCTATCACCAGTATATGCATGCTTTTCATGCTTGGGGTGGCAAGGTTTTTTTGGTTAGCACAAATACTCGAGTCAAACAGCAGAGAGCTCAAGCATGACCATAACAGCCAACGCACAGGAACCTGCTGGCAGTGAGTCACCTGCATGGTTTTAGCTGCAGGTACTGCTGGTTAGTTTAGCACTGGTAGTTACTCACCACTACAGTCTGACATGCCAGAGGTTTGCAGTGCTTCACATCTGTTGGCAAAAAGTTGGTGTTTACTCTTTCCTGACTCCAGATGCTTTAATCTGAATAACAGATCTGGTAACTGGGTAGATCCAGAACAGTGTGCAATTCTGTCAGCGTATCTTCAGGATGCTGTCGTGTTGGAGGATGAAGCAGCTACCCAACTGAGCTGAAGTAATGCATTTGACTGTGCTCGAAGAGCTGGGTCAAAAGAAAACTGACCGCACTGTGCCACCGCTGTTAAGTGTCAGACCAAGCTCTCTGTCTTCCAGCTGTTCTTCCTGACAAGGTAGTCTTTGGCTTTCAGACCGGATGGCTTCAGATCTTGCTGCAAATGTGAGCACTGCTTTTCTCTTGCAGGTTCTTGTCCTGCTGTTGGGTTTGTGCAAGCTGCTGAGCAGCCACTAGGAATCAGTTTTGGTCTTTGCTGACATTACTTTAGGAACCATCTAGAACCAGAATGAATTCAATTTTCAGGCACCATGTAATTTGTTTTTTAGTTACAGAAACAAAGCCATCTTACTCTGTAAGACCTGCTGGCTGTTTTACAGGGCAGCTCACTGTGCCTGGCACCTTGTGTTATGCTGCTGGCAATTCATCAGAGGTGATGGCACCTTCTAGATGCCTCTGAGTTGCACCTTCCTATAGGCTGCCAATGAAACTGTATGCCTGACTTTGCATCACTGATAGTGGTTTTTAGGGTTTGTGGTTTTCTTACTAGAATGGTAGGGGAAGAGAAAAAGTTTGCACCTTTAACTTTTACCTTTTTTCCTTTGTGATATATGGGTGAAAGCCTGGGTATTTTTTTTTCTTTAAATAACATAGGAATATATATATCTTTTCTGATTGAATGTTTACTTTTTGTAAAAATAATATTTGCTAAAAGCTTATTCAGCCTTTAATTGGAACAATGAGGGTGTGGAATAGCCGAGAACAGCTCTTCTAAGAGCTGTTGTGCAGAGGCTAAAGTATCTTTCATCGACTCAGTGAAATATGCAGCTAGGCTCTCAGTGATGTTCACACCCCCCGTAAGTTATCAACAGTCCACAGCAGAACTGGAATTGCAGCCCAGAGAAGGGCTGAGAGCTGAAGATGATGTTCATGTTCTGCCTTTCTAATCTAGTTGCAGAAACCGGTTGGGCAGTGGAAAGTATGGTAAGAATACATGCCTTTTTCTCCTCTTCTTTGTTTCTTATTACCCTTAGAGTCATTGTTATCATGAGCTTCCCTGATTCCTTTTCTGACTTGGGTTAGACTCTTCATTCTCATCCAGAAGGCTCTTCCCAGAGGTGTAAAGTGAGACTGTCACTTTTGCTGCTTCATCATATGTACGGAGCTCAGGGCTCTTTTAAGAAACCTGACAGAATATCTGCTAGCAAAGAGGCAACAGATACGTCTCCTTCCATCTCTGTGTCATTTCTAGGAGGCAAAATTGTCATTGCTGGTTTTCCCATTCCTCTGAAGGCCAGTTTTCACCAGTGTCCTGTTTCAGAAGGGATGTTACTTTTATGGAGGCAGAAAAAAGCTAGCAAAAGCAGCCACTGGTCCAATCCCAAATACCTATTTGTAGAAAACCTGACGTGTTTCTGTGGGGGTGAGAAGGGGAAGTGGCAGGAGGAGAAATGAGAAAGTGGGGGGAAAGGGTGTAAGCATAAGGCAGATTTAAAAAAAAAAACAACAATGAAAAAAGAGAGGGAGGTATGCGAGAATATGAAAGAGGCAGCAAGGAAAAAAATGGCAGCAGTGGATTAGGATGGACTGTTGAGCAACTTGGAGCAGCTAGATCTGCCGTGGGCAGGGATTGTTTGGCATAAAGCCTAGGAACAACTCAGTTCCAAAAAAGCAGCTGGCAATTTAGTGTAGTCTGGTAGTGCAGACTGCATAGTGTGCATTTCTCCATCTTAAAGGGATCAGCTAGCACATTATTAGCCACCAGGGGCTGGGAAGAGGCACGTGAGACTACAGAAAGGAAGAGTACAAGAAAATGAGGAGAACGTGTGGGAGAGGAATATGTTCCCTGGCATATTTGAATGCTTTTGTGTGTGGTTTCAGAATGTCTCATGCAAGTCTCCTGGGTTGCAGCAATCCTCTTTCTTTAAGCTTCAGTTCATAGAATGATTTCCTAGCAAAGTATATCAAGATACTTCTTCTGATTAATATCTGACTCAATCTAAATACAGTTATACTTATCTGAATGTCAGTATCAAGTGTAAGCAGACACATTTGACTAGCCTCAGGTTAGGTTGCTTTTAAACATGGTTTTAACTAAATTACTTTCTATGTTGTTATATTAAGAGGACTAAGTTTGCTGCCCCAGCTGCCTATGGAAAGCTACCAGCCAAGTCAGTGTCTGTGTCAGTACTAGCTTCCAAAGCTAAAATAGCCCAAACATTGTGATACCTTATCCTAGTGATGGACACAGTCCTGGGAGGGCTGGGAGATCTGTGACCTTCAGTACCCTCTGGAAATTGTGCAGAAAGTCATGCACAGAGAGAACCAGAAGGGCGGTTAGGTGGGGAGGCGAGAAAGCCGGGCAGTGCAGGACAGGTCCACAGAAAGGGAGCTGCAAGATTGGTATGGGTAACGTGGCAGTCGGTCCCTGAGCGTTTTAGAACTTAATATTCACAGCTGTAATACCACTGTGATAACCACATAGTGCCCAGCTCTACCTTATTCATTTAGAGCCTGCATCTCTGCAACGTTCTCACTAGAAGTCCCTCCCTTAGCCTGCATTCAGTGCACACAGCTAAAATGTGTAAGTGCAGATGCTGTTGTAAGTCTGCTGTGGTGGTATGTTCACAAAAAAAGGTTGCAGGGTTTGTGTGATTACAGACTACTAGGTCTCCTGACACAAAATACGACTATTCTTAGGCGTAGTTGTTTATACTGGGCAGTCTAAAACTGGTTTAAGTAGTGTGAAGAAAATTTTTCCAAGTGAGCTTCAAGAGAGTAGAGGGGAGGCAAGAGTGCAAGTCCTTGCTAGGCAGGACACCTGCCCATTGAATACTTGACAGGAATACTTGTTCTTTGACCTTGCTGGCTGTGTTTTTTATTCTTAGTGCCCAGCAAATCAAGGCACAAATTTGGACAGATGAGTTAAAATTTGTACTAGCAGATCAGTTTATGCAGCATGGCTGGGGGATCTGGCCAGTATGAAGGTGCCTATTAAATCATATTCTTTGCAAGTCTGGCCACCACTGAAGATCTG
This sequence comes from Harpia harpyja, assembly GCF_026419915.1. Classification (NCBI taxonomy): domain Eukaryota; kingdom Metazoa; phylum Chordata; class Aves; order Accipitriformes; family Accipitridae; genus Harpia; species Harpia harpyja. Next base: position 415,223 of record NC_068969.1, read on the forward strand.
AACTGTTTTTCCTTCTACGTGGCATTTGTGCTGAAAGCGCCAAATTTCCAGTTCAGCCCCCTCATGCTCTGTTAATTACAGAACTGCTACATGTCTGGAACAGCTCTCTTTGTAATCTCAGCTCTGTGAAATAAGATTGACTGTGGTCTAAGAGAAGGGAGGAGAATCCAGAATGGGAGATAAATCTTGTTCCCATCTTTCCAAGAACTCTTTTCCAGATATTAGGATACAAAAAAAAAACCCCAAACCCAACAAAAACCCCCTATAGAAGCCCAAATGCCAATGCTTCAATTTAGTGCCAGTGGCTGATTTTGAGGTCTTGCCTATAGAACATTAAAATATTTTAAAAGGCAAACCCCATGAATAAGTTCACTGAAGCTCGCTGGGAAAAGACTGGATGCCTTGGTAATTCTTTCCTTCTCTCTGGCTTTCAGCAGTCTTGTGAAGGGTTGTTTCATCCTTGTTAACTCTTTAATTCCAGGTTAAGGGTATGTTCCTGCAATGACCACTTTAAAAGTTTTGTATCCGGTTTGCAGCTCTATGTGACATACTTGCATTCGTAACTAAATGGTAAAAAATGTAAAAGGGATATGCTCATTACACTCGAACATGCAGTATCATTGCCTGCAACTCCTTGACTGTTTTATTTTGGAGCAGTTCTGCCAGGCAAACACGAGATGGCAGCGCAATACAGAGCGGCTCACCAGCGCAGGCCTGTACACAGTATCCTTGGCTGGCTGCAGAGAAAATGTGAGCTGATAGCAAAGCAAAAATTGTCACATTTCTTCCATGCTAAAAGATTTGACTTTTGCCTCAAGAATTACTCTTCCTCCCACCCCGCTTCTTCCTCTGTTTAGCTTTGCCAGTGCTCCCCATGGCTTTTCACAGCTCATCTTGAATATATTTCTTGCTCTTCTCAAAAGTTGCTAGCTTGGCAGGTTTGGAACATAAAGCTTTATGAATGGTTACCATTGCTGCAACTGATTACCCTAAGAATCACGTGATAGACAATAAATGGAACCACAAGTGTGAAGAAATTTTTCTACTTTTTTTTTTTTTTGATCCCTCTGGTAACTCAGCTTGGTTCTTGAGTGCATGCCATTTGTCAGTATGCCACATAATCAACTATTTTGGGCTTGCACTGGACCTGCCATGACCAGGAACCTGCCCTGCCTGCTAATGTGTAGTAGGAGTGGGTTGGAGGCCAGCAAAAGCTATGTTTCCAGCTGCACATTAGGTCAACAGGCTTGATAGAGTGGTTGTCAACCAGCAAGAGCTCAGCCTGCACCTTCCACTTTGCCCGTCCTTAATCCAGAGTTTGAGAGCACTGTTTCAAAACAGCATGGCCAAGATTTCATCACGGGTGAGTACAGCAGACTGTGGCCAGTTCTGGGGGAGGTGGTTGCAAATAAGTGAGTACTTCTACATATTTTCACCTTACCGCTTACTGGCATTACCAGTTTGTGCAGGGTCTTTATGAAAGGTAAGAAGCTAGGCAAGCACTGCAAGAGGGTCTTGCAGCAGACCCATTGAGTCCCATTGTACAGAGAGGAACAAAGCTAAAACTATTGAAATAAATCATAAATCTCATTACCTAATGGATAGCATGGCCACACATGCATGGCAGATAGAAGGAACTTAAATATGGAATTTTATAGAAGCTGTCACGCTTTGGCTCTCTTCCTTGTCATGCCATCACTGTTTGGGATCTCACGCTATTTTTAGGAGTCAGAGAACCAGGAATCTGCTCTTGCTTTGCAACTGATCAGGATTAGAGCTAATGGGAGAAGTACATTGGGCTTCCTGCCACCCCTGAGCTACTTTCCATTAAGAAGCGATGGTGAATTCCTGCATCTCTGGTCTCCTCATTGGTCATTTTTTGCTGTTTCTGTTCTAGCTTGCTTCAACATACATTTTGGGAAAGGTGTACCTGTCAGGTCAGGACTCTGCCGTGCACTGAATCATTCAGAGATAGGATAGCTTTGCTTATGGAATGTTATGTGCTTTGGTGCTTTGGTTTTGGTTGTGCGTCCTACTCATTATGCTTTCAATGGCAATTTCCTTACGCAACTTTTTTTCCCCTTTTTCAATGACCGCAGGAAAATCCAGTGTCTGGTCGCAACATGATCAACTAGCCTGAAAAGTTATGAAGAAAGATGTATCTAGCCGATTGCTCTCTTCTGTACTGGACCTGAAATCATGGTGTACCTTTTTGGTTACTATCACTCTTCACAAAAGAGAAATAATGCCATACATGCTTTTACCATCTGGTAAAAAACAACCCCTGGTGCCAAACAGCCTGTCTCTGTAATAAGACTGAATGAAATCTAGACTTCAGTGGGGAGCATTAAGGTATGAAGGCAAGAAAAAGGGGATGGAACTTTGCTGCTGAATCATGGTAAGATGTGGATGCCCAGAGATGTGGGCGAAAATTGGCCCAAGAATGTTTCAAGGGAATTTGATAAATACACAGAAAAGACCTAAATTCAATGGCTTGCACTAATGCTGCCACGCTTTCTTTTTTTAATGGTTCAGTCTTCACAGAGGCGGAGTCTTCCTCTCTTTTGCAGAAAGGATTTACACACAGACAGGTTTTGTTCCTTTCTGGATACTGGTAGAGAAAAGTCTGAGATAGGTTACTCGGTTATTAATAATAATGGAAAGAAAAACAAAGTTGAGCAAACTGAGGTCTAGGTGACTGAATTCTAAGTACCAAAATGAAAAGCCTATTTTCATTAGTTTATGAAGTTTTGCTGTGTAGTGCTAATGTAGAAACTACAGTAATTAATTCCAGTGGCATATCTGCTAAAATTGGTGTCATTTCTCAACAGGAGATGGACCTGTTACATCAAAAGTAGTAAATAATTCTATTACTTAATCCACAATTAAAGGCTAATAGAGCTCCAGGAAAGACTTGATTTTTCTCAGAGATTTAAAGAAACTCCACCAGAAACTCCACTCTTGGGTCTGTAGTTCATCTTCAATTGTATTTTTTCCCTCACGAGTAAAGTCATGTGGTAGAATAGTTGGTGTATTTAAGCCTCACAAAGTCATTTGGCTAAAAAGTCGCTTGCAGATTCTTACTTTCAAGGAAGTTCAGTCATTTATACAAGTATATAAATCAGATTAGATTTTAAAAACTGTTTTTGAAGAGGTCACATAACATGCTTATGCTGATTCAGTCTACCCGATAAATTCCATGAGAGGGTTGGCTATCCGACTTCTTGAAGACAGGAGACGCAAACTGACTGTGCTTTAATAAATCAGATTTACCTGCTTTCCTGGGGACATATGCGGCACAAGATCTTCCGTGTGACAGAGCATAGGCACATCATTGCAGGGCAGGAGCTATACGTAGACCTTTCTCTCCTCCTCTGCTTTATGACTTAGCTAAGCCCAATCATGGGCTGAGCAGAACTGTAATTATCACCATATTAAGATGTGGTTGTAAGGCCAGCTTTGAGGGCTGCAGGAGTAAGTTGTGGGTAATTCTTGATAATGTTGCATTCATCAAGATCCTGATAACACATACACGAACTCTGTGAGAAGAGCAATTGACAATGGCTGGTTTGAAACTTTTATAAATGATCATTCAGGAATGTTATTGTACGAGAACCTTTTAATAGTTTCATGAAGGGTCAAAGATAATCTATTTTTAAAGGATATATGTTTGTATTCTGGATGATTTAGTAATCGATTACATAAATATTGTACTAACCATTTTGGTGATTTTTTTTTTTTCAGAGTAAAGAGGTTTACTAAATATTTTGGCTTCAACTGATTTGCAGGGCCACCTGTAAGTCATGGCATAATTACATAACTGCTATGATGTATTTAGAGTAAAAAAGAGATGAGAATGCCTTTATCAAAATTCAAAATAAGTCAGTGTTTGTTTCTGAACCCAGACTAACAGTGACCAGGATGACAAAAATCAAGTGCTGTAATTGTCTCTTCCTGTTTGAAAGCTAAACCTTATTGTCTGCTAGACCATTGTGGTGTGTCTTAAAAGTCAACGTTTCTAGCCTCTTTCAGGCCAAAGCTGGAGTAAACTTCTAATCTGATGGTGCCCAGAAAAACAGTATTTCCCTCTCTTGTTTGACAGAGATTCCAGTTTTAGTACCTCTCTAATCAAAGCAACAAACTGACAGAATCTCAGTTTGGCTGATTTTAGGTTACTGAAAACTTCGGGTTAAGATCTACAATGCCCTTTAGATTATTTAAATATGTAACTAATAATTTCTGAAAAAGCTTAACCTAAATCCCGCTTAATGCTAAGAGCATTTAGGTACCTGTGTTCTTTTCCTTTTGAATAATGGAGCTTATGTTCCTGAAAGACGTTGGTTTTGAAAAATATCACCCTCAATGCATCTGTGCCATGTCAGATGATTCAACTCATAAAGCATATCTTGGTTTTGAGGGTAGTATGGAAGTCAGTGTTGTTTGGAAATGTTTAATTGAATGGTGACAACCTATAACTCCTCATTTACTTTATAATGTGATAGAAAATAAATTACAAAGATGGGAGTTGAAAGGACCTTCTGGGTCACTGAGTTCATCCCCAGTTCTGCAGATGAATATACACGTCTGACAAGTCTACAGCTTTCAGTAAACTAAAAATATAAATGCAAACCCACAGTAAACAGAATCTAATATATGCACAGAGGTCTCTGTAACACTACTGTGTTCTGTCGTAAGTTTAGCCTTGGTATTCTGGTTGTGGTTAGCAAACAGAGAGACACTCTCTAAGAGATCAAGAGACTGCTGGCTGCCACGCATGTTAGCTTTTAGCTAAAGAAGTCAGTAACACCTCCTCGTTCTCGTCACCCTCTCCTGTAAGTGTGGATAGTCGCACGTTAAGTGTAGCTTTTCTGGTTGGGATATTAGGAGTCCCCTAATGATCTAGGGTACTACCCTCATTTTACACCAGAGAGACAGAAGAAAGCAAGTGGATCCACTGTCCTTGTGGCTCGTTGTTGTTAGTCAAGTAAGAGCAACAGCATTATTGTTTTCCCCAGCCCAGCATTTAAAAGATGAAGAATGGCTCTGTTGCCCTCCTTGGGGACTCCAAGAAGAACATTTTTAGTTGTGAAGATCTGGCTCTGGAAAGAGGTGACGCACTCTGATGATTCATTATCTGCGATATAAACCTACTTCTGCTTTCAGAGAGTGAAGATAACAACTTTGATGTATACTACCTTAAGAAGATCTGAATCAATTTATATGAAAATACTGTTAAGCCAGTGTATAAAGAACACCAGTGAAATTAGAAAGTCCAGGATGTGAAATGCCTCAGTGTTAAGGAGAATTAACATTGATTCAGAATTTAAGCCCTAGTAAATATTTAACTCCTTTATGAAGTGGGGATAAAATACAGACTATTCCACTCTGCTATAAAAATCTTATGCCAGAGCATAAAAGCTGCTACAGGACTTGTGTCCTGAACGGAAGACTGCTTTACTTCTATCTGTAGTTCCTTATTTTTGTCTCTCTGTTGTTCTATGTTGTTTTCCCTCTGGATTCCTGGCTGCTCTGGTAACTGGTGTTGGTGAATATGGAATAAACTTGCTTTTGCCTAAGGTATCATTAAAAAAACCCAAACCCTACCTCAGCAGGGTTTCAGCTTAAAAATATTTCCCCTTGAAAGCTACCTTTGATGAATCATTTTTTCCCACTTTTTTGCAAATTTAAAGTGCAAGCAACAGAATCGGTTTCAGTGCTGCCATAAATTTTAATTTTTTTTATTGCAATTGCTAGTTTAATTTCATTGTGAGTGAGAAATAAAGCAGTACTTCTTTCTCTGCAATTGAAAAGGCTCGGTTTCAAATTCACGAAAATGACATTGCATAAATACTCAAAAGACATGTTACAGAAATCTTCATCTTCAAATGAAGAGTAGTCTCTTCAAAGGGAAAAAAAAAAGCTCTGATCAAAATTCTGAGAGTTATAAATAAGGACTCTGTACACAAAGGAACTTTGTATATTCAGTAGAGTGTCATATGATGGCAAAAGCACATGAGGGTCACCCTGAGGATTACATCATCCGGAAGAGAACACAACATGCATCTCTTACATGAAAAGCATGTCAGACAAAACCCATGTATTTGCAAAGCCTTAGCTTCTTGGTCTCCAATGTCTCATTAAATCTATAAGAGGTTATTTTTACCCTCTTTAGATTTATCTTTCCTGGACATGCAATGGTAATCCTTATTTAACTGCAAAGCCTACCATGAGGGAGAATTAATTTGTGTTGAGAGAGCTCTTCTTGTAAAAGAATTTTAATGTGATATGACAGGCAACTTTTTTCTTTTTGGGGGAGAAAGAATGAGTTATTTGTGTGAGCTCTACTAACTGCTTACACTGCATTTATTGACCCTTTTCTCTTACCCTTGTATACATGTGCATTAGACATCAAAGGTTTGAAAACAATAAAAAATATCCCACGATAAAGACCACATTCAATGGACATTGCCCAATGCTTCAAAGCTTAAGGGACAGAAGTATATTGTACTGGGTACAAAGTGCAATTTGCATTTGCAAATAAGATTTAATAAAACTAAGACCTTAAGGTTCTCAGAAGGATCCAGTTCAACGCAGAAGATTGCCAATCAGTTTCTGTTCTATTTAATAGAAGCTTTGACTTCTTTGAGATTAAGCCTGAGAACGGCAGAAGTGACAGAAATGTTGACAAGGCGGACTTGTTCCTATTACGACTTCCTTCGTGAGACAGTGAAGGGAAACAGCTTGGGTGCCTGAGATAGTCAGGTTAGAAGGAAAGGGCTTAACAGAGATGGATATGGATCTAGAGCCTGCAACTCAATAACAGGTTAAGTCCTATGCTTTTACTCAGGAGTCATAAACCGTGCCACAAAGCACAATCCCAGGTTTTGTTCCTCATGCTTTTGAAGGATTGGATGCCTCTCAGTTCAGGGGGAGAAAAGTTACAATATTCAGAGGAAGTGTCCCAGCAAACACCTTCCTGTTCTAAAACCAAATCTGTACTGTTCTGGTTTTTTGCTGGTAGTGTCAGCCTACCTTCTCACTAGATTTTATTCCTTCAAATGCCTAGCAGAACTGGAAAAAAGAGCCCTTCTTTTCTTTGTTGCTTATCTACTGAAACTGCTCTCTGACTCCAAATTACTTACTTGGTTGAAGAAATGTCTTATTCTTAGATGTGAAGAAACTTATACTGGCCCTTTGTTACAATCTTAGCTGGCCAAAAGTAATAGCTGCAATTTAATGTTTACTTAAATTGTAAACTCCCTCCAGAATTACTCAACTCGTTCTGGTCAAAGATACAAATTGAATACTGCAAATGCCCAGACTGTAAGAGTTGAGAGCACCTATGATGAAAAATGTTCTAATTCTCTAGAAGAAAAACAAATGAAACCAAAATGCTGTCTAGGGTGGGGAAAGAATTGGACAGGAAATAAAACGATCCTTTTAAAGAACGCTGGTTATTTGGTGTTCTGGTGCTACATCAAATATACTTAAATGCTTAACATAAACAGTTGTTTGTCTTAGCTTTATACTTTATAGCCTAGACCTTGCTTTCTTGAGAGCAAAGAACCCCGGGTAATTTTCAACAATCTTTTAAGTTTGTTTCTGCTGCTGAACACCCATTACATCTGATAACCATGTAGCAATAGTTGGTAAGCTCAGATCTGCCCTGGTGAAAGTACTTTAGAGATGATCTGCCTCATTGTCCTAAAGGATAGGACTGATTTCAGGGAGCTATATCCATTTTGTACAGCAATAAATGCGGGGAGTCTAATCTCTGAAATAGTTACTTGTATATTAAACTTTTATATGTATATTAATGCTTTGAGGTAGGATTTTGAAAGTAACAGGATTTCAAAAGTAACATGGAGAAATCCAGGTAGGTTCATTACTGATAAATCTGCTTTCTTACTCTGGTTTAACTAGACCCTATTCATAGAGTTACTCTAGAACAGCTACTCCTTTTATTCTGGAATAACTAGTCCAAATAAATCCATTTTATGAATTTCATTACAAAAATATTCTTCCCTTCCACCACACTGTTGAAGTTACCCAAAAGTGTATTTCCATAATGGGGTCTACATCAAAGCTGGACGTTTCAGGGGAAAGATAAGGAGCAATGACCAATTACTGGGTAATAAAAAATAGACTAAAGCCCAACACAGTTAACTTTTGAATTTAGTGGTTTGCATCTTTTCCTGAAAGTAAATGCCTTTGTGAAGACAGTTTTACACGGTTTTGTTCTTCCAGAGCTAGATTGCTTTTAAGCTTAATACATTTGTTTTGCTCACTATTATTTATTCCTTGTGATGAGGAACCGAAGATCTTAACTCTCAGAAAGCTCTCCTTTAAACATGTACCTTGCCTGAAAAGGCAGGGTTTTACCTTGGCTGCAGCACACCCTCTGCGGAAGGAGCACTTCGCCAGTGCCGCGTCGACGACCTGCCGCCCGACACGGAGAGCATCGCCCTTCGGCTCAGCTGCGGTCGCTCCTGGCGAGTCCTGCTCCCTGTCCGAGGCACCGAGCAGTGAGTCGGGGGGCACCTCCTGGTCTGACTTTTCAAGAAGCCCTGAGAGACCTTGTGGCTTGGGGTGGGTTTCTGGGAGGTGGGGAGAGGTTGGTTGCCCGAGGGGACCAAACAACGGGGCTTGTATCTGACTTGCTCTCTCGTCTACATCGAGGAGGACAGGAGGCCGCTCTGGGGAGCCATCCGCGGCCCTGGGACAGGCGGTCTCAGCTGGGCCTCGCCACGTGCCTTACAGCCACCCCCAGCAGCTGCACCAAGGACCTTGTGGCTCCAAAGGCAACAGCTGGCGTGGGAGCTTTTAGCCTTTCGAAGCCTCCCTTTCTGTTGCTTTTGACGTGATTTTGGGCTTTGCCCGGGGGACGCCTCCCCGTCCTTGACCAACGAAACAGGGAAAACCCTCCCTGCGGGCCTGTGTGCCCCCTTCTCCCCGCCGGCTGCATCCGGCGGGCCAGGCCTCCGGTGGAACCCACCCGGTTTGCCTGCGGGGAGCGGGACGCGGCCCTCCGTCAGCACGGGACTTTTTTGGCTCGGCGGGAGCCCCCCTCGCAGCGCCGTCCCCGGGGGCCACGCAAGCGGTGGCCGTTACTTTCCCCGGAGCCGCTCGGCAGCCCGGGCGGGAAGGAGGCAGGGAAGGGGGGGGGGGGGGGGGTCTTCCCCTCCCCGCCACCGCGGCCTGCAGCGCGGCCCCCGCCTCCCGGCCGTAACAAAGTGCTAGGCCGGGCGGGTGCTCTCCTCCTCCTCCCCCCGCCGCCGCAGCCCCCGGGCCGGGAGCGGCACCTGGTTCCCCCCGGCAGCCGGCGCGGTCCCTCCGGGCGGGTCCCGCTGGCCGCCTGGGCCGGGCCGGGCCGAGCCGAGCCGGGGCGGGCGGCGCGGGGCCGAGGGGCGGCGGGAGCACCTCCCGCCTCCGCCGCCTTTGGGGGCGCCTTGTCCCGCTCGCGGCGCCTCATGGCGCGATGCAGCTGCAGTGGGAGGGAGAGGAAACCCACCCCCCTCGCTCGGCGGCCGCCTTTGTAACCGCTCAGCCCGGCGCGCCGCCCGGCCCAACTCGCAGCAGTTCGGCGAGCGCCGGAGCGCGGCGGCGGGACCAGATGGAGCCGGAGGGTAAGGCTGCGCCCCACCGCGCCGCGCCGGGCCCCGCTGCCCGCCCGGGGAGCTGCCCCGGCGGCGGGGGCGGCACGCCTGCTGCCCCCGGCCCCCGCGCCCCCGGGGAGAGGTTTCCGTGCGCGCTCCGCGCCCGCCCGCCCAAGTTTTCTCCTCAGCGGAGGCTGGGGGCGACCAGGGGCCGCGGGCAGCCCGGGCGGGGGTGCCGGCGGGGTGGGGATCCGCGGGGTCTCTGCGGCGGGAGGCCGGTCCCGGGGCCGGCCCCGCTCCAGGTGTGCGAGGGCCGGGGGGGGGGGTGGTGCAGCGCGGCCCGCCCGGGCGCCGCGCTCCCCCCGCCCGTCCGCCCCCTCCCCTCGCCGGTCGGCGGGCGCTGCCCCGCGCGGTCCCGGCGGCTGCGCCCGGCGCCAGGGCCCTCCTCTGCCCGCTCCTCCCCGCCCGCCCTCGCCCCGCCGCGGGGAGCCGGGCGCGGCGGCGGCACGGCATGGCCCGGAGCGGCGGGGCGGCGGAGGTCGGGCTGCCCCCCGCGGGGCGGGGGCCCGGCCTGGAGCGGAGCAGCCCGGACAGAGCCGGGGCGACGCTCAACTGTGTGTGTGGGGGGTGTCTCTCTTTTTTTTTTTTTCCCTACTCCCTTGAGCGGGCTGGCGTGTTTCTCAGGCCAGACGCATTGTCAGCGGGGTCCAAACCAGCCCTCCTGAGGCCTGAGCGCTTCAGCTGGGGCTGGCGAATGCTGCTGGTCTTCCACCTTCGTGGAGGCGAAGCATTGGCTGCGGGCAGTTACAGCGCGGTGCTTCCCTTGCAAACTTGGTGGTTGTCTGCAGGCACCTCGGAGAGCCTTGTCCCTGCACGGCTGACAATGCTCAGAGATTGCACGTTTGAGTAAATATAGTACTAGCTGTGTAAATACATTTTTAGTTCTCCTAAAACCACATAAAACCAGTTCTGTTAAACACTTATTTTGGTAAGACTATTATTAACTGCGTAGATCAAATTTATTTTCTGCCAATCCATATTTAGGCACTTATGAAATGCTAAGTTTTTCTCCACTTTCTCCTTTTTAAATACCTTTTGGAGCTGTTAGTACTTATAATGTAAACCATTTCTAGTTGCAAATTGGAAACCTCTGAGCCGTAATGGTCTGTTGCATTTAGCTGGCTGTTTCTTGCAAGCCCTACATTCTCATGCAAAAAAAGAAAGGAAAAAAAAAAGCCCTAAAAAACCTTATGAGATTCATGTTTAGAAAATTGGCTGCATACATCGTAGCTGTTTTTTAAACCTCAGTACCTAAGTCACATTTTCCATTCCAAATATTGAGAGTGGTTGAACTATGTTAAAGGGATATGCTCTACCTTAGTTCCCTTGCAAGCTTTAGGGAATTTTAACACAAAGGAAAACGGCTCTACAATTTAAATGAATCTGGGACTAACCACTTCTTGCAGTGCCTGATACGCAGCAGCACCAAAGACTGGAAGAGACTATTGGCGATTGTTAATGACCAGAATTGGTTTTGTTGTCCAAGCAGAGAAGTATGCAGAATGTAAATAGGATATGTATGGTGACAAATACATTGATGAAAGGATTCTTGCATTCTTTAAAATAACTTTATTTTTAATAGGAAGCTAGTTTTCACAATGCTATTAGGATGTTTTAGTTCTACAGTTCATATTCAAACTAGCAGAGCTGTGTTTATAAAATCATACCCTGAAATAAGCAAGCTGGTTTTGTTCCTGATTTAGCTCATTTATGACCCAGTTCTTTATATTGTATGTCTCCTAACCTTAATAAAGCTAGAAAAAAATGATAAAAATGAAATTAAGTTTAAAGGAATTCCTTCGTTTGAAGAAATAAATCCTTATTTTTAAAAAATGGAAGTTCTCTGCCCTGCTTCTTGGGTAGGTAAAGGCTGGATCAACCCAAGAAATATTATGGTGAGTTGCAGACCTCCTGAGGTTCCCCATCTGCCCTGGATCCAGGCATATTCAGACAATCTGACTTCTGGCACCTCCTGAACTACTCGGGTACCAATCTTCAGTATGTTAAGTTTGGAGACAGATCCTCCCACGTGGATTGGAGCCTGCAGGAGCAGGAATACCTGTGTTAGCAGCCTCTCTCTCCATTAGTTATAGAGGGAGCTGGGGCTGTCACGTTAGGTGCTTGTGGATAGGTGCTATACATATCTCACCGTATGCGTAAATATGTAGTTTTGTTGACACTGGTTGTCTTCAGTGAGTTATTTCTGTTTTCATACTTACGGCACCTAGAGTGGTGATCTAACAGAAGTCTGTAGAGGCTAAGCTTGCTTGCTGTTGTGACTTTGATCAAATGTGTCCCGCTTGTGTAGTCCTGGCTTGAATCGTTCTTGAATGGAGCTGGAATTGCCATTGTCCATCCCCTTTGGTGCAGCTCCTTGCATTTAAATGTATGTCTAAAACTCTTGCTGAAAATGAAGCCAGGACTCTCTTCCCGGAGGAGCTCTGCCTCTTTCCAAATGTGCAGATGCAAGCCCTGTCAGGTATCTTCCACAGAGATGGGGAAGAAAGACAGGGGGTTGATGCTAGGTTGCCCTTTTCTTAAGGAAATCGAGTGAGGTGTAGTAATGCCACGGGAAATACTGACCCGCAGAGTTCTTATGGATGTCCCCCAAGCTCCAAACGTCGACTGAGGTGATAATGTGCGAGGAGGTTGGGACTTGAAAGCTTGTTTGGTCTTGAGGTGTCTCAAGAGAGGATGTTTTGTTCAAACCAATAAAAATAGTGGAATCAAAATAGAGTGGTGATGGTCCTCATGGCTTTTCGTGTGGGATGAGCTTCTGTAGCATGATCCAGAACGAGGAAGACCATCTTAGGTCAGCAGCAGTGGAAGTGGGTTGTCAAGACCCTGGGACACCGGGAGGGAAAGACTTGGGAAGTCGGAATCCAAGGTGGAGATTTTTTACTTGCGCATTGTTTGCATTGCAGTGTTTTCAAGACAAGCTTTGTGGCTGGGTTTTTCAAAGCATCCCAAGTTTTATACTCTGAGCTCCCTGGTCAGGTTGCTATGTGGTTTGGTTTTGGGGCAGCCTTGTTCTCAAACAAGGTGTGTGAGATGGGGTGATTTGGGGACCGGTGCCCTCTGCAATGCTATCTCAAATCCATGCGCTTCCCACTGGTTTTCAATGAAAAACGAACAACTGACTGTTGTCGGAGGTCTTTTGGAACAGCTTTGTCTTCCCATGTGTCTGTAAAGTGTCCAGCTCAATGGACAGTGGATGTTCCTGACTGAAGCTTGTCTGTTACCACAGACCCAACTCAATAATAATGAATGGATTTTTTTTTCAAATTGTTTGTACCTTTTTTTGGTTTAGGGATCTTGTTAAGATTATTGGACATCAGTAATATTGGTGCAAATGGTCCTGCTTTGGTTGGTGAGTGTGACCAAGTGGTCTGAATGAGAATTGAAAGGGCAGAGAGTGTAAATGCAACAATGATGCGATGAATGCTTTGTTTCCTCTTGGACCGTACACCGGTTTCTACTAAAGCTATAAACTTGTAAAATGCTTTTGAGTAAGATTCATTTTCTTCTTCAAGCTGTTTTGTAAACATTTTTCATTTACTAAATACTGAAAATTCAAAGAATTTGAAACTATTTAAAAGAGGTGGCTGGTAAAACCTAAGTAATAAATACTTCTAGTTCCCAGGACTGGATACAGATACTGTGTGAGAGATTTGAGCTGTTGATTATGTAGATGTTAACTTGTCTGAGTGGACAAAATAGCGTGGCAGATTAAAAGTAGTAATAACTACTCCAGTGTTCGTTTTTGTCAACATTATCAAATTTTAATGTGAAAATGAACGTTTCACTTGAGAGACCTTGGTTTACGATTCTTGCATAATGATGAATATTGATACCATTTACAAAAAATGTCTCTTGTTACGAATTCTCTGAACTAGTTGAAAGTTCCTTTTAAGTAAAAAAAATAACTTCATATATTTTTCAGATGTGGAAACAGAGAATTTGAGATAGCCTGAGATAAGGTGGACTAAGGTACAAGTGAGAGAGAGGAGAGAGAAATTATGAGGGAGTATCATTGAACTCCTCAGCTAGTTCTTTCCCTGATGTGGCAGCTCTCAAGCCATGCTGTGTACCCACCAGCAGCTCTCAGGTCTCTCATTTTCTTGTCCTGTGCCAACCCGTTTTAACTCCCCACTGAGCACCGAGCCTGGTTCCCCTGAGCACAGGACCCCAGACCTCCACTGTGAAAATCCACGTGAAATTGGGAATAGATGTTTGCAGATCAGTGTTGCATTCTCTGGAGCATACGGTAATTGGAAGGCAGTCAGTCACCGCACGAAACTCTGGCTGGTTTGGACGTTACGAGTAGTGAAATTTGAGAAGGCCTTTGTTGGTGGAACAATAGTAGAGGTACACTGGAAAGTGCTTCCAGTGAAACTTTTTGCCCCTCCCTCTACTCTCCCCCCTCCCATTCCCCAGCCATCTCCTAAAAGCGAGGTTTAGTATAACTATGTTTGCATTTTACACTTTGCAGTGTCTTAAAATTTTATGGGTCTTTGAATTTTATTTCACATTTTGTGGCTTTTCACTGTATCTGTACTGGCTGTCATTAGGAGTTTCTGGTACTAAAGTACTGTGTGTTTGCCTTACCTTGATACTGGGCAAATGCTATACCAGCCAGCGCAGAGAAGAAATGCTAATGCATGGTGTCATCTCCTGCAGTGCTAATGGAGCGATAGATAGCCTGATGTTCATCTCCATTCCCTCATTGGTATGGCCATTACTTTTTCTGGCAGTAGTCACCATGTACTTCTATGAGAAATACCTAGGGTGTGCAGTTGTGACCTGGCTTCTCAGGGTTAAGTTACTGAGTTTAAATGGCATTATTTAAAGCACGTTGCCTCTGTGGTCCCTGACTGCTACCTCTCAAAACTCTGTTCTCCCTACTTTTTCTTCTGGTGTCACTGACTTTTGTTGCTATTTTTGTCTTTCTGTGAAATGCAATTGTATTTCAGAGTTTATTGGTATTGCCTGCTTCCTTGTTTTCTGGGTTGCACTTTTCTTATTATTTGGCAAGGCATAGATCCTGATGTGGGACAGAAAGCCTCCCATGCTGTGGGAGGGCTGCGTGGGGAATTGTGCAGGCAGGTTGGGGAGAGGAGGTTGTTTACATAGTATAACCTCAGGCATCTCCTGTAGGATTCCCTGCAGGGTCCTTGGGAGGCTCGGAAAGGTGATTTCATCAACTCGTCACCTCCAGAAGCTCCATTAACAGAGGGTCAAGGTTCCTACCTCGGAGCCGTGCTGTCGGCATAACCCTTCAGATATCATCAGAATACTTTTCTCCCTCTGTCTTTCTTCTCTCCCTCTTAGTATGATTAGTGTTTTGGTTATGAACTCTAAAAACCCATGGCTCTTTGACAGCCAACTGTCAGCATAAAAAAGTTGCAGAAGTGCTAACATGGGATTTTTCTTCTGCTTTAAGACACTTGGTACTGCCTGAATGATGTAATGTGCATTGGTGGTGGGACTGGGAAGTCTGGGCTTACTGTCACATGGCATCCCTGAGAGGCTGGTCAGACAGACCTTCATGAGTCCCACTCTGTGCTTGTGTTGGGTAGTAATAGCCTGGAGAAAGAGCTTTTTTGTCTGGAAGAAATGCGTCAAGCGTTACCAACTTTTGTGTCTTTCTTAAATGCTTAAATTCTTAAAAATCTTGGAAGTATTGATTGCTGTTCTGAAGTAAGCTCCTGACGTTGGGTAAGAAGCTGTCATCAAACAGTGAATGGAGTAATGTACAATTCATGGTCTTCAAATCTGTTGTTAGTAGTAGGAAAAGGCATCTCTTGGGATGACAGAATCTTCAAGGTGTTAACAGAGAGGGATGGAGCAGACCACTGGCAACTGCTGTGAGAGGTGAGGAACTGCTAAACGTTGTAGGTCCTCATGAATTTCAGTATGGCCATGAATAATTATATTAGTGAAATTATATGTTAAAATGCTGAAGCATCGCCTTTTGAAAGATAATTCTGGTTGTTGAATTTCTTCAGAGATTGATTTGATGATGATGCTTAGAAATTCTTTGGCTTAATGAAGATTCAAGGAGAGAATATTTTTATGCTGGACTGCTGAATGAATCAATTTTGCATTATATTTACCATTTTTCTCTCCAAGCATTTTGGATATTCTGTTGCTGAAGTATACAGAGCCACTGCTTTAAGTGTAGCTACCTCTACTGTTAATTTATGGTATTCATTGAGCTGTTTAATTAATGTGAAAGGCTAAAACGCTGACACTTTGGACTCTGGTTAGATGTCAGCCTGTTATTGGAAGCCCAACCTCTATCCTTTGGATGGAGTGTTTGGGTACAGTGTCTGCATGCAGCATACACATCTGTACATGTCATTGTGACAATCCAGATGGAGATTTTTGGAGGCTACCAGCCTTCATATTAAAGAATCTGATTTCTAAAAGTCCAAAGAGCCCAGTAGTACCAGTATTTTTTGGAAGGCAGGGAGACATCTAAATATCACTTGGATATCAAGAGGTTTCTCCTGTTTATTTTAAGACTTCTGAAAAGCAGGCAGGTATCTGACTGTAATGAAGGAATTTAACACTGGGCTCTAGTTTTCTTAAACTTTTGGCCTCTTTTTATTCTTTCTTTTTGAGCTTGCAGGCTCTGAGCAGAAATTCTCTCTTGGTAACTTAACCCTGAGCAAATATTTACATTCATGAGATTCTTGCTACTTCAGCAATCATTTTGGGCCTTGAGGTTGGAACAGGGTGAAAGTTACTGTACCAAACATTGGGGCTGGGGAAGGAGCGGGGAAAGGAACCTGAAGAAGCCTTCAAATATGGTTTTACCATGTTTGGTAGGAATCACCTGTTCAGTGTATTTTGGCTATCACTCCACAAACATTGCTGTATTCCAGAATGAGATTTGCAGAGATACCGTTATTTCCTGCCACTGGCCCTATGCATATGATGGGTGCTTGTGATTTGAATTTCACCCACGTCTTCAAAATGCTGAATAAAAATGTTTGTGTAAAAACTGAAGTGAATGGAGCAGTAGAAGGGAAGACTGAGATGGAAGAAAAGGAATAAGCAGTGAGTACAATACAAAAAACATTGAAAGGGGTGTAGGATGAGATTTTGAAGAAAGAGGGTTTTAAAGTCAAAATTAGTTAAGAAATCTGAAATTTGTAAAAGAGGAAACCTGTACAAAACACTGTTTGAAATTAAGCTGTGGACACTGCAGAAATAAAGGAAAGGTTCAGCAGGGTACAGAACAACAGAAATCTGAATAAGGCAAAGGAGGGAGTGATCTCCCTCAAAACCAATGGACGAAACCACCACCAGATCTCAGCCTCCTGTGTTTTTACTTTCTAGATTTTACCATTGTCATCCAACAGCGTGCCCTGTGCTGGCTGCACCGTTTCTGGGAAAGAAAGAGGATGACAGTAAACTCAGTTCTCACACCATTTGTGGGAGAAATAGGCAGGTTTCTCATGACGGTTCTCAGCAGAGGCTGAACACCGATGTAGCTTCCTCTCCCCGGCCGTCTCTGACGCCCTGCTCGGGGCTATGTTTGGAGCCCTACGCTAGCGGTCTGGCCCTTGGGCTAAATGCTGCAGCTGCAATGTTGCTGATGGCAAGCTGCTGGGAGCACGCGCTCGCATAGGAGAGCTGAATGCAAAAGCCAGTGCAAACTGTGTGTTGTATTCCCTCTTAAATTTGACAGAAAAAGGGGTTGTGCCCCTGCAGCTAAATTTGTACTGTTGGTTGACACGGTTCTACTGGAGACGTGGCTGAATCTACAATAACTTACGCTGATTAAAGGTCTAGCCCCCAGGCTGTAACAGCGTATAGCTACATGTTGGAACTGTTACGGTTTGCATTGAAGTAGTGTATATGGTTTTTCTACTTAATTTTTTTCCCCCTTTTTTCCCTGTTTGTTGAATATCTGCAAAGCCCCAGATTGGGGGTGGATGAATTTTGCCTGGAGGAAAATCTCAGACATTCCAATTTCCTGTTGGAGCCAGGTGTGCCACCTCCATGCGTTGCTCCCACGGCTGCTGGAGTCGTTCACTGGGGGTGAAGTTTCCCATGGAGGAACAAACAGTGCTGCTTGCTGAGCCCTCCTGGATCTGTTTTACTAATTGCTATTGAAATCCTTACAGCCTGTTTCTCGGCTGTAAAAGTGCAGAGCCAAATATCAAAGTTGGGGGGAACAATCCCCCCTAGTTATTATGCAGTTCAGGAATTAATTTCTTAAAATTTTTTTCAACTCGAGCAAGTACATGTCTTGCCTTGCCATTCCTAGGAGGTGCTCTCTAATGGAGGTGCTCTCTAATGGAGGTGCAAGTGTTCACAGCTAGGGAAGAGTTAGTTTTCCTCAAAATAGTAAAATTTAAAAAAATCATTAAAAAAGCCTGTCTCATCCATACTGTCTGGAGTTGTTGGTATTGGGTTGTTGGTCTGAGTTACGGCTGCTTGATTTTGATGGTTGCACAGTAGAAAAAGTTGCTTCACTTGGAATGCAGAACAGATGCTTTACTTATTCACTTGAAAGGATAGTCTAAGGGGTTTTTTGTATTTCCCAGACCATGCAAGTCCAAAAGTTATTTTAAAAATTGCTAATCCTCTTGTTAGGACAAAGAAACTGTGGAAGTGAATTTTGAGGGTAAAGGAACTGTGGTGTTAATTGTCCATCTAGTCCAGGGTTCAAGCTCTGCCCCTGGCCACAGCCGCTGCTTCAGCCATGAAAAACTTTGTAGCAAATGGTTATGGAATAGCTGGCACAAAGAAATAGGTTGGGGTTTTTTTTTTTCCTTCCCCCTTCTTCGCCCCACGCCCAATTGTTTAAAAATTGGGTTGTGTCTTAAAGCAGGAGTGTTCATAAACTCACAGAACTCATGGCCTCCACTGAAATAGAAATTTTCTTATGGCTGGTAACAGATTTAGTACATATTATAAAAAAAAAAAAGTTAATTTCTAGTTGTTGCATAAATATATAGAGTGGTGCCACTGTTTTACTTGTATGTTCACAGTGTTAAAACATTGTATTTTGACAATAAACTGAGGGAGGTGGGGGATGTTCAGCCCTACTGCTGTGTGCACAGGCAAAATGTTGCATTTTGCATTTAAGCTGACTCTCCCAAAGCAGCAAGAAACCTGCAGATAAGTTGCCTCCAGCTGGAGCACAGTGTGCACCATTTTGATGCTCCCTTTTCTCTCCCCCCTCCTTGTTAAATTAGGTTTCAAACAAAACCACTTTTGAAAACTGAGCAGGATCTTGCTTAATGATTATCTCTGGCAGCGGAGCCTCCACCGGGTGATACTTTGTTTTCTGTTCGATGGACGGTCAGAAACCCAGGACCTGTAGGTGGTGCCTGTAATTTGGGAATGGCTTGGTGAAATGCTCTTAAAGATCTTAAACCTTGAGAGCACAGGTTTTAAACTTGGCTATTTGATTTCCACTACATCTGGTTTTGCGCCTGCATTGCTTGCGTCTCCCAACCACACAGGCATCAGCTGCTAAGAGTATATTCCAAATCTGCCAAACACATTAGATTATCCCGTCTCCTGTTTCCTGATTTATTCTATCAGCTTCATTGGATGAACCTCAAACTCCTGTTGAATCCTGGTCACCTGTTAGTCCCACACCAGGATGACTGAGGGAGGAACCCTCGTGTGCTACTGCTGAGGCTCAGCATCAGCCTCCCAATTGCTTTTTCCATTTCTCACTGTTCTTGGTCTCTCACCTCTCCTGACATCTTGCAGTTCTGTGGTACCTTCAGGATATTCCTGACGACATCTCTTTTCAAGATGTGTTTCTATTGTGGCACCTGCTTGGCTGACAGTCTGTAATAAAAATTAATAAAAACTGAGTTGCTACAGTTATAGGCTAATTTAGCAATGATCTTCAGATCCTTCTGGTGGCCAGATTGCAAAAATGCACTTTTGTACTTTCAGCCCTCTGAAACTTCTGGTTTTAAATCCAAAACCTTGAGGTTTAGATAGATCATGTGCATGCAGTTTTGATAACTGCATAATTGTGCTGCTGTTTCCCCGTTGGGTTTTTTTTTCCCCCAAATTCATGTTCCTCTACCTTGCGATGGAAAAACCGATCTTATGTATTAAATCAAACTTGTGAGCATGTAGACTCTGGGTGTAGCTTGCGGAATTCTGGGTGTGGTGATATGATAAAAAAGGAAATTGATCATCATTGTTGTTCCCTAGAACTGTGCATCCTATAGGGAATCCCTCAGGTGCCCTACCAAGGAGGCGCTTCGCACTGAAAACTGATTTTTTTTTTTTATTTTGCCAGGTAGTGGGGAAAAAAAAAGGCGAGGCTTCATCTAATATCTATTTGATTAGTAAATCAATATCTCATATTGATCCATCTTTTGAAATGTGTTAAAAGATGTCTAAACGTCATGTGCCTTAGTTTCTACAAATATTGCAAAATCATCATTTGGACTGAAGACCTTAAAATACTTTTTTGTGGAATATAATAGAAGTTTTTCTTTTTAAAATGTTGTTTAGGATTTTCAAAGGGAGCACAGCTATGAAAGGGGAGCAGTTCAAATGTGACTTGATTCTGTAACTTCCATTTTGGTTTTGTTTGGGTTTTTTTTTTTAAGACTTGAAAATCTGGTGGTGGTTTAAGGTTTTGTTTTTTTTTTTAAGTTGATGGTCGTGACTGCAGTGGTGTCCCCTTGCTGAAAAGGTACGTGGCAGACCTTAAAATTGTTGTTTTTCAGTCTGGCATAATGATGCAAAAGAGAAGACTATAATTTATTTCACTTACAAGCAGAGTATGCCGAGTGCTCTGGTTTTTAGTTTTTCAGCAACTTTGGTGTTAAAAGACACGAGCCAAAGGAATTTTACATTTTTACCCCTGGCGCTTCTGCTGCCAGATATTGAGGGGAGGTCACACTTAAAGGGTTTAACAGAGGATGGAGGAAGACAAAGCCTTGTCTGAACAGCCTGAGTAGGCAATACTTTGCATGGGTGTTGATTCTTCTTGGATGTCTTACAACGTCAGTGAATGAACAGTACAGGACTAGTCGATCAGCCATATTACATGCCTAGAGATTCCTAGAGAAAGGGAACCTGTTTGAAAAATGCATATCCAAAAGGGAGCCTGGACTGAAAATATTAGATTTATACGCAGAGTTCTGCTTAAAATGATGCTTCTTTATTATATGTATTTTTAGGTGGTGTTACAGCTGGGTAATAGACTCATGGAAATGTGTCTGTTGAATGAATGTGTAATTAATGCTGTATATTATGTCCAGAATAAGAGAAATGTAGTTCACAAGATTTTTCTTCATAAGGACTGCATTTAGCAAACAGGTTTGATTTTTCTAGGTTAGTAATGTACAGAAACTGGATGTAGATTGTTAGGCTTTCTTGTTTTGGCTCTTTTACTGGGTTTGGTTTTTAGTGATGGTTTTTGGTTGCCATGTCTTTAGCTGACCCTTCAACTGACTCTGAATTTGTCCCCACTCCCTGTATGCAGCTGGCCTATTCAAAATGGTGTGTAGAGACTTCATTTAAACTTGCTGGTATTGATTATACTGTAGTGTCTGATCTTTTTTTTTTTTTTTCCTCCTCTCTTAAAAATACGTTAAATGTATTTTTAAGAGCTCCATGCTGGATCTCACAATTGCAGGATTTGAGCTAGTTTGTTTAAACAAAAAATCAACAAAAACTGGAAGTCTGTATTTTTTCTGCATTGTTATTTTTACGTTTATTTAATGGCAGTCACGATAAAGTCTGATTTATGTAGGGTTTGTAGCATAGACTCAGCTGTAGATTTCTACAAGCAGAATTTTAGAGAGCTTAGAAGTGTTTGCAGAAGTTAGATAGTGACAGTATTTGGTGCTGTGCCCTGGCTGAAATATGTAGCATATTAAGTAAATATATCGACATATCTGGTCTCTTATTTGGAGCTGGTCTAAATGGATCAGTGTTGCCGCTTTCTCTTCAGGCCCACCCATTAAATCTGTTCTCCATGTAGTCCAAATATAAGGGCTAAAATCAAGTTAAATGCATTTTCAGTTTTTCTTGACTATTGAAGTTAAATCTCGTGTGGTTTTTGGTTTGGGTTTTGTAGTTTTGTTTGGTTGGTTTTTTTTTTTTTTCATATTAATTGCAGCACAGTCCCTTCTTGAGAGCCATCAGGAATATGACTTCCTTCCTTCCGGGCTGTTTTTCAGTGCTGACACTTGTCTTCTAAATATTTGGTCCAAACCGGCAGATTCACACTCCATCAGGCAGACCTGCTTCCGAATCCATTCCCAGGGCAGTAACTTTTCCAGAAGGTTAATGCGAACGCTTACAGTTTCTTCCTTGCCTCAACTTCTGTCATACTGATAATGTAAAAATAACTATATGTGTTTAAATTTGAATTGTTTGCTTTTGCTAGTCTCCAAATTTAAGCGCTCCTTAAGCTCTGCTAAACCAACTTGTAGGTAGTCAGGACCTGGCTCTTTGGGGCTGAACATGTAAACTAGGCTGAGGTATGGCCGGCATAGCTGAGGGTCTGCTGGCTGGCAAGATTGCAAAATCTTTGTTAACAAGTAGTGGGTTTTTTTGGTTTGTTTTTTTGTTTGTTTGTTTGTTTTGGGGGGGGGGGGTTAAGAAGGCCTTCAAAGATAACATCATCCGTTATACACATGATGAAATACCTCCGTCCCAGTTGAGGCAAACAGCAGAACCTTGGCAACATGAGCTCAGCTTTAGTTTGCATTATATGTTGCCAGATCCTTGGATGGATTTGCTACTAGAAGAGGAACATGATCTTCTGAATTCAGGTTGGCTAACCCACTATTAAAAGTGGGCTTGCAATGTTTGTAAGCTAGGGCATGCCATAGTCTTATATCATGTAGCCAGGATTATTATAAACAGTGAAATGCTTTCTACTCTCTGCACAGTCATGTTTAGTTTCATGGGTTTGGGAATGACGCTTCAAAAACAAGCACTGATACTCCATTTTTAGTGCTGTAGGCAGCCTACAATACTAAGCAGACCCAATAGAGCGGAAGATAAAATATTTACCAGTGTCTTGTCATGGAGAAAAAGGATTCTTGTGAGTTCATGGGATTCAGTATATTCCCTTGCAATTATATCCAGCTTTGTAAGAAAATTGGTATTATTTTTTATTATTGCTATTTATTTTTCTCAGGTTTAGGTCATAAGTATGCTCAGAGATCTGAACCAAATAAGTTCCCTGCAAGTCATGGCATGGGTTTTCTCTCCTTCATGTTCAAATGTTGGGTAATCCTTAGATTATTTTAAAAAGTGTTTGAGCATACAGCTTGTAAAGTAATGTCACTGTTTAAGATCTAGGGTGCTTAACAGTTAATGATTTTCTTCAACATGTCAATAACATTAGGAAAAAAACCCAGGCTATTATAAGTTGTTTTTCTACTATCTTTTCCACTCTCTAATTACAGGTTTAATACATGTTTTATCGTTTTGGTGGCGTGACGGACTTTGGTCAATAAGAGCAGGAAATGACAGGGACAAATGTTTACTGTCTGCTACACCCCTCTGTTCCAATGGGAAAATAAAAGTAGGAACAAAACTTTTTTTTTTTTTTCCCCTCTTCATTTTCCTCTTTGTCAGATGGGGATGAGTTCATTACAGTGGAAATTAGTTGGAAGAGGCACCATTCGCGGTTCTGCTTATGAAGAACATGGGCACATCTAGAAAGACTAGATTTCTTTGAACTTGGGAGATGAGGAGAAATTGCAGCAGTCAAAGGTATCTGTCATTCTTCTGGTAAATATAAGATGTTTTGTGATCAGTGGCTCAGGGGGTTACACATATACTTATGAGGGCAGAAGGGAAAGTAAGATGCTGGATGCTGAAAAGTGGGGGGATTGGGGTTCTGTCAAAAAAAGGAGCTTTGCAATTATCATATTCAATGGGGAACACTCTAAACTGTTGACTCCTCTGCAGCAATTCTGGATGTCTTGCAGGGAGTCACAGTGGTAGCAGAGATTGTCTTGGCATCTTATAATGGCTAATAAGTCTAAGAGAAGAAAAGCATTTTCTGCATTTCTGCAGCTGTTCACCGGTGCTCCGCTGATGTTGCAGGAAACTCCTAGTTGTTAATATTGGTAGGAATGCTTCCCCTCCACCCCGCCACATGGCAAGCCTGAGTTACTACTGTGCTGGCAGACAGCATACTTGGCACCAACAATAAAGGCAACACTAGGAAGATGTGTATTTAAGGAATCTGTAAGATGTATGTCAGGAGAAGATTTCTTTAGCTGGAAACTGATGCCATGGTGGAGTTATGTCTGTTTGTATTGAATAAACTGGCATTTAATTGAGTTTTCAGAAGACCACAGATCTCCTCTACTGGAAAAAGTGGGTGTTGTAGGAAACTAGATATAGCCATGCTAATTCTCGTAAATCTCTCAGCTTCTTTCCATGTCCCTAAACATAGGGTTTGTAATCCCTAATGGGGTATGAAGACACTGCATTGAAGTGGCTTTACTTGGCGCTGCGTTAAGACATTCTGGTGCCTTGAGCCGTAACACAACTTGATTCTGGCACCGTGGCTGCACTGCAGTTCACAGAGGAGGGCTCCTCTTATCATATATGCAGAGTTAGGAGCTTTTTATCCTCCTGGGACTAATAACAAGACCATATCTTCACCTTGGAGCACCAGGGGGGTACATGCATGGGGCAGTATACTGATTATTATTACCTTTTTTTTTTTTTAAATAAATATTTTAACCTCCTTAGTTACCTTCTGTATTTTTAGATTTCACCCAAAACAACTGGGCATGGAATTAGGAGGTTACTGGGAGGTAGGATGCTGCCTGAGTGACTACTCTTTCAGCTTTTTCTGCAGTTAG
This sequence comes from Harpia harpyja, assembly GCF_026419915.1. NCBI lineage: Eukaryota > Metazoa > Chordata > Aves > Accipitriformes > Accipitridae > Harpia > Harpia harpyja. The sequence goes on from NC_068969.1 coordinate 439,719, forward strand.
ACAGACCATGTTTTGCACTTAGTTGCTTGACAGTTTTTAATCAGGAGAACCAGAAACTTGGCCTGTTTGAAGTACTGACTTACAGTGTCTAATTTAAACAACTGAACCTTTAGATGTTAGTATACAGTACTTGCACTTTAATCTGACTATGAATCAGTTACCTTTGAATTGAGCCTTGAGGTAATGCTTTTTGGTCTTTGTCAGCTCAGTTGGACTTCTGACAGCTTGAGAAAGTTGAGAAGAGGATTGACTTTGTTTGCTCTGATCTACTGAAGCTTTTTGTCTCTTCCTTACCTCATCTGGGGCAGTTGAGGACTTTATTTGGAGTCTGAAAAAAAGAGGATTAGGTTATTTGAACTGACTGGAAAACCCAGCTGGACGAGGTTCAGCTTTAAGGCTGCCCAAAAGTTTGGGTCAGATCTAGGCCAGCTTGTTACCAGCAAGGCAGCTCTTTGCACGAAGAAATGGGGCTGTTGGTGTTTTGGATAACCTTAAGGTTTGAACTTGATGCAGAGTGTGTAAACACATAGTCTCCCTTGCAGCCACATGGATCAGATCCATGGGATCAGATCTACCAACAGCAGCTGTGACTTGGGATGCAGAGGTGAGCAGTCCCTAACAAACATTTTTCCAGTGGGTGCTGCCTGTTAGAAATCCTGCTGAGAAGCTTGTTCTCGCCTCCTCCTGAACAGCCTGGACTTTGTTTAAAAAAACCACTGCAGTGGTTGGCTTCTCTCTTGTGTCAGGTTTGGGGGAAGACTGGATTTGGCTAGTAGGGGAGACATATAAACAATTCTTGAGTATTTTTGTTCCTGATTCAGGAGTGGGAAGCAGTTCCAGTTGGTATTGTCCCTGATAGGATGTATTCTTAGTTTTTAATGTTTAGCCGTAGGTTTTGCTTAAGTAAAACATTTACTTTTAGGTTAAAAATACCAAAGAAAGGTATGCATAGCCAACATAAGCTATTTTTCATCAGCAATAAATGCAACCTATAGAAGTGGATCTATGGAAGGAAGCTGGTGCTGAGGGCCCTACATCTGCCCTGTGTGTGTTTGAAGGGCTTTTTCGTTAGATGAGTTCTAGGTAGGCCCTGCGGACCGAATGCCTGTTAGCTGCTGTTTTGTGCTAGATGCACTCATTGAATGCCTCTTCTAATTTCATTTCCTCTGAAGGGAGTCCAGGTCATATGCTCTGAGACTGTGCTGAGCTACAAACCAAAACACAGAAGGGTGAGGCGAGTTGGGAGACTGGCTTCAAAGGACCTCTCTGGTCAGAACTAAAATGGGGATGGTGACACATCCATCGTCAGCCCTGCTGAAACCTTGCACAGCGGAGTTGGACAGCCGGCTTGGCGGGGCTGTGCTCCAAGGCTTAAATTGAGTCTTGGCCAGTATTCTCTGTCCAAACCTTTGATCCCACACAGGAAAGGAGCATCAGAGAGTGGATTGATTCTGCATCCAAAAGGTGTACTTTGCTCAAGCTAACTTTGGATTAATACTTGAACTTGATGGAGTCTAACTTCTGTAGATGTTGACGAACAGAGCCATGTTGTGGAGGCTAGGTTGCCTTCTCCAGCAGTCAGATTTTGCAGTGGTTTCAAACAGTTAAAAGTTGCTTTAGTGCCATCAATAGCCATGATCTTCCACAGCAAGTGATGAAATTGTTTGAAAGGTCAGGAAGATACTGCTGATTCTTCTACCTTGTAACTTGATTAACACTCTTCTTCTTCCTAAAAACTTGAGTGTTTCCCGAAGATATCTGCCCCATGGTTTGCTTATCAAGTTTGCTAAATAAAGTATTTCAAAATCAATGTCTTTAAAGTCATACATTCCTTGTGGGGGAGTTACTTTTAGAGTTGGAGCATTAAAACTGATAGAACCACCATCTTTTGCTGGTGATCCTTGCAAAGGCTTTTGTTTTTTTCAAATTTTTTTTTTCTCTGTAGCTTTGTTAGGAGTTTGTTGTACTTTCTCTTCTTGGCTTGGTCTTTTACTTCTCTTCAGTGATAAGAAAGGAGATGTATATTTTTTAAAATCGTGATATCGGACGTAGTTAATACTGGTTTAGAGAGAGAAGAACAGAATGTATTTTGAAAAGGCACAGAAAGAAATAGGAAGTTTGGTTTCTAGTTAAGTATTTGCTCTTTTAGTTAAAGAATTGCAGCATGCTTGTTGGCCCGATTATTTAATCTTTTTTTTTTCCCCCATGAGGGAAAACAGTGTGACATATCATGAAAGGTGACTGTTTTCCTTTAAAGCTCTAGTTCCAGATTCAGATAGTTACTTATAGATCTCAGATTACATTTTAAAGAAAAAAATAAGTAATTTGACTACAGCTTTTTTTATGTCTTTGCTGGAGACATACAGGTTTTTAGTAGCTTTCTGAATGCTTTTAGTAGCTTTTGGACAGTAGGTCATAAATAACTCAAGTTTCCTGGTTTTCAGTGAGCTAAGTCCATCAGATCCCCAGATGTGTTATGAGGGTCTTATGGCTCATCCTCTTCTAAACACCTGCACCTGATAGAGGTTTGTATGTCTATTATTTGCATCTCTGAGGTCATAGGTAAATATTATCTCAGCTTTGTTTACTTTCACTTCCCTAGTAAAATCTGCTCTAAGGAAAGGTTAGTTTCCGTGCAGTTCTGTGTCAATCCACCAGATGACACTTGATGCTTAAAGATGAAAAGATGAGTGGTCTTGCATTAAAAATTCTGTATTCCTTTGTTGATTTAGAAAAGGAGGAAAATTCAGAACATTTTATTTCCAAAATGTTTTCATATGGCACTTGTAAATTTTAGGGGGGTGTGTATCAGAAATGCTTATATGCTCTATTTGGGCTTTTCCTATGTACCCATAAGAAAAAAAAAATTGAGGGGAGATGTTTTTACAAAGGCTTTGAACAAAAGTGTGCAGAAGATGAAACCACAATCATCATTGCCTTCCAATGAACTGTTATTAGAAATGATACTCTTGTTGAATGAGTGGTTAATGGTGGGAGTAAAGACACTCAGAGGAGTGTATTCTTACACTGTTAAGCTCATCGGAAGGGGAGTGGTTTTGTGATCCATTTGTGTCGTGGAGTCCTGGTGCCTTTGCAGGCTTTACCACAACGTTGACAGTAATTACAAATATGTAAATGCTTCAGACACAGCTTTGTCAATGCAAAATGTTCTTGAACACATACCTGTCTGTGCAAGCCAAGCTGTGATGTAAAACCAAGGGAAGGTTGTTCTGTTTTGTACCAAGGCAGAGCTGAACTCACTGTACAGCAATGGTGTGATAAACCAGAGGATTAAAGTCTGGTGTTAGCATACATCTCCTTTGTGTATTTTTGTGTGTCTAGAAAACAGAGTAGACAACTGAGCCGGAAAATTTTGGTGTAGCAATATTTCTTTTCTTCAGTCATTAAAATAGTATGTTTTAAAGGGTTCTGGGTGATGTTTTTTATCAACCTGGACTCACAACATCAGATACCGAACTTGGGGTGAGCACCAGAAGGCTTGCAAGTGATGAGAGAAGTGGGGCTCAGTCCCTTTGCGGCAGAGCCTGGAGGCGTGTACATCCGCAGCTTCGCGGTCATACCATATTTATCTCAGCAATACTTTTGTACACGTGGAACAGTTTCTCACTGCTGTTCATCCTAAGAAGCAATTCATAATTAGAGAGAGGGAAGTACAAGATGGGTCGCATTTAGCTGTTCCAGTTCAAATGGTGTGGTATTTGGCAGGCTTATAGATGTGTAAAAAGGGTCGGTGGCTGGTTTGTGAGTAAAATGCATCATTTTATATGAAGTAATCCCCCTCCCGCCAAATAGCTTGCTTTGTTGCAGCTTTTGCTCTTTTCATGTCTTTTTCTTTACCCTCTGCTGAACATACTAATAAGGTACTGTGCCTAAGCAATGTGATCAATTACACCATGATTTTGGAAGTAACGTGCCTCACTTAAGGCTTTACAGCTTTAAGATTAATTTAACATTTTATTGATACTATCTTTGAAATAATACAGCTTAAGTAGCTAGCACACGAACTATGTTTCTTCTCCCAATGGAAAACATAGAATCATAGAATCATTTCGGTTGGAAAAGACCTTCAAGATCATCAAGTCCAACCATTAACCATGCCCCCTAAACCATGCCCTGGAGTACCCTGTCCACTTGCTTTTTGAATACCTCCAGGGATGGTGAATCAACCACTTCCCTGGGCAGCCCATTCCAATGTTTGACAACCCTCTCAGTAAAAAAATTTTTCCTAATATCTAACCTAAATCTCCCTTGCCTCAACTTGAGGCCATTTCCTCTTGTCCTATCTCCAGACACCTGACAGAAGAGACCAACACCTTCCTCACTACAACCCCCTTTCAGGTAGTTGTAGAGAGCGATAAGGTCTCCCCTCAGCCTCCTCTTTTCTAGACTGAACAACCCCAGATCCCTCAGCCGCTCCTCATAAGACTTGTGCTCCAGGCCCCTCACCAGCTTTGTTGCCCTTCTCTGGACACGCTCCAGCACCTCCATGTCTTTCCTGCAGTGAGGGGCCCAAAACTGAACACAGGACTCGAGGTGCGGCCTCACCAGTGCCCAGTACAGGGGAACAACCACCTCCCTGTTCCTGCTGGCCACACTGTTCCTGATACAGGCCAGGATGCCGTTGGCCTTCTTGGCCACCTGGGCACACTGCTGGCTCATATTCAGCCGGCTGTCAACCAGCACCCCCAGGTCTTTCTCTGCTGGGCAGCTTTCCAGCCGCTCTTCCCCAAGCCTGTAGCGCTGCATGGGGTTGCCGTGACCAAAGTGCAGGACCCCGCACTTGGCCTTGTTGAACTTCATACAATTGGCCTCAGCCCATCGATCCAGCCTGTCCAGATCTCTTTGTAGAGCATCCCTACCCTCAAGCAGATCGACCCTGCCTCCCAACTTGGTGTTGTCTGCGAACTTGCTGAGCGTGCACTCAATCCCCTCATCCAAATCATCGATAAAGATATTAAACAGAACGGGGCCCAACACCGAGCCCTGGGGAACACCACTCGTGACCCGCCGACAACTGGGTTTCACCCCATTCACCACGACCCTCTGGGCTCGGCCATCCAGCCAGTTTTTCACCCAGTGAATAGTGCACTTATCCAGGCCACGAGATGCCAGCTTCTCAAGGAGTATGCCATGAGAGACAGTGTCAAAGGCCTTGCTGAAGTCTAGGAAAATAACATCGACAGCCTTTCCCTCATCCACTAGGCAGGTCACCTGGTCATAGAAGGAGATCAGGTTGGTCAAGCAGGACCTGCCTTTCATAAACCCATGCTGACTGGGCCTGATCCCCCTCTTATCCTGGACTTGCCATGTGAGTGCTCTCAAGACAAACCGTTCCATAATCTTTCCCAGTACCGAGGTCGGGCTGACAGGCCTGTAGTTCCCCGGATCCTGCCTCCGACCCTTCTTATAAATGGGAGTCACACTGGCAAGCCTCCAGTCCTCTGGGACCTCCCCTGTCGACCAGGAACGCCGATAGATGATAGAGAGTGGCTTGGCAAGGACCTCTGCCAGTTCCCTCAGTACTCTTGGATGGATCCCATCAGGTCCCATAGATTTGTGAGTGTCCAGATGGCATAGCAGGTCCCTAACTAATTCCTCCTGGATTAAGGGGGGTATGTCATGCTCTTCATCCTTACCTTCCAGCTCATGGGGTGGAGTACCCTGAGGATGACTGGACTCACTATTAAAGACTGAGGCAAAGAAGGCATTAAGTACCTCGGCCTTTTCCTCATCACTGGTTGCTACGTTCCCTTCTGTATCCATTAAATCCGGGGCTGTGCCTTACTTGTTTTCCAAGGTAACTTATTTGTATTTCGTTTTTTATTTATTAAGCAGCTGGTTTGCCTTGCTCAGCAAAGTGTCTGCTTTGAGGCCCTCAGTCCCGTGAAGCACTTTTGCTTTATGTGGCTGTGACCAGGCATTAGCGGTTCAAGTGACTTTCTCCCAGACACTTGACATTCTTGTCTCTTGATGCCATTTGTGATGATTAAAGGAGCCACAGTGTGCACAGACATTTAACAGAGGCATTTTCAATCTGTCACATCAGGGTATGGTGCCAGGATTTGGGAATTGTACTGCATTGAATGAAGTGAAAACTGGGCATTTCCTGATGGATTCCTCCCCCACCCCGGTTGGAAAATACCAAATCATGGCACCTGACATAATTCCTCCAAAATGCTTTGCACTTAAATGTGCTCAGCATCTAAGGTGCAGGCAAGGGGGTGGTGGCAGCACCCATGGAGGTGTCTGCAGACCCACCAGGCAGGTTGACCTCCGGCACGCCCCGGCTGCTGGCTTCGCTGCTGGAGCTGGGAGAGTGCAAACTGTAGGATATCTTTGCAATCTTGGACACTCAGTGATGTTTTTTGCTCTTTGAAATCACCTTCTCTGATGAGCAGTATAAAGTCTGAAGAACTTAGTTTTATGGGGGAATTTCGAAATCTCAAATTCAGTGCCAATATTTTTGTTTGTTTTATTTTTTAGTAAAAATAAATCAACACCACCCCACCCCACACCCCCCCACCTGATAAACCTAGTCTACTTTGTCTGTTTTAATGCAATATAACCTATTACTCTCTCTCTGGACAACTAGTAAAGGGCAAAAAAATCTGTAGAACAGAAGTGAAGGGGAATGATATTTCTTGCTGAAGACCTGGGAATCATCTGCCTAGCAGATGTTTAAAATAAGTCTTGCAACTATTCTGCTTATAGATGTGTGTGTGTGTGTAGCTCATGGATTTATGCACATTCTTGATATAATGACTGAGTTCCCCTGATAAAATCCGTGGTCAGTTAGTGACATTGCAGTATATATGTTGGCAAGTCCAACTGTGCTTGAAATCTGTCCTAACATTAATCTTGGGAAAATTGGGGATGGGTCATTTTCATTAGTGGACCCTTGCTCAGGAATTTAGTTCAGTCTGCACAGTTGGAAAGATTGGGTTGCTTGTCTGTTCACGACTGCTAATTTTAAGGAGCTGCAGATTTATGCTACGTGGCCCACCCTGTAGGTTTCCACTGCCTCCCCTCCGCCCTTAAGTTGAAGAGAATACAGAGAAGGCTTGCAGAATTGCTTATGGATATTGAGCTGACCTAGTGATAGGTTTCTTTCTAAATGATTGTAGGGGAAGAAAAAAGAAGGAGGGGGAAGGACTGGACACATGGAACTGCAGGCACCTCCTGAGGGCAGACCAGAGTGGCAGGATGGGTGTCTTCTGGAGAGCTGCTTCTTAGAGCTGGATTAAGAGCTGTTGGAGCTGAAGGAAGGTGTGCATGGATAGCAGCATTGTCTGTCAGCCTAGCAATTCCTTGAGCTAAGGTCCAGGTTTGTCATGTTCAACATAAATGAACAATATTTTATTTATGGTTGCAGGATTTAAGCTGACTTTTGCAAGTCTACAATTCTACATTTTTCAGGTGATATACATTGTCTTCAGCCCAGGCAGAAGTTCAAATGTTGTCTAATTCAGTCAAAGGGTCAATCTGGGATCAATTTGGAAATACAGTTAAGAACGGGTCACTTGTAGAGCTCTGTGACCTATCTGGGTGAGATGCTACAAGACCTGACTGTCAGGGTACCTCCATTTAGATGAGAGGTGGACAACCCTAAACACAGCTTGGAAAGCTCTTAAATGACAGGAGGAACATTAAATTTGTGTTTGGAGGGTTAGCAAAACTGAATTAAATGTTCGGTACCCTTTGCAATTTAAATCTGAGTTTCCCTTTCTCTTTTATCCTGTGCACAGACTAAAAACACATCCTCACCTCTTCCCGTTTTGCTTCCTCCACCACTCATACCTGGGTAGTACATTAAAATAGAGGAATTCCACGTCTGATTGCACAAAAGCTCAGCTGGGATGAAATAGTTTACAGGCCATGGTATGCATTTGTCATGTTCCCTACTGCCCTCCATCTTCCCTTTCCATCTGTTATCCAAATCCTTTGTTTTTCACTTTCACTCTTTTTTCCTTTCTTTTCTTGTAATGCTTATGATCAACTCTTTTGTTACTCTTTTCTTCAGTTTTGTCTCAAAACCCTATAAAAGAATTATACCAAAAACATAAAGCAGTAATTCTCAGAGAAGCCGAACTTCTAAACTGTGTGTTCAAAGGAGGTTTGAAATTAGGCAATGGGAGTTTATGCATCCCTAATTAGAAGCAAAGCTAAGCGAGCATGACAAATTTATTGATGATAAACCTCAGCTCTGATTAAACATCTGTTGAAGCTCAACTTAATAAATTACAGCAGATTATTGCTGCCTGAGATGCAGTTACTGGGTGTTTGTGGGGGTCTGGAGGAGCCACATCACAATGTGTTTGTGGGACCAGCAATGGCAATCCTGGAGTTCTGTCCACTGTGCAAGGCTTGCTGCAAGAGTTAAGAAAGTCCCTTGTCCTCCTTAAAATGAAAGCGACTTGTTTCACTTAAAAACAAAACAAAACAAACCAAACAAAAAAAACCCCCTGAATCTTCTCAAGGTGTACTACTGAAGGGGACAAAAGATAGCGCATAAAACTTAATTTTGTTTTTGATTAAAGAGGATCTGAACAGATCCTGAATGCAGGCAGAAGGCTGTAAAGTTCCAAGGGCAACAAATTGTTTAGGTTAATACGAACTTGATCTTACTTGTGCAGAAAATCGTGTTTTACAGGTTGGAGAAGAGTACAGCGGGACAACAGTCACAAGGTGGTTCAGTGAAGCTCTGGTTTAGTACCATTGGAAATAACCCAGGGGCATGGGTAATTTGTTTGACTCCACAGCGCACACATTTTCTCACTGTGGGAAACCTGGGTATTTCTTGAACATGGTGTTTTGCCTTTCCTTGCTTCACTTGTGCCCTACTTTTTTTTTTCCTGTAGTCCAACAGGTTCAAGTTGCATTTTGCTTTGTTTTGTAACCGGTACAGTAGTTTTCCACCTTTTCCATACAGGGATCCTCTTTTTTCATATTCATTTAGCAATATGGAAAGATATTTCCTCGAGAAAATGGGTTTCTTGAGCCAAGAATGCATTGCCAAATGTTTGTCTAAAGCATGTCATTAGTATGGACGAAACAAACGATAACCAGCCCAAATCCAAACCTCTTGGCAGCAAGCTAGAACAAAGAACTCTTTCGACTGTCTTGTGCCAGACATTTAAACCCATGCAAGAGACAATGCTTAAAAGAACAACATTCAAAACAGAAACCCTGGGTGCCATAAAATAGGCAAGTTAGTGCAAGACAAGCAGGCCTGGTAATTTTACTCCTCAAGCCAGGATGTAGTTTCATGGCTATTTGAAAAATAAGAGAACAAAAGTAAATCCTTCTCCCGCAAATACTGAGCTTGTTCTGGGCCCAAAGCATCTCAGGCCAGGCTCTGGTCATGGAGCAGCACTCCTCCAAACAGTTGTGCTCAGCACCCCATAAGGATGCTGCGAGATAGCAGCTGAAAAAATTAAAGAATTCAGTCTGTTGATTTATATTTCATTGTCTGTTTCCCTTAAGCAAAAACCTGCTAAATCTCAGCTGGGAGGTGATTGAATTTCTGTAATTGATATATTATTCCATGTCAATAGAAATGTTACTTCATAAAGCGCTTTGGGATTTTTTTTTTTAAAGTCTTTTGTATAATAAGATTATCATTAAACCTGATTAATTATGATTGAACGCATTCCAGAATCCAAGATGAAGGCTGTAGAAACTACAGGCTTGAGTTAATGGTAATTTTACAGATCTTTGTACAGACACTGATTTTTGATTGCTGCAATACAGAAATTAATAGGAATGCCCAGATTTTTTTTTTTTTTTTCATTTGTATCAATACAGTTTTAACTTTTCCCTTGGTGTAGCAAGATGCACTGATTTGCCATGCCAGGCAAGTGTGCTGCTGCTGGTTCCTGGCAAGGAAACTAGGTCATTTGTACCTCTTAAGCCTGGTAGAGAAATGAGCAATTGAGTGAATTGTAACCTTTCTTTTTACAGCAAAGGATAAAATGAAGGGGAAAATTAAAAAAAGACTTTTGCTTTGTTTTACATGAAAGCATACACATGTACAGATAATTGCAAAAGCTGCAGAATAAAGCTTTGAATGCAAAAGCTTTTTTCATACATCAGATGTAGAGTAATAGTCCATACTAAAATTTCTAATATAATCATGGTCTCTTTGTTACTGAGCAAATTTCCACAGAGTAATTTGTCTAACACCATTTTTGTTGTTCCTGAATCAATTTGAAAACAGAGTAAGAGAAAGCAGACGACCTCTGGGTCCAGTTGGGTATTTCATTAGAGGAAAGCAGTGTAATGTTGTGCCTGCCCCAGCAGGAGATGCTTGTGCCGAGCCTGAAACCAGCGCGGAGGAGAAGACTCTCCTATTGCGGGGTTCTGTCACCTTTACTAGTGAAAAATAGCTGTTAATTCAATTAAATTATTCAATTAAACCTTTCAATTTCTTTGGCTAAAACTGCTGTATTTTGGCATGTGGATGAGAATTGGTCCCTGTTTAGAGCATCCCATATTTACATATAGATCCTTATAAAAATACGATTTCTGTTCTGTATAATACTACTTTGATATAAATCTGTATATGAGCCCACCTGCCTCTTTCCATGTGCCAATAGATACCTTTAAAAGCAATTTTTAATAGAGTTGTGAAAGTAAATCCCATGCGCTTCCACTTCTGGAGGACAAGACCTTTCAAATGTTAAATCTTGTAATGGCAGCTGTGGAATGACCCTGCTTCAGCGTAGCATGAAGAGGAAGCACGTTCTTTGCAAGACTTGAAGTTTTGCTTGGAAGCACTAATTTAAATCTTTTAAGAGAGTGATTTCTTTGCAAATATACTTACTGCTCAGTGAAAATTAATCTGTATGGTAGAATACTATGTTCTTTTTACTACTTCTTGCATGAAATGCTATTATGGTACCAACTTCTTTGCACGGTGTCTATTCTCTGCATGCCCCTTTTTTTTTTCTGTAGAATTGCATATTCTGTTTGCGTTGGACCGTGACTAATGTACAGATTTGCTTTCTGTAGTGCCAGTGATGTTCTGCCAGTGTTTTAGCAGGGGATTCCCACAAGAATTTCCCTGCCTCTCCTGTGTGCCAGTGAAAAGTTGCGTGCATCAAGAATACACGTACATCATTTATTTGCTTTGGGGAGTGGGAAAACAAAGGCTCCCATTTACTTTTTTTTTTTCCTGAAACGATACTACCAGCTCAATAGCTGGTGTTGGAGGGGGAGGCAACCCTGTCACGGGAGCCAGATAGGACGACCACTGGCCAGGAGTCCATGCTACAGTTCTGTTCCCGCTGTGAAACCTTGGCAACACTTTCCTTTTTCTTTTCTTTTTTTTTTTTTTTTTTATTTCTTTTCTTTCATTTTCAAGCACTCTTTGTTTGGACTGTGAACAAAGACTGGTTTTAGTAAGTATTTGTACACTGCCTATCTCGCTGGGCTCTGCTTTCCTTTGGGATTGTTAGGTGCTTTTGTAGTAATAATAAAATTAAAACTAGACACTGGTCAAACAAGCTGCTATCAAAGTGCTCTCACCAAGAGCAAGGGCTGCCATTCCCCATCCCAGATCTTCCAAAAAACGTATGAAATCCACAGAAACGCAGACAGCGGGTTACCTACATCATACGTATCACGTATTTAGCTAATGGCAGAGATTCGTTCTCTTCACTACCCCTTCCCTTCCTTCCCCTCCCCGCACCCTCCTGCGCCCCTTGAAGCACATCCAAACGCCGCGTCCAGCTGCAGTGCTGCGTGGAGGAGACCACAACCGCCCACCGGTGCACCGGGCGGAAGGCTCAGGGGAGACGACCTCTGTGTTCTGTGGGTGGTGGGTTTATCTTTCTTTTTTTTTCCTGTGGGGAGGATGATATGCCCATGCGATCCTGCAGGACCGACTGTGTCCTGGATTTGGCAGGAGGATGAGTAAAAGTAGCTTTAGAAAATGCAGCCTCTAATGAAGGTGTCTGCTTGCAGTTTGCCCCATGAGCTGTTTTGGGAAGGACCCATGGATTAACTACCCCTCTTCTTACTTGGCAAAATATGTAAATGTAAGCGTTTTTCAGCTTGTCTTTACTGCTGGACTTTTTTTCTAGTACCAGGATGATTTCAGAACTTCACAGACCTGAGCACTAACAGTGTGCTGCTGTCTTGCACTGTCTGCTATGGCAGTAGAGATTCAAGGTTTTGGAAGAAAATTGTTCATTGATGTGTTATTTGCGAAAGTTTTATTCCTATTGCTCTTAAAGAGATGATGCATAAAATTAATCATGGAAAATTACTGTAACAGCAGTAAACTAAACTACCTCTTTGTAGTTATTAAGGGAATGATTGTCAAGGTTTGTATATATAGAGAGAGACATATGTATAATACATGCATGCATGTGTATATATATATAAAATTAAGAATTATATATATAAAAATTTAAAAAGAATTGGCCTGGCTCATGCTCTTCCTAAAGCTGTTCAGTGTTACGCACCATTCAAAGTACACAACTGTGGTTCCCCTTGTACAAAGGCTATCTTTGTTTTTCCTGTGAAGTCATGATCTATTTAAACCTCTGTGTTTTAATAATTAATTTTGCTGGAAACTGGAGGAAATGAGTCCATGGGCTTTTGTCCTGATAAAAACCAAATTGGAAATTGCAAAGTCAACTGTGAATAAATATGCATTTCATGTTTTACTGTTTCTGCTTTCCAGTTTTGTTCCTCTTTTCTAAATGTTTTGGAAGAAATTATAAAGCTCACATCAGTGACTTCATACAAGTAAGTTCTACTTACTTTCAAAGCATACGCTGACCACGGAAATAAAAGGAGAATGGAAAAAGACACTTCACATTTTTCGTATTTGTTTCTGATAGATTTCATTTAATTGTACTTCCAGGACTAACCATGCTCCCCCCTTTCCCCACTTCTTGCTGGCTCCGTTCTTGGTTTTCTCCTGACACTCCCTGACATGGTTCTAAAGTAGAGCGGTCTGGTGACATGCCGCCCTAGGCTTGAAGTCTTTCATAAGTATTTGTTGCTTAAGGTAATTATTAGCACTGCCTGTCAGTTGTTGTTGATGATGATCATAATAACAATAATAACCTATTATTAGTACAACGAAATTTAATACACTTATTGAATATGTGATGTGAAATGGATGTATCAAACATTTCTTATATAAAGACCCCTTCATCTAGTTTTATTGCTGAATAATTTTTTTCATTTTAGAAGAAAGATTAGCAAACTTAAGTAGCTGAAGTTATTTGGGTGTTTAACCTTGTTTTGACACCAGTTACACCCTACAAGTGATTGAAACTTCTCTTTTTCTTTTTCCTGCAGGATCTTAAGGGGAAGTGTCTAAAATAAGTTGCAGAAATGCGTATGACCAGGGCAAAATTTTCTGTCTAGTTTGTTTAAGCCTAAAAAAGCAAAGATGCTGAGTTCTCAGAGGAATGTATTTTGGCAGCAGAGGTGGCTGACAGCAAAGCGAGTTCCATTTTCTCAAAATTTATTTGGTTTTCAAAAATTTATCTTGCAACTGAACAGTGATAAAACCCCATTGCTGGCTTAATGCCACCAAGGAAACTGCAAGTGGATTGGAACAATCATGCTTTAAAGTTGCAATGCCCCTGTAGTAATTGCAGATTCGGGGGGGGGGGGGGGAGATAAACACTGTTTCATAATTATTTTTTTATTGACATTTTAAACCAGCCTGAGTTTTTACGGTAACGTCTGTAAGCCTTATTAGTGCATGGGAGGAATTTTTCTGCTGTTGTACGAGAAGGAAACGCTGGCCATCAGCAGAGATGGGTTTTAAAATGTTGAAAATTTAAGGAGGGCTTTGAAAAGTAATCTTTTAAAAAATCACTTCAGCTTCCTTTTTAGTGACTTGGACTAGGTTAGAATATGTGGAAAACCTGTATCGTTCACAAAAAGCATCCTGAGTTGTCTGTCTGCCCACACAGTGAGCTTTACGCAGGAGAAAATTGTAAAAATACATTCCGCAAATCCCTGTATATAACAGATACCTCTATAAATCTCCATTTTCATGAGCTGGTGTACCATTTCAGTTCTAGTTGTTTCACTTGGGAAGCTGTAATGTATTCACACAATAAGCTTGTGTAGCTCTTGGACAAATTAATAATTGTGTAAATTTTTTGTTGGTTGTTTAAAAGTTATTACTCCATTCAAAAAAATGGCTCTTTTGCATAGTGTTACCATATGGCTTGAGTGATTAGTTGCATCTGCTGGGGTTTTTGGTGATTTTTTGCTGCATGCAACTACTGATACTATTAATACACAGCAGTTCAAGTGTCTGCATCAGATATATAGTGTAGCAGTTAGGCAAGCTGACAGTGTTTTCCTTCGTTTCATTCGCAGGTGAATGTAGTTGTCAGAGTATTAAATGAAGGGTAAACAAATAACAGGTATCTCCTTGTTCCCTGTTTTGCTGTGTACATGATTTGAAGTGTTAGTTTATCCTTAACGATGGCCTCTTTTTTTTTTTAATTATATCTCTATTTTCTTCTTCCAGCAAGAGGTTATCAGTAATCTAAAAGCTACCAGCAACCGAGAGATTAATTCTTCATTTCTTTGAGTGTGAACAATTCTAATAAAAAGCTTCAAGAAGATTACAGGAGGATCACATAGTAATAAATAGCCATTCACTTGCCATTTTTGTTCTATTTATTCTTTCTCAAGAAAAGACTAAAGTCTGTTTTTTTCCTTCAGCTTTGCACATCTGATATCTTGCCTTGTTACTAGGAGACGTGGTATGATATGTATGTTGCTTTCCTCAAGCACAGTGGTATTACCCACTTAATCACAGGAATGCAGGCTGGTAAGGGTCTATTGCTATTTAGCTGTTAGAAAGTCTAAAACAGTAATGCTTTTTTATTTGTTCAGGGAGTCTTTGAAGAAACCTGGCTATGCTTTCCAGACATACCTGGATATGTGTGATTTTTATATACATATAAAAACTTACATATTCTTTTTGGTAATCAATATGTGCTATGCCTGCAATTTCTTGGCCGTCTGCTGTGCCTCAGTTGTTACCTTTGTCTCCCCCTGGCAGGCCACCTTTTAAACAAAAGAATAATACATCTGAGCTGCTCCCATGTGAATTCCCCTGATCTTGCTGAGCTTCCTTGGTAGTCAACAGTGTGGCTTTTTAATCTGGTTTCCTGAGGAAGTGAGGTTTATGCAATGGTGTTGTCTGTCCCTCGCTGCTCTTGAGACTACAGGCTCATTTCAGAGCAGGTTGATAAAAGGGGTAAAGAGCTCCAGAATAAATTTTTTATCTTTTTTCCTTTCAGTTTTTCCAAAATTCATTAGCCAAATAGGTCCCTAGAGAGGAGGAGACGAGTGGGCAAAACCATGAGGTTGGCAGCTGCCAGCTGGGCAATGGGCATGTGGGTTGCTCCAGACTAGCCCCATCCTGCGCTGCTCTGTGCCTGCTGGGGCTGTGAGCGGGGCGCAGTGGAAAGCTGGCATCAGTGTAAGGGAATATGGCCAGAAACGTGTAAGACTGGGCCAGGTGAGCCGTGCAGAGCTGCTCCTTGGCGTTTGGCTGCAGCAGTAGCTGGGCTACTCTGGTTTCTGGCTGTTGGGATTTTTAAGCATTTTTAGCCCTTCCCCGTTGCTTGTTGTAGCAGTTGGTGTTTTATGGTGTTTTGCTGTGTTTGCATTGGCAGATTGAGTTGTGCTCTTCCTTGAGTTTGCGTAGGAATTGGGATTTTGCTATGAGTGAAACTTTGCTATTAGTGGTTATAAAGACGTGACGGTGGGGGCAGCTGTAGGAGCACAGGAAAGCACGTTGAATCACGCTCTGTGTGATCTGGGTACCATGTAATCAGCAAAACTTATTTTTATTGTGATGCCATAAAATAAGTAAGATTTGCATTTTATTTGTATTAGGCTTTTTGATTTGTGGCCTAGTAAAGAAATGTTGAAATCCTGTTTGGCTGGGGAGGAAAACAGGTAGAAATATGTGGATTAGGCTGTTTGCTCTCTGCTTCACAGGAAGATGGGGCTACCTTCCCTCTGGGGTTTCTCCACTCCTGTACCTGCAGTATGTCTTCTAGGGATGGTGTATGTATAAATGTAATACTACTTCATCTTCCTGCTGTGAGATGTTGTTCGGGAAAACATTTGTTCATACTTTTTTTTTTTTCCTTCTCTCAAAGAAAGGGTGCTCTTGCACAAGCCGCATATTGTCAACTCAAACTAAGGCAGAAATTGCTGCAAGTGAGAGAGGAGTCAGAAAGGGACCCCGTTTAGGATACTGCCGTCACCAGTTCTCCCCTGGCCCCACACGGGTGGGATCTGTCAGCCACCTCTTTAGTGGCACTGGGACCCTGGTGGTGTCTCCTTTTCCCCCCACGTGGGAACGGGGGGGATGAGGAGGGAGCTCCAGGGAGAAGGCAGCTGCTGCTGGGGCTGCCTGGAGCAGCTGCGGGAGCAGCCACCGCCGGGGTTTTCTGCAGAGAGACTCTTCAGCCTGACGGGTCTTGCCAGCCTTGTGCCCAGCTGGCTTGTAGCTGTTCTCACAGTGCCTTCACCTCAGCTTTACTCCATGTCTGTCCTTTTGTATGGCCCACAACTCTGTTCCCTTCTCTCTTCTTGGCTTAACTTTTTAAACAAGCCTGCTGGAAATTATAAGTAAACATGTGGAATTTGGAGTGGATCGCCTTTAGCTGCGCTGCTTGCAAACCCAGAATGGTCTGTTGTGTAACGCAGGTTTCTTGGTGTCTGAGGAGAGAGGAGGTCTGGCTAGTGTGCCAAGGTGGAGCTCTCTATTTAATAACCATTATTAAAAAACCTTTAGCAATTCCTGTGTGTTCAGAGACAGTGCATGGGGACTTTTTTCACATGCAACATTTAAATTCATTTAAATACATTAGTAGTAGTTAATGGTAAACTGATGACTGTGGAAGTTGCTGTTGGTTTGTGGCAAATACTGGACAGTGAATATTGCGCTTCGGTCAGAAGCATTGCGTTAATGTCACTGTACCTAACAGCTCTTGAATTGATGCAAACTAAATTACAAATTTAATCAGTTTGATGAAATTGTACTGGTCATCCTCAGCAGGATTTTGGTGCCAGGCTTCACCTACCGTGGATTATTTTTGTTGACTTTTAATGGGAAGTCTGACAAGACCCAAGGAGGGGGAGCGCGGTGTTGGCATGAAGTCAGGGTCTTGCTGGAGGAGCAGCCGTGGAGCCGTGTGTCGCAGTGCTCGCCCTGCTTTTGCTGATGGGCTTTTCTCAGTTCTGCAAACAGCAGCAAAATCATTGAGGTGATGTGTTTCATACTATGCATGATAATTGTCCATAAGAGAAATGCTACCCTGCATTTTAACGATAAGCTGATGCTCCTTATCAAGCCTTCCTGAAACTAGTCATCCTTGCTACAGCTTCAGCTGTGCAACAGGTTCATCCTTGTCAACCAATTTTTAATTGCAATTGAGCATTAATTCCCATCTGTGCAAATTCCAGTATGTAAATAAAGTTCCAGTTCTCCGGCTCCTCTTTGGAGGGCTCTTACAGCGCACTTGTTTCAAACAGCATCCCCCCAGTGTCTTGGAGAAGTTTCATGCTTTTCACCTATGTGAAATTTGGTGGAAATGAAAGTAAGTGCAGGTAAAATTAAAGTGGTAGTAGTAAAACCCATTTTCTTCTCCTGGTGTACAGTCCCGTGCAGCCTGGCTTTAAAGCATCTCCACTGAGTAGCAGCATTACCATCAGCGAAGCCCCCTCCCCTTCCCACATTTATTTCCATGGTAACCTGGGGAGGGCATTCTGCAGCCTCAAAACTACTTTTGCTCTTTCATCATGCAAGCTGGCATTGTCAAGGGCTGAGTGTATTCCTACAGCTTTGAATGAATATAAAAAAAAAAAGGCAAAAAAAAAAAGGCTGAATTTGGATGGGCAGTTGTTATTTGGGAGGCCCTCCAGCAGGAAAGAACGGGCAACCTTCAAGTGACCTAGTGTCCGTACGTTGCTTAGTAAGGAAAAAACAGTCTTGCTTCATTAATTGATTAACTTGGAGGGTGGGGGTTATCAGAATTATCCTTCTGTGAAGCGAATGTGGCGATTTCCTGAAACGGCTTCGAGGTGGGGGGGAAAGGGGCAGATGGCTGGCCAGGCTGTGCTGGCGAGCTGCTGGTAAGCTTGCATGCTGTGATCTGTTGCAAATCTTGCTTTCTCGTGGAGTCTTTAATGTCTTTTCAGGTATCGTTTAGAAAATGGTGTCTTAACAGATGCCTGCTCTTTGACTGTATTATGCATTTGCCTTTTATTGGTGTAGAAGTGGGGATGTTTAGCGGCATTTGGCAATGCGTGCTCTGTGTGAGCAATTTAGAAGCTGGTAGTAAAGCGTTTGCTGTGTTTCCGGCTGGAATGAGCTGGATTGATTTTATGATCTCTACGGTGCATGCTTTCTAACATCCGTATTTATGCAGCATTTGCGTGTAGATGTTGAGAGGATTTTATTATATTTGAGCAGGCTAAGGCTATTTGATTGCTATGTGTGATAAGAGTAGCATGTGGAACTGGTAGTACTTGGTAAAAGAAAACCAATTGCTTGCAAACCATATCTGCAGACGGGGAAGAATGAAATGATGTTGTAAGTAATTATTTTTTAAATATTCTGAAAGCAGAAACCTGTCTGATACAAGCATGGTCAGAAACGTTTCAAAGAGTATCCTCATCTTGTATGATAAATGGATTGGACAGATTATTATTTTTAATTTTCTGCTTACATCTGTTTCCATGTTGTCTGAGTACATGAATCACGGTGCAGTAATAGTATTGATTGAAATATTTCAGGGGTGCTGCCTGATCAAAGGATTGGATTGCCATTTGATTGGCTTGTGACAAGCTGGCAGGATTTTTTTTTTTTTTCCTTCCTTGCATTATTTGGTTGGGGAGGGGTAAAAATGTAGCTTTCTTCTAAATGTGTCTGAAGTACATAATGGCTGTGAAGTCACCATGACAACATTGGGACCTGGATCAGATTTTTCCCTCCATCCCTTTTCTGTTTTGTTGTTTTCTAAATATTTGTTATTTATGCATTCTCTGAGATGTTTGAAGGAGTATCTTACAGCTCCTGTTGGTACAGGACTTTTAATGATACCCAGCTCTTAAAGTAAATTACATTTGCAGGGTTTTCTTTGATTAAGCACAGTCCAATGTATACAATTTGCTGTACAACTAAGGTGGGATCTAAACAAGGACATGAGCACCTCCAGCACGAGTTGAGTCTACCTTCCCCGCGATTCTGGTGTTGCAGTCCTGAAAACTTCTGCTGAGCTCTTGCATGGTCCTGGGACTTCTTGTATTCTTGTGGCATTGCCATGTGGGACGTGGAGCCTGGGGACTTCTGAAAGTTATGTACGAACTAACGTGTAACAGCATCTTCATTCAGGCATGGCTGGAGTTTGGGGCAAGCTTGGGGACACCAAGAAAAAAGTCTGATCATGGTCAAGAAACAAACAGTTCTTCTACCCTTCTTTGCTAAGGGGTGCTGAATGCACCTCCCAGGTAGGAAGACGGTGGAAGTTTTTGCAAGATATGGTGCTAGCCGTTCCTTCCCACTCGTTGGGATTTACTAAAAACACACCACCTGGGGTGGATCGAGATCTGCGTTTAGTTCCCCTCTCGGTCTGAGGCACTCAAATATCACCACTCACAAATTTTTCCAGACTGCCAAGGGTTAGACCGTACAGGGTGCTTCAAGCTCTTCTGAAATGCTGACACTGTTTAGAAGGGAATGAAAGACTCACCGGGTTAGAGAGGGTGTGCAAGAAAGGCAGTGGCTGCAGCAGAGTGGTTAAGAGGCTTTGTTGGGGAGTGCTGGTGGGAGAGCATCTGGCTTTTGGTCTCCACTGCCACAGCTGCAGGCACGTGCATGGAGTTAGACAGGTGCTTACTTTGTGGTTAGTGTCTTGGGGTGATCCGACTCAGGAATCTTCTAGGTGAGTATTTACTTTGGGGAGTAGACATCTTACCTGGAGATCTATCCTTAGTGCTATCTTCTGCCTCCTCTCCGCAGGATTTGTAGGATGGTAGGGAAGGTGTTTGTTTCACACTTGTAACAGCAACCTGTGTAATTTATAGTGAATTTAGTGGAATAATGAGTAGTGTTAGATGTTCTGTAGAGGTGACGTTTCAATGTCAGCAGAGGAAGGTAATTACATACTTTTAAGTTATCATCATACTTCTTGACAGAAAAAAACCACTGTAATTTGGGTAAGTGGAAGTAAAAATCATTGCAGTTGTCACTTGTGCCTGTGTAAACCTGGAGGAGAAGTGTAGTATCTGTGACGTTTTCTGAGAACATATGGATTTACTTGCCCTTGTGGCAAAGTTGTGAGCATGTTTCAGTATTGAGGCAATTGAAAAGCAACTACAACATGACAGTGACTTTTGGTTTTGTATTATTACCCTACATGCTTGACATGAGAAAGCGAAGAACCAGACATTTTCCTCTCCACTCCCATCAACCTGATGTTTTACTTGCTGCCACATGAATAATATAATCACTTCTTTTTAATTTGGAAAAGTGTTGAGTTCTGTCTAATGCTGGGGCTGAAGTTCCAAGTAATGTTTAACAGGAATTATCCAGAGCTGGGTAGGATTGTGTCCTTTGAAGAACCGCATGTCTATGTGACAACAGCTATTTCCCCTTCTCCTTAATGTTACCTGATGTTATCATTTCAAATATAGCAACTGTGCAGAAAATCCAGTCCTTTGGAAATTCATGTCAGATATCTGAGAAAAGATTTCATTTGAGCCAGAGGCTCAAAACAATGAGATAAATCAGTGATGAGCATAACAAGTAAGAGCAAAAGTCTGATGGAGTTAGGTTATACAGATTTTTGTGGTTACATGACTTGCTTTCAAGATCCTTAAAGTTAGGAAACATACCATAAATGCTAGAGGCAAAAACTTGAAAGTCATTAATTTAGGAGTAGTTAAAAAACCAAAACAAACCTAAACCCACCCCCCATGTGCTGGTTTTGGCTGGGATAGAGTTAATTTTCTTCCTAGTAGCTTGTATGGGGCTATGTTTTGGATTTGTGCTGGAAGCAGTGTTGATGGTTCAGGGATGTTTTAGTTACTGCTGAGCAGTGCTTATAGAGAGTCACGGACTTTTCTGCTTCTCACCCCACGCCACCAGCGAGGAGGCTGGGGCAGCACAAGATGCTGGGAGGGGACACAGCCAGGACAGCTGACCCCGACTGACCCAAGGGATATTCCAGACCATAGGACGTCATGCTCAGCAGATACAGCTGGGGGAAGAAGAAGGAAGGGGGGGACATTCGGAGTGATGGCTTTTGTCTTCCCAAGTAACCATTATACGTGATGGAGCCCTGCTTTCCTGGAGATGGCTGAACACCTGACTGCTGATGGGAAGTGGGGAATGAATTCCTGGTTTTGCTTTGCTTGCGTGCACAGCTTTTGCTTTACCTATTAAACTGTCTTTATCTCAGCCCACAAGTTTTTCTCACTTTTACCCTTCTGATTCTCTCCCCCTTCCCACTGTGAGGGAGGTTAGTGAACGGCTGCGTGGTGCTTAGTTGCCGGCTGGGGTTAAACCACGACACCCCCAGAAAAAACCCAACCACAAACAACAAAACAAAACCCCTCTTATTCCCAAGGTTTGGGCCAAGCTTGGTGCTGTAAGGAAATCCAAACCAAAAGAAGCCCCTGTAAATGTATGAAGGTCCAATGGGGATAGGACAGACTGGCAGTGAAGATGGCATTGCACCATTCTTGGTACTTAAGGATCCTGGAGATTGAAATTATGCATTTTACTCCATCTGATGCTAGCACTAGTGCTTTAAGAGCCCACTGACACTCACCTGAAATCAAGACATTTGTATTTATTTTTTTCCTATTAATTTTGTCCATTTCTAAGTGGGGAAAGACTTGGTTTCAGTCCTACAGAATAGGATCATATTCATTTGCAGTATTTTATTAGGAACCACCTGGTTTTGCTCTGTGTCAGAGACTGGCACTAGCTTGCAGTGTAATCCTTCTTCTTCGTCTTTCCAAGTCCATGGAGAGTGTTGGCGTATGGACTGCCATGAAGAACCGCATTCAAGGTCCAAAAATTCTTTCCAACATATAGGGTCCCTTCTCCCAACCCCTCCAAAAAGGTGATAATTCACTATAGTGGTTAAATTCATTGTTAAAATTGAATCCTGTTTTTTATAGAGCTATTATTCTTTGCCTCCCCACAAAAAAACCCAGAAGTTTCTGCATTTGCAAGTTCCAATGGGAAACCAAAATTGAGCATTTTCACTTAAGCATGGGTTCAGTTGAAGTTTCATTTCCCCTATAAATGCAGATGTGGCATTAAAAAAGCCTTGCCACAAAAATGATAGAGGTCTGGAAAAAACGCTTCACTGAAAAAGCTAAAGGTCTCAACCTCTTTGGTTATGAAAGACAAGCTGGTTTTAACTTGGGTTAAATTTATTGAATGAGTGGCCAAAATGCCATGGTCTGAGAAGGTGGGAAGATGAAACTGTGGTTACTTTGCTTGTAAAGGTGACTTTGTTTTTAAGAAGAAAGAAAAGTATCAATTTTTGGATTTGATTCCCAGTGAAACTGTTTTGTTGCAGAACAAGAGGTTTCTATATTTTTTGCCATGCCATCAGGCAAAAATAATTGAGACCCAGGGCTTCTGCTTACTGGCCAGCTGAGTTGCTGTAAACCATATCATTCCCAGGGTTCTGCAGAGCACAGGACCTGTCAGAATAGCTGCCCTATCTGTCGTACCATGGTAGGAGCCGTCACGGAGGGCAGTTCCACTTTCTGCTGCCTCTGATCTTGCTGGCTTCCACCCAAAGCGCAGCCTGCTTTCACACCACTTCCCCATGCATGGGATGAGCTGAATCAATTCAGAGTTGGGTCAATTTATTGACCTGACAAAAGCCTTCTAACCAAGAATAATATAGTGTTTGTGGTTGAGGGAGCAGGGCCAGAGGACTCCTTCAGTTGGAGGAGGTTAAGTGTAGTATAAAACTGCACCATTAGTCCCACCATCTGTATCTTGCACCTGTGTTAAGTTCTGTCCTTCAGCACAGGATTTACCATTTCTTTCTGCTATTGAGTGTTTGGTCTGGTTTGTTAAAATGTCCTTTTTTGGAAATGTTGCCATGAGAAGCAGAATGAATGGCAATGGCCATTAACTTGATATACTTGCGTGGAAATAGATACAACACACAGAGCTGATCCTGCGAGGTGTTGAGTTTCCCTTCCAAAGGAGCTGCCGAGTGCTCTTGTGTTCACTCTGAGCAGTCTGGATGGAGAAATACGAAGGGCTTCAGGACTGGGCCCTTAAAGAGTTAAATGCACAGAAGTATTAATCGGTGAATATTTAGGTCATGGAGGACTGAGACTGGAGAAAGACTGAACATTACTGACAGCTGGTGGTTTTTAAGTTGGTAATAGAGAGACTGGAGACTATCTTCTATCTAGTATTTTGAGTTTCTAATTGTACTTTCTGTTGCGTTTGTGTTCTTCATTGCATTTCTGTTGCTTTGCAAGAGGTGAGGTGTGCAATGGGTCTCTAAATGGGCTTTCTAGAACCATTACTTGTGTCTTTCATCATGTCTTACAGCCCTAGTCGGAGCTCACTTCCTAATAATAGTAGAAGTTTTGAAGATTAAATACGGGTAATTTGTCGTCTTTTCTGAGGCAATGCTTACAAAATTCAGTGTCTTACTGACTTTCTGCAGGGCTCTGACCCATAAACCACTTCTCAACCATATGGGTAGTCCTAGCTTTGAAAACTGTGGATGAGTGTTTGCACAGTATGTGTTGTAACTGTAGTCCTGTGAGCAGTCCCCCTGAAGTCCATGGGATTGCTCACGTGCCTGGCCATGTCCACATTCAGGCTTGAAAAACTTTAATTTAGCATCCTGGGTAAGGTCTGCAAGAGGCAGGTCTGGTCTGCCGTGTCCTCTCCCTGCTCTGGGCCAGACGCACCCTAGAAGCTCGGTCTGACTGTGCTTGCCTGCAGCTGTACCTGTATGAAGCAGTTCTCAGGGAGACTTTCATCCAAGCACAGCTATGCTAATATGGCTGGAAAAGAAAAGAAGTTGGATTAGCACAGAATTTTTAATAGTGTTGTGAGAAGGGCTGGGTGTCAGTGGTTTGGAGAAGAATCCACTGAATGAAGCTTACTGAAAATGCTATGTTAATAGGACTTCTTTTCTGTTATGGTTAGTGTCTGTATTTACATGGCAAAAGGAGAGTGGGAATGAGTAAGATAACACTGAAACACTTGCTGCTGTGGCAAAAAAGTGACCATGTTTCCGAAAGGGTAAGATTCGGGTTTGGAAATAGGTTTATTTCATGCCTTTGGTCATGGTGCTAGAATTTGTAAATTCTCAGTCAGCGGAAATAACTCTCAGTAATTAATTTTTTTTTTCTTATCACTGGAGTTGGTGTTTTTGGTTAGGTTTTTGTCTGCTTTAGGAGTGGATTATCTGTATTTTGGAATGAATTGGGTTTTTTGCTTGGCATTGCTGAGAATTGCTCAAACTACACTATTATCATCAATGTTCGTAGGAAATGAAAAGCAACTTTGATGTAGGTATAAACCTTGAGTAGCCCCCACACCCCTGCACTCATGATATAAAGGTAACTTTAAAATGTCAAGGAAAGACAGGCAAACGTTCCCATTAATATGGTATTTTCTCCTTGTTTCTTTTATTTCCAGGGAAGTGGAATTACATGCTTTTTTCAACTTTTAAGATAAAAATAGATAGCATATACTTTGCTGTATGCAATGGAACTGTCATGTTTTCCTACTTTCATAATAATTTTGTTTGGCAATGATTTTTAGCATGGGTAGATCAAGGCAGGGACATTGCTGGTTAGATTAAATGGTAGCATCTTTGCAATTGAGAGAGACAAAATGTTCACAAGATTCAAATGTAGCTGTATCTAGTGCTCTTGAAACAAAGAGATTTGAGAGAATATCTGTAACCTTGATTTGAAAGATTGTTCTCTCTTTTACATGAAAATAAGTCATTTCTACCATATGCATTTTCTGAGCAGCAGTGTCTTGTGCCTGTTCTGAGCAGGGTATTCTGATGGCAACGTTTCATTAACTTTTTCCTATTATTATTTAAAAAAAGTAGAAATTGAATCTGACAGTCTGGCACCCTGATGTATTCAGCTGACAGCTAAATTACCTAACTGATACATCCTCATTTATTCCTGCACTTGTCCCATGTTGTGTGCCCAAAGTAGAGCAGTTTAGATGAATGTTCGTTTTTATGATGAGGTAAGGTAAGAGAAGACTTAAAAGAATATTTCAAAGGAGGGAAAATCCTGGGTTTTCTTCTTCATCCTTATGTACTTGGAAACCGACTGAAGAGCTCTCTCAAATAGTATGTGAATCTGTTTATTAAATTAATGTGAAATGGGTTTATTTCTAAGCCACTTAATTAAACCTAGGGGGACATGCAAGTCTTTCAGGCTACGCATTTGCTGCCAGTTTGAAGCACGCCCAGAGAGAAGGGATGAACTCTGTGGGGTCAGGCAGCAATGCGGTACGCTGGGTGGTTTGGGTCAGAGTGCTAGCAGGTAAGTGGAGGGGAGAAAGTTGTTTTGACCTTAAAGAAAAAAAATAATTGAAAAAGGTCAGAAGAAAAGCGTTTAAGAAAATGAAGCTGTGCATACCAGGAAGTTTCTACAGACACATTTTCTGCTTAGAACAGTGGCGTCCAACATTGGTTTACCTGTTACTGAATGGAGCAAATAGAGGAAAAACAGTACAATGTGCTTTCTTCATTGACTTCAGCTTCATTTAAAAAAAAATGTTTTTACTACATCGTGTTGTCTCCATGGTGCTGCTTGTGGTTTTAAGGAATTATTAAGAATAAGTGATTGAGAACCTACATTTAAAGTTTCCATCCTTGCATAATTCGTATTGTGTTTATGGATCAAAACCCACAGTTCCATGGACAAAAAGATAGTTGTGCTGTGCAAATTAACAGTTGTCCTGCTGAAAGCAATGGCAACTGCCCTCCTAACCCTGTTCCCATGATCTATGGCATGTGCCCGTATGGGGCGTTTGGAGCTCAACTGAGGAAAGCAGAGGAAAGGAAAGTGAGGACCAAGAACACAAGTTTAACATGTTGCCGACTTATCAACATGGTATCAATGGCTTCAGCAGTGAGGCAAAAAGAAGACATATCTACTGGTGGGAGAACAATTCCTCTGATGGATATGGACAGATCCATTGCTACATGTAAAGTAGCTCCCAGTAATACTGTAAATTGGTAATTAGGGGAAAAAATAGGAGTATATTCAATATATGAAATGCAGTAGGTGTGACCATCAGTTCTCTTTAATGTAGTTATTACAGGGCTACTGGCTGCAAATTGCATGATTGCGTTAGCCCCAAACGTCTCCCGTGCTGCCAGATCCCCTGAGTTTATGGGTTAAAATCTTGACGAGGGAAGTCAAAACATAGGAAGAATTCAGATGTATCTTTTGGAGAGATGAGTTAAAAATACCTTTGCTGCAGGTTTACTTGTAGTAATAATAATAACAACGAGAATTCGACTGATATGAGTGAATGGCCTAATGATAGCTGCCTAAGGATACCAGATTTCATATGGTTTCATTAAGCCCTGGGGGAATCCAGCTCCCTTCATAATGAGTTTTCCACCTAAGTACTTCCCGTTTCTCAACACAGCTATGCATAATGTAGGCAACTGGGTTTTGCAAATCAGTACTGTTGTTTCATGCAATGATAAAATATTGGTTTCTTGTTCCTCCTTCACTGATCATACCTCTATTAATACTTTCTTTGGTAGTATGGATTACATTCCTTTCAAGCTTGGTAATTACATCGTCTTCAATGTGCAGCAAAATTTAAGCCATTGTCCACCCGGTGTGGACTGTCTGCTGATGAATAGCTGCATTCTCTGGTACTCAAACTCGCTCCAATTCATCTGTGAAGAATTGGATTTTGGATGTTAATTATCCAGACAAATCAGCAATTGGTTTAAAGCATTGTTAAGGACAAAGCGAAGAATAAATAGCTTCTGCAAAATATGGCATTGTGGATGGTACTGATACTATCTGCTATAATTTGTCTGTCTACCTTTGAAAGCACTGTGCAGAAAGATGAGCTTAGCTTTTTGGGATAATTACCCATAGTGAATATGAATACTAGCCTATTTCTTCCTTGATATTAAAAGACAAAAGAAAAATTCATCATGTGCTTCTGTAAAAATAAACAAACAAAACCAAGCTAATTAAAACTTGGCCTGAATCTTGCAGTCCTTCTCAAAAGTGTCACTGATTTCAGTATTTGTGTTCATGGTTTTGTACTATACAAGGAAATGTTGGCAAGGTGGGAAGTGGGTGCTCAGAACTGTGCTGAAGTAAACTGCATGTTGGAACAAGTTTGGGAGTTGATTATGTCAGATTGGGGGGACGGCTGTGTATATGTATGTATGCACACACAGTATTTAAGCTATGGTAACAACAGCAATGAATACAGCACACAGATTTATTCTGACTGTGAGAAAGGACGTGAATGCACATATAAAATAGGGTTTTGACCTTATAAATGCCATGTTGTGCTGCTTCATAGCTAATAAATAAAGTCTCACTTGAGACATTTTCTACTTCGTAACTTCAAAAGTTTGTTCATCTAAGAAATGCATGTTGAACATTTGTGTGACACATGCAAGATCTTTCAACCAATTTTACCATTACCCTTTATTGTTTAATAGCCAGAGATCAGGCCCTGAATTACTTAGGAATATCTTTCTTATAGCCATCTTGCTGCCCACGTTGTCTTGCTTAATCTGATCTGCTCCCTTATCCAAGTACCTACAAAGTGAAGTAGATTTAGAAATAGTGAAGTGTTGATTCTCTTTAGATTGTGGATGAGTGCTGCTTATGGGAGTTTTATTTTTCCTTAATGAGACTTCCCTCTGTTAAGTTCTTAAAAGAAATGCTCATTTTTATTGGAAAACAGAACATTTGAAAAATCTCCAGGAACGACTTCCACCCCTCCCTCCCAATTTTAACTTCTGAGTCAAGTGAGGAAAGAGGATTAAACACGGCTTCTGCAGTGCAAGATACAGAATCCTTTTGTTGTGTTAGACCTTGGATCTGTTCTCAGGTAGCCTGAAAATGTTAATTGAATTGAAGTAGTTAAGGGAACAGTACTGGCCTTTGATATGCTCCTGTTGAAGTTTGGGGTTTGGGGTTTTTTTTCTGTTCTTTTTCATTTCTCCTAAATTAAGGAATGTGCTAAACCAAAGTAAGAATTTTAACCTTTTAAGAATCCAGGAATGCAACTGTTTGTGATCAAATTATGACAGAATAATAAGTTATGAACTATCAGCTCAGATCCTCAGTGGTTAACGTGCGAGCTCTTAGCCTGCCCCAAGTTTGAGATAAAATGTGTCATTTTGAGGTTTCTTGTTCTCTGTGATCACACAGGCGATGAGGGCAGGTCTTCTGAGGAGGCAGTAGTTAAGTTACTGCTAAGTGGCAGTAGCTGGGGGTGCGGAGTTAATCTGGGTTATGCTGGTGCTGCGTCCCTCCCGCCTAGAGTCTGCGTCAGAGGGGGAAGGCAGACAGTTGTTTTTCTTGGTGTTAAATGTTTACGGGTGTTTCTTCCCATTGCTTGCCGACTTCTGGAGTGCTTATTGCTGATATCCATCTTATGATGCAATGTCAGATGGAATATGGATTTGAACCTAATGAAAATGGAATGAAAAAATTATCTTTGCTGCTCAATAGCTGGTACCACACTGGGGTGACTGTCTGCATCTCTATGAAATGGTGCAAAGTGCCACCCATAGGCAAATTAAAATACTAATTTCTACAGCCATCTTGCAAGGGAAAATAAAGGCCATCAAGGAAGGTTAAACGGGAGCAGAGTATTTCATATTGTTGCTGCTTCTTACCTGTTAGTGCCCCTCAGTCACAAGTTGACTTTCCTTCTCCTCAATTTGATAACCTGTTATAACTTGCCATTATTAACTGTTTGACCTCGTGGCTGTCATTGTAGTGTCCGAGTGTTTCCAACGCATCATCTGCTTATTCCAGAGAGTTCCCAACTTTGTGGTCTCTTTCCTTCATCAAACAAGGAAAACTTAGACACAGGGAGGGGGGATTGACCTTCAATTCAAGGTAGAATAAATTTCTAGACCTCTTCACTCCAAATTCTCCCTGCCATTACTCCTGATCACAAGGAGGACCTCACAGCTGAGTGCTTTCTCTGTGGATCCGTTCTTCCCTCCCCAACACAGCCCAAGCTCTTTGTGTTGCACAATGAGTCAAATACGGTAGGAATGAGTGTCCTGACTGTGTCCTCTCTGCTTGCTGCTGCAAATGTGCTGAAGGGATGGGTTGCAATGTGTACATAGTGTGTTTGGGCTTGCTCAGAAAGGCTTATGCAAGTTCTGCTCATACAGCTTTGCTCTGTCCTAGCAGATTTTAATTCCCAAGGGCAGGGCTTTCCAGTTTTTTATCTGTCTGTAAAATGTCATTGAACATCTATGGTGTCGTATAAATAATAATGGTAATGATGGTCTTGCAATGTGGTATATTTCCCTGGGGAGAGCAGAGACTCCTGCCCCACTGTTCCTGGTCCCTGACGCCCAGATGGTGGTGACTCTTAATAGACTTGTTTGCATCCTCTTTGAACACTGAAACTACTTGATTTGGCAGCCTTTGCCACTTCATGTGCAGTCATTATGAATGCTACAATCTGCCTTTCAGGTGATTTTTTTGTGATTAAGAATGATTTTTTTTTTCAAATGCCAAAGCCCAGTAATTTTAATTTAATATTATTATCTGTATTTCCAACAGATCGCTGAGTGGATTGGAATTTTATGCTGTTAAATGTAATTACAATTTAAGTTCTGTGTTCAAAGAAACTAATATATTGTTATGGCTCTAGCTTTTATATTTGTAATTCTGAAAGTATTTTGAAATAAAATACATCTTGCTGTGTAGAAGAATGAGGAACCCCAGCATATAATATAGTGTAGAATATGTGATAAATTGAATTTTAGTTGATATGAAAAATTTTATATAGTTTTCATGGCTAGAATGAATTATTTGATTTAACTGTAATCTAACCATTGTAATTCTGTTGTCAAATGTGAACTGAAATATTTGGGGAACATCTCTGGTTGGGTCACTTATTTTGAAAACTGCACGTACTTTGTGTATGCTATGCGCTCTGACATTCTAATATTATTTAATGGTTTTAAATGCCATGTACAGAATTCTAAGATTAAAATATGTATTGGGTGTCCACTAAATTAAACTTGTCAGTGCAAAAAGAACCAATCATTAACACACTTAATGTTTGTTACACTTAAGCCAGTCACGCTTTTCTTTTATCAGATGCATCTCCTTGTTTCAGGAAATGGAAGATTAATGTAGTATTCCTCAGCTGTACATCTTGTGCTCTATGCCTTTCTTTTAACATAAACCTGTTGCAAGGCACATTGCCTTTTTGTGCATCTGAGAATCCAAAACTGGCTGCTTTGTGGGGAGGAAGAAGTATCTGTTCAGTCAAGGAATGCTTTTCCTAGATACCTCGTTAGGAAAATAAGGCCGTAGAAGTTGCATTCTTGTATCTAGCCAGGCGGAGAAGGTGCACCATGGTTAGAAAGAAGAAACCCGCTCTGATCTGTGACCAGGAAATCGGAGAGATTAACTAGAATTTTTTCCATTTGTCTTTAGGTTTATTCTGGTTGTTTTGTCTGCAACCATGCACCTTGGAGTGAACAAAATACAGGATTCTTCCTGATCATTAGGGCAAATGAGCTTTTAAATTAAAAACCACCTCTAAGCAATTATTTTGCTTGACGGTTACGGTTTTTCCTCTGCCACAGTCCATAATAAAATCTGACCAGAGTTTTTTCCATTTTGAGAGCACAGCTTCAGCTAAGGGAACCTGGAGATCAGGGTTGGTCACGCTGAGCTTGTTCGTTTCTGTGGCGTGTCTGCAGGATGGCCGAGGGACAGAGGCAGGAGCGCCGAGGAGGGACCGCCGAGTGGCCCAGTGTCCCGGTGGCCCTGGCAGAATGAGTAGCAGTGGGGGAACACTGGGCTGTGTATGCTGGCACTGCCTTGGCTTAACCCTAGAAATCGCCCGCGGCTGCAGTCTTCCTGTTTGGGTTTCTCCGAAGAGAGCTGTCACTGCCTAACAAGAGAGGGGGGAAGATGTGGCTAATGCACTTTGCATATATTTATGAATACCAGATTTGGATGGAGGGGGTGATGCCTAAGCTCTGAGTAGCTCCTAATTAGCCCCAGTTTATTTATGAGCAGGGTAACATGACTTAAAGCACCTTCTGAGCACTAACTTTGCTTGGTATCATGTATTTTGGGGGGGCGGGGTTGCTCATCGTATGCAAAAGCAGACCTCTAGTGCCACAAGTCAGTGGTGGGCAAGTGACCCTGCATGGCGAGTCGATGTCAGTCACTTGCGAAGTGGAGCAAGGTGGGCTGGAGCAAGCAAAAGGACATAATCAGACTTTATTCCAATTTGTGTATGCATGTGCTTTGTCTTTTTTTTTTGGAAGGGCTTGCAGTGCTTGCTGACACTGAGCAGTGTGCTGTCAAGGAAGCAGAAAGTGTACTAGGGAATCTGGAGATGTACTAGTACTACTGTTTTATTGTTTACTGATTGATGCTAACTCAGGTGCTCTCTTCAGGTGTAAAGGTATTGCTCGAAAAGGTGTCTCGTTCTTCTCCTTGTGATGTGACATTTGCAGCTGTTAAGGCTAGCTGAACCCAATATGCAATAATAGATCTGAAAAAACTCAAACCAAACCAAAAATCATTTCTCCATAACCCAGTCTACGAAACTGATACAATTGTGATGATATAAATTATACTTTCACCGATGATGATTGTAAGAGCTCAGAATTATTAATTCATTACAAGAGTCATTCATTATCTGAAATAATCTTGTGATGATCTTTTTTTTTTTACTGTTTTTCTTCTACAATGAAAATTCTTTGTATTTTTTTTAATAGCTTCTAAATTTCTGTGGTCACTTTTATTTTTAAAACCCTCCATTATTTCCAGTCATCCTTTCTCCTTAATAATGCAGCTTTGCCAGCAAACATATACTGTATGCATTAAGTATTCTCCATCAATAAAAGGACAATATGGAATAATGATGCAGAAATTTTATGAAAAACAGTAATTATTGAAACAGTGACTACCAAACAGTACATGCTATTTTATGCAATATAATTTTAAACACAAATATTCAGATATGTCCTGTGCAAGTAACATGGTTTATTATTATCCTTATTAGCTATACATTTATATTTGAAAATGCTAGTTGCCAGTTGCATTTCATGTAATGATAGACCAAACTCTTTCTTAGTTTATTTCAGGATTGAAAGCTCACACCTAAGCAAGAGAAAATGTATACTATTTTCAAGGTATTAATTCAAATACATATTTTGTGTTGATGATCTGATTCTGAAATTGTTACCTGTTTATGTTCATCTTGAGCTTCAGATTTCTTCAAAATTTCTTTAAAGTCATTACTGGCAGAGTTGTAATGCAATTTTGAGATTAAGTATGATATGTTTTTTCTTTAGAATGAAGATTTAACAGTCAGTCACAAGGATTTTATTGTTTGTGATTTGTAACTGTTGTCCCAAATAACCACCTAGGTGCTTACAAAATGTCCTTGTTTTCACATCTTGTAGTCACTGATAGGATGAAAGTGCAATTATAGATAACAGGAGAGATTAAATGGTTGCTACAGATACAATAAATTAACTGGAGTTTTGTTGGGAAAACTAATAATAGTTCCTTTTACTGCAGCTTTTTTCTGTAGTCTGTGTTACAGGCCTTTGAGCTGGTGTTACTTTCTTTGGAGCTTGCCAGGCTGAAATAAATATAAAGGATGCTTTATATTATCCTGCATCCGCTCTGGGATCCAAAATGCTGGAGCCGGTTCAGTAGTTTTCAGTCTCTTCTAATTTATTTATCCGTGCGTTGTTTCTGCAGAACACCTTTAACCTTTCCAGGTTCGTTTTCTTGTTCTCGCTTTAGACCTTAGAGACTGTGGATCACAGCGTGAAGAAGCATTGATCTAGGCTAAGGAGATGTTAGTGCAAGGGAAACAATACTTTGCTCTCGGTTCCTCCATCTGCAAAGCATAGAATATGCTTGTGTATCCCCTCGGAGTTGGAAGCCTGGAGTTTGACATCGGGAGCACCAGGTGTAAAGCACCTGTGGAATAACCTGGCAGGTTTGTATCTACTGCGCGAGTCCCTGGTGGAGGCAGTGTGCAGAGCCTGAGGCTGCATCGACGGTGGTAAGGATTGTGTTTTCTAGTTAGCTGAGAAACCGGTACAGTGTAGCATGGACCTCTGGTCATCACTGTAGGCTGCCCAAAGGCTCCAAAAAGTGGTATCTGCGCTCTCAGTGGCTGGACCACTCTGAGGCTTCTGCTGCGATGGCTTTGCAGTCAGTAGCCATGTGGGATTGCTGTGTTAGAAGTACAGGCATGAGGAAGTGGCACAGAACTAAGGATGCTTTTGCTTTTAGCCTGTCAGTGCTGTACAGGCTTTTAAAGGCTTGTCTAAGCTGCGATTATTGTTGTGGCCCCATGCGGCGCTCGATCTTCCAGTATGCAGCAGAGGGTACCGCAGTGACCTGTCTGCTCCTCTCCAGTTCCTGCCCATGTTCAACGTCAGCAGACAGAAATAAACTGTTTTCTTCTGACTCCTTTCTCAATAAGATGCTTCTTTATTGAGAAAGAACAATTTACATTGTTCATTACTTTTGTATTAAATAGGAAAAAAAAGTTTTCTTTTATCATTACAGATGTCATACCGTTCGTTATATGTGTGTCCATCCCTGGAGATAGTCAAACAAGATCCTGAGCAACCTGCTCTGCGTGACCCTGCTTTGAGCAGAGGGGTTGGACTGGACAATCGCCAGAAGCCCCTTCCACCCTCAAACACTCTGCAGCTTGGTCATTTTCTGTAAAGGCAGTAAACTGCAAGGAGGGAGTTACCAAGCAGCACTAAGAGCTGAAATATGTTCTCCTTTAATGATTATTGTGAACTGCTGGAAATACGCTATTGTGAAATTGTTCTGTATTTTGCAATGTGCAGCTCTGCTACCAAAATAGTGCATCTGTGTAAAAATACTCATTACACTTTTCAATAATGGAGTTGAATTTTCTTAACTTCTACAGTATGGAGTGACAGGACATTGTGGTAACACAGAAGCTAGTCCTCCCCCGCAAAACTCAGTTCCATAGCAAAAAACCTGAGCTCAGTTTCACCTACTTTTATTTAGTACCTAAATAGACTTTTAAATGAGCAGAGGCTAATTATTGGTTTACTAAAACTAATAAAACAATTCAAGATTAGGAAAGAATGTCAGTTGTTGGGGATGCTGTTGGAGATGCATGGTATTGTCATAAAATCTTAAGCGAAGGATAATTTTTACTCTCCTTACTGGTTAAATGAGAGTTTACTCATTGTAGTATGTGTCATTAAGAAGATTCACAAGCACATCAACTGAGCAGCGTGAGAGAGTCTTGCATGGTGCTTTTGTCATTACCAAACAAATTTAATAAGCTTCTAGTAAAAGGAGGAATGAAGCACATGAAGCCTTTTTTTATGACACAGTTTTAAATGAAAGCTGGAATCTTGCTTATAGGGACTAGCATCTGGCTGTTTCTCACCTTTGTGTAGAATAGTCTTTTAAATCACTGGAAGGTGGGCAATGTAATGCTTTTCCCTCTTTTTTTTTTTTTTTTTCTTCCCCTTTTTTTTTCCCCCTCCCTTGCCACCATATAAACAATTCTGGGAATTGCAGATCTGCCATATTCCTCTTTGTTCTTGGGAGAAAATCCCCAAGACAGTAAATCACCCAGATGCAGGTAATGTGAAAGGAACAAATTGAAATGGCTTTGGCTGGGATAATTTGTTTGTGTCTAACCGGTATAAAATCTCTTTAGGTTTTTACAGTAATGGATTGCTCTGGTGTTATGATTCCTGTGTTAAAAGCAGTACAGATGTGAAGTCCCAGGAGTGTTATTAGCTTGAAATATGTTCTTTGATTTGCATAATCAGTGTAATTATAAATCAGGACTCTTTCATCATAATGAAAAACCTGTTACCTGTCAAGGGAAAAAAGAAAAAAAAAAAAAAGAAAGCTCTGTGCATATCTAAGAGGAAAGTCTCAGGAATGCTGAATAATGGTTCTGCTTGCATCCCTTCATTGGGGGTCCAGCATGTGCATCTTCTCAGAGGAGAGGCTGTGTTGCAGGCGTCTGGCATCAGTGAGGGCTCTGAGGTTGTCCTATAGTCAAAATAATAGCTTTAATTTAGGAAATCTGTGGTGCAAATGCATTTATAGTTGCAGCTACGTACTGCACTTCACCCTCAGTGGCCTTTCAGCTGGTATCTGAGGACACTGTGTGTAGGAATCAAAGACAGTTTGGTATGGGGTGTTCCCTTCTGGGGGACCAGGTGTGGTCCCCGGGTAAGCATCCTTGTGTTGTGCAAGAAACATCCAGGCTAAATCTGGAGACCAGAGCTAAACTGAGTTAATAACCAGAAAAAGATGGGATGGGAAGCAAGTTTGGACTGTGAAGAGGAAGAGAGAGGGAAAGGTAAGTTGAAACACGGCTGCTCTGTGGCAGGACACCGCAGTGGTGGTATGCAGGACTCAACCGTGCGGCAGAGAAATGCCCCTTCTTGTCACCTTGCTAGAACGAGAAGTATGATGGTAAAATTATGATGAGAAATGCTTGTCTGTCAATAAGACTTCCTTATAGGGTGTTCTAGTCTGTGTCAAGTGCTTACCTTAATTTTTTTTCTTCAGGCATGTTGTCTGCCCAATACTGTGTAATACCACTACATTTTTTCGTAGTAAGAAATCAGGAATAAATTAAGGAGAAGGGAGCATTATCTTCCATCTTTAATTAATCTTTTTGCAAAAGAGAAAAACAAAGCAACACAAGGTTTTATGAATTAATGAATTCTGGGTTTTGCTATAATTGTGATGAAATATTTGAATGAAAATCTAGTTCTTCTTCCCTCTTCTAAATTAGTCATCTGCAACAACTTAAGATGGATTTTTGATATCTGGACCTTGCCTGCTGCAGGAATGTCCTGGTTTCAGCTGGGATAGAGTTAATTTTCTTCCCAGTAGCTGGTATAATGTTATGTTTTGGATTTAGCATGAGAAGAATGTTGATAACCCACTGATGTTTTCAGTTGTTGCTAAGTAGTGTTTATACCGAGTCAAGGATTTTTCAGCTTCTCATGCCCAGCCAGCAAGAAGGCTGGAGGGGCACAAGAAGTTGGGAGGGGACACAGCCAGGGCAGCTGACCCAAACTGGCCAAAGAGGTATTCCATACCATGTGATGTCATGCCCAGTATACAAACTGGGGGGAGTTGGCTGGGGGGGATCACTGCTTGGGAACTAACTGGGCATTGGTCGGCGAGTGGTGAGCAATTGCATTGTGCATCACTTGTCTTTCTTGGGTTACGTTTCACTCTCTTTTTGTTATCTTTATTATTATTATTATTATTATTATTATTATTATTATTATTATATTTTAATTTTTATTTCAATTATTAAACTGTTCTTACGTCAACCCATGAGTTTTACTTGTTTTTGATTCTCCTCCCCATCCCGCCAGGGGCAGGGGGGAAAAGTGAGCGAGCGGCTGCATGGTGCTTAGTTGCCGGCTGGGATTAAACCGCAACAAGGAATTAAGTCTGAAATCTAGTGCTGAAGTTAAACAGGTTGCTTTGCACTTCCAAACGCAAAAACAAGGCAAGACTTGTATGCACCAAGGAGATGCGTGTGGCTGCTCTTCTCTTCTCGCCTACCTTTCTGTGGTAGAGGAATGCCGTTTGACATCCCTGTGTGATGGCCGAATTTCCTGATGTGCGCTGTGAGCAGTGTTACTGGCAGGGCTTTTGTCACCTGCAATGTCAGGCTGGCTGACATCTGCCCCAGGCTACTTCTCCTTTACTTTGTCACTCATTATGCCACAATCTTTATACGTCATTTAACCTGCTTTCCTTACTAGATGGAAGAGTCTTGGGGGGTTTTTTAATTCTACCTTTGATCTTGGTGTCACAGAAAGTTACTGTGCTTATTATTTTAGCCTAGACTAATTCAATTATGCCATTTGGGGGGAAAAGTCAGCTAAATGCTTCCTCCAGAAGAATGAGTTTTTCATAGCCTGCCCACTTTACTTTGTTAAATCATAAAAGTTCATAACTCTGTCTTCCAGTGATGGAGATTCAATGTTCAGTATCCCCCAGTGTTTACTCTCTGTATGCCTATATGAAAAGTAGGCTGAGTGTAAATTTTGAGAAAACTATAGCTAAGCTACATTCAAGAATTGACTTCCCTGTGAATAGTCTCCAACACTAGAGTGAGAGATTAAACATGTTTTTTTAAATTGAAAATCTGTTTCCTGCATCCCTTGCATGAATGTCACTGGAGGCTTGAAATTATATTGTCAAAGTTTGGGACCAGATCTTGTAAGACGCATCCAGATTCTGAGATGTGATAGAAATGCTGTTGCATTGGAAAGGTTACTGGCGGGCACCTGTGTCGGCGTCAGCTGTGGAGATGAAAGCTAAGGGCAGACTGATATTCCCTGGAGGGGTACAAAATACAAGCAAAATAAGAAAGAATTACTTTGGTACAGGTTTGTCACAAAATAGCAAGAAGGAGCTTGAGAGTTGCCGTTTGGATAATGCAGAGAAGCACACATTGTAAGGTTGGCATCGGTCAGGTCATTGTGTAGTTCGTTGTTACAGCTCAGATAGCAGTGTTATGGGTGCAGGAACAGAAATCAGAGCTAGAAATTAAAATATTTGTATGAAGCCACAAGAAACAGTACACATAACTACTTAAAAAAAGCCCCCAAACCCCCCAAAATCCATCAGCCCCCACCTAAACTCCAACCGAGTTTAAATTAAATTCACTTAGAAATTACTAGCCAAGCGATAATTACATGTGGAGTTTTCCACTCTGGGGACTTGCATCCATCCAGTGCTTGGGTAATGGTGGTGCACAGTTAGGACCTGCTTCCTCACGGTCCCTCGTCCTCTGAATGAGGTAGGGTGAGGCTGGATGGTGTCCCTGGGGTGCCAGCCTGGGAGAGCCGGGTGCCTTCCTATGGAGGGGTTTTGGTACGACTCCGACGTTTGGGGCTGACTCTTGTGACTGAAGGGAGGTTGGGGCTGTGCAGCGCGGCCAGCCATGTCCTCAGTGTCCATGTGGATGTTAACAGAGGGCTCAGTTTGGTTTAAAATGACAACAGCTTTTTTTTCATGTCACTAATATCCTCAGGAGACTAAGGTAAGCGATTGCTGACTGCCATACCGCATCCTGTTTCATACAGGAAAAGAAAATATTTTTGTTTCCGGGCTTTAATGTGCCTATTGTTAGTTCTGATGGAGAATGTATTCTGTGGTGCTTTACTTTGGCTTCTTTCTCACTTTCCTTTTAAGTAAGCATATTTTTATTCTGTTCTCAGTATGGTTTTTCTGGTCGCTACTTCCACTCCTACAGCTCCCTTGGAATCGCCAGGGTCAGGAGCTGGTCCTTACTCCCTTTAGCTGCTGGTTTTTTCCCTTTGCCTCATTTTTGGCGAGAATTGGCTTGGCAGCCTGCTATAAATTAATAATAAAATAATAAATACCACTTTTTTGCTAGGGAAAAATGACCTTCCATACAGTTAATGCTAGATTGTGCCTTTTTGTCCTGGAAATTAGTTTACGTTTTCTCTGTCGGCGGCGAGTTGAGTTGATCCTGTATTACACCTCAGCAGACACTGTCCTTCCCACTTTGGTGGGAATACGGAATATCTGAACGGTCTTTTAAGAGTCCTTCTTTGTGTTGCCTGTGGGTGGTGTGGTGGCCAGTTGTGTTCAGAACAATGTAAAAAGCCTAAAACTGGAAGTGAGTGCCTGCTTGCTTTTTTGTCTCTTTTTCTTTTTTTCCTTGCTGCAGTGAGAGGTTGTGTGTAATGACTTTCTAGCAGCAGGATTTCTAAGACGTGCTTGTGTTTCAGCCTTTTCTTTACCTTGTCATGTAATAAGTATAAAGATCTCGGCAGGAATTTGGTTTACACACCTATGTTGAGTAGTGCTGTAATACAGAATTACATGTGAAGCCCCTCATTTCTGTCGCTCAGAGACCTTCTCCTGACTGTTGTACATTACATAAATGTATATAAATTATATACATACAAATGTAGAGCAAACATTTAAGAATCACTTTTATAGCTGATTTTTTAATAGCAGTTTGCCAGCTAACCCATGTCTAAGGGAGAAGCCCTAGTGACCAAGCTGCACTCAGCAATCCTGGGAGGTAAGAGAGCCCGTGCTGACACCTGCAGTCCTGCCTTCTGCCTTGAACTAACAGTAGAAGCAGTGTTTCTTACTGGACAGATGTGGGTCTGGAGTGTGAGGTTTTTTAATTTACACGCAGGATAGAAAATGAGGACTGTGCCGTAGTACCCTGTCCAGGCAGCGCTGAGTGGGACAAGAAGTGTGCTTTAGTGTTGTGAGGAAGGGGCTGATGTAGGTCTGTTGAAAAGCTAACTCATCAAATGAAATTCAATCAGATTAAAAGAATCATTAAAATTCTCTAACGATTTCTTTAAACCAGTTACGGAGTAATCCCAGGCTGTGTGATCAAGTGTGCAATGTCCCAGAGGCAGAGGAGGGTTTGAGTGGCATTGCACAGGCACCGGGGTTAGATGCTGTTCTGGATGGGGCAATAAAAACAAGACTGTAACGAGAGAGATGGAGACTGCACTGAAATGACCATGTAAAAACAGAGAAGCACTAGAAAGAGTTACAGATCAACAGTGAAACCTCAGCCCCCTCTAAAGACGGTAGTGAAATAGTCAGTGGTCAGACAAGTATCCTTAATTTCAGTGAAAGCTGTGTAGCTACCTCCGTTTGCAGCTCTCCAGCATGAGCGTGCGGTATGGCTGTACTTGGGAGCTCACTACTAGGAGCAATACTCAGTAGAGGGACCAGCCTTTAGGACCGGTTTCAAGAAGAATAGAAAAAGTCAGAGCTGAAAACTGATTTCTCAAGAATATGTCTGTTGTGATTCAGATGATGAGAGGCGTAAGGTGTGTACCAGTGCCAGTAAAGCATAGTCTTGAATTATTTGGATTAGCATGCAGGAACTTGCTTTTAAAGAATCTGATGAGGTTAAAGGTGGGAAACCTTGATGCAAGTTTATGGAAGATACTAGGGTAATGATGATCAATAGTGACCCTCAGGACACTATAGAAATGTCTGTTAGAGGAAGCATCGTCACCTAAGGCTTTTAAAGGTAGTCAGAACAGAATAAAAGTACAGCACATCCCCAAATCCCAAATCCTAGCACTACAGGTCTGGGGAAGCTACCAATCCTTCTTGTGCTTTTTATGCACAAATTTGTCTATTTTAGCTATTTGGTTCTTTCTGTGAAAAATAATCTTTTATTCTGGATGTATTTCTGTGTTGCTGTAAGTGTGTTAAACTGAATTTACCA
Source organism: Harpia harpyja (assembly GCF_026419915.1). Taxonomy (NCBI): domain Eukaryota; kingdom Metazoa; phylum Chordata; class Aves; order Accipitriformes; family Accipitridae; genus Harpia; species Harpia harpyja. The sequence goes on from NC_068969.1 coordinate 480,301, forward strand.
AATTTCTCACAGCCCTCCTCAGACTAAACGGTTTGGCGTGGTTTGCAGGCTTTGTGTTTTTGTCCTAAGGACATAAACCAGCAGCCCTTCTGCAGCTCCCCGGGGACAGTGCTTGCTCTGAAATGAAGCATTTTATTCAAAAATTTTACATTTTATTTCTTCCTTTATCATTTCCCGTGGTAGGATTCTTCTGGGAGAACAGGAGGAGGGGGAGAAGGAGCGTTGAAAATAATCAGGACTTTTGATGGAAATCTTTTAACCAGCTCCATTCCATGCCTGCTGAATTGCATTTATTGTCACTTCTGCGGGTTGTTTCATAGCAGACTTGGTGCCTTTACCTTCAGAAAGCTCTTTAGACACCCTGATCCAACCCTTTGGGGAAGAGTACGTGTGGTTGCACTGGGACCCTTCATTTCTGAGAGGAGCTGTGAAGCAGTCTGAGAGATTGAGTGCTGAGAACTGGGATTTTTTTGGTTTCCATGGCATGTCACTGCTGTTACTGACCAGTCTTGCATTAATATTGAGCTGTATCTAAGCAGAAAGCTTTTTTAAAGATATCTAGCTTTCTCTTCTACTTCAGAAAGATTCAGGCATCTAAATCATCTGCATCCTATGTATTGCATTTCAAACGCGTATGAAACTTAAAACCAAAGAGCTTTTTTCTGCAGACTCGCAGCAATCTCCTGTAACTTCTGCTCAGTAAAGCTCCTCCGCTCGTGTTTGCCACGTTTGTATTCTTTGAGTCACCTAACCACACTGGTGGTAGGAAGTGGGATGGGGGAGGTCAGTTCCTGTGAGCATGGCATTTTAAGCCATGAAATGAGAGCTGCAGCAGGAGCTGGTCTCCCTTATTTTTGGTTGTCTGATAGCTTAAGCAAATAAGAAAAAATGTGGGGATCTCTGCTCGAACACAAGTAAGTGATACACATCTCTTTTGATTTAGAATTGCAATCCATGCCAGATTCTCTCTTGCTTTCGAACATAATGTTTTCTTGATTGTATCTGTTTCTGAAAGTTTATGGTGATAACTTTGCTGTCACTTTTTTTACTGAAGCTGACATTTTGGAATGCCAGAAAAATCGATGTCGTGTGAAATAACTGTTGCCAGTGTCATTGAACTGGGTTTGATATAAGGGCATGTGTACAGCCCCAGCGCATGCTGCTTTACACCCCTGCTAGGGGGTCTTATGGGCCATGGGCAGGAGGAAGAGGTGAGTTTTTAAGTGGGTTTGAGGAAAATGCTGGAGCTAATGAAGCAGTGTAAGAGGGAAAAGAAGGCTTTGCTCCCTCCTGCTCAGCAGGAGAGGGTCGGGAGCTAGTCTAGTGCAGGGCAACGTGTGAAATTGGAGAGATGAGGAGAAACACAGGCTCTGGAGCTGTCAGTCGGGGACCACTCTAAGGGATGGTACTGGGTGCTTTATAACTAACTGTAACAAGCAGGATAACGTTGTGCCATTACTAGAGCTGACACCATGAGATAAATTTCATTGCAGTGTGTGACAGGTAAGGCTATCGACACTGGGTTTTCCTACAGTGTAGTGAGTGCTGTAGCTTCTTTAAAGACGTCCTTACCCAGCTGTGTCTGTAACACAGCCTGAGCATGAAGGACAGGGTATTAGACCACTCGCCAGTTTCCTGCTGACACAAGGAAGACATAATCAGTGCCTTTTAATTTGTGTCAGAGTTCCTCCTAGCAGGGTTTTTTTTTATTCAGATACATGTATTAACTCTGCCCTTGAAACCCTTTGCTTTCTAGTAGTAGGTTTCTGCCTTAAGAGCAGCTTCTCCTCCTTGAAAGGCTTTTACTAAGGAGGAAGGGATGAAGAGAGAGAACTTCACAATCAGTGACAGCATTAGGGAATGCCCAAGTGGATGTTTCAGTTGAAAATACAGGGATGCTTGAACTGGGCATCATGAAACCTGTTAGCAGAGGTTAGAGGTACATGGCGCATGCTCAGTTTGTAGCCAGACTTTGGGAAGAGCTAAGTTCCTGTTAAGATGTTTATTAAGATGATTAGGCACGGAAAAGTTTTCAAAATAAGCTTTACATGTTAACAGCTGAAGGTGGTATTGGTGTTATTTTTAAATCTGGTCAGTTCTGGGCATGTGCTTAGCTGTCCAGACTCCTGTTAACTGCAAAAATGTCTTTTACCATTGTATAGGTTCTAGTTCATTTATCTTTGTGTATTTTCCTGCAGACAGGTTTTTAATCAGACTGACGATGGTTGCTTTTCCATTTGATGCGCATGATGCATATTTCAAACCAGCATTAGAAATGGAGACACCACTGCTGGATGCATTTCTGGATGCAACAGCCAGTTTCCATCTGGAATAATTTCACTTTTAGATGGTTGAAGAAAGATTAGAGAATTATACCCATGCTTAGAGTTGGACCTTATGGGTCACATTACACTGAGTTGCCTTTTGGGGCTGTTGACTTCACTGATGTTGCAGAGAGCCTAAATCAGCAAAGAATTAGGAAACTGGAAGCTCCCTGAGCTTGTTTAACTTGTGGGCAACAGCAGTGGGTGATAGCAGTGATGGCAGGAGTAGGAAAGCCCTTCCACTGGTCACTAAGTCTATTTTCTCTTCTCTGGAGATGGCAGGAAAGGTTGCCCCGAGGAGGAGCAGTGGGGGAGCTCCATGGCTGGGGTCCTGCTGCCTGCAGGGCAGCCAGGAGCCCTGGGGAGAGCCTCCCCTCTCCTGGGCGTCCCATGTTTGGGCATGGCAAAGGGCTCGAGAATTGCCCCCGAGCAAGCCTCCCTTGAGCAGGCATTCAAAGTCGTGGTTGTCATTCTGGATGGATGGAGAAATCCCGCAATGGTATTAATTCTCGGTGAAAGGAAACTTCTGAAGTAGGTGTTGCTTATCAATGCCTTTCCAGTGTGTCTAGACGGTAGAGCCTTTTTCTGCTAGCCCAGCATTTGTCATCCCTTTTACTCCTTGCGCCCTCTCCGTGCCTTGTGTGGGGTGCGGGAAGTGGGCTGATGAGGTGTGGGCTTTCATCATTTCAGTGGAATACTGCAAAAATCTCTTCCTCTAAAAGAGGGCTGGGTGAGAAGTCCTTCTGTCAGATCAGCAGATGTAAGATGCGCCAAACCAGTAGCTTGTCATAACATTTTGGGTTCCTGCTGCTGTCTATCACAGGCCTCCAAGATATTTTTTATTTTAAACTGGGATTATTTTTGAACCCTGCTACCTGGGGACTAGGTGCCAAGTGCAAAATCTGAATCTGGCTTGTGCGCTGGGAGAGAAGCCTGAGAACTGAAGTTCAGCTGATTGGGTTCAACTGGTCTCTTTACTACTACACTCAGGAGAGCACCCAAAATCCTTATATTTTGTCTTAGTCTAATAGAAAAATACATCATAGCATTCAAATTTGTGACAGCGTCCAAGAGAAATTTTTCAAAAATATGGGCTTTCTTCTGGATGCAAACAGCTTAGTGAGGATAAGGGGAGATACATGAGAAATTTCTTTGTGCCATGAAAGAGTTTCCCGGTGGCATTGAACTCTGTCAGAAGGACTGAAGTCATTTTTCCATTTTAGTGAAAATATAAGTTGTACATTATATTAGGCATTTTCAGAAGTTTTGTTTAAGTTTTACCGTAGTAGGAGCCTTAAATACATATTATCTTACTAATATAATGCGAAAAAATATCTCTGGAAAGCATCATCTTTGTCCTTTTCTGCTTGGATTGGTTTTGAACAGAGAAATTTTAAGCAGCATTGTTCATGTGAGTAGATTTACAAACAAGCCATGAAGTGCTTGAGCTTAAATACGTTAGAGACACAAGGACTGTGCATAGCAAAGCTGAGTTTTACAGCAGAGGTTTCTATGTTGGGAAGTGCACGCTCAGATTTTTAGAGCTCTGTCTGTTGTGCCTGCTTGGGAGGCGCTGGCACGCTCCACATCCAGACAGGCTGTAACTTCCCACGCGGAGCTGTCACAGGTAACCAGGGATCAGATGTGAAGTCAGTGTCAGCCAGGCTCTCTGGCAATAACAGTTTATTACTAGTAGTCTTTTATAAACTTTGGACACAAATAACCATTTTTTTGTCAATTCACACATACCGGTACACTTCCCAAGCGCTTCCATGGCAGTTACAGCAAATCTGGTCGGGGGGGGGGGGTTGCACAGTCCAATGCTGGACTGGAGAGCAAAGAGGAGGTGGTTTCTGCATTGGGTCCTGCAGGTTTGGTGGGTGTGGGAGGGCAGGCAATGGGGGGCTCGTCACCCGCTCCCGTCTCTGGAAGCGTCTGGCAGAACCACAGACCTCTTGGGGGTGGCTACCTGGGCTATGCCTGGATCTTCTGTTGTCCCTCTCGTTTGCCATTCCCAGGAGCACCCTGGAGTGCACTCGGCAGACAGTGGGTTTTACTTTCAGAGAATTCCATGTGAAATAATCCAGTAAATCTTGTTTTCACAGATCATTTTATAGCACTTGAAAAAATATGTCAGGAAAGTGGATTTTTGTCTTGTGTGCAAAAAGCGGCCCTTAGGGGCCACATCAGAGATGAATAGAGAGAACCATCTTGGCTTAAATTAAATAAAAAAGAATGAAAGCCACTTCTGTGGTTTCACCCATGCATATTTTTGTTGATTTAGGGCCAGCACTACATTTGGTGTTTAAGGCACTTGTGGCTTTCCAAGTTCCTCTTCTTTCCAACTACTTATCAATTTTATTTTCTGCTTTGTGCCCACTTGCTCTTTGGATGTACCACCAATAAACGCGTGGGTTGAGTGAGGGCAGTAGGTGGACAGCAACATATTTTCCAGCAGTAACCTATAAATGCAATATACAAGATGATATAAAATACTTTATTTTTAGAGGACAATAGATTTTTTTATTTTTTAATGTCAGATCTTATTTAATGGGAAGTAGCATAAGGCTTTGCTCTAAGTATTTACTCTGCAAATGCATCTCAGCACAAGTCCTGGAACATTTGGAACTAAGTTCAGAGCTTGTTTCGGGCAAGATGGACACATTTATTGAGTATTTACCAGTGGAGGATCTTGTGCCTTTGATTATTTGACAGGATTTTGCAGTAGAAGAGAAAAACTTCTATGTGGATTTATAAAATAAGGATCAAAGCACTTTAATTCTCAGTAACGCAAGCAGGTCTTAGGAGCTTTTAGCCTAGACATAAAAGAGGTGTCTGGTGGTGCCATGCACTTGAAAGCAAGCAAGTAACCACTAGCTCTTATTTTTATCAGTAAAGAAAGAAAGGTGGTCAGACCTGCTATCACAACAATGAATCTCAGTAGGAAAGAAAAAGGATTTGGGTTTTATTTCCTTCTGAAACTTTACAAAATGGTACCAACAAGACAGTCCCTTTTTGTGGCAGTGGTTGAAGAGGAATAGGGAATGCTTAGAGCAACTGGTACCTTATCCCAAATCAGCAGAGGGATAGCTGGGCTCAGCTTAGGATGCCCAGCTGAGGATACCGCAGGGATGCAGTACCTGAGGACAGGAGGAGCTGTGGCTCTCCTCCTTCAGCCACTGTGGGGGACTGTGGTCACATCCAGCATCTCCTGGGAGCTTCAGCGCTTGCCAGAGATGAGGCCGGTGCCATGCTTGTATGATCAAATGACATAGCGTGGTTAAAGGTGTTTTTGGAAAGCTGTTGTAGGTACAGAGATTTGTCCGCTAAGAATTGGATCATTGAAATAATTTTTAGGAAAATACAACACTGCTGGATTGCCTTCCAGTTGTGGGCACTGGTGAATACCTGGTGAAACACTGTCTTCTGTATGCTGCCCTTTTATTTTCTTGAATTAGAGCTCTTCCCTTGTGCAGTATTTTAATTTCTTGCTGTGCTGAGCTACTGGTAATAAGGAAGAAGTCCCAGTCCTTTCCCTAAAAAGCCAGCCTGTTGCAGCACTGCTGTTGCTGTCACAGGGAGCTCTCGGTACCCACAGCTTAGGCATCTGCGTAAGCTCTTTCTGTGATGATGTGTCTGCAATAATCTATTAATCTGCTCTAATAATCTACTCTACTTTCACTGCATTTTCCTGATAAGTGAAATTATATTTGAATAAGACCTAGTACTTATAAATTCCTGGTTTCAGCTGGAAGGATGTTTTAATAGCTGGTCTCAAATCTGCTGAAAAGCAGATTTTATGGTAGAAATGCTAATGAAGCTTCAGCAGGAGCAACTGGCAGCCATACCAAGGAATTATATATTTGGGTGGCAGAGATCAGTAAATAGGTTTGTGCCATCTGAATCTTTTTTTGTCAGCAAAATTGACTTTAATATTTTATGCTTATTTTTAAAAAAATAAATACATGTCACTGTGAAAGTTTCTGCATTTTGAGGCCAGATCTCAGCTAATCTTCCCAAGCAGTCTGTACGGCTCAGATTTCAAAGTCTTTATTCAAAAGGTCACATCCTGATTTAATACCATTAGTATAAACCCAGGATAATTTAGTTGATGTGGATAGAGGTGCTTGTTGTTTCAGTTTTTTGATCTTAATATAAATCTGGCCAAGAGTAGGTTGCATTTGTGAAGATAGTGCCATGTTCTTGAACACATCACAGGAAGGCAAAGTTTGATTTTTCACATTTAGATTAATCCTTTCTACATGATGCAGGTCACCTCTTGCTCCAGTAAGATGCTGGTAATTTCAGCTAGTCTACTTTAAAACGGGAATATGGAAAGAATGTTTGTCATGTTTTCTTTGCCTTTTTTTTTTATGGATTAACGTTCAAATTTCTACATTTGATACGTTTTCAGCTTCTCAGTATTGCCGGAAGCATATATATTCATGTGTTCATATGCAGCAATTTTAAACCGCAGTCCTTTTTAAACTCTTTTTAATTTGCCTTCTTATGACACACTAGTAAAGCTGGCGTGAGGATTTCATGTAGCTGTAGGCTTGCTACAAGTCCAAAAAAACCCCAAATCAAAAAATGCAGTATCCACTATGTGAAAGTGGATATATGGGTTTATTTCCACAGTGCCCACAAAAATGAATCAAGAATGTTACATTAAAAGACAAACAAACATATTAATCACTTCTTTCTCTGTTTTCCCACTGGATCATATCTTAATGGCATCTTCTAGACCAGAGCCTTTTGAAGGAATGTTAATATTTTATGTAAGAAGGAGTAATAAATAGCAGTAAAATGCAGCTTGAATGATTAAATCTCCTGAAGGAATGGCGCTTGTACTGTTCCTCCCACGCAGGGGACATTTCTAATTCACCGTAACTTAGGTGTATTGTACCAAGTAACATGATGTTGTATCCTTAGGCACTTGTATTTCTGTTTGGAGAAATCCTTTTGAAATGGTTTTTATGTTTTATATTTACTCTTTTCAGTGCCCTAGTAAAGAAGTAATTAATCAGTTAAAGATAGGATTACCAAAATTCCATCTGTCTTATCAGTCAGTTAGTTTGATGTGATTATTAAGGCTGGATATATTGGTTGTAATAACTTGTGAGTGAATGGCTCACCCCTCTTCTACCCCTCTCCCTTTCCTCTGGAACTTGGATGAGTGATATGCTTCTAGAAGTAGCAAAATTTTCTTCAGGATTAATAGAATGAAATAAATACTGACTTTTTTCCCCCTCCCTCAGGTTTCCCTTGTTCTCCTTTTCAAATCAAATGTCACATTGACTCAAATCCAGCGTTGGAAGCATGTGGGGAACTGCAGCACATCAGCCCTGCGCAATGTATCCATCAAGCTGGAAGGAAGCCCAAAACCAAAACTCCACTGGCCAAAATGCATCCTCTACAGAAACCCCAAGGCAAGTAGCTTTGTCTTTCTAGCAATTGTACAAGCTTCTATCGCACATGAAGTGTAATATTTTTCAATGAATTGTTTTAATTTTATGTCACAGCAAAATAGTTATTTTTATGTTCTAAGGTTCAAGTACAGCTGGTAGTGTTTTATTATCTTCATTTTTTCCAATGTTAGATAACCTCTTAGGGTAGCCTTCAAGAAGGAATTGATTCAGGAATAACAGACTGCTTAACTTGTCAATTTATATTTCCTGTACTGTTGTTATACCTCATGCAGCTGTAAAGTGTAAGTTTAATCTAGCAATATTGTTTTCATTCTTTATTAATTATTTTGAAAAAAGTATTTAGGTAAGAATAGCTTATTGTTTAAACCTGGTCTGTGTTCCATTTATTGTAAGAACTCCGCATAGCAACAGGAAATGCCTAAATGGAATGAATGTATTTTAAAAATCAGAAATAGGAGCTAAACCGGTCACGTGCAAGCGTAGCACGTGGGCTGTGGTAATTCCACAGACCTGCCAGACTCATAGTCGAATAGGTGGCAATCCCAAAGTATGGTAGAAGAGAAGCCATGAAGAAGCATGTTCCAGCTGGTCTCCAGGCAGGTCTTCTGGTCTCCCCAGGCTTTTCTTCCCTAAAACTTCTGGGTGCTAAAAAAGACTTGTATTGGTTTTGTGTGGCAAGGTTTTGGTAGCGGGTGGGGTTACAGGGGTGCCTTCTGTAAGAAGCTGCTGGAAGCTTCCCCTGTGTTCGAGAGAGCCCATACCAGCCGGCTCTAAGACAGACCCGCCGCCGGCCAAGGCCGAGCCAATCAGCGATAGTGGTAACGCCTCTGTGATAACATTTTTAAGAAGGGAAAAAAGTTGGGACGGCGGTATTTCGGCAGCCGGAGAGAGGAGTGAGAACATGTAAGAGAAACAACCCTGCGGACACCAAGGTCAGTGAAGAAGGAGGGGGAGGAGATGCTCCAGGCGCCGGAGCAGAGATTCCCCTGCAGCCCGTGGTGAAGACCATGGTGAGGCAGGCTGTCCCCCTGCAGTCCATGGAGGTCCACGGTGGAGCAGATATCCACCTGCAGCCCGTGGAGGACCCCACGCCGGAGCAGGTGGGTTCCCGAAGGAGGCTGTGACCCCGTGGGAACCCCGCGCTGGAGCAGGCTCCTGGCAGGACCTGCGGATCTGTGGAGAGAGGAGCCCACGGAGCAGGTTTTCTGGCAGGACTTGTGACCCCGTGGGGGGCTCACGCTGGAGCAGTCTGTGCCTGAAGGACTGCACACCGTGGAAAGGACCCATGCTGGAGCAGTTCGTGAAGAACTGCAGCCCGTGGGAAGGACCCACGTTGGAGAAGTTCGTGGAGGACTGTCTCCCGTGGGTGGGACCCCACGCTGGAGCAGGGGAAGAGTGTGATGAGTCCTCCCCCTGAGGAGGATGAAGCGGCAGAAAATAACGTGTGATGAACTGACCGTAAACCCCATCCCCGTCCCCCTGTGCCGCTGGGGGGGTGGTAGAGAATCCGGGAGTGAAGTTGTGCCCGGGAAGAAGGGAGGGGTGGAGGGAAGGTGTTCTGAGATTTGGTTTTATTTCTCATTACCCTACTCCGGTTGATTTGTAATAAATCAAGTTAATTTTTCCCCAAACTGAGCCTGTTTTGCCCGTGACGGTAATTGGTGAGTGATCTCTCCTATCCTTATCTCGACCCACAAGCTCTTTGTTATATTTTCTCTCCCCTGTCCAGTTTGAGAAGGAGGGGGAGTGATAGAACAGCTCTGGTGGGCACCTGGCATCCAGCCAGGGTTAACCCATCACAAGACTGCAGTAAATTTCTTGAAAGAGGATAAAGTGTTTTCATGTTTCGCCATCAGTGAAATGACATGTGGTCTCTCTTTGTAACGTCAAGTTGTCAAGCGCCTCCACTGCCACCACCCCCTGCTTTGTAGCATTGGTTAAAATATTGTATATAATGTATGCTTGCCTTAAGGTAATCGCAGATGCAGAAAGCATGTAGTTTGAGAGGCGTTTGGAACAAGGGAAGGTGAGCCCAAAGAAGATACTAAGTTCATAAACCAAAATTTTTTTAAGAAGCATGTCCATGTGATGGATGGTCATTGTCATCTGAGAAAAAGAGAAAAGATATTTTGGTCACCATTAGGGTGTGTGATACAAACTGAGCCCCCGCACCACCACCTCCTCCCAATTCAAATGACTATACAAAAGTGTTTTGGGTTTGTGTGGCGGGGTTTTTGGTAGCGGGGGCGGGTCCGCAGGGCCGGCTCCTGCTGGAAGCTGCTGGAAGCTCCCCCGGCTCCGAGCCGGACCCGCCGCTGGCCCAGGCCGAGCCCGTCAGCGACGGCGGTAGCGCCGCTGGGAGAGCGGAGTTCGGGGGGGGAACCAGTAGGAGGAGGGGGATTGGAACGTGAGAGGAACCCCTCTGCGGGTACCGAGGTCAGGGAGGAAGGAGGGGCAGGAGGTGCGCCTGAGGAGGGGATGCCCCCGCAGCCCGCGGTGAGGCGGCAGGCTGTCCCCCCCAGCCCAGGGAGGGGAGCGGGGGAGCGGAGGCCCCCCAGGATGGCCGTGACTCCGTGGGAAAGCCCGCGCTGGAGCAGTTTGTGACTGAAGATCGGCCCGCCGAAAGGACCCACGCCAGGGAAGTTTGTGAGGAACGGCAGCCCGCAGAAAGGACTCACGTTGGAGAAGTCGGTGGAGGACTGTCTCCCACAGGAGGGACCCCACGGCGGAGCAGGGGCCGAGCGCGGAGTCCTCCTCCCCCTGAGGAGGAAGGAGCGGCAGAGACAAGGGGTGAGGAACCGACCCCAGCCCCCGTCCCCTGCTCCCCTGGGGAGAGAGAACCGGGAGTGGGGCTGAGGCGGGAAGGTGTTCTCAGGTTGGGTTTTACTTCCTAATGTCCTTGGTTTGATTTGATTGGTAGCAAATTAAGTTGATTTTGTTTCTTCCCCAAGTTGAGCCTGTCTTTTGCCCGTGCCCACAAGTGGGGAGTGATCCCTCCCTGTCCTTGTCTCGACCCACAAGCTTTTCTTTATATTTTCTCCTCCTCCCACCGGGGCCGGGGGGGCGTGAGCGAGCCGCTGTGTGGTTGGTGCCTTGTTACCAGCTGGGCTGAAACCATGACACTATATGAAAGCAATTTTCTGATATGCATTTAGCCTTAAACAACTACAAAGAAAGTACTGTATTTTCTGATTCTGGAAGTAGACCTTAAATAGTTCATGCTTGAAACATCTCACGAGGGCTGTGTATTTATGGGGCTTTCACCTTCAGGTCTTGGTTGTGCAGGTTTCATTAGTGGGTGTTCCATGAATGTGGTTAATACTAACAATAAAAAGGAATAGCAGAAGTGTCTGTTCAGTAAGTGGAATGAATTCAGCTGGTGTAGATCCTTTGCTGTTGTACTGATTGCACTGATTTCCAATCACTGAGGATATAGCCTGTTTTTTATATGTTAGTGTTTCAGAAAAGTTGGAGGGAGCCTACTTAGCTTGCTTCAAATCATGCTTAAAAGTTACCCAAGGAGATTAGTATAATCTGTTTCCATTATTGAGATAGGTACTACTTCTTTCTGCTGCTCACACACATCCAAGCTCCCTCTCCCATTACAGCCATAAGCTTAGAACCAAAGAAGTCAGTATATCTTACTGGCTGGTTAATGCTCTGAAAAGGATGGAAATTTGTTAATGAGGTGAAATAGACACCCAGAGGTAACACGCTTTCTTGACTAGTTACTCTTGCTAATATTTTTTTTGACAGAACTCGGTTGGGCTGCTTGATGTCACTGTAGAATGGTCCAAGAAGAAGCAAGAGTCCCAGTGAAAAATCCCATGGGAGACTGTTGCATGGTACCCAATACTCAAAAATCAGACCACTTAATGTTCTTTCAGACTGAGCCAGGTGTAGTGGGTTGACCCTGGCTGGATGCCAAGTGCCCACCAAAGGCACTCTATCGCTCCCCTCCTTAGCTGGACAGGGGAGAGAAAAAATACGACAAAAGGCTCGTGGGTTGAGATGAGGACAGGGAGATCACTCACCAGTTACCACCATGGGCAAAACAGACTCAACTTGGGGAAATCAGTTTAATTTATTACCAATCAAATCAGAGTAGGGTAATGAGAAATAAAACCAAATCTTAAAACACCTTCCCCTCCACCCCGCCCTTCTTCCCTTAACTTCACTCCCAGTTTCTCTACCTCCTCCACCTGAGCAGTGCAGGGGGATGGGGAATGGAGGTTGCAGTCAGTTCATCACACGTTGTCTCTGCTGCTCCTTCCTCCTTAGGGGGACTCCTCCTCACTCTTCTCCTGGTCCAGCATGGGTCCCTTCCAAAGGCTGCAGTCCTTCAGGAACAGACTGCTCCAGCGTGGGTCCCCTGCAGGGTCACAAGTCCTACCAGAAAACCTGCTCCAGCGTGGGCTCCTCTCTCCAAGGGGCCACAGGTCCTGCCAGGAGCCTGCTCCAGCACAGACTTCCCACGGGGTCACAGCCTCCTTTGGGCGTCCACCTGCTCCGGCGTGGGGTCCTCCCTAGGCTGCAGGTGGAGATCTGCTCCACTGTGGACCTCCATGGGCTGCAGGGGGACAGCCTGCCTCACCGTGGTCTTCCCCACAGGCTCCAGGGGAATCTCTGCTCCGGCACCTGGAGCATCTCCTCCGCCTCCTTCTCCACTGACCTTGGGGTCTGCAGGGTCGTTTCTCTCACATGTTCTCACTCCTCTCTCCTGGCTGCTGTTGTGCAGCAGTTTTTTTCCCCACTTCTTAAATATGCTATCGCAGAGGCGCTACCACTGTTGCTAATTGGGTTGGCCTTGGCCAGCGGTGGGTCCGTCTTGGAGCCAGCTGACACTGGCTCTGTCAGACATAGGAGAAGTTTCTAGCAACTTCTCACAGAAGCCACCCCTGTAGCCCCCCCCGCCCTCGCTACCAAAACCTTCCCACACAAACCCAATAAACCAGGTTATCCAAAGCTATAAATCAGTGTTACAGGTGTTGGTCACAAATGTGCCAGTCATCTTCCTGAAAGACATTTCTTTGTTATAATTTTTAAATAACAATTTTGTTATTTCGTTTCACTTCTTTATAATAAAACTACTTTTAAAAAGTATCTGCAATTAGCTTACATATGACAATAGAGAACAATACATAATGATAACTTGCAAGGAAGGGAAGATGGTACAGGTTTTTTTTTTCTCTTCACTTTTATTGACTTTGTAAATTTGAAATGGCTTTTCTCTCTTGATAGTTCACTGGTCCCCTGTTACTGTATGGGTTGTATACCCAGTAAAGAAAGGAAAACACTTCATGTCTCTCCAGGAAGATGAAATCATCAAAATAAAAAAAGAAAAAAATTTGTTTTTATTAAATTGACTGTATTCAAGTTGACATTTTTCCTGTAAGCCATCCTTGCTTCCTCTTGGTGGCCATGTCCAAAAAAAGTAGTTGTGACAATGTGGTGCATTTCCTTGCAGCAGTCATAAATCTTTCCTCATTTTTTTGTTGGTATTTTTATGCAAGAACCTTTCTTCCCAGGGCTTTCTCCCTAGAGCTAGATGCCTCATTAAGGTCTGTTTCTTGTTGATTTGTTGGGTGGGATATGCTGGCATCACCACCTGAGACTCTAGGAGCAGCTCTCTACCCCCACCCAAGGCTGTGCTGTTGGGTCATTTATTCTGGTTTTGAGTGTATTCACTCCCCAGGGGTTAACCCTTTATAATCCGCTTCATCATGTATATTATTTTAGGTCTCTTCTTGTCAAGGGACCTTACCTGAAGTAAGTAAATCTGCAAGTGCGACACGTGCCACTTGCATTTCTCTTTATTAGGTCTTCCCAGCTTTCCCAGCGAGTCATGACAGACCCACCACTGCTGGGATGATTGATGGGAATGCCTCCACCAAGTTCCTACAACATCAAGTGTGTTGACTGTTTGCATTACTGTAGAGGAGGCACTTGTGAGAGAAATTCATGGGCTGGGGGGGCTGAAGTAATGCAGAAGCTGAGGTGCTCATTTTGCAGTGAGGGAATGGTCCTTACTCCCTGCTACTTGACAGACCCAGGGCCAAGCCCAGGCTGTACCTTCTCCCACATATTTAACCTTACCTTTCCCTTTTCTAATTCTGTCCTGCTGCTTCTCATTATTTCACTTGTTCCTTCTGCAACAAGCATTTTGTGTCTTGGTTTCTGCCTCCTCCAAATAGCCGTGGGCCTCTATGTAAAACCTTCAGGAGGAGGAGGACTGGGGAAATACCATTCCAGCACACGGCTTCAGCCTTCAGGCACCACCTAAAACGTGCTCATTAATACTAATATCTCTTCCATGCAGCTGGCTTGCTTTCTTTTCTCCACCAGTTTATCTGTCTGTGTGCAGGATGGGCACTGGAAGCTGCTGCATCCAAGGTCATGCTGCTTTGTGGCTGGGACCCAGAGCGAGAAAGTAGCAGCATTGGTTCCTGCGTGGGCTGGGACTCGTGAAAGGTGGCTTCAGAGCATGGGCACGAGTTTTGCCTGGGCTCCCACTATGACTCCTGCATCCCTGCCTAAAAGCAGTATCTGCTTGTTTTCTGGGGCTGGCTGTGTTCATTTAGTACTGACGACAATGGTGCACATACAGATGAGCTCATCTAGTGTTGTTTGGTTTTAGTGTGCAGATCTTTTATTCACTCTTTTGTAGAAGTCTGAAATGGTTTTGAGTTTAAAAGTCTGTGTTGTGATATGTAATGCCACTTCCTTGTAAATTCTGAATGTAGGCTTTTTGTGTCAGCTCAGGAGTAGGCATCTTGTGTGGTTTAAATTTCGCTTCATAAGTAGTGCTTGAAAAGGTCAGTGGCTTTGCCTCCATGATGACGTCTCCATTTCTCAAAATTATTTCAGTAAATAAAAATTCAGAACTAACAAAAGTGTTTTCCTCCTTCCTTTTTGTCCAGTGCAGAGTGTGTTGTCTCAGATGATTCAGGTGGAGTCCACCAACAGGAAAGACATAAGATGTTTACATGGACAGCAGTGACACCCATTGCTATTAGTGTAAACGCTTTGGCAATGAACTTCAGCTTTTGAGTGTTGTGGACCAGCTTGAAACTATGAAGGGCCTGATGGGGGATGTGGGGTAGGTTCTGGCCTGTCTGCCCGCTGCATTATGCGCCTCCTGTAAAGAGCCTAGAGCTTGCCTTTTCTGGCTAGACAAGTCAGATGGCTGCTTGGATACTTGTTTTTAGGTTGTTTTGTTTTGTTTTGTTATTACAAGGAGAAATGTGACTGGGCACTCACTGATCACATGGTGTGCAAGTGAAAACCTGGTGAACAAAACATAGAGCTCCACCATCCCATTTATATGCAAGATTATTTTCTTTTCTTGATTACCTGTTACTCCTGCATGAGATAGGTTTTGTGGTAGTGTTTTCAAAACTGAACTATGACACCTTTATTTTAAGACAGGAATTCCAGATGTTTTTGGAGACTGGGCAAATCAGTCCTTTTATAGGAAGTATCCCATTAAAGCTCAAATCCTTAGAAGATTTTGTTTTATTCTTTGGCGCTGAAGTAAACTCAGTAATGTAGGTAGTTTAAAATCTGACCTATACTCAGAGCTCAAAAACTCTTTGACAGTCCTTCATCACTGACCTCAGACAATGACTATCCACAGCAGCTCCCCATCCGCTGTAGCAGGGAGGACATCTGGGCTGATTTGGAGCTGAGAACAGATGCAGAGCCTTCTGCAGGGTAGAGACAACAAGAATTGGCTTCTTGGGTGCATATGCCTCCATTTAGCCTCCTAAAGAAAGTAACCCTGAAATTACATTCAGAACATTTGCTAATTAAAGCTCCATGACAATGTTAATCACATTATGCTGATGTGCCATATGGACCATTTAAAAATTGGAAATGCTTGAAATAAATTGTTCTTGAAAATGTTGTTTAATAAAACATGTATTTAGAGGTTTCCTTATTTAATATGTTAACTCTCTGGATAGTCTAGACTGGAGGGGGGATACTTGGCAGCACCGTTCCAAGTACCATGCACTTTGGGAGTAATCGCACAATTGGTTTTCCTCCATTCTAGTGTCAGGTCTGCCTATGTGAGGTTGCTTTCACTGTATGAAACTATAACAGCACATGAACCTGTTGCCATGGGTTACTGCTTGCGTATTTCCCAAATCATTTACTCTGCAATCAATATAAGGTCTGAATAATTTTTAAAAAATTACATTACATATAAATTACATTGCATTTTTTTAAAATACTGTATTGAACTTTGTACCTTCGCCTCCTAGTGAATCCTTAAGCAGAATGTATATGTTCTTACAGCATGTGTTTTATTTATATCATATATAACTCAATGTAGAACCAAAAGAGGAAGGAAATTTATGAAGACTACACCACAGAAGAGTTGGGGGAGGGAGAATGAAAGGAAGAAAAGCTATTATCTTCTGCCTGTGGCGTTTTTGACCAAGCAAATACAAGGCACTGAAATCCATGGTGGGATTGGGTTTTGGTGGTTTGTTTAGGGTTGGGGGCTTTTTTTTCCCCTTTTTTCTCAGTATAAAAGATTCAATAGAGTGCCTGAGTTTTGAAAAGTCATGGGAGGGGAAACTCGTTAGTGTGATTGAGATGGTGAGCACATTTGCAAAAACGAAGTGTGAGCTGTGCATCCTGTTTGGTAACAAGGAAGCGGTAAAGTTCTGCGAGCCACTTGCTTCGTTAACACGTCTGATACAGCTGTAGAAATACAAAATAGAAGCCCATCGTTTTTCGTTAGTGTACACCAGCTTGCTTTGTTGTAAGAAATACTTCGGACTGCGCCTGTGCGGTTTATAAAGGATGGTGAAAGAATGGATACCCCTCATTCTGCATTGAGCACTTGGATTTTGTTCCCAGTTTAGGATAAAGAAGATGGAGATTTATCCCCCTGTTTTTTCCACTCTCTTTTACTAGTACCTCCTAAGCCTGTCCATCTCAAACCTGGGCAGGAAAGAATTCCTCCTGCACCTTCTCGGCCTTTGCCAGCTGATCCCAAGTCATCGAGGAGCTTAGCACCTGGAGAGGAGGAAATACCAATATCAGCAGGAGTCAACACGCTCATTGAGAAATTTGAAAGTATTAGGTAAATATGGCTTTGCGAGATCTTCTCTACTCTCCCTTTTCTGCATTTTTAATTTAGAATATAACAATAGAAAACATTAATTGTAATTGTCACGTAGAAACTTCTCAGGATGTTTTCTACTGGAAGTGCAAAGCTTGACTGACTACACAATTATTTTTTTTTTTTTTTTTATAAAAGCATGTATTTAAGTGACTTTTAGTTTGTAGCATACAGTTGTTCTTTAAGAGCTTAAGACCTGCTGAATTTGGTAAGTGTTCTACCAGAAACAAGTGGCGCAGAGTCTGCTTTCAGTAAGTTGATTTGATGTCGGGATTGGTTTTTGCATTATAGGAACTTGATTATTGTGATATAAAATAATTGAGTTTTCTGTCTAAGATTCAATAAATGTCAGACATACTGTTAGCTTGTTTCTTGGAGGCAGGGGAGAGTTAAATCACAATGTACTGTGAAACAACATCATGTAGAACAGCATTTCCTCTGAAACTTTATATATGAGAGACATTAAATAGGATGAAATATGTGTATTTTGCTGTAAAACCAGCTTGTTTTACAAACACATGAAAACTCTCTCTGAAGACCAAATCTGCCTGATGGAGCTAAGTGATTTCTTTAGTAAAGAGGGAGATGGAGACAGAGACACACACCGTACTGTGCCTTGGAGTGTTTTATCACCTGGGTGAATCTGGTAAAGTGTCTTTTGAAAAGAAAAAGTAGTACCTTCCTGTGCTTCAAAAACATCCTCTCTCTGGAGAAAATGCCTTGCCCCAAAGGCTTTGTTCTGTTGAAGAGCGTGAGTTCCTGTTCGATTGAACCCACAACCAAATGCTTCTTTTAAAAGATGATTCCTCCCTCCCCAAACCTTCAGACCAAACTGTTTTTCAAGGCAACGTGGGGAGTATTAAAGGCCCAGGATTCTAGCGATGCCACTTCAGTAAAACCTAGGGCTAGGGGTGGTGTGTTTTTATTGGAAATTGTTGGGTGAATATTATTATAGCAATATGCACACACTTGTCTCCTAGGATTGTCAGGGGGTGCAAGAAATACAGCTTGAATCAAATGATAATCAGGCCCTCTCTCTTTTGGGGCACTCTTGAAACCTCTGAATGTTAATATGAATGACTGTGGTGCTTTCTCTTCACCCGCAGGCAACCTGTACATATTCTTCAAAGAAACCAGCTAAATTTAGCTCTTAAGATGGAACCTGGCCTGGACTCATCCAAACAACTGAGCTCATGTGACTGTGACATGGTGGCTTCCAGCGGCTCTTCCACAAATGAAAAAAGTGAACCAGATGAAAACGAGCCAGACATACCGTGCAGCGTGGATCTATCTAACACAGACATAATGAAAATTAAAGAGCTAAGCATAGGTGATAACAAAAGCCATGGAGACTGTACTGCTGTGACTGTGAGCAAAGAGCCCTCTGGAGAGCTTGGCAATAAAGACTCAACTGCAGAACTGAACGGTAATGGTAAAATTCCCAACAGAGACAGTGGCATTGACAGTCCTTCTTGTAGCGTTGCAGGGGAAACTTTCCCCAGTGAAGAAGGTGCAGAGCAGAAGAAGCCCAGCGTGGCTGGGAACCCAGGGGAGATGGAACCTGACAAAAAGGGCACCAAACCTTCCTCTGTGGAGCAGAAGAGAGACTCCACACAGGATGAAGACAGTGACATTGATGAAGGAAGCAGCGAGGAGCAAGAGACAGCAGAAGTGCCAAAGTTAGAGTATTTGGATGTAAACAAGGTAAGGTAGTTTGTTCATTGCTATTAAGTGCTCTGAAACCAGTTCCTGACTCTGGCCGGAGAACCCTTGCATCACTTTCATACGTTGTTTGGGTTTTTTGTTTGTTTGGTTTTACGTCAAAGGATCATGACAGTCATTGTAATTTCCTGCTTGATGCAGGTCATAACTTGTTCCTGACCTAGATAGTATCTTTTAGAAAGGTTCCCAATCTTGGTTTAAAAGGTTTCATGTAAGATAATCCATCACAGCCAGAGGTAAGTTGTTAACATTTAAGTGCTTTTGTAGGTAAAGACTCACACCTTGTGTTTCTTGTTTAGGTTTGTCTAGGTTCAGCTTCTAGTTTTTAGATCATGTTGTTTTCAGTGGAGCTCCATGATATGCGGAGGGCTAATTGGATAGTGCATCTTTCAGGGTCAGGGTCTTGCATCCTAGTAGGACATGGATGATGGAAATCTCTTCTAACAGTAATGTTGGTTTGGGGGGTTTTGGGGTTGGGGTTTTTTTGGTTTTTTCACAAAGCCTGTGCTTCTATTGGTGTGACTACTTCTTCAGTGCAAAGAAGTTGTTCTGAGGGTAGTTATATCAAATTACACTTCAGGAAGCTGTAGCTAGAAGAGATTTTCCTTCAATCCAGAGTAATGTAGTCCAGGCTGTTGTGTATTTGCTGCAGCTGTATAAGATTAATGACAGATTCCTTTGATTAGTTGTTTATCAAGACAGTTATTTTTAGAAATAGTGATGATAGAATGGGTTAAATTTTTCCAGAAAAAGAAAACAGAAGATGCTTTGAGCAAAAGGTCTGCAAAATATTCCACTTTTGGTTGGGTGGAGTTTTTTGTTTGTGTTTGGGGGTGTTTTGGTTTTTTTTCTTTTTTCCCTGCTCAGCCATCATGACAGTAAAGTTAATATACTGGATTTTTGTTTTTTTAAAGAATGTGATGAGCACTAGCAACTAATGAATGGTAGCTAGTGAACTGCAGCATTCACACCTCAGTTTGTGCAAATCAGGTGGTTCTGTTGAAATCACCAACTATATCCCAGTTTATGTATGTCAAGAGCACTTGTCCCTTAGGAAACGTGGCAGTTAAAATTCATTCAGTAGCTTCTGGATCAAATTGGCCAGTGACTATTGAAGAGCAATAAAAATTGTGTGTGGGTCTGAGGTGTGCAAGAAGTTCTGTCTCTCAGAGCTGGCAAATTTCAGAGTACAGTTAATGATCTGGGGTGTCTCCTTTTTTTTCCAAGAATAGAAGACAGCCTGATGAGGCAAACATACCTACAGGAAGGTATGAAAAAGCCCCAGACTTTCTCTCATGAGTACTGTTCTTCCTGCTGCTTTATCCCAAGCTGATGTGACTGGACTCGCCTTCCATTCAAGTCATTCAGATGCTGCCCTTGTAGTCTGGGACTCTCCAATACTTCATCGCCATGCTGCTCCTTCTGCAAATTCAGTGAATGTCAAACCTGCCAGGTGCTAGCGCGAGGTTAGGCAGAGGGAAGTGGAAAGGACCCAGCAGAGTAGGAAGCAGTAAGGGCTGCATGAACCAGGTCTGCTTCTGTAGATGGGGAGGATGTGATCTCGTTTGCCTCTCTGCGAGTCTGCAGTCCCACCTGGCAGCTGGTGCGGATTCAGGAGGAGGAACCCGTTGGCCTGTCCCACCTCCATGAGGGCCAGGGAGGACACCTTTGCCTTGGCACTGCATACATCGGACGTGACTGCCTGGGCATGGAAGGCTGCGGTGCAGATTGCCTTGGGCTTGCACAGGAGGCATGGCAATATGAGCCAGGGGCTCCAGCAGGACTGCAGGGTCTGTACTGCCAAAGGAGACCTCTGTCTTTCAACTTGTATGCAAGAATTTAATGTGGGGGTCCGCAGGAAACATCTTGGAGATAGAGACTCCAATTAACATCTATCTATTAGCAACTATTAACACAACATCTAATGCATCCATTGACATCTGGTATCTCTTCGGCAGTCTGCTGTGAAAGCTTGTTTACATCTCAAATGGGCAGTGTCACCATCACGGTGCAAGGCTTCTCGCCTGCTGCTGTTGGTTTTCCCTCGTGTGTGTTTATGCATACATACACACACTGTGAAATACTTTAATTATTTTGTATTCATAATATATACGTCTATGCATGTGTGCAACTGAAATGTTATTTAAAAGATTGTTTATTAGTTGCAACATGACAGCAAGAAAATAATGCATTAAATTAAAAAATCTTTAATCTGGTAATTAAATTTACTGTTTGGACTAGGAATGCAGTATCAAACCAAATGTGGCAAACCCAAGTGGAAGACTTTACCATATGATTAAGAAGTGCTTTGCTGACAAATACCAATGTTTTGTAAGACATCAGAGTTTTGATGGCTGTTTTTAAGTCTTGTTCCTTAGGTTAAGTATCCATATAGTAGGAAATAATGCTGATAAAACACAGAGTTATGAGGTCATAGTTCTCTGTAGCATGCTTGGTGAATTTATAAGAGAGAGATCTCTAGAGGAAGATTTTTTTTTCTGTTTTCTTGTGTTACTCTTCTTCCTGAAGTGCACTTATGTGATGCACTTCAGGTTCTCCCTTGCATTTTGAGTTGATTTCACGTTCTAAAAGGCAGTTTTGATGCTGACCAAGCTACACTAAGTTAGCTTGTTTTTGCAGCCACATCCAGAGGGAAGGCTTAGAGAGATGCTGCCTCTTCTGTAGTGTAAGGATTGTGCCCTCTTCCGGAGATGTGTGAAGCCAACTTGTGTGTTAGGTGTCCACATCATCCTCCCACTCTCCCCTTTCATTCTGTTGCAGATTTGGGGCACTGTGGACTAAAGGTTAGGGTAAAGGGCCATAGCTTCCAGAAAGGAGAGCCAGTGCAATTCGAAGTTGACTTGTTCAGTGTTTATTCTTAGGCTGGAAGTTCACATCATCTTGACAAAACTGGTAATTTACCAGAAAACAAGGTACCTGCCCCACTGGAAGGAAGAAAGGAGAGTTCAGTCGGCACCAGCTGCTGGCTTGATTGCTGGGGAGACCCCAACTCCTCCAGAAAGCTTTGTGTCGGGAGCCAGCGTCTTCTTCCTGCTTCCCCCTTCCTACCCTTAGTACCAGGCTTTGCAGCTGCAAGACAGAGGTAATCAGCACTCTCACTGAATATGCAAGTTTCCAGAAAGCTTTGTTATAGTTGGAGGAGGATGCGTAAGAAGTACAGCTGCAGGATGATTTAATGATGGCTCAGTAACTCCTAGGATATCAAGTTAAGTGAAGCTCATGACTAAACGTAACTGGGGGGGGGGGGGTGTGGAGATATTTGCTTTTTTCTTATCTAATTTTCTACTTCAGATATCTCTCCATCCACCACCCGAGCTTTCACACATCCCATGGCTGGTGAAGTAACATTGCCTGATATATGACTCGTATTGTTTTATTTAGTCTAGGTTTAGCTCTGCAGTGTGATGTGGCTTCCTTTGGGAGTCTGCAGCACAGCCTAACAGGCCTCACTATTAGCACAAAATTATTGGAATATGTTTTAAAATCTCAGGAGTGACTTACTGGGATTTCCAGTTATTCTTTATCAAAATGAAAATGAACAAGGGGAGCTTATTAGTTTTGATAATGTCTCAGAAAACATCAGGAGCTCCAGGAACTGAAGCATGTTAGCCTTGATGTTTATGAAAAAATGAAATTACATAAAAATGAGACTGAGGGGCTGTTATGCTCTGTAGTCATATACCCAAGGCTTCTGCCAACTGCCTGGGAGCAACAGAGTAATGCTTCTAAGATGGCTAACACTACTTCATATCTTTTTGTTTAGATATTTTTCACTAAGAGTTATATGTGCTCATTAGTAATCACCAAAAAATGCCTTTCTCCATCTGTCCTGCTTCCTGCTGTGTAAAATAGGAATAATGAAGTCCCACGTGGGCCTCATACAGTCACTGACACACACTTCCATTCTGCCTGTACGTGGCTGGAGTTTCATTTCTGATTTCATTGTACAGTTTGTATTGGAAAATTTGGCCTGCAGTCCTGCAAGTCAGACCTTTGCATAAGATTATCTCCATGGATATTCTGAAAAAAATTTGCATAGGTCAATGTTTTAGTTACAATGCTGGTTAAGAAATATCAGATATGTTCTCATCTTTTTTTTTTTTTTAATATTCTAAGGAAAATGAGATCTCAATACAACAAAGACGACGACCAAGCATAGGATATGTTTTCCGTATTGTTTTCAGCATTTTTGAGTAGGAAGTTGTCTATAAACTTTCTGGGACTTTCTGTGTTCTTTGTAGGGGTGACTGGTGGGGTTTTAAGGCATAACCGTATATGATTTTATCCTAAGCCACTCCCAGGAGCTTTCTTGCAAGATTCACTGAAAGCCCCTTGTGGTAGGGATGCTAACCAAATATGGTTGCACGCAACCAGTTGTATGAAAAAGGGTTGCTGCGGGATATTGGCCAAGTTTTCTCATCTCAAACCTTTTTTTTTTTTTTTACTTTAAATTTTCATTTAAACAGTCTTTGCATCCGTGAATCCGTGGCCCAGGTGTGCTCAGCGGGTGCCCAGCTGGGTCGGTGAGTGGGTTCGCAGGAAGCAGTGATGCACTTGTGGCCACTTCATTGCACAAATCAGCTCAGCACGTGCCATTCCCCAATTTGTATGTGTGATTGGGGTGTTTGAGGTGCAAATGCATTCAGGCGTGAATCTGACCTTTATGAGAAGCTGGTTCTGTTTGGTTTTAGGCTGGTGTTTCCTTTTTCTTTAATAAGTTTTATGGACAGTTACGGCTGGAAACGAATTTTTGAACCTTCCACAAAGAAGTGAAAGAGCATCATGTGACTGCTGCTTCAAGCACTGGAGTGAGCTTCCTGTGTCATGAAGTCAACACCTACTGCTTCTCTTTTCTCATCTTTCTTGTCGCCCCGCCACCTATACTGTTTTAATGAGACTCTGCAGTAGATGTACGGTTGTAATGTATGACTGTGGAGGACAGTCGTAACATGCCCTGGCCATGCCAAGCAGTCAGTCAGCAAGCGCATTGGGCAAAGCAGAATATAATCCGCATTTGAGTTTGCAAATTTGTTTTACTTTTCCTTTAGAAACATAGACCGTGAAATATCTCCTTCATAGTGAACTGAAGTATGGCTCAGGCTGTGTTAAAGCTGTCCTGCCATGGCACGAAATAAGGTTAGAAGAACAGGACTGCCTCAGGTTTAATTAATCTACTGTTTCGTTTTAAATGTTACATCCATTGAAAAGCAAATATGTTGCAAATTAGTCTGAAAAACACGCCTATCTGCCTGTAGCAGAGAACAGCAACTGAAGATAGAGTTGCTCTTTAAAACTGAGCTCAAGCTGAGTCTGTTCAGCCATTGTTTGGTATTTAAGCAGATGTCAGCAAGTTTTTTGGAAATACAAACTGAATTGCAGATGGTGAAGGTCAGGAGGTTAAAAAGTGCCTGCGCTATGTAAAGATTCACTTCTGAGAACAAATGTATTTGGTTGGAAATAATTATTTTTCAAATTCTGAATTCAAACAAATCAAAGGATGCTCTTTGGCAACTGGTGTGCCAGCCTATTGCGTCAGTGTCTTTCATTCAGGTGCTCTTCTGTGCCCAGCAAAACTGGCAGATAAATTCTTTCTCAGTGAGAGATCCTCGTAGTTACTGGATTTGAATGGCCAGCAATGCATTTCATTATAAGCTGTAATATGTTGTATTTGCTTGTAACAAGTTCAACCTTTGTTGTGCTGTGATTTTTTTTTCTTTTCCCCTAAATATTAATATATATCACATGAACGAATGGAGCAGGATGTTGTGTAGCCTGTTAGAATAGCTTAAAAGAGTATTTGAGTAGTGGGGTAGGCAGAGTACATGTCAAAGCTTTATTCATGGCATGGCTGCCTATCTCCAGGTTTGTGCCTAGAAAGAGAGGGATTGCTTTAAAGGAAGACTGATGCTGTTTCAAATCCAGAAAAGCTATTCACATTCCTTCAGTAAATACTTATATCACGGAACTGTGGGCACTTCATGCTATGTGGTACCTCATTTCACGTAGGATAACTGTGGGTCTGGTTTGTTTGAATTCATGGCTAGTTTGAAAAGTCTCTGAGGTCTTTCAGCCGTATTGCAGTTTGCCTGAATATGTGTGGGGGAGTTATTTAAATTTTTCTTGTCAACTTTGTTCGGAAACAAAATAAGGTAATGTTGAAGAAGCTTAAAGGAAGCATTTAATTGATGTTTTCTAACAATTTGATGGTGGCCCACAAGGTTATGTCTAGAAATGCCTGTCACAAATACTAGCAAGCGCACAGAGATAGGCATTTGGGATGGAAAGCGCTGTTGCTGGTGAGGGGCCCAGCTGCTTCTTGAACTGGAAACAGCCCTGCGTGTTTAATAGACTTCAGCTGGACTTTTACTCCATGGATTTGTCCGGTCCTTTTGTGAACCTGCGTGAAGGTTTACCGTCTGCAGTGACGTGTTGCTTGAGGAAGCAGCTCTTGGTCTTGAAGCAGCACCTCAGTAATTTTATTTGATGACCTTTAGTTTTCTTATGGAAGAAATAGTGAATGATTGCACCCAGCTGATGCTCTCTGTTCTGTTAATCATTTAGACATCTCTCTAATTTCAGTTGTCTTTTTTTCCCCGGATCCAGCCCAGTAAAATTTCCCTACATTTGATCATCCTTGCTGCCCCTTTTGGACGTTTGTATTCCCGAACACAAAACAGCCAACCCTCAGTTCTGGACTGGTTTGGTTATACGTAAGCATGGCGTTTAAAGTCTAGACCCTTAACAAGGTATCTAGAGTTTGTCAGAAAGCTAAAGCCTGTATCCTAATAATTCAAGTATTTTTAAGCACTTAGAAAGCAAAGAGTCTATGTAGCTTTTGGCTAAACAGTAAATAAAGTCGGCACTTCATAAATGCATTCAGGTTTTTTAATGAGTCCTTTCTCATTTTATTTTTTTAAATGAGCTTAATGAAAGACTTCACTGAGTGACTTGGGTTATATTGCTGAAAATTCTTTCCAGGGAATTGGCTGGTGTTTAAAGCTGCACAGAAATCTTAGAAATATGCCATAGAGAGTAATGCTGTGCTGGCCAGGGAGAGAAATCTGTGGCCAAACAGGTCTGGTTTCTAGTTTTCTTTTTAGTCACAGGACCTGAATCCAAAAAGGAGAACAGTTGATTTACAGTCTAGTGCCTTAGTTAGCAGATAGACTAGACTTATTTCCAGATTTGGAGGATGTTTCTGGTTCTTTATAGAAAACCATAATGAACTAAAGTGATGTCCTGACCAGCCATTGACTGCATTACTGATTGCTCTTTCAGAAAATAGCTTTAAAAATGTCTCCAGAGCAAACTGATCCTTTGATGAGGGATGTGGAGCAGATTCTGAAATGTGTTAACCTCCTTCACTCCAGGCTTCTCTACTGGCAGGGAATTTGGCCCACTGAGAAAACGGAAAAGAGAACAGTTGATGCAACTTAGCTTTGTAGATGCAGATGGACTGTATTATTTGTAACTTTTTTTTCAGTGTACAGAGCCCCAAAAGCTATTCAACATCGCAAATGAACTGCTCCATACAGAAGAAGCGTATGTTAAAAGACTCCATCTGTTGGACCAGGTAATTCGATTTTGCATAAACTCTGCTTTTTTTTCTGTGAGCAGCAGTGGTGTCTCCTGTTCATCCCCTAACCTATAGCCCAGTAGTGTGAAAACACTGTTTATTGGTGGGAGATAGAGTTTGCTTGCCAGGCTGTGTGTCATGGGTCCCAGAGGTGAACTTTTGGCAGGAGGGTTCCCTGAGCTGGAACCTGAGGATTAGAATGTTGGAAAGAGGAACGGGAAAGCAGCAGCCCAAGATACAGACAGACACAATCAGCATTTGCTTCCTCCCTGAGCGTACGTGGAGAGGAAATCACAGGGACACTGAAGGCACTGAGAAATGATGAAATCTGTGATTGCACTGTAATGTGCAAGAGGTTTGAGTTTTACTAAAATCAGGCCACATGGGTCAGCCCCGTGTTCACAAGGGATTATTTTTTTTACCCACTGTGTTTCGTGATTGTTGTCCATCATGTTTACACGTGGGGATAAAGTAATACTGGTGTAATGAGTCTGAACTTTCTTCCACATTAACATTGAAGTGAGTCTACACAGTTCAGGCGTTTCCATAATTATCTCAAAGGAAAAAAAAAACATGAATGTGCAGGAAAGAAATAAAAACAAGGATGAGTCACATTGTTAATGAAGTGCTTTTTAAAAACAAGGGGGGGGGGGGGACCACAATTGTCAGCTTGCTAGAAATCTTGTTAGAAGCTGTAACTTGTAGAGCCCTCTACCCTCCAACTCTAGGACCTCTATGGAAGACTTTCCAATGTTTGCTTTGGATGAGCAGAGACTGTTTCAAGACCTTAGAAATCTAGGGTGTGTCTTTCCCTTTTGTTCAGTACAGTGTAACTTTTCCCACAGAGAAACAAAATAATCACATGGTTTATTTTGCTTCACATAAATAGGAGTAAGTGCTCTTCAGGGACTGGTTATTCTTTGCAACTTGCACTCCCAAATAAGAGATGTCTGATCTTCTCAGTAGTTTCAATCTTTTTTGACATACCCCTAAGATTTTTCTAATTTATGACTTTGGCCCATAGTCATAAATGTAACCCTAACTGACAGTGGACTTACGTTTTAGAAACCTCCTGAAAGACCCCAAGGACTGACTACAGGAAGTCAAAAATTGTAGCTCAGTTCTAAGGCAGTCAGCTTTGTAATACTGCAATCTAAAGCCAGTGTGTCTAGGATTGTTTTTTGTAAATATATGTCGGTACTGTCTTATTGTCTTATGCAGGTTTTTTGCACTAAGTTGTCAGAAGCAGGTATTTCATCTGAAGTGATAACGGGCATCTTTTCAAATATTTCTTCCATCTATTGTTTCCATGGACAATTTCTTCTTCCTGAGCTCAAAACAAGAATTACACAAGAATGGTGGGTAACTGTCATTACAATTATTTTAAAAATACGTTTTCAAGAAACTAGAACAACCCTAAGGCCTAGTCTAATTCCAAATTTTTCATTGTTTAATACAGTAATTCACTTGTTATTTAATACATTAGTATGGAGTCTCTTAAGCATTTCTGACTATAGGAATAGACTTGAGCACTCAAAATTTCCAGAGTACGTTGTGAGAATTTTTTCAGTCCAAAGTATTGCCAGAGCTGTTTTCCTTACTGTATTTCCACTCTCCTGTTATTGCAGTACTATGAAATTGCAGTACTAGGAAGGAAGGAAATTGCTTATTTTGGCCCAACAGATGAAGTATTTTAGCCCCACTGTGAAGTGTTACAAAAACGCAGTACTTCTCAAAGAAGGAAAATGCATCATCATGTCATAGTCTAGACTTTGCATGCCATGTTGGAGACTTCATGAGAAACATCCATTTTATATTTTCTTTAATGAATTTTGTTACAGTTATATAAAATGTAATTTAATGTTAAAATTAGCATTATAGCAGGCAACAAATGGAAAATCTGGACAGATAAGACAGATGACTTCCTATCTATAAATCTGCTTATGTCTGTTATGCAACCACTTCTGTTGTTGAGCACCACAGTGTTGCACAAGTTTTTACCCCAGAATTTGTTGGCCTTCTGTTCTAGGAGTTAATAAATATTATTAGCTACAGTGTATATGTACTTTCTTTAAGAAAATAAGTGTAGTTTTGGGGGCTTTGTTTTGTTTGGTATTTTTCAGTGAGTAATAAAGGTCAAATACCAATTAAAATTTGGCAGCTGTAATAAGTTGTAGATAAGGCAGAAATACTGCAATAGGTAGAAAGGTTAATTGTAAGGCAGATCTAGGAAACTTGATTTGAGATGACACACTGGCCACGAAGAGTGTCCTGCAGTGAAAAGCGCAGATAGTACTGACACTGCACCTTTCCAAGTACCCTAAATGACAAATACAAGACCAGAGTTCACACCTCTCTTGGCTGAGTTCAGCCTTCACATAGTTCATCAATGATCAGAAGGAATAAATGAGTCTCAGCACCTTTGCACCTGACTTGCATTTTCAGGGACAGCTGTAATAAAAGGGGAGGAGGACTGAAGAGTCTGGAAGTCAGAAGAGGGCAGAAGCTTATTAAATGGCTAAAGAGGGTCTAGTGCAGTCAGACTGCAAGTCACGAGTTCAGCAGGAGAGAAAAGCTGGGGGAAAAATGGCTGGCGCTCTGCCTGGCCATGCGTTTGGAGGAGACAAAGATGCGTGGCTACCGCCTCTCCCAGCCTATGGGGGGGTCTCTAGGCGAGTGTGTGTCTGGCCCCCTGGGAATACCCAGCTGAACTGAGTGATCCCTTTGCACTGAAGTGTCTTCAGATGTTTGGCTGTGGTGGAAAAGATGATTTTTAAAAAGTAAAAGTTTCCCATGAGACTTTGTGCTGGACGGCAGAGATATATAGATGTTTCTTTAACAATGTGTAGTCAGTTTGAATCTGATCTTCACTTAAGAGAGTGACAGTGGGGGCAGAAATATTAGCCTTTGGACATCTAGATTAATGTTTAAGGTTTTATCTAGGATACCGTATAGATTACTTTGAACTAAACTTAGACTGAAATATCTTGATTGCTTATGTGTGTAAGTGCTTGTGCATGTGGGAGACAACTGTGAAAGTCTTACAGTTGTGTTTTCTCCCTGAAGATAGTGTTGATTTCCAGAGATTTCAATACTTACCTGTGTCTTTCCCATAGGAACATCAACCCACGGCTAGGAGATATCCTACAGAAACTTGCTCCTTTTCTGAAGATGTATGGAGAATATGTAAAGAACTTCGACAGGGCAATGGACATGGTGAACACATGCATGCAGAGGTCCTCTCCATTCAAAGATGTTGTTCAGAACATACAGGTATGTTGTTAATTGACATCATGTGGCTTGGAGATGCTAATTTATTTGTGTAACTTTATTTTTTTTCCAGTGCGTGACACACAGTGTTTAGCTACAAGGTAATAGTGCTCTAATACTAAACATATACAATTTTAGTGGCAGTCCTTTCTTCTCTCTTGCTATGACACAGATTTTTCACATAGGTAGCTTTTTCTCCACTCACGTATTTAAGAGGAGTATCAGAAGTCACAGAATAAAGCTTTGCCATTGGCCCAGCAAACATGACTGCAAACATGTCCATTTATAAACTTTTTGATTTCTCTTCCTCATTACTATTTTTAATTGCTTTTTAATAAATACATTTTCAGTCTGAGGTGGGTGTGTTTGAGTTTGGCCATGTCACTGACAGCATCTGCTGTTGGTCTGATTTTTCTGAGGCTCACAAAGTGGCACGCAGCTCCCAAGGATCACAGCTCTGCAGGAGGATGCTCAGCATGGATTTTCATGTGTTTTCTCTTAATTATAGAAAAAGCTGTGTGAGGAGGGGGGAAGAGCTCTGCTTATGCTAGTGTATCAGTAAGACTTCTCTCTCCCCCTCAGGCCCTGGGCCAGCTAAAGGGATGCAGCAGGCTCCAGCACACTTGCAAGCATCCCTCCACTGGTGCTGGGAAAGCAGATACCGTCCTTTGGGAGGGGAAGGCTGGCAGGGAGTGGGTTAAGCTGAGGAGGGAGCTCAGCTGCCTGCCCTAAATGGGAGGATTGTGGCTGGGCCAGCTGTTGGAATCAAGTAATCCCCCAGCAAGCTGGGAAAGGAGAGGCCCTTTTCGGAGAGCCAGGGCTGCCGGCTGCCCAGTGACTCAGACAGAAGCTTGGAGAAACAGGAACTGGGGAATGTCCTCTCCTACAAGGCTGTCACTCCACGTGGCCTTTTCTTAACCTTTTTCTGTCTGAACCCAGTCCGCTCTCACCAAGGTTCTGTGCAGCAAGCACTGTAAAAAAAAAGCACACAGGCGTTTTGCTGTCCTCAGTTTGTGCCAAGCCACTGACACGGATTTCTGAAGTGAAAATCAGTTTGTGACTGTTTTCCCTGCAGCACAGGCATCTGCCCACCCTAAAATTCATCTGTCTCTTCTCACCACCAAGCTACCAACACAAACAATTTGTGTTAGCTGTCAGTCTGCAAAACTGGTCTGCAGCTGTCCAAGACCATGAGTATTTCTGCTGAGCAGAACTTTGACAGGCACTATGAACAGAGGCAATGTATATACGAGAATTCTGAAGTCTATTGATAACAGTATTTCACTGTAGGTTATTTTAGCGGCAACATCACAGCACCTTTTGCTTCTGTCAATGACCATAGCTGCAGTAGGCAAATATTTGACCCAGTATACTTAGACCACTCATCTGAGCTATCTCTGTGCTATCAAAAGCCACAGTTACTTTTCAAAACACCAGTCTGTTGTGATCCTGCAGTAATGCACTGTCCACCTAACAGCTGTTAATGGAATAGTTATACAGCTTAAGGCATTAATAATTATTAATTATGCTAAAGTAGGGAAAACAGAAAACAAAAATCAAATGGTACTTATATGTGAATGACTGTGACTTACCAAGTTTACTTTAGCTGACCTTGAAGATCAACATACTTTCTGTTCAGTTCACATCCACCTACTGGGGCCAACACTTGATAGCTGGTGAGTTTATTAGGACTTTTCTTTGGTCAGCTTTCTCCTTATGCCATCACATAAGTGCTTTTTAATATATATTTCTGTGGTTTGAATTGCCACATGAATTAAACACAGAATAAACATTTATCCGTCCTCTAGTAAAGTCATTTGAATTGCAGTGTAAACTCTGTAAACTTCTAAAATTGCATAACATTAATTTTTCCCTATTTGGAACTGTTTGTCACTGCTGACTTTTTAGAGAGGATACACTTGGCAAGTGAAGATAACTTACGTGAGCCTTGAAGTGACTTCCTCCTCTGCTTCCCTATTGCTGTTCAGTGTTAAGGTTCATCCTATTGCAGGAATAAAAAGACAATGGAGATGGTTATAATAAGTGGATTTGGGAATATAACCAAGCACTAATATGCAGTAGTGTAGTTCTGTGCTCCTTTTAGTTCTTCCTGGAATCTCTGATTCTTTCCATCCCAGTTGTATTTTCTGGGAGATGTGGTGCTGTAAAACTCTGAGAGATAATAAATTCACTTCATCTCCTAAAACAGAAATATTGTTCACCCTGCTACACTGTGACAAGATATTTTTTAAAGCAAATTTATGTCTTTGAATTTCTGGAAGGATAGCTAATATTTTTCTATCAGACATTCATCTCATTATCTCCAGGCTTTGCTTTAGTAATCAGGTAAGTCAGCAGTGTGTGGTGGGCTGTAATAGTTATGAGGAAAATTACAAGTACCTGAAACAAGCACCTTTCTCTGAGAAAAACATACTGAAATTAATGTGGGTTTTGAGGGGTTGCTTACACTAGAACAGACCAAGATGTGGCATTGGTGAGCTGATGTAAAAATAATGCTACGGAGAAGACCGTGTGTGTGTATATATGTGGTTAACATGCTGATGTGGGATTCAGGAGTCAGATTACATCGCTAACAGAAACTTCCTGTATGCTTTAAAACAAGTTACTTAATCTTACTGTGTTTCTCATTTCTCCTCCCCTCTTTTAAATAGAAATATCCCTTCACTTCATAGGGATCCTATGAAAATAAGTACACTGCAACACTCAGTACCATTGGAAGCAGAGCAGATTGGTGCCTTATTGGGTAATATTTACTGTAATCAGTCTCAAACCTACCCCCTTTCTTGGTCAAGTAAAAAAAAAGAAGAGAATTTGAGGCAGCTCCTTTTCAGAGGTGGTGTGTAGGCAGTGTATCTGCTGCTCGTACAGTAAGCTCTAGCAAGCAATATATCCCTGTGGGGTTTCTGATTTTATATAGTCTTTGGGGGGAAGCATGCTGCACAGGGCCGTGGACGGGAAGATCTTTTCTGAGCCTGTGAAGAAACACGCAAAATCTAAAAGAAGATTGCTGCGTATCTGCAGAAAATGCCAGACATGGGACAAAGGTTCAAGTGAAACCTGTCAGCTCCCATACCTGCTTGAGGGTCGGAAGGCTCTACAGAGGGATCTGGACTGGCTGGATCGATGGGCCGAGGCCAATTGTATGAGGTTCAACAAGGCCAAGTGCCGGGTCCTGCACTTGGGTCACAACAACCCCACGCAGCGCTACAGGCTTGGGGAAGAGCGGCTGGAAAGCTGCCCGGCACAAAAGGACCTGGGGGTGTTGGTCAACAGCCGGCCAAATATGAGCCAGCAGTGTGCCCAGGTGGCCAAGAAGGCCAACGGCATCCTGGCCTGTATCAGGAACAGTGTGGCCAGCAGGAACAGGGCAGGGATCGTCCCCCCGTACTGGGCACTGGTGAGGCCGCACCTCGAGTGCTGTGTTCAGTTTTGGGCCCCTCACTGCAGGAAAGAATTGAGGTGCTGGAGCACATCCAGAGAAGGGCAAGGAAGCTGGTGAAGGGTCTAAAGAACAAGTCCTGTGAGGAGCGGCTGAGGGAACTGGGGTTGTTCAGCCTGGAGAAAAGGAGGCTGAGGGGAGACCTTATCGCTCTCTACAACTACCTGAGAGGAGGGTGTAGTGAGGTGGGGGTCAGTCTCTTCTCCCAAGTGACAGTGAGAGGCCTCAAGTTGTGCCAGGGGAGGCTAAGATTGGATATTAGGAAAAATTTCTTCACTGAAAGGGTTGTCAAAGCATTGGAACAGGCTGCCCAGGGAAGTGGTGGTGTCACCATCCCTGGAGGTATTTCAAAGATGTGTAGATGTGGTGCTTAGGGACATGGTTTAGTGGTGGACTTGGCAGTGTTGGGTTTACAGTTGGACTCGATGATCTTAAGGGTCTTTTCCAACCTAAATGAGTCTATAATTCTGTGATAGCTTGCAAAGTTGTTTTATGCACCTCTAATTGTATGTGAATGCTCATTTTTCATTGCTGTTTAACACCAAAGACAGGAACAAAACCAAACCCTTCTGTGCTTGTTTTCTCTCCATTATAGAAACAGGAGGTGTGTGGAAACCTGACATTACAGCATCACATGCTTGAACCAGTGCAAAGGATTCCTCGTTATGAGCTTCTCCTTAAGGACTATTTAAAGAAACTTCCAGAAGAGTCTCCAGACAGGAAAGATGCTGAAAGTACATGTAAACTCCTCTCTGTCTAATGAGCACAATAAGATCTTGGAGAGTTTTTTCTTCACATGTTCAGATACTTTCAACTAGGGCTATGGTAGAAATGGAGATTTGAATCAAGTTATTGCATAGCACAAAGGGATTTTGAATGCTCTTAGACTAGAGAAGAAAAGGGTTGATACATCAGCTCTAGGAATGAAGAGAGCTTTGGCAAATGAACAATGGCAAAATGTTGAAGTTTGTAATGGTAGAACATCTGGCATTTTCATTTAATCCATTGTATGGCCAAGGACAAATACAGGAGGACATCCTTGCAATAGCCAGAGGAAGAAAGTAAGAAAGGTCTTAAATGTACATGCTTCCCTAGGAAATCAGGTTAGGCTCTGTTAACACAAAGAAACAGGAGACATGGCCTCCTGTTGGTTTCTAGGAGTTTGTGATCCTGACCAAAACTGGATTCACGTTACCATAAGCACACAAGCCCTGTTTTAGGAAAACACTGTTACAAACATGCTTGTGAAGGCTTAAGTGAGACTTAAATTAACCTTTAGTAGGTTGATTCCTAGAAGGTGAGGTTTTTTGTCACTATGTGCCTTGACTCGCCTAGACTTTCAGGAGAGAAAGATTAAACATTTAGATGCACATGGACCAGCTGAACATGCAGAAGTGATTGTGTCTATAACTGCTTATAAGCATTCCTTTTACTTTAAGGAAGGAAAAAATACAGTCCTTTCGTTTGCAACAACAATTTTGCAGGAAAAACACTAATCGGGGAGGTGAAAAAAAACCCCAAAATGCTATTAACAGATACAATCCAGAGAATGCGTAACTGTTGCTACCTTTATTGCAGAGTCACTGGAGCTCATATCTACAGCAGCAAACCATTCGAATGCAGCCATCCGAAAGATGGTGAGTAGAAATTGCATAATGGAATTGTAATCTGACTGAAACACTTGGTTGACCCAATGGTCCCCCATTGCAATAGGCTCAGGAAAGTGGGCTGGGGAGAATTTTCAAATACAGTGAGTCAGGCTTTAAATATCAGTTGGATATCTGAGTTCTCTTTATCATAAATGATCCTATTGCAGTTACCATGGGTTGTTGGGCCTAAATTTCACTTTCCTTGTTCTTAAAGACCCAATGAGTTGAAAAAGGAGGTCTTCATAAAACTCATTATTTGCTTTTCACTGAAAATTGTTGAAAGTATTCCAGTTAGGTCCATTCATAAGGGGTCCTTGCAGATTTTCACACTGTTTTTTAGTCCTACAGATCTTTACCAGACTGGAGGTTGTTTTGGTTTGATTTTGGCTCATCTTAAATGCACAGAGTATGCATTTAGCATTTGTCAGTAGCTTTGGTAAGCTATACTTCTAAATCTGGGCAGTTTGAGACCATGGAGATTTTGAGCATTAGCACATGCTTTACATACAGAACAGCTAGTGCATTACCATTAAAGTAAATGGACTTTATAGTTACAGATGCTACCCCTTTTGTGCACCCAAGTCCCTCAGGAGCTTTTGTATCTAATAGATCTGAAATGCTGTGTATCCAGCTTAACACTCACTGACCATTTGTGGGCACAAGGTTTACGTCTCGTTCCGTATCAGACCCTTACTTCCTTCTCCTGGCTGGCAGGGACACCATGAGACCATGTTTCCTGTGGCTGCTACAGGGAAGTAACCAACTGATGTCTGTGTATTTTCAGTATGTCTCAGTGAAAACCAGTTTTGAAACCATCTGTTTCTATTTGAGTCTAGTGTGTTCTCTTGATAAGGATATATTTCGGTGGAAATTTTTCTGGTTTGGAGCCTTGAACAACTGTTTTGCTGGGGACTGTGTACAGTATCTCCACAGATAGCAGGAATATGAAGCCACCATCTAGTTGCTTTCTGTGTTGGGTGCTTTTTCTGTTGGTACACAACAACATATTAGAAAAGGCTGCTATAATAATTTTGC
This sequence comes from Harpia harpyja, assembly GCF_026419915.1. Lineage (NCBI taxonomy): Eukaryota > Metazoa > Chordata > Aves > Accipitriformes > Accipitridae > Harpia > Harpia harpyja. The sequence continues at coordinate 515,920 of NC_068969.1, forward strand.
ACCCACTGTTTATTGCTGATAAGAACCTGAAGCCTCTAATCAGGCCTTCTTATTGCACTGAATTCTTCTGTAATTAATAGGTTTTGCCTGAGCAGAGACTCGAAGGAAAAATATCCGAGTAAGAATTTCAGGTTTGACCTCGTGGTTTCCCAACTCACACGTCCCAGCAGAAAGTGCCTTGGGTGTGCTGGGGCAGTCGGTGAGGGTCGGTGGGGAGCAATGCAGTGCGAGAGCAGCGCTGTCCTGCATGTGCGCCTCTGCAGAGCCCTGCGGGATGGCGCAAATGGCTGGGTGAGGTCAGAGCCAAGCCAAAAGAAAAGCAAGGGCTGTAGCAATATCTCCAAAAGTTAGTGGAGGTTTGAATGAACTGTTGGATGCTTCCTCCTGTTGTGGTGTAGTAGAAGAAATAGATCAGGCTTCCAAAGCTGGCTTTCCCTAGAAGTGCAGATGTCCCTCAGGTTTTGGATCTGGTCTTAGTGTTCTAGTTTCTCCACTAAAAAAAATAGCTTGATGAGTTCACTGGGTTTTTTTTGTTTTTACATTAGTGGGATCTCTTGCTCATCTTCCCATTTGCTGGGAAAAAATCTGCTGCCTTTTGGGGCTTAGGTGATTTGCTCATTTATTTTCAGTCCACAGCCTGCTGCCTTCCATTTTGTTTTGCAGTGTGTTTATTTTAACGGTTTGGTTTTGTTTGGGTTTTTTTATTGGGGTTTTTTGGTTGTTTGTTTAATCGTTGGTCAGAAGAATAGGTTAGGACAGGGACTGGTGTGATGTATATTTGTGGTGAAAATTCTCAAGTCAAATGGGGGTAAACAAAGTCTGTAAAGACCTGAAATTCCAGCTTAATCTATAGAAAGGTAGAGGTATGATTTAGAGATGTGTTTGGACATATATTTGCGTGTAACTGCATAAATCTTTGTCCTCACTTTCTGACCCTTTGCTGACAGTGCCATTTGGAGCACATCAGTCCAGCTTGTGGTTGAAAGCCAAAGCTTTCCACATGCTATAACTCAGTAGCAAGATTTACACACCTTTCTTATTTTGACTAGTTAAAGCTGCTGCAGTGCTTAATATAGCAGCTGCAAATGGGTGAACTAGTTACCTTTATCCATTTGAATACTGTGTAGAGCGACTTTTAATGTTTGGTTGACTTAATATAAAGTAGAAACAGTGCTTTGCTGAAAAGGAAAAAGTAATCCCTTCATAAAGAATTTTGACAAAGACATAAAGATGCCTGAATGACATTAAAACTATATTTTAAGCATTTTGTCCTGGTCTATTTCAGAGGTACTTTTTGCCATGGAGGCCCCTGCATAGGACTGCAGCATTCTCCATGCATCTGAGGTTTTATATGTAGCTTAGAAATGCAGAATAGGACCATGCTTCCTGATGGAGACCTATGTGCCATTTTATCAGCAACAATGCAAGAGGTGAAACATCTCAGAAGCTGAGGAACGATCATAGTGCAGCAGAAATCTTAGTCTGAGTTGTGGGGTGGAAGCTGAGTTAATAAATTCAAACTTGGAAACAATTTGGTAACATACTAGTCTCCGACTTGGCCACTGATTTTACTGGACCTCATGCCATTGCTTCCAAAGATATGTATTTATTGTTGAATAGGAATATCTAAAAATATCAAATAGATTGATCTCAAAATGTCATTAAAATGGTACAATCCAGGTATGACTCATGAGTGACTAATACAGAGTGGGGAAGAGTACTAAAGAGTATGGAATAGGTATTCATTAATTTTTGAAAATGCAAAGCTATAGCCAAAGTGAAAGACTATTTTCTTTCCTACTTATTTACACTTACCACAGAAATGATACTATGGGTAATAGACCAAGTGGAATAATTTTTTTTAATTAAACTGCTGGGGTTTCTGTACTTGCAGGAAAAGATGCACAAGCTTTTGGAAGTCTACGAGCGACTTGGTGGTGAAGAGGATATTGTTAACCCAGCCAATGAGCTCATTAAAGAAGGACATATTCAGAAACTTTCAGCAAAGAACGGCACAGCGCAGGATAGGTATTTATTCCTGGTGAGTTTTTTTGTTGCATGCTTATTTTCAGAGTTGTGCTATGAAATGGTACACTTCCATCTTCCTAATCTCAAATACAAAAAGCATTCACCAACTGAGCCCAGCTACTCCTTCCTCTGAGCAGCAGTTTTCTGTTGATGCTTTTTCCTTAAGGATTTCCTTCCTTGCACACTTGTACCTTTGCTGATGGCTTGTCAGGCCCAAAGGGGTCTTTCCCATCTCCCTCCTCAGAGGCTGCGTTTTTTGCAAAGTGCCTGAGGAGGTGTGTTTCCAGCTGTAGCACCTTGCTGCATAAGATGGCCAGCTCTTGCTGACACTGAGAGAATAGCTCTTGTTTTCTTTCAAGGCAGTCAAATGGGTACTAGGGAGAGGGGGAGAAGGGGGAAGTGACTGGCTGACATGCTTCTGTCTGTCCACTTCTTTCAAGTATGGTATGTGAGCCTAGCTTGCTCTTCAAATCTCTTCTTGGGAACTGCATCTTAGAGTAAAACACACCAGAGTCCTAAACTGTCAAAATGCAGGCTTTGTCCAGTGTGTAATCCCTTAACCTAAAATATTCCCTTGTTACAGTTTAACAGCATGGTGCTATACTGTGTGCCAAAACTGAGGCTGATAGGCCAGAAGTTCAGTGTTCGAGAGAAGATGGACATTGCAGGACTGCAGGTTTGCCTCTCTTCTTTTCCCCCATTTTAATGCTTCCCCACTCGATAGCATTAGACCCCCTCTGAATCAAAAAATGTAACAATAGATGTATGTAGAAATACAATAAAATTCTGAAATCTAGCTTTAGATCTCTTTTTTTTTTTTTTTAATTATTATGAAGTAATCATCCAAACGTGGGTAAGAAAATGGTGACTCTGTACATGCTTTGATTGAAAGTCTTCCCTTGTCACCTAGCTGACACAGGAGCCACCTTTTCCCCCTACTGCTCTAGGGGCTGGTTGGTGATAACGGATTCAGAAGTTTTGTAGCAACACGAGTAATTATGGAAACAATCCTTTGTTTTTTCTACCCCGTACTATATTCTGAGTGATCCTTTCAACTAAGTATTTCAAAGAATGAATATATTTGTAAGTCATTAAAAATGATTGAAAGACAATGGACACTAGTAAGAAGATGACATGTTCTTTTTACAGGTCCAAGAAATTGCCAAGCAAAATGTGGCTCATACATTTTCAATAACAGGAAAAAAGAGATCACTGGAACTACAAGCCAGGTATGGTGCTTGTTCTGTCTTTCGAGGTTTGTGAATATTTATGTAGAAATTTACCATCTAGGGGATATGGCTGTGCTAGTATGACATAGCTTTACACCAGGAGATGGGCATCAGAGATGTGTAACTTGCATATGCAAGAGAATATGTTGTTCCTAAGTCAGAGTGTGTTAAAGTGCTATGTTGATTTGCTTTATTGAATGCCAACAGTGTTTATAGTAGTGCTTGTAGGTTCCACTGTATTAATAATTCAAATATTTTTGGCATTTGTTTTGTAATAACTGAGGTCAACAATTATTAATAATGTTTATAAAATAGTGGATAGCAAAGCTAAAATCTACATGGATATAAAGCTGTGAAGATGTGAATCGAATTCACTGAAAATACTGCAAGTACATTTATGATGTTTTCCGTATTTTTCTTTTGTTTTAACAGGACAGAAGAGGAGAAGAGGGAATGGATTCAGGTTAATACAAAAGTGTTATGATATGGGTGGAAATCACAATGCAGTCAGCACCTTCTGTTTTAAAATTATCTTTCTGGGTTTCTGAATGAGTGAGGCTGTGTGAGGAAGCTGGGTAGTCCAGTCTGGCAAAGCTGCTTATGTGGAGCCCCAGTCAGGGTCCCACTGCTGACCCACTGTGTCCAGGCAGTGACGGGGCTTTGAATGGGTTCCCATTTCCTGTAGTCCTCAAGCCCAGTGAGAGAAGAGATTGAGGTATCAGAGATTAGCCTTGTATATTCTTGCAGTCTGACTTGTACATACACTGTCTGATAGCAGTCTTAGTTTTTAACTTAACAGACACCACCACTCGTAGTTATTAAGGTATTTAAGTTTCCATTTCATTTATGCAAGTGTAAGGGTTTTTCACTAAAATGATAATCCTAACCATCTTCCTATGAGAGAATTTTGCCAAGGCTCTTTTTGTGACACTTCTCATCTTTGTTGGAATTTTTGTCTCAGGTCATTCAAGCAACAATTGAAAAGCACAAACAGAACAGTGAGACATTTAGAGCTTTCAATAGCTCTTTTTCTCAAGAGGAGGAGCATCTTCCCGATTCCTCAGTAAGTACTAGTGCTTAATTCTCCTTCTTTGCTCTAAGTTTTACCAACAGTTAAAGTAGACCTACACGGCTAACTTTAAAATACTGTAGTCTTGTTCTTGATTTTTATATTACATTATGGTACAGTCAGCTCCATTTCTCTGGCTTTCAAATGCGTATCAGTCATAGTTACTCAACCATGGAGGTATGGAATAACTTACCCAGGGTAATTCAGTGCAAGAGACCTATCAGTCACGTTTTCCAGACTAGTGTCTCATTTAGCATAACAGGTGTAATTCTTCAATGTTATGAGTGGTTGGCTGTCTGGAATGATGTTTGTGTGCCTGGGAGATTTTCTTCATTACCTTTCCCCATCTCCTCACAGATGCATTCTGCGATTATTTCTTTTTTCTTATTTATTATTATTTTAAAAGTTTTAAAGAGTTGAAAGGAAATTGATGCATTTTAAAATTTTCTTTAAAATACTGTCTTATAGATAATAAATGTATTTCAGAAAGAATACTCTTCAGCTAAATATGCAAAATAGTCTTGAAAGTCTATTCTGTTTCTCTACAACTGCAGTGTATTACTCTATGTTGGTTTTGCTAGGAATTTTGGTTTGGAAGTATTCCCATGAGGATAATAATATCTCTTCATTAGACTTGAAAATGATGGTGATAACCTTAGCCTCAGTCATTTTGCTACAAGCTAAAGAGGAGAGGGCCTGGGAGAGGGAAATTTTTAGGAATTTTGTGCTGAGCTGCCTGTGTGTTGATGATGTCAGTGGTCATACATGATAGATCTTGGAGGTCCATCTGCAGAGAGAGGAGGTCCATCTGCAGAGACTAAACTTGGGGACCTTTTTATCTTCCCCCTCCCCTGCCCTCCTAAACGTTTTTTTGGGGGGGGTACCTAACCATTTTTGACACCTCTCCTTTCCCATGTCTGATTCAGTGACTCAATAATGCTGGATTTTTATCTGACTGATTTCCCAGGGGGCTCGGGAGAGATGCTAGGTATTCCTTTCATCCCAGCATTAATCAGACTGACAGCAGAGATCTTCGCAAACCTTCACAGAGTCTAGGATCCTGTTGCTGATAGCAGGCAGCAATGAGCCATTTTCAGAATATGGCATAGCTTACCGATCATGAACTATTCATCAGCTAAAAATACTTGGAAAAAATTGGAAGATAATCAATTCATGCCTATATTTTTAAGTTAACTCATGGCTGCCTTCAGAACCAGGATGCTCTGATGGAAAAAAAATCTTTGCTAATAATCAAACTAATAAGCACACTTATTTCTATCCATTAAGACACAGTGTCTGTTCAACTTCATTATTATTATCTTGCTTTGTAATTTCCATTTTATTTTGCTTCTGTCTTAATGGTGTAGCCACATGTTTATACTCTACTGGTTCATAAAAGTCAAGCAGAGCAGAAGTCTGGTTTATCTCCAGGCTGTGATATTAATGCAGTATGCACCTTAATTTCTATTATGCCAGAATGCTAACCTGCATTTTTAGGAGATTGGCTTATCTAGATAGTCAGCTTTGAAAACTGATGTCATGGCTAAATGTAGCAGAAATTGCTGTCAGTTAAAAAGAGCTGAAGGTGGTTCTGTAAGGAAAACTGGACAAATACTGACAGCGTTCTTAGTAGCAATATGCTGCTGTAGGCAGCATCCACCATACATATCTCATTATCTTTATGGAATATTGGGCAGAATGCTTTAGAAGGAAAAATGACAATAATCTTCCTTTTTTGCTCTCATGAGTCAAGAAATAAATATGCACTCATGGATTCCAGGCTGGATCTGTAACAGCTACTAGAAATTGGACTCTGGTTCTAATAAGCCTGGAGAAAAACAGCCAAATTGCTTTTCTCCCATCCTTGGCCATACATTTGATATGTTACAGTGCTTATGATTGATTTTATTTGCGTGACCAGTGCATGCCTTTGCACACAATTCTTTACCATGCTCTTGTTTTCCCTGCTGACTTAAATAAGCTCATACAAGCATTAAGAGTTGATCTTCAGCCTGTAATTTGCCTACAGAAGACTCGCAGTTCCTTGGAGATGCAGAGATCTGACATTTGACCTGAATCTTAAGATTATGCCTGTGCAATAATCTACAGCAATTAATAAACTCCCACCTGTCAGGAGGTGAATATTCAGAGTCATTGCCAGTCAGCCCCCTGCAGGGTGACTGTAGCAGTGGTCTTTTAAAGAAGTATTTTCAGAAAGCTGCAGGGTCCCTTTGTGGCTTAGTTCCTTCAGGAGGAGGACACTTGTTTCCCTGTTTACCATTTTCATCTGCAGCATTTCAGGTCTATGTGAAGTTTTTTCTTAAAGCCATCTAAAAATGTTCCCAAGGAAAAGGACCTCTTTTATTACGGCTTGATCTCAGAAAAGTTGGAGGCTCGTGATGTGGGGGAAGGACCCAGTTTCTGCATCGTTAGAAGGCTGGCAAGGAAAAGTGCCACAAAGAGCTGAGCTCTGTGGAAGTGGCATCCCTGAGATTTGAGACCTGGGAGTGCTTCTCTGAGTTAAATTATGATTTTTAGATCCTGTTAAATCATCATTATTTCCCACCCCCATTTCTGTTCCTCCCCATAGCTCTGGGGTAGTTCTGACAAACACATGAATAACTGTCCTCCTCATACCAAATCTTACATGCTTTGAGTGGTAGTGGTAACAAAAGAGGGAGAAGCCCTTTTGAAATCTTTTCCAGGTTAAGTAAGAGTAGAGGGTACTTGATTTTTAGCACATTATTCCAAATAAATATTAAAAGAGCATGGGGATCAGAACAGGCAACTAGAGGAATTTCCTCTTTTCCCTAAACTTGCTGGGGGTTTTCTCAATCTCTCCTTCAGACCCCATTTTTTTTCCACATTTTCCATTTCCCTTCCCAAGTCCTTTTCCCAGCACACAGATGTCCTTTTACTGGGCAGAGGGATCTAAACACCTGGGTTGATTAGGATTCCAGTGGAAAGAAACCCCTTTCCACGGGACTGGGGAATAGATGATGTGAAGACCCTAGGGTTGCTGGTTTTTTGGGGGAGGCAGAAATAGTTGGCTGTAGCTGAGTACATGATGCTTCCCTTTAATTAAATTGCATTCCCTGAGGAAGTGCTCGGGGGGTGGCACAGCCCTAGCCCCAGGGGACGGTTGTTCTCAAGAGTCGATTGATTGTATTAGTATATAAATAGATACAACTAGGTATCAGAATGAATAGCTCTTCAATTGGGCTGCTTACTCAAAGCTACAGTTCAGGTTGTTTCTAATAACAGAGATTAAATCTTTTTGCTTTCAAGTGGAGTGAAGCTGGAGTGCAAAAATGCACTGGAGATTTGGATAACCTCGAAACATGAGATGTTGTCTAATTGGCAAAGGAAGAATGATCTATGGGAATAACAGGAGAATTTTTCATAAAGAGTCTAATATTTTGAGAATCCCCTGTAAACTAGAAAACTCCCTGTAAATTAATGGCAGATGAGATGCTTTTCCTTTTAGGATGTAGCCTATGATTTTGGTGCACATAAGCTTGTTATTTGCCCTTTATATTTATTGAATATATATAGATGCCAGTTTGCATTTATTAAGAGATGTATTGCAATTAAGAAAAACTTAACTGAGTACTATTTGAATGAAGCAAATATTCTTCCTCCTCAGAATCCACTGACTACACAAAGCACTTGCTTGTTTGGCTTGCAGGGCTCAAATGGAGCGGTGTAATTCAAAACATGGCTGTTTGCTTTCTGCAGTGCTTATGGGGATAGGCACTCGCTGCAGTGAAAAGCAGGCTTGGTAATTCAGTGCCATCTGTAAAGTCACCCAATTCATAATCAACCCAGTATTTGAGGGTGGATGAGCATGTGTGCAATTGAAGTGTATTCACAAGCAAATAGCTAAGGGGCTAAAAGCAAATGATGCCATGTTTTCTTTTTCAGTGTTTAATAGGTTTTAGGAAGAATGTCCATGTTGAAATTGTTCTGTGTCATTCTGTGCCCTTAGATAGCAAGCACCAGCTCGGTGGAATCAATGCCAGGAGCAGATAGTGGTGGTGCATTTGGAGGGGTAAGTAATTTGAAGCTAATATTTGGTAGAGCAAGGCGGGGGGCGGGGACTGGTTATGTTTCTTTTGTAGCAGAAAAAAAATCAGAGATACTTCAGTATATTGGTTTATATTCTGCTGTCTGTTGCTGCAGCTGTGCTGTCCTTAGCTTCTTGGCTAAGTTACAGCCACAGCTACTTGTAGAGTTGCACCATCAGTGAATTTAAATCCTCCTGTTCCAGATACAGCTGCACATGTGTGTGAACCTAGTTATGGGGAACCTAGCTGGAGGGAAGTTGATTGTTACGTCTGTAGCACTGGGGGGGGGGGGGGGGGGGGGTGTTTGTTTGTTTTTAAATTCTGATAGGGAGCTACACTGAATGCTTGGGGGGAGGGGGGCAAAGAGAGACAAGGAAATCTGGCTGGTTAATACTGTCATCCTGTGTAACTCAGGATTTCATCTCCAGAACCGAACTTTGCTTAACACTTCTTTCATTAGTGTGCTTTTCATGTTTCTGCCAATAGAGGAGATGGTAGTACTTTCATACACCTCTGGCTTGTAAGTGATTGGCTGCTGCAAAAGCAAAGTATACTTTTAAAGGTATTTTTCATTTTGTTCTGTACAACGTTTGTGACTGCTGCTGAGTCAAACCAGAGGTTTTGAGTCCTTAATAAGGTCTATTTTTTAGCATTCTTATCTCTCCCTTCTAAAATGTCTTCTGAGAATAACAGACTTTCAGGAAATGCCTTAGCGTCAGCTGAGTTTACTGAAAAAAGCCCCAACAGAAAGAAACAACAACAACCAAAAAAAACCTTATCTGCTGAGACATACTATAGGATATTATGTATTAGCATGACCTCTTTAGTAACAAAGGAGCCACTTAGCAGGCTATTCCAGACCTCTGGCCAAACTTGTAGCCTACTGGTAGAGTTTACAGAGTATCAATGAAAAGCTGTTAAGCAAGCCAGCAACCTGACCTATACAAGCAAGAGCCTATTAAAAATAAGTGCTTGTAACTAGTGTACTCCTTGCTGTTTATTGTTTGTTCACACTTCGTTTTTTCCCTAAGCAATTTTTTATTTATATGTAGTCAGTTTTGCAATTACTGCCCCTGTTCCTTGAGTTACATACAGATGCTACTTAATGAAAAAGATGTTTTATACAGTATTAAAAAACAAACACATAAAAATTTCTGTTGGTCTTAAGTTTCTTAGGGAAATGTAAATTTTAATTGTAATTAAATTTTAAAAAATTAGATCTTTTTAGTTAATTATAAATAGTTGTCAGTGATTTGCATAGTATATCTTGTCACATTAAGTAATTTTCCTGAAGTTGTGTATCTAAAGAAAAATTTAATTCCTGAGATAGAAATAAAAATGGAGTTGATAAAAAACACAAAGCTAAAGATATGCAAAATTGTGTAGTATTGATTCTGGGATCTCATTCTGCTGTATTGTAGCAAATGGATAACATCAGCATGAGCAATGAATTCAGATATTAGTTGCAGCTTTAGAAAATATTAATTTTTGATGATGACATCCCTTTAGAAACATCTCAGTGAGTGCATGAGCAAGTACATTCTGTGCTTAACAGCTTCCACATGCAAACCACTTGGTGGTAGTGGTGGTCAGCAAACTACCGTCTCCTTCCTGTGGTTCTGCTGAGTCTACCGAAGAGTCTGCTGGGTTTTTCTTCAGTGTTACACATTAGCATAACCAGACAGTGAAAACCTACTGCAGGAAGTATAATCTGCTTGCTGTACAGCATTGTGGTAACTGTTCGCTGCACTGCACTGCTAGCACAGTTTATGCTCAACCTTCTGCTTGCACGAGGAAAGTACAAGCCAGTGGAAGATTGTCTTGCATGTAACCTGGCACGTATGACATTGACATATAGAGAAACAAACTAAATAATTTTGCTGCGTTACAAAGTACAAAATATACAATATAATTTAAATTAATTTCTCACATATATTCAGCATTTCCAGAAGCACCTGCTGATGTTCTGCCCCATTGCGAGTGTCTCCAGATATGTAATTTGTAAATGGAAAATATGCAGCTGTGTAAGCATAATGAGAAGAAAAAGATTTGAAACCCCGATGTTGCTCATACTCTGCCCACATAAGAGTCTCATCAAACTGTGTATATTGCATGTACAGCATTGAGACTTAACTTCTACCTACTGGCCCAGACAGCATGAAATATATAGCAAGTAATAAATAACAGAACAAGTCTCCTGAGCCCATTGGTTTTCGTGCTGTTCCTACCAGCTCTTCAGTGTTTCTTCCCTGCTTTTCTGAAGCAAATGGAGGCTCCAGTGGTTCACTAATGATGTGATGTCTGCTTTCCTAAGCAGTCCAGCCACAGACCTTCACCTTGCAGTCACTTAGCTCTAGGCATGAGTTGTACCTCTTGCTGGGGTATACGCTCTTTTTCCACCAAAATTTTAAAGTTGGAGGAAACTGTCAAGATTTAGAGAGTTAAATGCAGCTGTAGAGTAAAAGTAAATCAGTGGTCAAAACAGCCCAGTCTGAAAGAAGTTTTTGTAGATACTAGCTCTGAACAGATTTTATGCAAGTGTTTTTCCCTGTTGGACTCACCAGCTTCAAAACAGAGCTGGGTACACCAAGAAAGATAAGAAATATGACAATTATTCAAGTGCATTAGTATCAAGATATTCCAGTTGAAGCTAGCCCAGCTTCGCATTAACCTCCCTCTTAACATACATCAACAGTAAACAACGTAGCTTGTGTAATAAAGGATACAGTTGCAAAGTGACTGTTATTTATCTTGGATGAACAAGGTTTGTGAATTACAATGCACGTCCTTGTTTTCTACAAAAACCTCTCTGTTCAGATGGTGTACAGTTACGAGTATGTGGCGAGGTCAACTTCCTGAGCCATCGCTGGGTGGGATGGGGGGACTGCCCATGCAGCAACGTCTCATGGCTTTCACAGGGATGGAAAGCAAAGGGCTTCTTAATTCTTTCCCAGTGTCAGCAGTTAAATAACATAATATTGAATAAGTCCTTCTTCTATAATTGCCCTTTGGAATTTGCCAAGTCGTAAAGAAAATACATTTTCATTTTTATTATCTTTTCTACAGCTGCAATAGCAATGTTTCAAACTCTTGTGTTCTCACTGTCATCTTATAATGTTGAGAAATATTATGAAACATGGCTGGTATTCATCAAACACTTAAAGACCTCTTTATACAGGGCCTTTTTTGGTTAGTGAAGTTAGTATTAAATGCTTGTTGTATGCTACAGCACAAGTTAAGATATAATGGTCTAAAATAAAAGCTCAGGCGTAACTGTCATAACAAATCTTGCCCAATATAATACCCTTTCTGCTTCCTTTCTTTTGTCAAATATATGGGTCATGTATTTCTGAAAGTGAACACTGTCCGGACTGTTTCACATTGAGGAGGAAGTCAAATATGAATCCATTAGAGGAAGTATTCAACTTGAGTCTTATCTGTGTTATAGAAACATGAATGTGGGTGATGATGGATACTCCTATTGAAGTACAAATCAAATTAACCAATCTCCACATGAAGCAGTCCATTCAATTCATGTTAGAGGAACTTCAGCATTTTTCCTATGCAGGCACGTGTAGGTATCGATTGAAAGCCAAACTGGTTTTGTTTAGCATTCGTCAAGATTATCTTCCAGTCACATTTCACAAGGCTAAATGGTGCCTTGATTTATGCTCTTGCCATTGCAGTAACACTAGTGAAATTGTTGTTAACATGAGAATCAAAAGGCTTGTTATGCTATATGCAAATTTTAACTATTAAGAAGAGAAAAAATAAAGTTGACCAGTGAGGAAATGTTCTGATCTAATGACTTAAGGGGAACCCATCCCTAGCCAGTGGACGGAAAATCAGTCTTCTAAAAAATTAAATAGCATTGGCATCAAAATCAGAGTGAGAAATCGCTGACTTTAGCCAATATATGTGATACAAATAAAAAAGTTACTCTGTAGATTGCTGCTGATCAGTAAAAGCTTTTTGAATCGCCTTAATTGTACGCCTTACTTGGAGGGGTCTAATAGAGCCTGAAAGGAACGTTTTTGCCAGTGATTCATCCGAGGCATTGTTCGGTTGGTGTAATTCAACGTCATACTGGTTACATCTGGTTCTTCACAAGAAAAGTGAAATACTGCACTCTGCTTATGTGTGGGGGAGGACTTGAATTTGCAGGCATTCTGTTTTGCTGAGCAATTAATATGTACGTATATGGGGGTATAGTGATTTTCCTGAATGAACAAATCCATATGACTGTGCTTCACCAAGCTGAATTGCAAAATGTCCTATGTACTTGTATACAAGTTTGAAACATTGCTATTGCAGCTATAGAAAAGATAATAAAAATTAGAAGATCCAATCCAATTAGAAGTAATTAGTTGTGGTTTTGTTGTGTAATGCCGTTACAAGCCAGGGTGGTTTCAGTAGCTCTGCTGAAAGACAATATGCCTTCCTCTGTAACCAGGGAATGGCAGGGCAGAGACTCAAGGAGGCTGAAAGATGAAAGAGTGGTGTCAGCTTATAAAATCTGATTTTTTTTTTTTTAATTGGCCTGAAAACCTGTATTAGTGACTTCTGCAGGTTAGTCCCAACCTGCAGGTTAGTCGTAAGGTGAAACCTTAGGGCGAAAGGCAGGATTTCCCTAGTGCTGGTGACACCTGCCTGGTGATCCGTGGGCAGCCACTGCTAATTGTAATTGCTGCTGCCTTTCCTTCCACCCCCACATGCCCCCATCTTTGTGTTAAATAGAGGCTTTGAAGAAGGGGAAATTTGTTAAGCCAATTGTTCACTCTCAAGGGGACTTAAGTTGTGACTTAGTAGGCACATGTGGTTTAAGAGGAAGGGGGCTTGTCAAGGAGTCCAGAATCTGTGTAACCTACAATGGGCCTGGTCTTCACCTGGTTGATTCTCAGAAAAAATGTAAAATACCTCTGCTCTTTTGATTTAGAGGAAATGTTTCTTCTCCCAGTAGTTTGTTAAATGATTGTGTCAAGCAAACGAAAATGAAGAGAGATATCAAACCTCTTCTCATGAAAGAGCTGTGCCGGAGGAACATGATGCAACCACATCCTTCGGGCTTGGATCTCCATGCAGATGCTGCCTGGCTGGGGGTGCCCGAGGCTTACCCCCAGGGAGCTGCTGTTCCCTTGCACGTAGCCATCCTGACTAGGAAGGAGGAATAGTATTTATTAAAAAAGAAAACAAAACAGGGGGTCCACTTGAAGTTCTATGTGAAGCTGTATTTTGTGAACTGCATGTTGTCATGTTAATGCTCCTCCGTTTATCAAAAAATTGTACAATTGGGTTTACTTATACCAAGTGCCAGCTTAGGTGCTTAGCTTAAGAGGCTAAACTTGCTTGGCTATCGAGACAGCTGATAGAAAGTGTCTTCTGCCAAGAGCAGTTGATAGCAGGTCCCTGGAGTAGGTGTCCCTGTCTTCCTGAGGAGCTTTATGTTTCATCATGGGCTGGGAGGGAGCCTAAGGAAACTCCTAAATTAAGGATTTGAAGTTGGGTGGTGCAAAAATCCACTGCCAGCACCGTTCACTTCTTCAGTCAAGCCATTTTTCCCAAAACCTTCTCATCTCCTCCCCACAAACCGAAGAGCTTACAACGCACTCATGAAGTCAACAACATTTACCTTAACCAAGAGACGTTACAGCAGGAAGGAGGAGATGAGTGCTGGAAGGAAAGCTCTTCTTGAGAAGCCCACATTGCCAATTCTTCTTCCTCCTTACCAACAAATGGTGAGATGAGGCCGCTCAGTGGCAGTAAGGGCACAAGTGGGCAGAGAGTGACTTGAGGAATTGACTTAGCAATCTGAGATCATATGATGCCACGCCAGAAACACCCAATGGCTGAGCCAGCCATCCAGCCATAGGTCATCAGCAGAGTTGATGTGAATTCTTTTCTAAAATGGCGTGAAACCCAAAGAGCATCTTTGTCAGTAGGAGAACTCCATGAATTGTTTTGCGATCTTTTTTTTTTTTTTTTAAATGTCACATAATTGTACTTTTCATTTCAGAGTGATTCCTGTAGGAAATCTTCCAAATCTAAGCGAGACAAGGAGAAACAGGCTTGTAAGAGCTGCAGCGAAAGCTTTAACTCCATTACTAAAAGGAGGCACCACTGTAAGCAGTGTGGGGCAGTAAGTATCAGAATGTACTGAGCTTTTTTGTTTCTTCTGCAGAGACCATTGAAGAGAATTTTTTATTTTTTCAGTGCAGGAACTAAAAGATGTTCTGGTTCATGGCAGATCATTGACAGAGCAGATCTTCCCACTTGCTTTACTCCCTGGGAATCAGGGAAAAAAGAGCAAAACACTGGTGCAAGGGGCCTAGTCTGTGCTGGTTCAAAGGCAAATACAGTGCCTCAGTGGATGAAAAGAAAGGTAGTGCCTTCCCTGGGGATGTGCATGTAGCCGGGGAGGGAGTTGTCCCCTATATTTTATTTGCAGAAACAGAATGGCCTTCTGACAGCCTTACTTCACACAGCAGCTCTTTCCAGGATGAACAACTGAACATGCTATATTAAAGATAGATGGGTTCTTCTTTCCCTAAAGCAGATGTCAAGAATTGCTTGTGCCAAAGTGGTTTCCTCCTGCTCGAAAAGTCAAAAAAAATCAGTCCTGGAGATTCAAGGCCGAGTTACTGAAGGCACTTAGCCACCCTTCCCCAGTGCCATTCAATGACAGCTTAATTCTCAGGGTTTTTTTCCGAAAATCACAACCACAGCCAAGATGAGATTGATTTCTGTAATATGACTTGAAGCCTGCCTTCTGTGACTTGAGTTTCATGGTTCAGTGTTCCTAATGTAACTAGGAGAGAATAATGTTATTTAAATACCTATTCATTTGAAGTGGAGATAAATTTTCAGCTGAAGAGAGACCTAAATGTATAGTTAAGATGTTTAAAGAAACCTCAGTCTCAGCAATTGAAATAAAATTACTGTGGAGGAGACAATTTTGCACTGGAGTTGGGGTTTTCAACCTTCCGGGTTTGTTTTCATTAATAATTACTAAAATAATGAAATACATTTCTGGAGGTTTAAAATGTTCCATTGCAAAGCTCAGGATTATTAAAGAAATGAAATAATAGCTTTCCCCCATGCACAGAGAGATAACAACAATCACATTATTAATAATTTATTGTTAAATAGTTGTCGGTTATGTGATGTTTTGTGATGTGGCAATAGCATTCAAATTAAAGAAGTTAATTCATCTCAAGGAAAGACCGTCATGTTTCTAAAAATGCTAGCTTGTTTTTTGTTTATATAACTTGGCAGAATGGTGCTTCACTTGCTGAATTAAGGCAGTTACCTTCATACAGTAATTAACGTCTTGCAGTGAAGCATATGATAACATATACTTGTACCTGAAGGGTGTTTGTGGTGTATTATTGTACAGTAAATTCAGAATTGATATTGAATCGGGCTGACTGTCCCTGCCTTGCACCCCAGGGGACAGTTTCTCTCCCTGGAGCAGCTGTGCAACAGCAAGTGGTAGAGTCAGATTTTAAGCGTGAAAACAGGTTCCAGAGCTGCAGATCCATCACTCTTCACAAGCGCCGGTTTCATGGGACTGACGTGTCATTGTGTGCTCCTGGCAGCTGAGGAAAGGAATCAAAAGTTGTTAATTTGGCAATTAGTTTTTAATGGATAATATATTGGACTATGGTCTTAAAATGGTCGGTGATTTTTGGATTCCTCAGTTCTGTCATGCTGAACTGCCTAATTGATGAGGAAGCGTCAGCCACCTTTACTGTGAAAATCAGACCTTCCTAGACCATTTTGTGATTGGCATTAAAAAGCACTAATTGCTTTGTCAGCCCAAGCCCTTTTTGACTCATAAAGGCTTATAAGAAAAGCAAACTTGCATGATGTTAATCATAAAGTATTTCCCAAAAGGCATATGTTTTCTTTAATTAGGTATATTGGTACACAGCATGGGATCACAAAAACATTAATAATTAATGGAGGTAAATAAAGTAAATATTATATTGGTCACTCTATCTTACGCTTACATTAGTTTTCTGGATTTTACTTTAATAACAACCATTCCGTAAGTCACTCTTTGGAGAAGGGTTATGTTTTAATGATGGCTAATAAAGCACTGTCTTTCTGATACAGGTGATCTGTGCAAAATGCTCTGAGTTTAAACCACTTGCAGATAATAGCCGTCATAATCGAGTGTGTAAAGAGTGTTTTCTGCAGTTACCAGCAAGCCCATGCAGCCCTGGAGTGGAAGCAGTCGGAGAACAAAAGAAAAGACTAGCTGCAGAGGTACAGTATTTAGCTAAGAAACTTTTGGGGTGTTAGCTGCCATTGTGAGTCCTTTTTCTTTTTTTTTTTAAATGTATTTATTGAAAACAATTAAAATTGTTTGGTTACCTTTTTTCCCCCACCATGATATTTGACCCTCTGGCCTAAAACTTGTATTGAATGTGCATGCAGCCTGAATGCTGTTTGTAAATGGTGAGCGTTCATCGTAGGATACTGATCATACAGGGATGCACACAGGTTTTGCAGCTAAGCTTCAGCTTTCAAAGTATCAAAAAAGAGGAAAAACTTCTGGTTTCTTTTTATTATGATGCATTTCCAGTCTTGAGTTTTGCACAGTAACTATTGACAAAACAAGATTTGTTTTTTCTCTTTTAACTCCATATAGAAGATACTTTTGCACTCCTTATTTCACACCCTGTCAAAATATCACTGAAACAAATTTTTTTCTTAGTTGATCATTCAAAAGCATGGCATCTTTCTGAAAGACTATCAGGATTCACTGAAACTTTCTCAAACCTGCTATAATGCAAACTCTTTTCTCCAAGATGTGACTTCCACAAATTATACTGTGTAAACTACTGCTTCACAATTGCCACAGATGTCACCAAGCTTTATACCATAATAGCAGCACATCCTACCCTTATTTTTTACAAGAACAAGAAACATGTTGGCAAACTGATTTGTTTTATCCTCATCCACAACAACTGAACCTTCTCTTACCAATGCTTTTTTTAGACTATGGGCAGAGCTGTGAGTACCATTACATGCCACGCTTTTCATGGGCCACCTTGAAGAAAAGTTTTTTATTTATTTTACCTGTGAAATACAGCCAGAAGTCACTGCATATGTAAAAGAGGACATTAATCTCAATTGAAAGTGGACCCACAGGGACATCAGATTCTTGAGAGACCCACTAACACACTGAGAACTTAACTTCATTGGAAACCATCCTTCCCCCTGATATGCTGACCTACACCGTCCTGCTTTGAACACTGCATGGAAAATTGGGGAACAATTGCAGCCTATACTGGAAAACATCTTACCTTGAAAAACATCTTTCTGGAAGCCACCTCTCAGCCATCAGACTGCTTCCCAGCCTTGTTATACTCCTCATCAGAACAAAACTACATGGAAAAGAGCTAGACTCTGAGCAAGAAACATATCCAGAGCTCCTGTGACAAATGCTTCCTCAAATAGTAGTCTTAGACCCTGCCCCGCTCTGCTTCCCAGCATGTCGTATATCTTTCCAGGCTACTAAATGTAGCTACACGAGTAAAATTACACCAGCACAGTGTCCCAGAGTGAACTCTGCTGCTCAGGTTCTTTATCAGCTTTGTACCCAAACGCATCCAGGGTCTCAGATGTACAAAGTGGGGTAAAGCTACAAATGCACATTGCCCTTCCCTGAACTACCACACCTGCAGACCGCAGAGAAGATTCTGGATCCAGAGCTTGATACCATCAAAATCTTCAGATATACACTACAGCTATGCCTACAGATGATGAGCGCTTAATATGCATCAGTATAGTCTGTGGTATCTCATGATAAACTTTCTAGCACTGTTTCAGCAGAGCTGTTTGCCAGTAAAGTGAAAACCTACACCTACCCAGCCGAGAGCGCCATTAATCTGAAAAGCCAAAAAGCAAACCAGTGAAATGTGACCTATGGCTTTACTTTAGAAAGCAGATTACAGCAGAAAGCTGTAAAAACCCAAGGAAAAGAGTCATTTTTCCCTCATATGCTCAGGCTCCTAGCCTTCTGCTAAATCTTCAAAGGATCAGGTAAAATGCAAGAAAGTAGGTTTATAAAAAGAAAGATCAGAGCCGGTCTTTTTCTTTCCCTCCTATTTACATTAAACTTTCTTAACAAGCTTAATAGCAGCTGAGGAGATTGCCACTTTACAGATGTTATTAGCAGATGCCACAAAACCCCTGGAGACTTTGGTGCAAAGTCTAATGTGAACAGGAATTTTGTTTTTCTTTGCTTTCTATCAGAAGACAAAAATTTCTTTGAATCTTTTTTTGCCCTGGTGCTCTCTTGATCTGGCTCACATCTCTCTGCATCTGTGCACAAGAGTGTCTGTTAATACACCTTTTGCATTAATTTGAAATAATCTCCCAGCCTACTTTGCTAAGCAAAAAACTAGCTGCATCATCTTAATTACCATTCTCAATTTTTTTGGTGGAAGTGGAATTTAACTTCATGTCCGCTGGGAACAGTAGTTCAGCATCTGCCTCTATTACATGGAATTGTGCTATTTCTTGATGGTATATAATAATGATTAAACTTTTGTTCAGTTATGGGCTATCCAGCGTTTGCCCTACAGTATTATTGGACTCTGGACAGCTTACATTAAGTATGTTTTATACTTAATTCTAAGTATTTTGCCTGTGTAAGCATCAATGGAAACAGCTCTTTTTTTTCTTTTTTTTTTCTTTTTTTTTCCTTCATCCAGAAGCAAAGCATCTTAGCAGCTGAAAACAGCCTCTTCAGCAGCTACCTCCAGTTCCTTGAAAAAGGGAAGACTTGGTACAAAATGTGGGTGACCATCCCCAAGACTGAACCTCTTGTTCTGTATCTGCAAGGAAGTAGCCAGGTAAAATGGCATTCATGAGGGTTAACACACCGCAAAAAAAAAGAAAAAAAAGCGTAAGTTTAAATATGTCAAGCTGAGAAATAGGTCAAAGGATTTGGCTTGGTTTCAACAACAAAAATGAACTTTGTCTTCTGAATATAGCACAAAGCCTCAGAGATTTCAGATTTCCTTGTTATCTGTAGTTACTGCTGATATGGTTCTGAGCAAATGTTTAAGCTCATAGCTTTTGTTTTCCATTTTTTAACAAAAAAAGAACAAAAAAAGGATAAATTGGTTATGCTTTGCTTTTTTTAGAGGTTTCAGACAGGTATATTCAAAGGTTTTTTTACCCTGTCATTAGGGAAGACACTTCCTTGTAAAATGTATAGAGCTGTGAAGCAGTCTGAATATTGCAATTGCTGGTTCAAGCGTTTGGGTTTTTTTAAACCTAGTTCTGGGTTGAGAGGGTGGAGAATTTGTAGAGATGTAGATGTTCTTCATCCTGAAAAATGGACTGTGTTTGGTAAAGCTCCTTGTCGTAGCATGTGATTTTATTTTTACTTGAAATAATTACTGTGGTAAGTTTTTGTTTTTTGGTTTTTTTTTTAAGTGTGCTGTTGAAGCATTTGTATGTAATGAAAGTCAAGCAATAGAAATATCTGTATCCAAGATAGAATATCGAAAATAGAAATATCAGTTATGCTTCCAGAGTACTGAAGATAAAGAATGACAATTGTGAAATGACATCCCCCATAACTGGTTTTGTATATGGCATTTGACACATTTATATAGAGCTTTGTTTTATCTCCTGGGTGGGATGGAAGAAGAAATGGGTCCAAATTCAGCCTACCATTACCCTGCTATAATTGTAGTGGTATGAAGGGTTTGCTTTTTATTAGCGTTGGTTTGTACGGCTGTAGCTAGGAACAGTCTGGGAACTAAGTATTACCCATGATTTTATAAAGCTATTCAAAGTAAAGCTTACCCCGTAGCAAATGTTCAATAAGAAGTACATGTTGTCCTTAGAAGTGTGTTTGGTTTGCTGCTTGTCAGCAAGAACACCTCTGATTTTAAACAACTGTGTGTAATGTTTTAAGCATAGTGCTTGAGAGACTGAAAGCTTGAATTTGGAGCTCCAGACACAGCCCACTTGGCTTTGTCTGGGATTCAAACCCCACACTGAGTAAGCTTCCAATTCGTCCCACGGGCAGCTAGCTGCCTGGCTTCTCTCCTAGTCAACAGGAGATGCATGACTGAAATTACAAGTTCAAAAAGCAAATGGCCTCAGACAAAGCACTAAAATGAATGCAACAAACCCAATCTTTAGATCTCTCTGGAGCCAGAGTCTGGGGAAAGGAAAAAAGCTTTAAAAAGCAAAGCAGAAAGAATGGCTTCGCTGCCTAACTTTTCAACTGATGTGAAAGCTATGCCTCAGCAAAGGACCAGCGCAAGCTGTGTATCCCATACAAACCAAGCCAGAGTGTCTCACACAGGCAAGCTTGGGGAAGGAGAGTGGGAATAGAGGGAGAAAGGTCTAAATTCTTTGGCCTTTCTCACCCAGGAGCAAAATATGTCGCCTAAAAGATGACTGGAATGAGATGTTGAGAGGAAGCAACATCTCTTACATGGTATGACCTAGAAAGAGAGTTTCTCCTAGTGCCCAACTGACTGTTGCAGAACAGCGCAAATAATAACTCATGGGACATAAATCAGCTGTATTTAGCGCACAGCAGAATGATGCTCGATTGTCCAGGCCCACTTCTGACAGTCGTGACAGGGTTGGGTTGGAAGCTGAAGGAGCTTCTGTGCTTCAGATGCTACGTTCTTTGCTCCATGCCCTGCCAAATTTGATCTTGAGCCTCTATTGATATCAGTAAGATCCTATTTTTTAGGGGAAAAGAGTGCCTTTGACACTGATTGTCAATTTTATGACAGTTAAATTTAGTGATTAGTGTCCTCAACTATTTCAGGTGTGAGATAAATCTCCAAATAAAGCGGCAAGAAAGCATACAGGACAAGGTTGATCTATCTTACATTCAATAACCAAGCCAGGATTTACTATCAGGAATCACCAGTTGCAGGCTGAGACTATAAACAACAAAAATGAGTCCCTTCTTCAAGGGCCTACCATTCCCACTCATATACTTTCTTCAATTTGCATCCAACTGAAGGAAAAATTATGAAGCAAATCCCATTCCTTGATATTAACCCAACGTTCTTGTTAGTTCTGGTTTACATAGTATACACTAGACTTCTGAGAAAAATCTTTTCCAGAGCTGCTTTCGTGGTGGCTGAGTGTCTGGAACCAGTTGGGAACCACTCACGTGCTTGAATGTTGTTTTCCCAGGTGTTGTTTCATTTTGTACAACAACCTCAATGCATCTCACAAACCTCTTTAAGCCTGCATAGAAGCATTTCAGTGCCTAAAAAACGAGCTGCCTTTTGGGAATAATATTGCCAACAATGGTATTAAAGGTCTTGAAACACAGACCAAGTGAAGCATGACTGCAGGAGTTCGAAAGTTGGGGGATTATTTTTAAAAAGAACAGAAAGAATAGCTGCCTCTTGGGAAGAAGGAGTAAACCCAGCTGAATCTTGAGCTTCTGATACTTTAAAAGCCCCGACAGCTTTCGTCCTCTGCACCCCCAGCCCTCACACCAAAGAAGGGATGCCAGTGCAGATGGAAATACGACTCACAGGCTTTAAAATAGCAATAAAACTGCTCTTTTGCTTTAGATCCTTGTTCCAGGAGAATGAATTAATCCCCTGAGTGTTCAGGGTTTAAGTCTTGCATGAGGTTTTATGCAGGAGGATAAAATTCACAGCTTACTTAGGTATGGAAATCATGCCAATTTTGTCTGTCCTCAAACTGAGACAGAATTTGTGCAGCTGTTTGTCATGTTTATCTGAGTGGAATTATAAGAGTTTACTTATAAGCAAAGACCACCTCAAGCTTAAGGATCAGCAGTTTTATAGAAATTATTAGTCTGTCTTTCCAAGGGCTCCACCTAGAGCTTCTGCCCCCATTGGCCTTGTAAAATGCGTGGCTATGTCCACAGCTCTGACATTAACGTACACCTGATTGAGAAATACAGAATTAAGGAGTCCCAGCTAGCTGGAGAAGTATTGAATTTTGGAGAAATACAGAAGGTAAATCTAGTGTAGTGAGAGCTAGTGTATATAATAATTACCAGGTTTGATCCAAGAGAAAATTTTGCTTTATAAATTCTGAAGAAAAATCTTTTATTCATCATGTAAATGCATTTTACTCCTAGAAAATAAGGGAGTAGCTGAGTTTGGAGTTGAGCTCAGGGTTTTAGAGAAGTATTTTTGTGGCTTGTCTGTTGACCCTGTTTGGGTGAAGCTTTAATTGGCTCTGCACAAAACTCTGCCTGTCCTTTTTCATGGTCCTTGCATCTTGGCACTCCATTGTATCACGGGAGTCTCTCAATGATTTGTGGAAGATTGGGATTAGATCATAAGTGGGTAGAGAGTGGAGTTTGGGTGGAAAAAACAGGGATTTTCTAAGCCTACTCAAAAGTAGGAGGGGAAAATTATAGCGGTCCATCAGTGGGTAACTGTTGTTCTGTGTAATTGTGTAAGAGAGCTTGAACACTGCCAAGAGATGTGCAGTGTGGGAGAGATGTCTGTATGGAGGGGTGCATGAAATAGAACTGCCTGTATGATGGAACTGAGCTATCCGTTCCCAAATCTTAAACCCTGGGTGTGGTAATGGCTGTAATAGAGCAATAAATAAATGCTTCTGTAATTACCTAGATAAATAATGCATTAGTATTATGCTGCTTAGAGTCAGGATGAGTGCACAATGCTTGTGATTACTGACAGCATTACACATCCAGTAGATTTTTGTGTATCACTCACTATCTCACGAAAATGATTGAAATCAAGCAAAGCTCTTCTCAACACTGGGTAGTTTGGTTTGATGAACTGCTGATATCAAGCAACCCTAGTATGTTGCATACAGAAATATTTAAAAATACCAAACAATTCAACCAGCCAAATCCAGTAGGCTCTTAAAAACAGAATATCAAATTTATCTCTCTGTGAGGCCTGTAAATCCTACTTACGTGCGCAGTGTAGGGCCCAAATTCCTTGTGTGTGCAGAATAGGCCCTGGGTTTGCTGGACTCCAGGTAGGAGGGGAAGGGCTCAGTGGCAGAGGAAATGCAGAGATGCTCATGGCCCTGCAGAGCGATCCGCTTTTGGTGTGTGGTATGACTCGAGGATGAATGCTTCACCTTTACCTGTCAGTAGCACAGCTTTTCAGAGATAATTTAAATCCCTTCCTTTTGGATCAGGCAGGTACAGAGAAAGTGGCAAAGGCATCATATTAAGAAAAGGGAGGAAGCAAGACCAAAGGCAGTCTGCTTAATTTGCCTGTGTCTGCATATGTTGGGTAGGTGTAACATGTACAATTCAAACATCAATTTGCTCTTATGCTGCACTTCTTGGCTACAAACAATACCATTTTTCATTGTCATGGGCAACCTCCAATTTTACATGTGACAAGTCTTAGTGTCTATTTTTCTAAAACAAGATCAGTGAAGCGGGCGTGGTTGAACTTGCATGTGCTGTTGTGCATTTTGTGTTCATCAGTCCCATATTTGCTTGCTTTAGCACTGCCTCGTATGCAGGTCTAGAGCTACTCTGTACGTGCCAGTTCAAACTTCTGCATGTGCAAGACCTCCCTGTTTATATGGATGTGGCTGTGGTGTCAGGATCTGGAAATTGTGTGCTGCTTTTAAGGCAACTACTTACACTCAAATAGGAGCTGAATTCTTTAGTGTTTGACCTAAAGCTGCCGTAAATCTCCTTGAATAGTCCTTGGTCTTCTTGAGTAGTGCTGGCATTTTTGCATAACAATAACAAGTAGTAGATTAATAAATCAGGAAGCCTGTATTGATTTAGTAAAACGTCTAGACACATTTTTGCCTGTGTATTTTTTGCCCCTTTAGTTAATGTATTTGTTTGCATTGATGTGAGGCACTTCTGAAACTTGAATTACTTTAGTCTAAGTGTTAGAAAAATAATTTTTTTGCCATTGTTCTCAGAGGTGCGGTCCCCTTCCAGATTTACTAAGTCATCTGCCTTCAGTATGGGGTGACAAAAGAATGACTTTGCCACCTCTTTGTGGGATGCCTTGTTAACTTTGGTATGAGGCTGCTACACAAGTAGCTGCTACAGGAGGCAACAGCTTCTTACAGGTGCTCAGTGCCTGTGTGGTTTAGACTTCAGTTTGAAGCCTTTGAAAATGCTTTTCTGGCATGAGTTGAAGCAAGTTGCTTGGTCATGGCACATCCTGCCTTGTCAAAGACACCTTTCCTGAGAGCTTAGTAGAGGAGTTGGTTGGTGCTCAAGATGTGACTGTTAGAGAGCTGTATCACTACTTAGATGTGTGAGTTAATCTGGCCTTTAAAGGATGTTCAAGAATGTGAGCTTCGACTTCCTTGACAACTCTGAAAGGCATCATAAATAACCCAAGACCTTCTGAGAAGATTCACTGATTGATTTAAAGTCTGAAATTCTCTTTTATTTCAAAGTGGTCTTCCCTGGTAGTTAGTTATCTCAGTGCCCAGCTCTGCTTATTTGTCTCCTTTTAACCAATCTTACAAATATCCCGTGAGGTTCAAAAGGGCCTACACCAAACTGTTCTCAGCTGGATCTGATTGCCTGTACCTAATGCAAAGGGGTTTTTTGTAAAAGACAACATGCATTAAGTTATGTGAAATTATATGAAAATGCCCAGCCATGCCACTGCTGGATCTATATTCTTACTGTGAAAGGGAATCTGTTGAAGAATAAAGCACCAATAAGTCATTGCCTTTTATTGTTTTAAGTTAAGCAGTCGATATTGCCTCTTCTCTTTTTTCTATGCTACAGTACTGAATGAGGAGCCAAATGCACGTGTACTCCGGAACCGCGTTCATATGCTTATTTAAGAGTGTGCGTGTGTGCTTGCTCTGTGGGCAGGGATGGCAGGCTGTGTCTCTAGCACGGAGGGGTTGTCAGCCGGCAGCACACACTGAGACACTCCAGTTTGGTGAGAGTTGTGGCATAGCTGCCTAGCCTGAGCGTGTGCCTGGTGACCACGTCTCGGGTGTAGGGTAACGCATCTCCAATCGCGTCTTACTACTTCAAAGTGAGTTTTAAACTCTTTGAAGCAGGCGTTTCTTTAATCCCACTGAGAGAAAATCTTTCTTTCCTACACAGTATACCCCCACTCCTCCCATTTTAAATACCATTTGTTGCTGAATTTTTACATTTGTTCTTTCTTCTTTAGGATGGACGGAGCCCACGTCCTATTCCTCTACCTGGATATGAAGTCAGTTTACCAGGTTCTGGTGAGAAGTTTGAAGTGAAGCATGTTTTTAAGCTTTGCCAGTCCCAGCAAACTCTATATTTCAGTGCGGAAGATGAAGAACTGCAGATGAAATGGATGGAAATTCTCACCAAAGCAGCCAAAGGGGAAACTGAAGATACTGCTGAAGGGCTCAGCAACCCATAGAGCAAGTTCCATTTAGTTTCTTTCCTACATGCTATAAATCATCACTTGAATTTGGTATTCATGGCACTTTGGAATCTGTATGGCTTTATATTTTCATGTGTCTGCATAGGAAATTCAGTGGTTTCTCTCCTTTTATTGTACATTTCTCACGTACAGTAGTTACCTGGCATATATTATGTTAAAGGCAAAGGTAGTTGTAGTTGGTGGTGGTGTCGATGCTGGTTTTAAAACAAAAGACAAGGAGAAAAGCATTAATTATAACAAAGGTAATGGAAAACCATCCGTCTCTTGTTTTCCTAAATGTATATTTTCCAGTCCTTTTGATTGCTGTTCAGTGCAGGATGTGTATAGTCTGTGATTAGTTCTATAAATGCTGCCTTTTAAGTTAAATGTTGTAAAGGCTTGTGCTGGCCACTGACATTCCATTCTCTGTCCTCTCCTTCCTGGTAAAAGGTCTTTGTGAAGTGTGAGCAATGTACTGAGTATTTTCCCTTTGCTAAAACTATGTCTCTGCTATTTTGAGATGACCTGTTCACAAGACAAATACTGTAGAAGGGACTTCTAAAAATGACTGCAAACTGTGCAGAAAATAACATTAAGAAGCCTCATTGATTTTAAGCATTTATAATATTGTTTTGTTTTCTTTTGAAACCAATACCTTCCTTCCTTCTATTTGAACCCATTTTGATGTAAGTGAACAAACGTTTTATACTGCAAACTGGGTTATGATCAATAAACAAGAACATTTTTAGTACACACAGTACAAAAAGGTGACTTTTTTGTTGTATTGGTTAATTTAAAAGTGACCTAGGATTTATTTATATAATTTGTAAATAATGTTTCATAAGTATTTTAAGAATTTTTAAAGGATCTCAGCTAATTAACAGGATTTAGCACATAGAATAAGAGATATTTGTATGAACTGAATTTGTAATTTAATTTTCCTGTTCACCTGTATTTGTCTTATTTTCAAACTTAAGTGCTTATCTATTTAAATAAAAATTCATGCAGTTAACTCCTGAGCCAGATTTCCAAGGCACAGCAAGCTTTAGATCAACATTTAATATAGGTTTAAAAAAAACAAACAAAAAACCAGAACAAACAAAAAAAAGGCATGTCTGTTCCTAGTGGTAGTAAGCATGTAGTACTGATAAAAATGAAATAAAATCTGTCACAGTACTGTATTTTTAAATGGTTTGGTTTAACTTTTGTTTCCTCTTCAGCCTTCTACATTTTCTGATATTGGTAGAAAGAAAGAGCTACTCCATACAGCCAGAGTTTGTTAGGATTGTTGAAAATTAGTGATCTACATCAGTGAGTATTTTTCTTACCAACAGAAAAGGATTTGGTTTTTTCCTTGTTTGGGGTTTGTTGGGTTTTTTTACTTTAGTATAATAAATCATATACCTGAAGTCCACGATGCTAAAAATTAGAAGCCGTGTATTTAAGCAGCTACTGGTAAAATTTCATGAGACTTGCATCTTCCCTCTTCTCCCTTCCCACCCCCTCCAATCAGTTAGCATGAAAAAGGTTTCTAGCAGAGTAATTTTTATCAATAGTTCGTGAAAAGGAATTGTTTTCCGTACGTGTTATTTCCTCTCTCAAGCTTCCCTGAAAATGTGATGATGTAGAATGCTTGCCTTGAAAATTTACTTATTTTGTAATATTTCTGGTTTGGGGGTTTGGGTTTTTTTGGTTGTGGGTTTGGGTTTTGGGGGTTTGGGGTTTTTTTTGGTTTGGGTTGTTTTTTCCTTTATTATTCCGCTTGCTTCGTTCTTTTTCTTTGTTACCAAGAGAGTGATGGGAAGGGAGAATGGTAAACCAAAACAAAATCAATGCATCTTAATACATTTTTCATTTACTATTTTTATTAACCAAGAAAAAAAATTTAGCACGTTTTTTGCAATTTTTCTCCATTTTGTTCTTTTTTTATAACTAAGTATGTCAAAATACACATCTAATGATTTTATATTCCTCAGTTCACCTTCTTTTAAAAAAAAAAATATAAAAAATATTTGTAGTGTACCTGCAATGTTAACATCCCAGAGCTCTGCTCTCGTTCGATACACCATGAAAATGCTCAGCCTAGAGACTAAAATGAAACAGCTGACGGTGTTACAGATTGGGATCTCATTCCCTCAGTCATCATCAGCAATATGACTGTTGTCCAGATCAGTGGTACTTCTCCAATAGACAGTATTATCTTCTTTCAAAGCCTGATTTAGCTCCTGGTGAAGCTGAAGGAACAGTCTCTGTGGACCACAGTTGGAGCTGCATTGTACTGGAGTGAGCTAACTCTCATCGTTTTTGAGACGTTATTCAGGCTTTGGATTATTCTTTCCTGTCCTTGGGACACATGTGTCATTTACAGAAATGAATTCAGTGGTATGAAGGTTGAGAACATGATCCTGGGAGACAAATCTTTGAAAGCATCTGAACACACATCTTTTAAGAATACAGGGAATAATCACTCCAGACTTCCCTGAATACTGGTTAATTCATGTATCCTGCCACGTCAAGGAAGTAAGCTTCTTTTTTCTTTTTTTCTTTTCTTTTTTTTTTTTTTTTAACCTTATGAACACAAAAGGCGGCCTGAGATGATGGCATCTAATTCACATGATGATGAACAGACATGCCAAAATTGCAGTCAGCTAAGTGAAACAGGGGTCCCCGAGCTTCCAAAATCTGCATTCTCCCCATTTAGTTTATAGCTGTGCAGTCAAATTCTAAACTTCAGTTTGTCCCTGGATGGCAAATTGATGGGGCTTGGGAGTGCTCTGGGGAAAGCATCAGTAACTGTTTCCTCTCATGCAATGCTCTTCTCTGGGCATGTGGGTTTGATTACTGTCAGAATCAGGGTGCTGGTTACATGAAACTGTAGTCAGCCTCATTCTTATTTTCTGTTGATGAAACCAGAATATTTTATTTAAATGACCTGTTGAATGAAGAGTTGCTACTGAGAGACTCACGATATTGGTCAGTGGGATGAGGGAGATGGTGATCAGTCTTTAGTGTTGGAAAGCAAAAGATCCTGCAAAGACAGATGCATGTGCTTAACTTAGTGGAATATCTCCATTGCTGTCTAGAGCACAATGTAAAGCATGTATAAAAACCTATGCAGTATTGGGACTAGCATAAGAAACAATTCAAATAAACTTTATAGCCATTTGGCTATAAAGAGCTTACTTCTTAGTTTTAACCTTTACTTTTTGTACTATCATTTCTGTCTGTAATATCTTACAGATCTATTAGATGTGTACTTACTCCCACAAATAATTGCATATGCGAAAGAGGGGAAATTTTACTGTGTTTTAGCTATTGTATTCATATAGAACAGATTAATACAGTACAGAAACCTCCCAACACTTTCTCTGATCATTGCATGGGTTTTCTGGTGAATTTGCATAGTTTTTGAAAATAACGTGTCAGTGCAGACCAACCTTCTACACAAATGGATTTTTCATGAACCCAGAGTTGTATCTGGCATATTTGTCTCAGAGAGCCACAAGAAATATCAAGAAAGGTTTCTTATGTCTATGAAGTTTTGTTGCTCCAGTTGTCCTTCCAGTAAATCAGTTACATGAATAGCTCAATCATATGTAACAGTAGCTCGGAGGAGGGCGAGATAAATGTCAGGATTTTTTTTGAATGGTTTAGGAAAGGAGAAGGAGATCTCTTGCTTCTTGTACAGGACACTGGATTTCCAGCATTTTGGCTGTTAATGGAAAAGAACTTACGTCAAATGATAAAGCTAAAAGTGTTACTTTATTCTGAAAGAACTATGTTATATTGTTTTTTGATCCAGCTCTGAAATTAGTAGAGTATCTTTCTTCATTTATTTGGTTTGTTCAAAAAAAGACAATCAAGTCATCAGTTTAACAGGCATTTATAAAGGCACAAAGTGAGCTCCAAGACATGAAGAGATAAATATTACCTTTTAGTAGATCTTATTCATACGAAAGACAGCAATACTTGTTTCTTGTTCTTTGGGATGAGGAAACAAACGATTAGGGGTTTTCTTGCCTATTTTGCATCCTGGCATAGTTTCCCAGAAATGGCTGCCCACCAATACTGAAACTGTAGATTAAAGTTGGTGGTTAACCTATCTGACAGCCGCTTTGCTTCCCTCATTGTCTTTCACCAGCAGCATGGAACATTTAGCTGCTAAATATAAATGACTGCATATCCTGTAAACAAGCACCTTCCCTTTTTACATACCTACCATTTCTCTTTTTCTGTTCTTCAATCCATATGGGGCATGGCAAGGTTTTTCACTGGGCTTGCGCTTTTGTCTGGGTTTTCACTTGGCTGGGCACTCTACAGGCCCAGGGAAGCTTGGCGGAGTTGAGTGATTGCATTTTGCTGTAAAATGAAATAGTGATAAAACAGGCTTTTCAGAAAGCAGTTGCTGGCTGTCCTCGCAGATACTGTGTGATCTATGATCACCGGAGATTAGACTAGAGAAAGAATCCTGTTTGGTGTTTCTGAAATAGAGTTTGGGGGAGCTATAACCAGCTTATGTGGATGACTTGCTCAAATGCAGCAAAACAAACAGCTGTCTTAGAATTGCTGCTAGCATCAACAGTGTAAAAGACTGTTACTTAGACATGTCTTATCAAAGTGGTTCAAAATTCAGACAACAAATCCTCACCTGGAATAAATTATATTAACTTCACCAATGCATTTAAATGAGCCTAGGATCTGGCCTGCAATGTTGATTTGGTTTTGACTGACAGTAGATTTCAGAAAAGCCTTCCCTCTTCTCAGTATTTTTGGCCCCCCCACACTGTCTACGCTGTCCTGCCCTAAAGAAAGCTTATTTAAAAGCTAGTTTCAGAGCAGCGTGTGCATGCACTGATCAATGATGAGTCACGTTCAGCTTGATAAGGAAAAGAATGGAAATCCCAACAATTTAAAGAGACTCCATGTTCCTGTGTCTAGACTACGCATGCTGCATTGGGAAGCTCTCATTTCCAAGTCCCAAAATTTGTTTGTCAGGTGGACCTGTTTTCCTTGCAATCTTGAATAACTTCCCTATGTTTCAGGAAGATGCTCTGCAGATATGGGAGTTTCTTAGTTCCCTAGTCAGATCAAAGGGATTTCATATGGTATGTAGCTAGTGTATTTAAGTCTGAAAAGGAATAATCAGTTATCCCAGCATCGCAGAGTGGGCAAGAATCTGGCAAGACTTTTACACTGTGATATACGAATTAGCCATTTGCTCTGTAAGGTCTTGCACCATAGTGGTCTGTAACTTGCAAGAAGAGCTTAAACTGGAAAATACAATGTTATCCCACTTCTAGTGCTGAAAAAGATGCTTTCAAATTCCAAGCTGAAGATGGCAATGTTTGGTGTGAAACTGGTGACAGCAAGTACTAGCTGACTTCTAAATTGGGTAAGAATAATTAAACACTGTATATTGGCCTTGTACATGCATTATTAATTTCACTCACCACATTCGGCAGCACATTTTTGGTTTGATAAAGGGCCCAGTATTGACTCAGATTATACTGAAGCTGTAAAGGAATCTCAGGAAGTTTTAATTTTCAGTACTTTGAAGTTGCCTGTGGTACTAAGTTATAGCAGTCTGGGTGCTTTGGGCAAGTCTGGAAGTGTTGGGATGTGTCCACAGGCAGCCATGGATAGGAAGGTGTCTTAGGAGCTCCAGTGCCATTGTGCTGTTCATAGGGTGGACAGTCCCATTTAATTTTTTCACGGGGAAAATTGCATATGGGGGTTTTAAAAGGCTTTTTTAATTACAATAAATGCTGTTGAAACCACGTCATGGAGAAAGGGAACAACTCAGCAACAGAATTAAAATAAGAAAAACTTTGTACTGAAAACAATGTGAAAGGGAAATAAATTCAATGCGTGTGTCGTACAACTCCTAGAGCTAGGTAGGACTTCAGGGGTATCAACAGCTGGGGAGAGGGAGCAATAATGTACTAGTTTGGGTAGTAAAATTGTGTATTCCAGGAGAGAAAATCTGAAGCCTATTCCTTAGGCTGTGCCAGAGACACCCATTGCTAAAATAATGCCTGGTCCTGCACACGTCCAATTCATCTAGAAAGAGCTAGACCTATTTGCAGAACTTGTGTGCCCAGAGAGAGGGTATGGACCACGTGCTCGTCCATTCATCTGAGGAAATCCCTTTTGATAATCAAGCTCCAAATCCCTCTGTTAACGAGTGTCAAGAAGCATCAAATTCTTGGAGTTCGTTGGCAAAAGGTCTCCTTGAAGTCATGTTAAGTGATGGTGTGAGATTGGATTGATTTAATCAACCATAACAGGCGTGTCTGTTTGGGTTTGTCAGTAATGTATGACATACTGCTGTGTCCATGTGTGCTGTTGTGTATCAATAGGGAGGGGACTTGCCATACTGCTCTTGTTCATAAAAGCAGTGCTTAAAGGTAAGTGGATGGTGCTCTCCTGTGAGCAAGTGAGGCGGGGAGAATTCGGACTGCGTTTTATACAAAAGAAATCGGTCTGTGTTGTCTCTGTTAAGGGAAAGGTTTCTGGCAAAAGGGAGATAGGGCATACCTGTAATCATCTTATAGTCATTGCACAAAATGAGACAGTGGAGAATAACTTCCTCAGTTATGTGGATCTGAATCTTCCCTGGACCAGCTTCATCCTGTGCACTGAGTATGTATCGCAATGCTTGTGGAGAAGGGGATCAAATTAAACATCTGCAGACAATGGATATTCTGAACATGGCCCAATTTTTAAGTCTTTAGTTTTGCAGTGGAATGTTTTTCAAGTAATTTTGGGAGAGGGGGAGCGGGTTGAATGGGTTTTGCTTAAAAAGGTAATTTCGTTTAAAAAAAAAAAAAAGTATGGTCTTGCTCCCACTGCAGTTATCTAAAGAGTTACAACAGCAAAGATTTCTGCCGTAACCTAATAAAATGGAATCATTATAGGATGTTATCAAATACATTACAGGTAGGAATTTGAGAGAGGGGAGTAGTGCGAGTGCTTTTGCTGAATTAATGGTTGTGTACTTGTGCGTGACTCTGGAACCGAGGAGTGATTGGGCCCTGGTGACACACAGACTATGGAGGAATTCCCAAATTCATGCCTGTGCAGGACCATAGCTACAATTCACAGGGCACAAGCAGGAGTAGGGTTGCTTTGATAACTCTGCACTAGCAGCCCTCCTTCTCCTGTCCTTACTTTTTCCAGTTGTCATGCTGTGTCCAGAGCTATTGCAGTGGTTGGTGACTGTATAAATAGACAGCCAGAAGGGAGGAGCCCTCATGGAGCCGTTGTGTCCATAGTGAGGGCTTCAGGCAGTCAAAGGAGGGAGAGTACTAGAGCTGGTGATAACGCATGACCCGAGTCCCCAGATACATGTTTTATCATAACATTAGGGAATATATTGCAAGGTAAGAAACCACAACGTGACTGTTGTTTTCTGTAGTCTGGTGATCATCTGCAATTACTAGAAGCTTCCATGATTTGTTTTTTAAAGCAGCAGGTCCCGGGGGATGTGAAAGAAAGGTCAATAAATAATACAAAGAGAAATGGCTAGGGAAGAGCTGCTGTTAAGTTAAACAGAAAAAAAAAAGAAGAGATCCTGAGGACAGATGCTTACTGAAAAAAAACCCAGTGTATTTGCCTTTGTGACGAAGCTTTTCCCCTTTGTTCCAGCCATTGAAAAGAGCCATTTCAGCCCAGTCGTGCCCTGGGGGGAGGTGGGTAATTCTGGCCCCAAGCAAGTTGTAAATCTCAGAGCAATTTCATAAGAAGGTGTGTTTTTTTAGCTGTTTTCATGCAGGGGGCACTAAGGTGGTAGGCACCAATTAATGTAGTAGAAGGTTAATTAGACACACAAAACCATTTAGAGGAACATGGCATTTCCTGAAGAATTTCCATTTTCATGCCACCTGCTTTCCTGTCCTATCCTTTGGATGTACCTAATAGCTTTTGTGTTTTTCAAGCTCATCCTTTTTCCTATGTCTGTGGATCACCTTTCCTCCCTTCGAAATTCTACTTTAAAGGAAATATGTTGTATAGCCTTATTTGCATGTTTGGTTGAAGGGAAAAATACCAGCTGGCAGTGGGAGCAGGGCATGCTTACTCTGAGCTGGGGCTGAATATAAGTCTTCAGAAGCATACCACATTAAAACACTCATTTTCTTACAAAGTAGCATTTGATGTGCAGTGGGTACACAAAGTCGCATTAAAATGTGCTTAGGCTCTGTGACTGCAGTATAATGCAGGGAGATGCAACCTGTCTTCTGGTGGAGCAGCATAATTTTAATCAACCCATTAAATGCAGTGCCATTGTCTCAGGTGTGTTTTGCAGCTGGTCCTAGGATCTGTTTGATTCCTGTGCCTAGGGGCCAAGTTTCAGGGACCGGTACTCCCTGGGTTCCTCAAAAGCAGCCTCTGATCTTACTCCCTTCTTCACCTTTCCCCATCTGCCTTTTCTTGTTCATCCTTTGCGGTCCTTTGCTATTGTTGCTTGAATAGGGGCCACATCTGGTGATGGTGACTGACTTTTAAAACTCTTTCTAAATATAAAAAGAAGACAAAAGAGGAAGATGGTGCCTTGCTGAGCTAAGAGCTGGAGCCCTCTCTGAGAAGGGAAAGATTTTCTGGGCAGGGACTGATAAAACCATGGTGCTCCCCTAGGCAAAACTTGGTTCGTTTAAAAATAAGTAAGTCACAGTAATCCAAACAAATATGAAAAAATGTAAATTTGCTGATGAGACAAATCTAGAAACAAAGATGATGACAAAGGTCTCTAAAACATGCCACATTTTTGCTAGGCTGCCAAGTAGGGAAGAAAATGGCATTCTAGCAACAAAACAGTGGAGAAGATGCAATAAACATCTTCAGGATAAGCAGGAGCGCACAGAAGAATGCTTCCATCCCCTTTGGGCCACCCACTTTTCTTGGCTCTTATTTTCCCTCTGCTTCGTCTTAGTTCTTTCCCCCATCACAGCAAACGGTTTACTTCCCAAACCTCTTTTCTTGTCGTTTGCCCTGTCCCTGTACTGCTCCTGTGCTTGCTGACAAGTGAATGTCCTCACAGGTCTTCCAAAGCTCCCTTCCACCAGGTAGTGTTTGCTCCTCAGGTTGACTGATTCAAGTGATACGTGGTGCTGGTTTAGAGTCTATTAAGAAATGAGCCCCTGTTCATTAAACATGCCCTGTCATTGCTAATGAGGTCTCAAATCAACATCTTGGTGACAAATACCTGATGCTGGTCCCTGCCTCATGCCAACACAAGTGCTTAACCACGCTGTGAAACAGGAACTCTTCCTGCTGAAAAATAACTTTTTTCTCTTTTAACCTGGGTTACTTTATGCCTGGTGCTGCCACCGAGTATTCTTCTATTTACTCCTACTCTCCCAGCAACACTAAGTAGGAAAGAGGAATATATGGCTGACCTCTGCAGGGTGTTAATATTTTATGGGCCATAATCAGCTGAGCTTTTGTGGCTCACAGTGCAACGTCTTAAAGTTTTACTTTCCAGCAGAGGACTATTAACCACCTTGTAGCCACAGTGATGCAAAAGCCAGTAGTTCAGATAAAACCTGCGCCCATCCCTGCTCCAGCTGAGGCACCGCACTTTGTAGACACTGGCTGAAATGAGGGCAGAATGGTTTGGGGTTTGTATTTGGGGGCTTTTTTCCCTACTCCCCTGAAGAGGCTGTGGAGATGGTAACCTTCCACTCTGATGGGCAATTGCAGTAACTTCATCCACCTGCATCATCAACTGCAACCATGTGCACCTTCCTGAGGTCTAAGTCTCTGGAGACTTAAATTCAATGCCAGTTCCCTTCCCACATCTTTTGTGTCTATGCCCACAAAATAATGGCTTGCAAATTAGTGAGAGCTTGGTAATGAGCTCGCCCTGGAAGGCTGAGCTGCTGAGCAGCACCTGGCTGAAGGAAGAGCCTCGACAGTGCTGTGACTTGAGTGCCTGTGGCCAAAAGCAAGATGTGCTCACAAAGCTGGCAGCTTCTAACTGATGCTAACTGGTACTCTCCATCTCAGTACTGTGATATTCACACCCATAATTACAATAACTCTGAAGAATTTCCACTGGATGCCTATAAATCATTTATTATTCATCAGTGTCATCCTTGAAAATGAGTAGTTGCTGGATTTTGGGGTTTGTGTTTTGACAGTGGATTTATTTTTTCAATTTTATGGATTTACCCTACTTTGATCTAGTGAGAACCAACAACATCTTGTTTGGATATTAATCACAACCAGCCCACCGCGCAAACTGTGACAGGCTGTTTAATCTCAATCTCTTTTATTTTTATGTTTCAATCACCAAAGTCTATAAAAATATATCAGAGGCATGCCAGTTCTGCATAGTAAAGCTGAAAGTAACTGGCTGCAGTTCAGGCTCCTGGTGGGGGCTCAAGGGACCATGAATGAAGAGAAAATGAGAAGCCCTGGCTGCAACTGGGAATAGTGTGGGAGACAAATGAGATGCGTAGGGGTAAGGGTGTGCATCTCCCTTCTGTCTGCCTGGAGCGTTTCCTATGGCTCCTGCGAATTCACACGCCTGATCAGTGACATTTACCTAACACTGTTTATATACGCCCACTCACCTCAGCTTATGTCCTAAAACTGTATCCAATTTGGTCTGCTAATTAAACCTGCATTTGATGCAGCCTGTGATGCTGTTGCTGGGTACAAGAGCACCGCCGGCCGAGAGTGGCCCAAGCTGGGGAGGTTGCGCGGCCGTCCTTGCCTTGTCCCTCGGCCACCACTTCTGTCCTGTTGGCTAGAGAGGGTCATAGAGCAGCTGTGCTCCCTCAACACGGGTTTTGATGCTCACCTTCAGCGTGCTGTTCTAGGGAAAGGAGAATCATCACAAAAGTGAGTAATAAATGAAAAGTGTAAGATTTCCAGCCTATTACTCATTTATGAGTCATAGAGTTGTTTCAGGTGCTGGTATTTTCTTTGTTTTACACCAGACTGTGTTCTTGAATGTTGCTGTCTCATGAGCTCACTGATCATGGTATCTCGGTCCAGGAATTGCCAATAATCTAAACAAGTGATTTCTAGTAACTGTCAACAGTCTTTAGGTTTAATTACAGCCATTAGCACTTTCTTTAATGGCAGACTTAGTAGAGCGTTCTGCACAAGTATCGGATAAATTGAAAAGAAAAGAGAAAAAAAGAAAAGGAGCTGGCAGTGGGAAGGATAATAGCTATAATTAAAAAGTGTGAAGCTTTGTTTTGCATTCTCTTTCTAAAAGAGTTGTCTGTATACACTGTACATAATGAAACACTAATTCAGAATGCAATTTAGGTTGAATTTATTTCCAGTGGACTAGAAGAAATGAATACCATCTTTTCATAAAGAGAGCTAGACTTCAGTCTGTAGTTTAGCCTCACCAGTTTTGTAGCAGTTTTGCAGCAGTTTTGCATTTACACAAAGAACATGCTAAGCCCGTCCACAGTAAGTCCTTGAATTTGGTACTCCAGTGGCTCTCTTCAAGCTTCCCTTTGTGCATCAAGGTTGTTGCAGAGAGTTTTTTGGTTTGGGTGGATTAACTCACAGCTACAGTAAAGTTCGAATAAGATCTATAAAGGCTGCTTTAATCACAAACAATCTGTATCCTTCTGGAGAATGCTGCAAACGGTATGTTTAGTAACATTTTTAATAGACCCAATTGCCCATTATTAAGAAATGCATCAATATAATGCTGCTTTTGGTTAATGCACAATGCAGGGAGTAGTGCAGGCTGCTCACAGTGATAACAGACTGGACTAGGAGAGGAAACAGTTGTTCTGAACCCTGTGGTTCAGGTTAAAATAATGGGTTTGTTTTCTGAAATAGGGGGAAGTATCTCCATTTCCCTTACTTATGTTTTCACAGTTTGAAACCATATCCTGGCTGCTTAGAAATCCAGCGGCAAAATTCCCATTGACCTCTCTTTAGACCTGTTTTTCCTTTGTCAAATACAATTTTTTTCCTCACTAGATTTGTAGAGTTGGGTTTTGGGGGTTATTTTTGCATATTATTCATTGCACCTTTTAAATTCCCCAGCCTAGCAAAGTGAACGCTTAACTGTAAGGATAAATATTCTCAGTCAATAGAATTACTAACCTGCATAGGGTTAAACACACACTTCAGAGTATCTGTGGAGCAGTCCGAGTGCCAGTGTTGCCTATGAGCAAGCCTTAAGAGCAGCCCAAACCTCTCTCTGCCCTTTTCAATCCCTCATACAACTTTGGACTAAATTCCGTATTTACTTGTTTCCTTGCAATTCCAGTGAATTGGCATGGGGAGAGCAAATGCAGCGTGCTCAGTCCCCCGGCTGCTCCTGCCACCTTCCCTGGCCCCAGGGAGTGAGGCGAGAGTCTGCTTGGCGATGGTCAGAGCCAGGTGGAGGAGTGAAGTGTGGTTTAAATAAATCCAAAAACTCCAAAGAGCTCTCCCTCTTCTTCATTTCCAAATTTCTGTTCTGATGGGATAAGCTGGGAGCACTTCTCTTTTTTTTTTTTTTTGCTTTTAAAAAGATAAAAAAACACCTCACTTTCCTCATTGGCAAGTTCTGGTATTTTTTCCCCCCACTGGGGAAACTAAAAACATAAAATAAAAGCTAGTAGATGTTTTCCCAGACAGTCTTTCAGAGCCTGAAAAGAAACGTAGAGCCAGCCATGTACTCAGCTGGTTGCCTACAATTCTAGAAAATTCACAGTTGCAGTAAGAGCAGCCCAAATAATCCTGCAAATTCTGTACCTGCCTGTAATAAGCTGCGAGGTGTATGAAATTTAGTCTGAGGTTGAAGCTGAGCTCCTTGGACAATTTGTCTTTCAATTTCCTTTCACATATAAAGCAAGAGCCCTGATCTGAGCATTGTATATCCCACAGATTTACACCACCCTTAGGGATGGAATTTATTACCAGTTCAAACAAAAATACAGAAACAAGAACTCGGAGATATTCTCTCTCCAGTGCCTGTCTAGCAGCCCCTCATTGCAGCTGTCTGCGGGAGACACCCAGCCGCCCCTTTCCCTCTTACCTCTGCTAGAAATAACAGGGTGCTTTCACAGGAGCAAGGCAGTCGGCGTTGCGGGATCAGAGTGACCTGACAGCAGACCCTGCAGTCGTGAAGCAGGGTAGGAACCGGCGTACATCTTTTATGCCTTCATCTGGTACAGCTCTGGGACATGTGATTTGAGTTTGGATCGGCAGCCTTCCTCAGCGCACGGCCTGCCAAGTGTGCTTTTGAGTTGCTCAGTAAGGAAGAAAGTCCTTTTTTTTCCCTGGGGAATATAAGTTTATTTTACTGAACAAGCCCAAGGGGAAGCATATGATCAAAAGGAGAAAAAATGCTAATGGGTAAATGAATAATATAATTCATTGTTTTACAAAGATGCTTCTGTGCAACTCTGGACTTAAAACTCTGAAATGACCAGTAAGAACTTATCACCAGTGTCTTTCTGTAAGTGTGTGGGTCTTATGGATTTTAGGTTTTTATTTCTAATTCCCTGCAGCACAAAAATGGGCATTTTGTCACCTCCTCGCCAGCACTCGCAGTAGACATTTGCTGGCCAGGTTTGTTTGAATGATAATGCCAGTTTTTTTCAGGAACAAAAGT
This sequence comes from Harpia harpyja, assembly GCF_026419915.1. Lineage (NCBI taxonomy): Eukaryota > Metazoa > Chordata > Aves > Accipitriformes > Accipitridae > Harpia > Harpia harpyja. The sequence continues at coordinate 555,264 of NC_068969.1, forward strand.
GGGTCAGCCAGATCTAGAAAAATGCACAGAAATAAACCTTGTCAACTCTCTACCTCTATGTGTTGTACACGACAGCCTTGTGCCAGCAATGCCTACCTTGCTTGCCTTGTTGTGCAGCGTCATCCCACAGTGGAGGTGCAGAAAGTCCTGTGAACTGCCGCCAGAGGTTGCCCCTGGTATGTGTATTATTTGGCTTGAACCCTATGAACCTTCTTCTTCAAGTACCTCTGGAGGGGTTTTTGAGGTTCCTCACACCCGCTCAGGTGGCGAGTTGCAGAGCACCATACCACGATCTCTGCCCAAATTCGCCCTGCCTCTCTTTCCAGTACAAGCAAGCAATGGGAATGGTGCTTCCTCATCCAGTCTACGTGGCAAACCAGACTTGATGAACAACTTGATTAACTCATCACACATCTCAGACCTTCAGCAGCTGAGCAGATGTTGTAGTGGAGGGCACAACAAAAGCTGGGTTCTTTTTCATGTCATTTTTCTTTCCTTGACAGTGCAGCTGTGCTCTGAAAAATGAAGGGTTGGGGGGGGAGTTGCCCCCTCTTGCTCAGTAGGTCTGCTCCCCGTGTGTGAACCCAAACTTCTGGCTTTAGCAACTCAAATACGAATTTACTACATGTACTCCTCATTCCCTCTCCTCAGCAGAGCCGGTGCTGCAGCGCTGGCAGGAGGGGGCTGCAGCGCAGCAGAGCTCTGGGGGGATCCAGTCCTCCCACCTGTGCATGCCGCTTGGTAACACTCTCTCTCTTTCTTCATATTAATTTTTGTTTCAACACCACAGCGGAAGGAAGAAGATCTTTCTCTGTCCTCTAGCCAAGGAAAGACCAGTTCCTCCTAACAGCATCTGCTACATTTAGACACGCAGGAAAACCCAGATTCATCTACCATTTGCACTATGTGCAAGTGTGGAAGACTGTGAAGTGATTACGTTAGGACAAATATGATAGGAACAATATTGCTGAGGTTTTCTTCACATAAATACAAGTTCTAGACTGCAGAACTCTTACAAATACTTTATTTGTATTTTTTATGACTGTTTTATTTTTATAGCTGGCTCTAAGTAGACATCTACATTTAAAATTACAGGATTAAAGCAATTCTTTTCCTTGGGGTAAACTTGAACTGAAGCAATGCATTCATATTTCAAATAAATACTAAATATTCAGAACCTTGTGGCAAACTGTTAGACAAGAGATTTGGTTTCCCTTATGTTATTATCTTCACCACTGTTAATAATGCCTCTTCTTATCTCTTCTCAAAGCCACGCTACTGAAATTGAATTGTATCGCCAAATATATCTGATGTCAGTATGAGTCAAGCTAGGAAGCACAGGCAGTGCCTTTTTCATTAAGCTTTCCTATAATCTACTACATTGTCGGGTCTTTTTTTTTTTAAGGGTAGTTGTATCTTTTCAGAAAACTACTCCAAAGAAAGCAGATGAGTTTCACCAGTTTTCACAGGAGTTGACCAAGGTACAGCATCATTTGTGCTGCTATGCTGACACAGAAAACCCATTCATTTTATAATTACAAGCTAGAAGAAACAGCTTTTTTGATATGTAGATTTTTCACTTATTCCAAGTATTCAAAGCATTTTGGAGAGGGAAGTGCTTGATTATGAGTTAACTTTGTTTTAGGCAATGTCTCTGGAAACAAATCATTCTGGGAAATCATCACGAAGGCTTAAGGTGGGTCTAAGCAGGTCTTGCTCAACTGGAGGGCTGGCGTGGTGTAGTGGAGTAGGCTGGAGAAAGAGGCCAGAGAGTACCAGTTTCTCTACCTGTTTCCAGCCTGCTCAGTGACTTGTGACAACTCTTCTGGTCTTTACTTACTCTTCCTCCTTTTACCTCTTTGTTTTTGAACACGGACCCTCTGGTTTGCCTCTGTCTCTAGGTTGTCTACCGTTATGTGCCTCAACAGCACCAAGCATGAATGGTCTAGGAACTTGGTTGGAGTCTTTCGGTACTATTGCATGTAAATTCAAATCTAGCCACAAATCCAAGTTAGGTCATTAACGTAGGGGATGTCTAATACACTAGATTTCCTACTGAGTGGTGACAGTCCATTTAAAGGTGGGAGAAAAGCTTTGCTCTATGTTTACAGAAAGAAGACTGAGAATTGTCTGCTTATGTGATTGAAGAACTGTGGAAACCATGTCAGTTCACTCTGAAAATATCCAAATGACAAACCCTACTTTACAAAAACCTTTTATGGCTTCTTTTGTTTTTCTTTTAATCTTATAATGAACTGCTCCCGTTGCTTGCTAGTAGGCAAAACCTATTCCCTATGAGGTTTCCTTGCTTAGTGTTCCTGTTATTGCAACCAAATGCACTGAGAAATGCAGCAGGAGACCTGGATCTCATTTACTGTGACTTCATTAATAAAATCCTTTGGGGAGGTGCATTCTAAACAAATTGAGGGAAATATGCCTAATGAAAATGAACATATTAACAAAGCAACATACAATAATGCAATAGCAAAGCACCCTCAGAGAAAGGACACATGCTACGCTTTTGTAGTAGAGTCTGTCTTGGTCTGCATTGATTTCCCGTACCAAAGAAACCAGCACAAGGGGCCCAGAGCACAGTGCTGCCTTCTTCTGCCAAGAACATCACTGCAGTTCTCTGGAGGCTTGTCATAAACCTACAGCAGCATCTAATTTTGTCCAGATAAAAGGGTGTAGGGTCAGGACCTTAGTTTCATTCTTTCTTCATCTTCTGTCATTTGGAAGGAAGTGGGAGCTGCCAAAGCTGAAGAAATAGGAGTCACTGGCAGTATTTGCCATAAAATCTGTAAGCTTAAGACTTTCCTTTGTCCTAAAATCTGTTCTTCTGAGAACAGCTTGCTTCTGTGCAGAGGGCTAGCGCAGGGATTAAGCATCACGTAAGTCCTACTTATGCCTTCATATTAGTGCATAAATAAGAGTTAAGCTGCTAATAGCCCCTTTCCAGCTCTCTGCATAGAGCTGAATTTTATATTCTGGCCATGATAAGACTAGAGAAAAAATATAGTTGTGGCAGCAGCAGTCAAGTTTAAACAGGGGACTGAATTTAAATGAAGTGGGGATTAAAAAGTGCGATAGCCATAGCTGAGATGTCCTGACATCAAGTACATTTCAGAAATGACGCCAAAACCAGGCAATAAGTCAACAACCTTCTCTGTGTGTGAGGTACATGGTCTGTTGAGCTGCACCAACAAACCATTTCCACTTTGCTGGTTACAACCGTGAAGTAAAATACATCAGGTCTTTGTGATATGGGCTGACAGATCAAGGCCATCAGGCCCTACCTGCCTCAGAGTCACAAAATACCTTTTCTGAGCGTGGTTGGTGCAGAATTAAACCAAGCTGTGGTGTTCTGAGTGCTCAAGTACTGCTGGATCCCAAAATACTGCTGTGCCTGGGAGCTAAACATCTTGGATTTGTGACAGCTTGCTCAGTTCTTCCCAGCAGCGGTTAGGTGAGGCTCTCCTTTGACTAGCTGCTTATCCAGGAGTTGCTGTCTCTTTCTGAGGTGCCCATCATCCCCCTTCTGCACTTAATTAAACTGATGTCAGTCATTTTTTTTTCTTTTTTTTTTTAAATTGAGAATCACAGATTAAGGGGTTGGAACAAAACCGGTTTTGTTTCAGGAGGCATTCATTAACAAATCAATTAGGTTTACTTAATATCATTCCAGTGCAATTTTCAGTCTGAGTGCTTTTCTATTAATTTTCCTATTCTGCTAAAATGAAGTGTTATGCCGGCAGAAAGAAGAGTTGGCAAAGGCAAAAACACAAACAAGGGAGCTGCCAAGTGCAAGGGGAGAAGGAAGTGACAATGCAAGCAGACATGGTGAGTCTTCAGTTATTTATTCCCTTCCCTAGACGTGGGACGGACTTTGGCAGGTGTCTAATTCAGGACATGATGACAAGCACGGTGATGAGCCTGAAGAGTAACATGCACTCACGGCTCGGAGAGTCAACAGCGCTCCAGGAATGAGCCAGCTCCAACTGGATTCTCTCTTCTCCACCTGCATTTGGGCCTTTAGTACTGTGCAAGCGATGACCGAGCTCTTCATACCCATGCTGTGATCTCTGTGGCTTGGACAAGACCCGCTGTCAGCACCGAGACTGCAGAAAATCAAATCAGTCACTGAAGAGGTTTTTTTTTCCAAATCACTGTCACCACTTAAAATGATGGAGGAGGAATGAGAAATGGTCAGTGTAGAAGTTACTTTTTTGCTAAATGGCCTTTGCTAAGTGACCTTTTAATACCTCTGCCCCCCCAATTACTTGAGGGTATCCACACGATCTGATATAGTGTGTGCGGGGTCCAGCGGGGCTTGGGCAGGTACAAATCTTACGAGAAATGGGAAACAGTAAGATGGATGGTCCTTATCTGCTGTGCCCCCTGGGGACCATCAGCACAGGGTAATCTGGGCCAGGTTTTGATAGAGGCCAGTGGGACTCATCCATTCAGCTGGATTATTTAGTATTCACCTTAGTCTGTTACAAAATGCCTGGATTTCAGTGCGCTCATTTGGTTTATTCGTTCTCCAGCCTCTGTGTTGGCTACCAGAGGGATACACAAGGCTCATTTGACTTTTTTTTCAAAAAGAGAAGAACAAATCTGAGGTTTTAGGAGAACTAGTGCCACCATTTCAGAGCTTCATTGTGAGGGAGTGCAGGCTTCTGCTAAATCTGAGCAACCCAAGGCCCCACGAGGTGAGCACAATCATGTAACTGTAATAGCCTCTGTATGTAAAACTGCTTCTAAAGACAGCGTGTGGCAGGGGGGAATGTGAGTCCCAAATCTTTTTTCCTGTGCTCACGAATTGCCTTGTTACCGATGGATGCTTACAGCCGCTTCAGAGAGGAAGACGACAAAGCTCTGAATTTCTTGTTTGATGCTGGAGCTGTTTGGAGAGAGAAAATACAGTAGGGCAGTGCAAACGAGGAATATGTCTTTATTTTCATTATAAACATCTTTACAGATGGAACAAAGTAATTACTGTACAGGAGCACACTGGTGCTGTGTTTGTGCCAGTACCCCTTCTCTGACAGTAACGTGCAGATGAATCCAGTGGATTTGAGAGGCAAGCACTGGTATCAGCCCAGGGCGCAGAGCACAGCCAGGCGAGGAACCTGTCTCCAGCTGTGGCCAAGAGCAGATGTGAAGGAGCATCTAGGGATGTGCTCTAGTGCAACTGCCAGCCACCTAACACTCAAAGACATCCCATGCTAGAGGTTGTACTTGGCCTTTAGTAGCCCCTTAGAGCATTTTTGTCCTAGAACCTAGCCAATGGGTTTTTTTTCATGGTATAACTTTAATTTTTTTTATATGCACAATATCCTGTGTCAAAGAATCTTACAGCTAAACTCCACTTTAGGTAGAACGTACCTTCCTTCTTCTTGAGGTGCCCACTGGCACCTTCTAGGCCTTGCCGGGGGAGCAGCACTGAACAGTACCCCCTTAACCGTCCCCAGCCCCCAGGGTTGTACGGAGCTCCCTGGGAGCGTCCCGGGTGTCTCTCGTTGGGGCTGAAGAGCCTGGCCTGCTTACTCATCCCTTGCTGGGAAGCTCTGACCACATTTGCTTCCTCTCTTCGAATCTCCTTTCTTTGAAGCTGCTGCAGTTGACTAGTGTTCTTTTTGGAACCACGTGGGGCCGGGGCCAGGGCAGGGGCTGGGGCTGGGGCTGCTGCATGGTGTTGGAGGCAGCTCATCACTGGTTTATACTGTGGCGTGATGCCCATTTCTGGTTTTTCTCCTCCTTTCCAGGGGATTTCTTGTATCCTATTTGTAAATATAACCTCCCCAACATTTGTTAACATTTCCAGTCTGACCTCAGTTACTCCATTTAAAATGGGCACCAGTGTTTGTCGGGGGCGTGGAGGGGGAAATGTTCATATACCTTCGTGAGCCCTGCATGCAGCCTGCTGGCTGAGAGCTCAGGGGTTACAACAGTCTGTTGATATGAGGAAAGAGAGTAAAAAAAATCGCTCCTTTTGATGTTCTGCAGTCTATGAAGTGTGGGAAGTACTTTAGAAGTCACCGGCTGACTGCTGCGATGGCCTGGGTGACTTTCTATTTTTGCCTTTCTGTCCCAGACTGCTTGTGTCTGGGGCAAAGAATGTTTTCCCTCTTCAGCGTCTTGTGCCATTTTGACTGTCTTGATCAATAGTGATATCTCAGCACTTTGCTGGTTGGCGTTATTTCCTTTGTTCAGTCCCTTTAACAAGCTACAAGAGGAAATATTAACCAATACCAGCTTCAGGCTTTTTTGAAGTTGATACTAGGCTTCTGCTTGTGTATCCTTCAAGCGCTGCCCTTTGCTAAATGAACAAATTGATGATGTTGCAAAGCATCTGTACAATTATATTTGAATACACCACTTAGAGGCTGTGACAAATCCATCGCATGAAGTGAAAAGGGCAAAAGGTTAAAATAAAAATCGCTTAATAAAATGAATCATTGCAATAATCCATTTAGAACTGCAGAAGGGGAAATGCAGCACTGTGAAAAACACTGAGCATTCACCATAAAAGAAAAATCTTTATTTGTAAAAATGGACAGTGGGCAGCTCCTTGGCTGGTACAAATAGATGGATTTAGTTACAACTCCATCTGTTAAATTAGCTGAGGATCTGACCATATACTTTTGTTTGATCTTTAAGCATGAGATCATTTCTGCCTTCTGCCAAGCTTTAGATAATCAGGGATTTACATCACGGCTTTTGCTGTCCCTAGATGTACAGGAGACTTGTGCAGTTGCTCAGTTTCATGATACTGTTTCCCTAAGTGAAGCTTATGAGGCTTTATAATTTCAGATTTTTTTTTTTTTTTCCCCTGAAAACAAGTGTGAAACTCCTCCCACACTTCTGGCTACAGGCAAGCCTGCTTTCTGAGAGAGAGGCTGGGGGTGAGCTGGTAGGAGCGGCTCAGAGCAGGGACCCCGGCTGGAGCCCATCATTGCTGGAGTCAGTAGGCATGCACGGCTTGAAGCAGGGCTTTGTCCCGCTCTGTACAAGCTCTGAGTTGGACAGTCGTATTCCCACCAGCTTCAGTTAAAAGCACACCGCCGTAGTCGTGCTGTGGGCTGTGTCTCAGTATCCCAAACCCTGCGCCCTGTGCCTTCCAGCAGCACAGAGGGGCGGTGAGCTGGCTCCGTGGTGGGCAGAGTAGGCAGGTGGGTTGCTGCTGAGATCAGCCTTGCCATGGACTAAGGAGAACGGGGTGGGTGGGATGCACTCTCTGGGTTCGTCTTCTCAGCCCCCAGGATAGTCTTTGAAGAAAAAAAAAAACCCTCATCTATGTTGCCAAATGCAGCTAACAACACTGAAGACTTCCAAGCGGGGGCTCAAAATTTTGTCCTTGTTTTTTTATTCATAAGTAGCCGTGAAGTGATTGCCTGTGCTGGCACCTGCACCGCCTGCAGCGTCGGCGCGAGCCGCGCTCGGGCAGCCGGTGCTGGGGCCCTGCTGCTCCCTCAGCCCCTGTGATGGCCATGGGAGGATGGGAGGCTGAGCCTGCCCACAGCCAGGTGGAAAATCAGAGAAAGGAGCCTTCCAAAAGAAAAAAAAAACCACCTATGTAACCTAATAGAAATTGCTAGCTGATGTGATAGTTTTGCATATTTTTAATCTATATGGATGTTGGTTTTATCTTGCTCAAACTCATGCCTGCCAAATTATCGTAAGGCAAGGGAAGAGTGCGTTACATACCCTATACAGTGAAATCATGGCTATTTGCATTTCACTTCCTGTGTTGAGGGCAATGGTGTGCTAAGTAAAGCTTTGAGTGGAAGTGCTAGTACCGGGGTACAAATAAAAATATATTTTAAAAAATTATTACTTCATTAAATTTTTTTTTTCAAAGGTTAGTGATTGATTTGTGGTATTTGTGGCAGTCATATCAGAAAGATGTAGTTAAAAAAGAAATGATGCTCTGGTTGTCAGGTCATAAGATACTGGTAAAGGCTCGAGAGAACTGCCTTGCTGTGACTGGGTGTGAATGTGAATTAGACTATTCACAGCATGTGCAGCCCAGGAAGGTGGCAAAAAATGTTGCCAAGAAAAGAATTATTTTAGTTCAAGTTGGCACCTGGGATAGGAGAAGTCATTATTTCTCTTCAGTTAAGTTTGAGGACTTCCAGAATGAGAAACTGAGGCAGCTTCAGGGTCTGTCACCAATTTCAGATAAAAGCATGTTAAGGACGTGGTTACCCACAGGAGGATGTCGTTCAGCCAGCTGACTGAGTCCTTAGAAGTGGAGCTTTTGGGACTAAACGGAGCTGAAGTCAAGCTGAGCTTAAACACTGCAGCAATGTGCTTGTAGGGCTGAGTGAATTTTGTAGCTGCAGCAACAAAAAAAGCCAACCTTGTGATTGAGTTGTTCATCTTCTCAAAGAGACCTTTAGTTTTACATTGGGAATAATAATGGAAAAGAAAAATGTACTTGTGGCCCATAGGGTTTTCACTGGGTGGAGACAAGGGGTCACTTCAGTTGTGTCTTACTCTCCAAACGGGAGAAGGGACATGGGACCTGGATGTGGAGGTGCCCACCAGGCAGGAGCAGACATCCCCCCTCTTCCCAGCCTCCTCGGCACAGGGGGGGACTTCCAGCAGCCACAGCTGCCCCTCGGGAAGGGGGTGCCCAGTCCCCATGGAGTCATTTGGAGACCAAGTGTCATCAGATTTCCATTGGTCTTTGCCGGCAAATAGCTCTTTAGTTAATTTTCTTCCTCTTCAGTGAATTTTCCCCAATTTCCATTAGCACAGAGACAACCAGACAGTACAGTATTATTGCAATAGCTGCTTTTTTTTTTTTTTTTTTGCCTGAGGCATCATTTTTGTGTCAAATTTGTGGCATATTAGCACTTCTTCCCTGATTTCCAAAGTAAGCACTAGGCTTAGGTTAATAATGCATTACTATAAGTCTGTAATGGAGCCATCACTTAGGAACAGTACACTAATGCTTTATTTCTTGCAGATTACTTCCTGTTGCTGTTTTGAAGGGATAAAGCAAATCCAATGCGCATCGCATGAAAGTTTCTAAAGCAGGCGCTGGTATCACATGGGTTCAATCCTCTTCTGAGTTACGCAGATCAAAATCCCCAGGACTCATTTGACCTAGGGACTTGGCAGTTGCACATGTGCCAGCTTCGTTACACAAATGTTGCCCCAGTGTTGTGGTTTGGGACAGATTTGGCCAGAGATGCACTAAGTGAATGGCATTTCTTTGAATTCAGGATGACTTACCTGATATTGGAGCAAGTTGGCCATGTGTCATCTTTGGCTCCCCCAAAAACCTCCCCAAAGCAGAGTAAAATTTGTAAAAAATTAATGATTCTTACATAAAAGACAGGATGTAAAAAAAATCTGGTTTCTGTATCCTAACATTGGAACAATACATTCATTAAGAATTTCTGAGACTAGTTTTCACCCGGAGGAGAAACTTCAGCTGGACACTGTAGTTGGACAAGTTTTAGGCAGATAAAACCAGAGTCTAACAACAGCAAGTGTCAGGGCCAGTAACCTTTGCCTGCAAGAGCCAAAACATAGACTCGGGCAGTAAATGCCGTGGCTCTTCCAAAGTAAGATGCTCTGAAGTTTTTTCCAGAAGTATGAACAAGATATGGTGACCCTTGGAGACTTTCACTGACCCGGGCCAAGAATGAGCTTAGTGGGAGCAAAGTGGAAATGTCAGCATGTGGAGGCAATATGACACTATCATAAATTTAGCTTTTTTTCCTTATGGCCAATCCATCCAATTATTATATGTAGAAACTCAGGCTGGATATACAAAATTTTAGGCGCATTTGTCCAAGAGACCAGATAGCCAATCTATTCTAAAAATAATAATAAAAAAAATTTACATTTCTTGTCAGCCAGCGTCAAAATGGTTTTTAAAGTGATGGACCATGGCTCTTGAGATGATAATATGACAGCTTGCCTATATATTACCATTATAAAAGTGCTCTGCAACTGAATTTCAAGTGGAAGACTGAGGTTGCTTGAGGTTATCTGCATTTGCTCTAGCAGTATAGTACTGTTTTAAAAGGTGCCTGCATTAATATGAAGGCTGCATTTATGGAGGAGAATTTTGTCACCATACTGTTAAAGGTTCATGGTGTCCTCATTCCTTATTCAAGGCAACGCAAAAAGCTATTTTCAATTTTAGTAGCAAACACGTATGAAAACTGACATTAATGCTTTTAAAGTGGTACTCAAAACCCATAGAAATTGGAATCTAGGAAAGCAAACAACGAATAATATGGTTTAGCAAGGTACCAGTGACCTATGTCACAGCACTGCAGGACCATAGCAGCAGGCAACTGTAAATATCTCAGTCGGGGTATGAACACCCCAGCCCAGTTAGCCCGGGGCAGGATCGATATTCCCAATAAAATGCTGAGCAAGAGAGAGAAGTGATTATTTTAGTAGTAAAACTGTAACACCTAGGTGACCATTTGTGTAAGGATTCTCCTGGACTATGTTTAAAACCGTAAGTCTCCAGCTCTTTCAGTGCTGTCACCATAGTCACAATGTCATTTATACGGAGTGTTTTAAATAGAGAAATACAGAAGCGCGGTCTCGCAGTTTTATAAGGCTGGAAGCTAGAATTATTGTCATCTGCTTAGGCAGACATTAACATCACTAGACTTCCCTTAGTTAATTTCTTTAGGAAACATCCACTCCTGATGAAAAGATTGCTAGGGGTTGCAAATTCACAGCCACGTTTAGCAAATCCTCACTTCATGGGCCCCATCGCCGAGGACACATGTGCAGACTTGCTAACATCCCTCCATGTGAGCTCAGCTTGGGCCATGCTATGATGTAGTTTGTTAGACCAATGAGCCAAATAAATGTTTTGTCCCTGACCTTAGGTTTTTATAACCATCCATGAAGTAATCCCCTTACTCTTCCCTCCAGCAAATCTATGAGATCTTTTTTTTTTTCTGGTATTCCTGCTGCACTGCCCCGAGTCCTTTCCAAACCGGCTGTCTGCCTCTCACATTGACACCAGCATTAGGCACGATACTTTGGAAGCTGGCAAACTTGTGCCAGTTACAGAAATAGGATTTTCTGTCCTTCTGTCATTCCTTCCAGCCATAGGCAGTGTTGATCTTTTGGGCCGAACGCAGTGCTGGGAACACAAGGTCAGGCGTTTCTTGTTTGGATGCTCCACCTGCCTCCAGCCACGGCTTCCTGAAGTCCCCATCCTGCGATGCTCTTCTGTCACAGAGCTGACACTCCACATTTTGCTGGTTTAAAATGTGTGTTGTTAGCCTACATCCAACTTACTTAACAAATGAACTGGATTTCTCTGCACCTCTTACACGTTTTCTTCTATCTTTGTACCATTAGCAAACTTAACCATGATGATTTTGTATTTCGTCATCAGCAAAAATATTAAATGGTTCTGAGCCTGGCGTGACAGGAATGCACTGGCAATAGTGATGTGACACCGATGATCCCCCAGTTGCGGTTGCGTTTTGAGGGCTGTCCGTCTGCCAGTCGCTAATCCACGTTAATCCTCCTGAAAGGAGGATTGCGATTCAGGAGTAGTGCTCGCTCTGAGAGGGGTCACATGGGAATTCAGCGTGCTTTCACTTCTGCCCCCTGACTTCATGCCTTTAATGGGTTTGTCTTTGGTTTTGAGTGTCCCTACAGAAGTGGACTCCTCTGTGAAATATCCTCTTTCTGGGGTGGCTGGGATAGACTGAGTCTTAGAGGCCAAACCGGGGTGGGGGGTGGGGATGAATGAAGCTGAACAGAAGGGTGTGTGGATAAACTTTTGCTTTTGCCTTTGTTTCTGTTTAACTAGTGAAGCACTGGATTAACTCTAAAGGATTGATTTTCCAGAAAAACTAAGCTTATACAAAATTAACTATACTTTCCAGAAGTACTGTTACCCCTGTTTCACAGATGGAGAGGTGTAAAGCTCAAATATTCAATCCCAGATTTGTGGAGGTGTTTGCATATGTAGCTCCTATGTAATAAGTGTTAGATACTTAAATAGGAATAAGGCATCCAAATACCTTTGTAGAGCTAAGCCAAAATTCTCGCCCTTGACTAGAGAAGGAAGGCTTTAGAATGATAAAAAGTCAAACCTGTCTGTTCCCATATCCTGAGCTGTTATCCTAATCATTCGATCTATGCTATGGACTCTTCAGAGTCAGACTATTACCAATATGAGACACTGTCACACTGAATTACAACAAGAGCTCAAAGAGTTTAAAACTAAAAACAAAAAAAAAAAAGAAAAAAGAAGACGATCTATAATCAACAAATCTTTCTGATGTTTAAAAATGAACCCTAGAACTGCACCCCATAGCAAATTAGAAAAGACCAAAGAACGGATCTCTCATTTTCTTTTTTTCTTTTTTTTTTTTCATTTAATGTTGGTTTTTACATAATGTCAAACTCCCGGAAGCATTATGTCTTCGTGTTGACTTCAGTGGCATTTAGGAGCTATTGAGTTCTCTGTGCTGGGATACCAGCTGTAGCGTGGCACACTTCTTTGATTTCTAACTTCTTCACTTGACCAGAAATCTGAGTTTTGTTTGAGGTGAAATGTGAAACTTTAATATTTGGACCATATACCAACCCTTGAGTATTTCTGGAACCCACCAGATGCCTCTCAAACATTGTCCTGAAAGATCTCTGCCTTAGTGAAATATTTATGATGTGTTATAGATGTTGTTCACTGCCCACTCATTTGCCCACATTAACTGAAATGATTGTTTCAGCTTACGTCAAAAGTATTGCCCTCTCACAAGGGGAAAAAAGTGCATATGTATGTGTGTGTGTATATATAAAAATACACACACACACACACACACATATATACATATACATATATATACATATACATACATATACACATAAAAATATATATACATGTGTATGTATGTGTCTGGTGCTCCGTGTGTGCATAAATATTATATATTATATATGTAAGTGTGTATATTATGTGTGTATATATAATATATATATAAAATACATATGCACAAACTCACAGAGCACCAGATAGAGCTGATGCGCTAAAGTGTTTTTGAAAGATTAGCAAGCTTCTGAGCACAGTGCTCTAATGTCCGGTATAAATCAACCCTGTGCTGAGCAGATGCAGCCATCTAGAAAAAAAAAAGGGAGTTAAATTGTTCAGCATCTATTGGGAGGGAAGGGAACCTGAAAGGTTCCAGTTCTTATCTGAACACCCTTATGTTCTCCAAGCGCAAGGAGGATGGGGATTTGTAAAATGGAAACTGGTTTTAAAATGCATTACGAGGTAGTTCTGCTCTTTTATGAGCCCTTTTCCAAATTCCTGTGTTAAAAACACAAATGCAAAAGTCAATAACCCCCAGGATGACATGTTGTATAATACAAATATATTAGGGAAACATCTGTAGACATGAGTTAGGGTCCCACTGTATTACACACTGTGTGGGAATGAAGAGCCTATGCCTGGAAGGGTTTGTATTCTACATAGACAAGCTAGTGAATGAGAAGCCGAATGGGGACAAAAGGAAGCACATTAGTCTTTGTCTCTGCCATTTCCCTGATATTACCATGATATTTAAGGCCTGGAAGCCTGAGAAGCTATTGGAGCATCTGTAGCTCCATTCGACTGGTACTTTACCAAGTGATCCTGCTTCTTGCAGCTCTGAGGGCAACGCACTTTGGGTTGGACAGGGGCTTCTGACTGAGTCAGAGCTGTGTCGAGAAGAACATTTTCCTGCTGGCCCAGGTAAAAACCTGGAGTTTGAGGCAAGTGAAAATGTAAAGCACAACAGTACATGCGTATATACTATAGCTATATAAACCCTGAAATTTTTTTCTTTTTTTTTTAAGAAAAAAAAGTCTTCTTTTTCAAAGAAAAAAGTTTGGTTTTTTAAAAGTCCCCAAATGAAGGTTTGTTTGAGATGCATGCAGGCCAGTCCTTAGCTGAATGATCTCTTTGCTCCGGTTTTGCCTTATCACTTGTGTTTGGTGCAGACTGCACCCATATCTGAAAGCATTGCACATTGTGTGCTCTGTTGGAGAAGATAAGCCACACCCAAGCACTTCTCCAGTAGTCAATGTATTAATGGACGAGTGGACTTTGTAACTCCTGCTATTAAAAGCCAACCATATGGGGCCCAGGGAAGGTGCCTGGTTTCCAAGCCTCCATCACAAGGACCTTGAAGCGTGTCTGACGTGGGGAGGGGACCCAGAGGGGCCCCTGCTACCTGAACGTCCCCAGCGCGAGGCCCCTGTGAGTTTCCCACGGGTTCTTGCTCTTCCACGGGGGGTACAGGAAAGCCAGAGCCATCCCTAAGAGGAACAGAGGGGGTGGATCAGAGGAGATGATGACAGGACACTTTTATTTATAGTTTAACTAAAGCAGTGAGAAGGAGCTGTTTGGTGTGTGAAAGGGGAGTGAAATCGCACTCCCCCTCCTCAGCCCCTTCTTGCAGAGCAGTTGTAACTCGGGTTTGGCTCTGCAGAACTTACCTGTCACCTTAACCACTCCTGATTGCCTTAGGAGACAGTTCCTACAATTCTTCCAAGGAAAACACACAGCCAAGCCCCATGCCTTGCTTCAAAAGTGCAATTTTCTCCTTCAGCCTGCTACTTGTACCAGGTGTTTTTTTTATTCTCATCCTCACCCTGCCTGCCAATTGTGTTTTATTGCAGCGATTTGGAAATGGAGTCCTTAATCTTTCACATTGTTAAGAGAATGATGGTAACTTCACTTCCCACTTCACAGAGAGCAAGGGGAAAATTATTATCGCACTATAATGTGATACTTGCTAAATAGGGACCGGCTCAAACCCCTGTCAGCTCACACTTCTCTTTGAGCTGAGGGGGTTGGGGGGACGGAGGCTTTCTGAGCTGCTTTGTTACTTTCTGATCAGATTGATAATACCTAAAACTATCACTGGTAAAATGCTCAGAGTAAAAACCATAGATTACGATTGCTATTCATAAGGTGACCCAGTATGCAGAGCAACCAGTGCTTCGCTAGGCATAAAGAAAACCTGTATCTGCTGATGGACTATGCAGAGCTCCTCAAGAAAAGTGGCATGAAATTTAAATAATTGGATCCCCTGTGATTCAGATATATCAGTTGCTGGAGTGGTGACATACCCAGTTGTAAGGAAAGGTAGTGATTTTGTAAGATACAAGAAAAATGCCCTCATTTACTTCTTCTCTCCACCTCCAACTCAATCTACTGCCAATTGAGATTCCTGACCTGGAATTATAGATAGGTTCCCCAATAACTGTCTCTGGTAGTAGGGGAATAGAGATGAATCTTAAGCAACTAATAAAGGCAAATGACATGTTTAGGAAGAAATTTTGTCATTAGTGTTTTCATCCCATGTAGCTGGAAGTAGCTGAGTGCATCTTGATGCTCTTGGGGATATTACTCTCTTTGGGAGGCAGTCAAATGCCTGCCTTCATCATCAGTAATTTCTTTTGTTGTTTTCTCAGGGATCTGCTGGAGCACATAAGCACCTCCATAGTGTGCTTTCAGATTCATTAGCAGAGTTAAAACAAGGCTGCCTTTTAAGGCAGAGATGAGGTGCATGACTGTGTGAGACCAGGAAAAAAGTAGGGCCGTTTACACCAGTTGCAAGCACTCTGGCTGTGGGATGTATTGGTGAAATGATGCTGGTTTTAGCAGCTGTAGTATGTGATGCTTAAGGTTTGGATTGGTTGCATTTCTCCTGGCTTCTGTACGTCCTTGCACTCTTTTTAGTTTTCTGTAGCACCTCATCCAAGTTTGGATGAAGGGAGTATCAGGGAGATGCTGATGAACGGGAGCAAGGCCATTGGAGGACAAACGAGATGGCAAGGAAATTAGAAGAGGCAGCCAAGGGAACTGGACTTGCTTAGAGGGGACCTGATATCCACTTTCTGGCACCAATGAGGAAGAGCCAGGCTCTTTACTGAGGTGCACAGCAGAAGAATAAGAGACAGTGACCTCAAATTGAAGCAAAGGACCAGCAATAAGGAAAAATAGTTTTTATTTAGAGGATAATTAATCACAAGAGCAGAAGCCCACAGCACTCCAAAGACATCACTGACCTTGGAGGTCTTCAGCTCTCGTCTGGACAAAGCGCTGAGGAACATGGTCTGAAATCAGTGTTCGCCCTGCTCTGAAAGCAGGAGGACTGGAGATCTCTCAAGGCTTCTTGCAAGCTGAAAGAGTTGCTGGTTCTACAATGGTTTATATTTAAACTTGGCTCTGTTCAGCATCACTCAGGTTTAATTAGGACTGGCGTCAGAGTTAGAGCAGAAGGGAAGGCTGCTTCATGCTGCTTCATGCTGGATCTCCTAGGGCTTGGACTGTTAGGTATAGGTTGTTTTTTGATGCTAGTATTATGTGTCTGCCAAAATAAGACAACTTAGGCCACTTTGTTTTAAAAACCTTATGTGGGAGAGTCCCTAGCTGAGGTTTGCACATCAGAATCGTCGTCTTTGTTTTGCTAATGGGTAACTGAAATGGCAGGATGGAAATGTCATTGCTGATTGCAAGCAAAGTTGTCTTGTTTTTAGAATAATAATACAAATGAAAACCTACATATGAAATGTAGAATCAAGGTAGAACACTGTGGGAGGAGCAGGGTCAGTCCGGTGAGTTGTCTTGGCAGAATTTATCTGAATCTCTCAACGGAAGTAAAGAAGCTGGCAAAGTTTATCTGCAGCGATTTGGCCAGAAGGCCTACTCCTGACCTTGCAATCGTTTTGCTAAGAGGCTTGGGTTATTCCCACAGAGCCACACTGCCAGCTTCAGGAACAGCAACATGCAGAAACAAGCTCTAGTTTGGGACTTCATCTTTTTAATTCCTATCTTCTCCAAGGGTGAGAGTCTCTTTCCCATGAACTCAGGGGAGCAGACATACAAGAGTTATCTTCAAAGAACAAACCTACGGGGAAGTAAGTTTCCCTTCTCATCGATTTAAATAAGGAATAAGAAGCAGGTCCTGTATGAAGCTAGAGCTCAGATCTCTTCTGTCGCATGCTGTACTACATACCTCATCAATATTACGTATGTCAAAGTTTGATTCTAAAATACCAGATCTAGAAGAGATTTTATGACCACAAAAGCTGGAGTTGACTGTAGTCAACAGAGAAACTTATGTTTATGGTACCTAAATACTGCCGGAAAATCCTCAGACTTTGGGACATGGCAGGGAATGTTTCCTGCAGGACTGAATCCGTACCTGTGTAGAAAACAGTGCTCTGGGATATTGCCCTGAGGGAATTCTCTGCAAAAACCACTCTAGAGCAATATCGTATGGAGTCTCCTTTAAATCCCATTTCTTTTAATTTTTCAATTTAAAAATTGAAACGAGTAAATGAGTGCTGCGGAGCTGCGTTGGTGCGTGCAGAGGGCCTGCAGTGCTCTTCCCTTCTGTGAGCAAGGAAAATGATACTAAACATCCTGCTTTGTTCTTGCATCTTCCAGATGTGCTATCCTGCCATTCCTGGGGCTCTGGAGAAGCTCTGCCGGATACAAAAAGCTCCCACAGAACTCGCTTTAACATACTCCTTTCTTTTACTGTAGTAGATTAGTTAAAATCAAGAGAGCTCTTCTGGGGGAAATACTCATTTTATGTTCTACTTGGTTTTAAAATAAAATATGAATTCATCTCTTAGTTCCCTCCAGTTTATTGTTTCTTACAGGTATAGAACAGCATCTTACAGAACATTCATGCCAGAGTGAGAGGGAGTTTGCTTTTACGCTATTTAAAAACCTATCAAGCACAAACTGCCACCACACTTACACACTTCATCTAGATGTGAAGTTTGTATATGAGGATGCTATGTGAAAATGTATTTGTGTCTATGTGTGTGCATCTATCTTTATAGAAAATTAATACTTATCCATTTATAATTTTAGTAGTTCAAGCATACAGGAGTGAAACTGATATAAAAGCTAAAATTACAAAAAAGAAACAGCCTGCTTAGATTTGGGATATAGATTGAACCTCCTGGTCTAGAGAGACTTTGCTGATAAGGACTCTGATTTTGCTGTTACAGAAGCAACATGATTTCTAGCCCAGGCTGACAGTCTGGTACAGTGAGCAAAGACTCTCTGTTTCTGTCTATAAGGAGGACCTAAGGTTTGTAATTTGGACATTTTTGCTGCACTAAATTTTATGCCAAATATTGAATAGGTTAAAACTACGGCAGAAACTCCTAGGGACAGCATTATTGTTAGACACAAGGAGACAGACCGGCTGCAGGCTGGAGGCAGCCTGGTTCTGTTGAAATGTTTGTGAAGTCAGTCTCGTGCTTGTACTCGGTACTCCAGCGTCTGCAGACGGTGGTGAAGCTGTATCATCTTGAAGGTTAAATGCTTCACTGGCCAATAAAATGTCAATATTTCCAGAGTTCATTTACATCCATTGATCGTTTGTGTAATTGTCTCAGACATTAAGGTGCTTGGGTGGCAGCAATGGGTGACAAATGCACCTGTACAGTATAAGAAAATGAATATATTCTTGTGTTTTCTTGGGAATACTGTCAGTCCCTTCTATACCTTATTTTAGCTATGATTCCCTACAAAGGCAGACCTCTCTGACGTCTGATTTGCACTGTCAGGGCTCATTTTTTCTCAGCTGTTTTCGGGCATTGTACTCCCCAGTGGTGCCAGCTCTGGCCTGCCGGTGTTGAGGAGCTGAAGACTTTGGTGACAGCTCTGCACAAACTACGGCTATTAAGGGCTGCGTACATTGAGGTGGCTGAAGTTTACTTCTGTTACAGCTGAAGGAGGTCTTTCAGAGAAAACAATGACAACAGAAAAGAAATATTTGCCCAAGGCATAAATGAATAAAGGTTTCTTCCATCACTTTTTCAATACAAGGAGGAGAGATGCTCTGCAAATCCTCTGTGGACTTTCTCATTTGGTAAAATGTTCCCTTCCCTGATTTTTTATTCAATCATATGTATCCTTTCTATTTTTAGGTTATGTTTTACTTTCATTACTCTGCAGATCCCCATCTTTTCTTTTCCTAAATTGGAAGGCTAATTTAAAAGAATGAGGCATCATTAAACTCCATTGGGTCTAGAATTTTGGTCAAGTAATTTTGGATTTGTAGGGAATTATGTTCTCAGCTTTAACTTGCTAAGTTCAATGACAGCAACAAGTCAAATACTTCTCACAACTCTTCAGATTATGTTTATTCCCTTTTATGCAGTTATTTTAAAGATAAGCTAATTTAGCAGATAGGGATCTCAGCCTGTGATCATAATCCATCCGAAGACAAAGCCACTGTGTCAGTCAGTAGTTCTTTCCCTTCCAATTTCTGTTGGGCCAGCACCTGAGGAGATAACCTATGGTAGCACTAGGTACCATCTATTTTGCTGGCTAAAGAATACACAGGGGTTTTTTCTGTGTCCAGCAGCTACAACACAATTTTCCTTCCAGCTGCGTTGATCATGTGATAGTCCGTTGTGGTACTTGTGGCAATGGTGTTATGATGGGACACCGCGGTGAACTAACTCCTACACAGATCAATGCGCATGGGGGTAATTTTTAGCAGAACACAACCCACAGTACAACACAACTTAGTAAACAGATGCAGAAATTAGAAAGTGGGCTTTGGATTCTCAAAGATTTGTGATCTTGGCATCGGCAATTTTAGGCACTATTTTTTGGATTTAAGTTCTCATTCTCTGCTGATTTGGAGTCAGGTTTCGGAATTCCGGCGAGCTTGATTATTTATAATTTTTTTTCCAGCTTATTACTTGCTAGATTCCTGATTTAGGAGAATCACCCGTGTGAACCCAAATGATTAATTTGTAGGAAAGTATGAACACGTACGGTGTTTCCACATACTTCACTGCCATAACGGCTCAGTCTATAGACAGCAAGTACTCGGTGACAAGAAACTCTGGCTGCGGTGGGAATTGTGCCATCGCCTTTACTGAGTGCAGGATCTCAGTACATAAAACTTCAGCTTTGTCATTCTTGTGTCTGCAGAAGGAAAGAAAGATGAACGTGCTACTTCAGCTGTACATGGCTTTTAAATGGAAAGTTTATCGTTTTGACGGATAGCCTGAAATGTGTCCAGTTCATGGTATTTTTAGGACATATTCACTTACTGCTCAGCTGTGAACACAGTCTCCAAAGACGTGACAGAATTGTATTGCTTTTTCACTTAATGCTGGATATTAAATACTAAAGCAAAACAGACAAGCAAGAAATGATGTGTTCTAGTAACCAGATACCTGACTGTGCTTAGAAAGCTCTCTTGCAATTTTAATATATCATAGGGTAAAAGCTATTTGTAATTAATTTAAACTGATGTAAGTAATTTCCATTAAAGATCACAAATTGTACATGGGCATGTTTCTCTCCCTTTCTCATCTTTTTCTCCCTCCTTTCAAGAGTTACTAGAGCTAGTCTCATTAGTTGCTAATAAGATACCTTTTTTGTCAGTTAAGCTGCAATGACTGTTAATGGCATACTCTGGATTACAATTTTTACTGGAAAAGCTTTTGTACAACTTCAAGAACACTGCACATATTTACAGGCACTGTCACAAAGCTCTGCTGTCTGGGGAAACCCTCATCATCAGGAGTAGGAGCATTCTGCATGCTTCGGCCAGCTGAACTCTGTGCTCTTCATATTCAGGTAAATATTTTTATATTTGTTTGTGTACTTTGTTACTCAACCAGCTCCAGCTGGCATTGACGTCTATAGCAGAGTGTGGTTGGCCTGACCCCAGTGTAGGAAAGGAAATGGCAAACCGTGCATAATTTCACATCTTCATTTCTCCTTTTCTCTGTCTTTGTGGCCAAGTGACCGGGATCCTCCACTCTATGGGGCTGGAGCAGTTTTACACATCTGTGTACTAGATAGCTGTGTTGTCTGTTTTCCTTAATTACTGTGGAGCACTGTGCTCAGTAACTTCTGCATTGACACTCATTTTCTTCATTACTGCTGTCATCTGAAATTAAACTTTTCCTCCTTCCTGCCAATTCTGTCGTTTTGACAGCAGCAGCATTATTTCTTAACCATTTCAGAGCCCTGAGAGATGCCCAGCAGGAATTAGTCATTCCTTCTGGCTAACCAGTTTAACAGGATGGCCTGGCTGCCTTTTGTGGGAAAAAAAGTTCAGCACACGAGTTCAGTTTTCATTTTATTATTTGATTTTCTTAACTTACTTTTTATGTATGATCTAATTCTGTTCACTCTTTTCTCTCACATGTGCTGCTATCCTTCCAATGTTTAGGTTGGAAGCATCTGAGATCCTGTGGGTGTCTGGCAGGGGACTGCAGCCACGAAGACCACACTGGATAAAGGTGAGTCTTCTAACACTGCTTCCCTTGAAACTCAAGAACAATCTCCTGGAGGCTATGGGCAAGTTTTTCCAGAGACCTTTTTTTCCTTTTTCAGCTTTTAACATTTCATTCATGCCTGTGATATCACTTGCAGATCCACTCTTGGTATTGCTCTGGTATTAGCACGTTCCTGTCTGACTGTTGGGGTAGCAGGGATCGGTTTCGTCAGCCGTGATCAGAGGGCAAAAGGAACCAGCTGACCATGCACAGGGAGTCTTGTAGTGCTGCTAAGGAGTGAATAACTTGAGTTGTCTCCTCTCAAACAGGTTAGATCTCCTAGCAGTGCCTCCACACACTTATCTGAGAATGGAGCTGTTGGAGGGCTGTAGCCAAAGCCCAGCAATTCTCCGTAAGCTCAAGCCATGATCACTTGCAGCATGAAACATTTTCTGTAAACCGCAGACTTGGGTCAGAAAGACTGCTGCTGTTCTTGTCTTTTTTATTAGGGGGAAGTTATTTCTTGCTTGAATCAGATGGACTTGAG
This sequence comes from Harpia harpyja, assembly GCF_026419915.1. Classification (NCBI taxonomy): domain Eukaryota; kingdom Metazoa; phylum Chordata; class Aves; order Accipitriformes; family Accipitridae; genus Harpia; species Harpia harpyja. The sequence goes on from NC_068969.1 coordinate 577,078, forward strand.
ACCACCTCACTTAATAGCCCTTGTTAATATAATTCAATATGCAGGTAATTCTAACAACAATGCACATCAGTAATAGCACAGGTTTCCGCTTCAGGCCAAATATTTAAGCTATAGCTCTTCTGTTCATGCTATTACAGGGTAGTCTCTAACAAACAGTTATTACAGAAAACTGCCTACATAAAGCTGCCTGCATAAAGCGTAACTATTTTATACAGAGTAATAAACAGAGCGCAAGCAGATCCACTTGACTTACTCTAGCCACCAGCAAATGTATAGCTTGCACTTTCAGAAGTTGCTGATGTCTCTCTTCATAACTCCTGTCAGGAATATATTTTCTTCATTGCTGTACTCATTAAAAATAAGCACCTGAGGTTTCAGGGAGACTCAAGGTACAAAGACCGAGTGGATACAATGAAGTAAAAGGTACTAATTACGGGAGGGAAGTCAGCGGGGTTTGGAGTGCTGCCAGATCACACAATGTGTTTTGGATGACTGTAACTCCAGGGGTTAGTTTGTGGTGGGAAAATAAAATTAACATAAATATCCTAATAATTACTTTCCTTGTCTGTGAAATCAGATTGACAAGTCCTGTGGGGGGAAATAACTCCTTTAACGAGCCTTTGCAAAGGCGATGACCGCTGTGCTTGTTCTTGTTGGTATAAATCAGAACTTTCGGGAGTACATTGTGTCTGTCCTGGCTACTTCTTGTTTTCAAGAGAAAAAACAGGACATAGAAGTGTGCATTTATTTTCAGTTGAAGCAAAATAAGTACATTCAGGAATATACTTCATGCCTTTGCTCAGAATCCATCTCAGTAGAAAATGTCACACACGGGTAAGATGCACAGCCTCAAGCTCAACTGCAGTCGGAACCCAAGCTCTTGCTGGCTTCAATATTTTTTCATTCATGTGTGATAGGAAAGAACTTTGCCCATCTTCTTGGGGATAATTTAAAAATTATCACTTGAACCTCGAGTTTATTTGTGGACCTGTCAGCATTCTCCTCTTTATATGCTTTAAAACAGGCCATCCCGCTGCTGCTGATAACATTATGAACCTATATAAATCCTGTCTGTGGAATCGGACTCGATATCCTGTCACCCTCACGTAATGTGTCCCATAACTCCTCCATCTTAAACTCTCTATGTTTGCCCACATTGTCGCAGCCCTGAGGCTGGACTTGCAGCTCTGAGGAAGAAGGGCCCTGGTGATGGGGGCTGGAAATGCAGAAACCCAAGCTCAGTTCTGAATACTGAGTACGAGGTGTCATTGAGCACGGTCACTGTGATTTTTCTGCCTCTTTTTGGGTAGTCCACAAGGAAGGAAGGGTCATCCTCTATGAGAAACGAATTCCTCCCCCCCAACATGGTGAATTCTGCTACTTGTTGATAATGCCCGGAGACGTGCTTCTGCAGAAAGCTGCTTCTGTCTAAAACCAGTGGAGCTCTGATTTTTCACAGCAGATCTGCTTTCCAAGAGCTCTAGGTGTTAAGCGGAGAGGAAAGTCCCCCTGCTTACTCACATTTTCATTCTGCCGTACAGTCCCTGTACTTACTGCCTCACAGCATCTTTTCTTTGAAAGTGGCTCCTGATTTTTGGAACTGTTTTCACATTCAGATCTTAACTATAAGAGTAAAAAAAAAAGAACAACCACCTTATTTGTTAGAGCAAGGCTCAGTCTGAACAGTACCCCAATAGCTGAATGTCCCAGATTTGGGGGCGTTCATATCAAGGACACCTAATGTGAACCTAGCTCAGTTCCAAATCCTGTTGGAATGCAAACAGTTTTCTGCTTTGAAACGTCCATCTTCCAGGGGGTGGGGGTGAGGGAACCTGAAATTTATCCTTTTCTTCTTCAGGTTCTCTCCGCTGGATTCCTCCCCGGCCTTGGTGTCCCTGGGTCTCCTATCTATTCTCCAGGTATTGCCCTCCTCGGCTTTGTGGTTTAGCTCTTCCTCAGATAACGGCCATCAGCTCCCAACAGGCGTAACCCACTGGTTGGGAGCCTTTGCTGGTTTCTTATCGCTCGTTGAGGCACCATCCCATCCCCTGCAACCTGCTGTCAGACACTTTTTCATGGACTGTCCTCTGACTTCTCTGTCCTTCTGGAAGCCTGGAAGTGTCACACATGCACACTTTTTACTTTTTTTTTTTAAATGAACCACTTGCTTTCTGTCTCTCCTTTCCCAGTTCCGCCCGTCATTCTTTATTACTTATTTCCCGTTAGTTTATGTGTATTAATTCTGATACTGTGCCTCTTAAAAACCTCTCTACCAGCTCAAAAGCTGGTATTTGAGCTTAAACAGGGATTGTGAAAGCTCGGCAAACCAGAGGCTGCTTTGTAGCACGCTCTCGCGCATTTGTAGCAGGGCCCAGGGCTGTCAAACCCTATGGTGCGATGCAGTGTGCATGTTTGTAATGTAGGGATTTGCATGTTTTTACCATCTATTTTGTTTTCTTATTCCTACAATCAGCACAAACAATTTAAATGGGGAAACAGAATTATCATTATTTGCTTTCCATTGTAATGCTAAGAAATTAAGCTGGAGAAGAAAGTGTGACATATGCCAGATTACCACAGGCACCAAATCCCAAACCAAACATGAATTTGTAAGGCCACGTCTGCTTAACTGTAACCGTGCTGATTAGCTCCGAACAATGCTGGAGGAGATAGTTTGCGTGCGAGTGTACACAGCAACATTTTATCTTGTATTGAAGACATAAATGGTTGTTCTCAGAATGTTTGTTTTTCCAAGCTATTGGCAAAACGGTATGTATATTGATGCCACTTGGCCTGTCGCACTGTATTTATTCATTTCTATTACAGAGGGAACAAAAGTGTTCCCACTTCAAATTAGCTTAACATTTTCAGACTCTGATGGGATAAACATAGCTGCGTCTTGCTGTATTTTTCTATATTGTGGCACTGCACTATACTTAATAGTAGTACAAGAAAATAGTTCCTGAGCTATGACCCCATGCTGAATCCACCACCTCCCTAACATCTGGCCACATCTCTTGGGGGACAAAGTGTAGGGTCACTAGACAAAAGGAAAATACACCGGGTTTTTTGCAGCATGTGAGCAGGTCACTTGTTATCAGCCACGAGCTGTCACTGCATGAGCACAGCAGAGCTCTGCGTCATTGATAGCCCAAGAGAGTTGGCGGAGGAGCCGAAATGGAGTTTGGCATGGGCATGCAGTTTGCCCCTGGCAGAAATGACTCTCCGGGTCCCTGTGTGCAGTATTCCTCACTCCAGACCAGATGATTGGTTTCCCCGGCTCTGTGGAGTTCCCATCATCACTCCTCTCTGCTGCACAAAGCAGCCCTTTATTCCCACCTTTAATCACTTTTTTTCATTTGTGCAAGGTCCTTTCCTGTTGTGCCACAGCTGTTCGAGATCTTTTGAGAAGAGATTTTGCTGAAAGCCCTTTTATGAAAAGTCACGTAGAAAATACCAGCTAGATTCTCCTTATCTTCTGGCCTGTTGACTCCTTTAAACATCTCCAGAGGATTTTTGATATAACTTGCTTCTGTTCATAAAACTCATGTTGACTTTTCCCTAGTATATTAAATGTATTAATGTGTTCACTGACCTTATTTGCTAAAACATTTTCTGTTAGCGTGGCTGGTACACATTTCAGGCTTACCAACCAGTAGTTTCTGAGGTCTCATCTGAAAGAAATCCTTCTTAAAAAGTTGGTGTCGCATTTCCTCTATTTCAGACCTTGGGTAATCAAGAAGATTTTACATGAGAGGTTATGCACCATCATTAAAAATTAATTTGGTGATTTCTTCTTGTGTTTCTTTTGCACTCTTGCTGAATGCCACCTGCTCTTGTTCTTTGTCTGCGTGTTCCCCAGCATCCCCTACCAACGCACAGACCATCTTGTGCATCCCCTCAAAGAGGGACTCTGGCTTTCTTGTCTACTTTCCTCCAGGGTAAGCAAAGAATTAATTTAGCCTTTCCGATATGACCTTATCTTCTCTAAGTGTTTCTTTCAGATCCTGATCAAGGACCCCAGCGGTTCTCTGACAGACAGGCTTCCTGCCTGTAGGGCATCCAAAGACAAATTTACGATTCGTTTTGATGCTTTTTGCAAACTGCTCTTCCACTCTTTGCCCTGCTTCTTGTGCCTTTCACGTTTAATCTGCCAGATTTTCTACTTTCCTCATTTGGGCGCATCTTCAGATTATTTTCAGAGGGGTACATGCTTGCTTCTAACAACCTTTTCTCTCTGCTGTTCGGTCCCGCCAGCTTTTCCCTTCTGATCCTTCTCAAGTCCTCGCTGACAAGCAGGTGTGTCCTGTGCCTCCAGCCCGCTGGCCACCAACAGTCTCTGGTCTATCTGGGAGGATTTGACTCTCTCGGCTCTTTCTCGGGGGCTGTTTTCTAACACGGTTCTTTTACCCGGTTCCCCTTTCTAAGGTCAGTACAATGGTGGTGAATTGTCTGGCTCTTGCTGCTCTTGCAAAGAGGTTGAATCTAGAGTATGTCTGTAACACAGAGGCTCAAAGGTGACGGTCTGAGGTCGATGGGGTGCTCTGGGCCATTTCTCCTCTGGAAGGTTCCTTCAACAGCTGCTCCATGCAGCAGTCCTTGATTGCATCTGAAAACGCCGTCTCCCAGGCAGACCTTGAGCCACACAGGGGTGGCTGAATCCATCAGTAACTGTTGTAGCTGAAAGAAAAGGTGAGGGCTTCAGGCTGCAGTTTCACAAAGCCTGGGTCGGGCTAACGGGCCCCTGCCGAGGCAAGAGGCCGCTTTCCCCCTCTGGTTTTGCTGGGTTAGGAGGTTTTGCTGGCACACTTTGCTGTCAGAGCCAGGCACTGATGTCAGAGAAGGACGGGGGTGAAACCTATAGCTGGGAGGAGGATGAGGAGAAGCTGGGGGGGGCAGAGTGAAACCACCTCCTTTGGGCAGCGGCACAGCATTGATTCAGGAGCATCCTGGGGACGGGAACAGTTTCTTAAAACCCAACAGGTTATTTCACTGTCACTTCTAAGGGTCTAGTTTTTCTTTCAGGAATCTAATTGCTGAGCCTGAGGACTTTTAGCAATAACACCTATGCGTGTGTTATCTGATTAAACAGAAACCTGTGGCTGAGAGCTCCTATTCTTCTTCTCAAGAGTTATTAATAAGCAACACGGCCCGCTCAAGGCGTCTAGGCAATGTAGGCAAAACCAAGTTTCGCTGCCTGGGGGCTGAGGGGCTGATGCTCAGCTGGAGCCAGAGAGCTCCTGCAGCTCAAAGGGAGCAGGGGGGGTAAGGAGGAGGTGGCAGCGGGGCTGGCTGCAGGGGGGGAGAGAGCCAGAGACCAGCTTGCTGCTGCCGGGGGCTGGAAAGCTGCCACCGCCGGGCTCGGGAGCGTGTCCCTGCCCTGCAGCCAGCCCGCTAAGCAGGCAGCACTGCCGTGGGGACTGTCGCTTCAGCAGTCTTGTGCCCTTGGCATGCCTTGAGCCAGCCCTAATAGCTGGGATTAGAAGAAAGACAGCGCCTTAGGGCAGCTTAGCGAAATCCAACAGTTAAACAGTCCCTAGGCAAAAGGCAACAAGTGTCTAGTTGGGGTTGCACAGCTTCCCGTGATGCTGAAGGTGAAATAAGGGGTCCAGCAGGGGAAAACTGGGCTGCAGCATGGAAACTTTGATCATTTTTAAGATGCACTCTCTGTTCTCTCCCTTCTCTCTCAACTTTTTTTTCCTTGTGTTTGTTCCCACTATACCGATAAGATTTTTTTTACTAAATTCAAAGCGTATTTGCGTGGGAAATCATGTCGCCATTGCTTACGATGGCAGATGACAGCATCTTACTTGGGTAAAGTTCCCTTTTATTACAGCTGGATTTTAAGTAAGGATTGTAGCCGTTGGGTGAATGGAATTGGCCACCTTCTCCATTACCATCATCAGGAAGACTTCCACAGATTGCAAGCACTAAGCCATCCCCACAGCTTCCCCACACAACCACTTGCCCTGAAGCCAGGGAGATGAGTTACCCCCCGGGAGGTTACAGCCAGCGCCAGGGCTGCCCTTTGCCCGTGGTGCTCCAGGGCAGGCTAAGCGAAACCACCTCTGTTGGGTTGTGCTTCCCATTACAAAGAAAAACTAAATGTTGACATGAAGTGAGTGGGATTCAGATGCTGCTTCTGAACTTGCTTCTGTAAGTGCCTGTAAGAAGAGATTTGACTTGCAACACAGTTGTGTTCAACTTTAATTGTATAATAACGGTTGCAGTAACAATGGCTTAAGGAAAAAAAATCACTTATCTGTCTTTGGTATTCCTCTGGCTTCACAGACATGAGGGACTTGATTGCGGGAGCTATAGTTCCTCATTGACTTAAGTTAGATTTATGAGTATTTGGCATTACTGGAAATACAGACCTAATTTGTAAGCTGCAGCATTTTCAAAAATGCCGTTCTTTTGCTCTAATGTGACCAAGTATTACTTTTAAATTGTGTTTTAGTTGTAGGGATGGAAATCGCAGTCCTTTATATCTGCACTATTTCTATGGACTCCCTGCCAAATAAGCTCACAGGAAAGAGCGCTATGTCCAGTAGCACAGAGTAGCTGTGTCACCACTACCCATGGGTGCCACCCTGCTCCATTTGATGTTGCCAGAAGAGCCTTAGGAGATTTTTTTCAGTTTATTTGACTTTGGTGCATCTTGGCATTTCATCCCTCCAATCTGCTCCTGCAGACTTTTTTTCTTCTAATTCCATGTGAAAAAAATAATGAGGGGGTAAAACAAGCAGAGTGAGTGTTAATAGCCGCAGTGCTTAGTGTGGGCCCCGGCCCATATGCTCAGCACCAACAAGCACAGCTCCTTCAGAAGAGCCTGCTGTTCCTCCTCTCGGTTTTCCTGGACACACAGTGCAAACCACTGAAGTACTTTTCTGAACCTACCGCCAGTGTCAGCAAATCAATGACCTCACCGAACACCGCTGAGACCCAAACTCGTTCGTCTGAGGTAATGCTGCTAGGGTAGTAAGTGACTGTGGGTGAGACGGCCAGGATGTTGTAGGCACAATATTACACACGAACTGCGAGTAAGGCGCTTGGGTTTCACGGAATAGCCTGCGCGCGTTGGTGTGTGCCATCCAGCTCCCAGGTAGGAAGGTGATGGATCTCGGCACTCTCCAGTGAGTTTAGTTTCAGTTCCCAGTGAAAATAAACGCGACTTAGAAGACCGTAATGCTGCATGTGTACGAGACATGCAGCTCCGGGCACATAATGGCACAATGAGCAGTAGGCAGCACCTTTGGGATGAGAACCCCAGACCCATGCGACCAGCCCGCCCCACCGGAGGCTCTCCGGGCTGCGAGCGGCAGGCGGGGCGGGCAGCGGGGGGGCAGCAGGCAGGGCGGGCAGCGCGGGGGGGGGACGGGGACGGCGGGGCGGGCAGCGCGGGGGGCAGGCAGCCCCCTGCCCGGCGCCGCGGGGCGGTGCCGCATCCCCGCCAGGCCGCGCCGGGGCCGGGGCGCGGGGGGGGGGGGCCGTGCGGCTCGGGAGAGGACGGGCCGAGCCGCGGGTGCCGGTGGGGGCGGCCCCCGGGGGCGTTGTGAGAGCACGGCGCTGCCCGGTGCCCCGCGGCCGCAGCGGGCTGGGGAGCGGCTCCGGCGGCGCCCCGGCTCCCGCCAGCCCCGAGCGGCGGCCGCCTCCCGCCTCCGCCTCCCGCCCCTGCTCCGCGGGGGCCGGCGGAGGGGCCGCGGGGTGGGCGCCCGGCGCGGCCGCGGCTCCCGCGGGACGGCGGTCCCGTCCGTCCGTCCCCCCCCGCCCCTTCCCCCGGCCCGGCCCGGCCCCGGCGGCGGCGGCGGAGGGCGGGCGGAGGCGGGCGCGGGCTGCACCTGCCGGGGAGGCGCGGGGCGGCGCGGCTGGGCTCGGCGCGGCTGGGCTCGGCGGAGCCATGCCGGCAGCCACGGCGCCGGAGCTGGACGTGCCGCGGACCGCCGCGCCCGGGCGGGACAGCGGCGGCCCCCGCGGATACACAGGTACGAGCGCGGCCCCGGCTCCGCGGCGTCCCGCAGCGTTCCTCGCACAAGTTCCCTCCTGCGCCTCGCCGGGAGGGGGGGGATGCCAGCGGGGGCAGCGCCGGACCCCGGGCAGGGTGCGGGACCCCCCCCCCCGCGTAGGGATGCGGGATACCCGGAGCAGAGATGTCGCGGGACCCCCCGGCCAGGGTTGCGTTACCCCCCCCCCCCCCCCCCCCAATTTCCAGGCAGGGCACCCTCCGTGCCGGCTCCGGGGCCGGTCCCTGCGGAGGGCACCTCGCCCTCATCCTCAAGTTCTCGGGGACACGACGCCGCGGGGCGACCGTCCCAGAGCCGCCCCCGGCACGGGAGGGGGCTTGGCGGGGTCCCGGCGGCCCTGAAGCGGCTCCGCCGGGGCTGCGCTCCGGGTGGCGAGTGGGGAACGACGGCTCCTGCGGGGAGAGGCTGCGGTGCCGGCCCCGGGCGTGCGGGGTCAGGCAGGCCGAGGGCCGCCCCGGGCACCCCCAGGGACGGCTGTCCGAGCAGGGCTTCACGCAGCGGCCCCCAGCGCAGAGCCACCCCGGCGGTCACCCCAGCTGCCTCCGGAGGTGGCTGCTGGAGCCCCGGGAGCAGTTGAGGGAAGAGCCCCGCCTGGGGTGTCCTGCGCTGGAGGGCCCGGCCGGGCGGCAGCTGGCTGCCCGGGCCTCGGCGGGGGTTTAATTGCTCTTAAATGGGAAGCACTGGGCTTAATTTATGGGAGCGGGGAGTCGGCTCACTCGAGTGAACGCGGGGTGCTGCGAGGGCTGGGCAAACGGGAAATGGAGTATCCTCGTCGAGAGGGAAGGGGACAGCACGCACCTTCTCGCAGCCTGTTGGAAGCTGCTGGCCCTCAAAGAGGCTTCATCTCTGGGCAGATGTAAATTGACTGGGTGGAAAATGAAGCTATCCGTGTCCTGATGGAATAGGCTAATACACCGAGGAGCGGAACGAGAAACCAATCAAAGCTTTTTTGCTTCCTTTTCTCTCTCTTCCCCCTCGGTTTTGTTACTCGGTTTGATCGCGTAGATCAAAACATCCTCTGCAAACCTCTTCGAGTGGAGTGGCCCCGATTAGCAAGATGATAGCGGGTGTCCGGCCCTGACCCGGGTGGGGTGTGCCCACTGCATGGGGGCTGGAGCCTCGGCGAGTGCCCGGGTCCGGGCCGGCGAGCTCAGAAGCCTGGGAGCCAGGGGAGGTGGAAGGAGCCTGCGGGAGCTTGGCTAGAGCTGCTCACCCAGGTTTCTCCCTGCCGTGCTGCAGATCGCAGGGTAGGCAGGGCTTTTCCCTGGCTTCAGTGCAAGCAGAGCCAAGCACTCCCGAAATTCAGGGACCTCCTTCGCAGCCTGTCCCCACGTATCGCCGCGATTTAATTTGCTCGTGCGGTTCTAACAGACTTTATCAATGACCTGATTTTGTTGTGCTAATAGAAATGAGCAAACGTGTTTGGGCTAACAGGGTAGCAATGCTTTAAATTGCATCTGCTGAATGTGCTTAACTGTGCATTTAATTTGAATTTAATAGAGCAGTTCATTTTAAAAATGTGAAACAAGTTCTGGGAAACCTACGTAGAGAATTAATGCAAACACAGGTGTAGACCCTGTTGCTGTGGTTTGATGCTAATGTTACTAATTATTGACTTTTTTCTTCTGTAAAATCATGTATATTTGCCTGCTTTTGTGTGTTGTGTTAAATTGTCTTCTGGGGCTGGGTTCGCCCACGATTAAGGTGAGGTTTGGAAGTGGCATGTCCCGTGTTAGACTCAGCCTTTCTGTTCCTGCCTAGGCTAATCTTGCCCTATGTAGATCTGTGGCAAAACTCCCAGAAATGTGGGATCCACCAAAAAAAATTTGGCACTCAGACTAGAAATCCACCCTCAGTTAATCCCTCGGGTATCTACAAACCTGACTTCTCTCAGCCATGTCTCCAACCAGAACAACAAACACCATTTTTTCCAAACCAACTACACCAAAACCGTGGAGCAGGAGTTCTCAGTAAGGTGCTGAAGTGGGGTAAAAAGGGACTCTGCAGGATCAGAGCAGGGCTGTGTCTGCACGTAGCTGCTCCATCTGTTGTAGGACCAGCAGAGATGCTCGCGGCACACGGAGCTTTGCCAGACCTTTGCTGGGTGTCGTGCTCCCTCATCCCCTCTCCTCTCATTGCCCTGCTACTTTATGGAGGTTTGTCTTGGCCTTCACCATCTGTGCAGATTTCACCTTTGTTGAATATTCATTTGTTACTACGAATGTATTGAGTTAGGTGGATGTGCTGCTGTTAAATCTGAGTGGCTTAGATACAGCTAAAATTATGACTACTTGTTGTATAATATTAAATTAAACTCTTGTTCGGGATGCTTAATTTAAATGCGACTGCGTTATTTATGCAGCAGTATTTGCTGGAGAAGTGACCTCTGGAGAAAGCTGATGACAGCTGTTATACGGTATCTTTCATTGTATCATGTTATTATTGGTGATCATTTTTCATGCTGCTTTGATTGAGTGCCCCTCTTGTAAAATTTCAGGCCATGAGCAATAGGGTGATAATAAAGATTTGCACGGACAAACTCCCTCACACATTCGTTTTGCAGAGGATGAAAAAAAAGTGTGGCAAGATTTCCATTTGAATTAACGTGTGAATGAGAGAGAAGTTAAAGGAAATTCCTTGCTGCAGCCTGATGCCTGTAGCACTTAGAGGGTCTTACAGCTTCCTGAAACGCAGCTGTGAAATTCAAACACCCTCTGCCTTTCCTGGTCTTGCCTACTTTTTGAGGACTGGTTTCCCCCTCTGACAGTCTCACCTTGAGCAGGGAGAATGATACCACCCTGTGCTTGAGGAGGTTCAGCAGTGCACTTGCAAAAGGAGCTGTGGCAGCCTGACTTACAGCTTGGGAAGGTCAGCGTGTTGCTTATATATTCGGTGTATATCAGAAGGGCAAATGTGCAGAGCGGGAGCATGGGGTGGGGGAAGAGTGCAGCAAATGTCTCGAAGCTGAGAAGAAGCCTTCTTCAATTCAGCCTCTTACATTTTCAAATGATACAGATGCTTTTATATGTTCCGTATCGTACTGTGGTTGTTTTGCTGTCACAGCAGCATTACAGTATTATTGCCTTTCTGCAGTAGTTTATTGTGGACAGATACTCATCGACCATCTCTTGCCAGGCTCGTTATATTAGCTGGAAAAGCCTCTGAAATGCTCATGTCAGTGGTGACCCGCGCGCTTTCCTGCCCTGTGGAAATTGCCATGAAGTGGGGTGCTGTCATCAGCCCAGCTGCTGCATTGCCACTGAGTTGTTGTTGCCTCTAAAGCTGCTCAAATTATATTGGGGCCTCTTTGGGTGAAATAGGAAAAAGAGGAAGGAGTATCAAAGGTGTATCATTATTTTTAGTCTCCGTGTTGCTGAAGCTGGGGGCTCTGGCCCTCTGTTTTTCCAGGGTAGTACCTTGGGTTTTGCTGTGATTCCTCTCTCATTCCTCAATGCAATCCTGTAGCTCTTTCAGACCAGGGCCGCACATACTTCTATAAACGTATAGATGCATCTACAAACACGTCAGTGCAGCCACAGACAAAGGGAATGTGGGAAAGAAATACAGGACACGACAGAAACAATCGTTATGCCGGGCTATAATTAGTAGGTCTCTTGCTGCTGGGTTGTTGTCTGTGGTTGTTGTTCTGCTTCGTCCCTCTGCCCTCCCGAACCAGGGAAGAAAAGAGACTGCCTAAGGTAAGGTGGAACGTGCTGCAGGACGCTGTGAATGCTACCTCCAGACCAAGTCGTGGAAGAAATTATCTAGCAGACACCATTTAAAAGAAGAGACATGATGTCTGGCTTAGGACAGAGACAAGCTGGGGTTTGCTGGAGGATGGAAGAGGTATCCCCATGCATTTGCTCGGTTATACTCTGGATGACTGTTAGTGGCTATGGTGGGATGTAGGTACCAGGCTGGATGTATCTTTGGCATGACTCGAGGTGTCCGTTCTTCTGTTATGAGCCACTTTTTTTTCTGAAGTGAGTTTCCTTGTCAGTGCAGAAACTGTGAAATCATGTCACTGAGAACTTACAGTTGCTCTTCCAGGAAAGCAAAAGCAAAGTTGTTCTTCAAAGCCAAGAGCACTGCTGCTCTGCAGAAAGGCTGCAAGGAGGTTACTCGCCCTGTTCCTGCAATCCTGAGATGCAGCTCAGTTTTTAGACTGGGGAAGAAAACACCGATCCCGAATTTCCATTTCCACAGGGCGGAACGTGACACAACTTGGAAGATACAGGCTTGTAATTTCTTCAGGGTTATTTCTCTTTCCTTTTTCTCCCTTGAGATCGAAGTGAAACCTTTTATTAAATAAGGTGAAAGAAGTGACAGTTGCAGAATTTCAGCTAATTGGTTTTATCTCCTGTACTGCAAGGTGCTAATCTTAGTGGTAGGCATTTGCACCAGGCATTGTTACTGCTTTGAGGGAATGATTTTTGTGCTTGTCATAAAAACTCTAGAATGGTACAAAACTGAGAAGGAAAAGAGTTATTAGGTCTTCTGGCACAGTCCTCCATGGTGCAAGATTGTTCCCTGCGGTATTATCCAATACTTTGTCCTAGCCACTCTTAAATTACCCGGGTTATAGAGATTAATTTTGTCTAGACTTCTGAATTTTAGCTAGGGAATTAAGTGAGCTGAATGTTTTGGACCCAACACATTGATATTTCAAAAATCAGAAGTCAGCCTCAAAACACGGAAACAAACCCACCCAAATGACAACAGATAATCCAGCACTTTCCGGGTTAGTTGTGACCAGAAATGTGGTCCATTTTAAAGGGCCAAAATGCTGCCGGTTTGGCTGTTCCCACCATGGCAGAGCCGGGAGGTCTTTGGACCTTTCCCATGAGTAAGTGGAGCCTCCCAATGCACGTCTGCGACTCTACAACAAAGAGAATTTTAAATGTGCTGAAATTAGCACTACTTAGCTTATTTAGTCACGATTGCCACTGACTTTTTATGTGCCTGGCACTACACAGTCTTGCCTTCAATAATTTGACGGGGACAAGCCAACATGTAGGACAGGTGCTAGTTTTCGTTTAGGCGCTTCATTGACATGCTGTCTTTCAAATGCAGTTGCAGATAAGCAAGCGTGTTATTCTGAGGAGCAGTTTTGACTAGCTCAGTGGATCAAAAGATTGACAGAGAGACGATTTTGCAGTCTTGGTGGAAGTCTGCCTCCCTCGCGTTTTGTTTTGTTTTAAGATGACAGTGAGAAATGCAGAAGTTGCAGAATGAGCAACCGCTTACCAAAATAAATCAATTCCTGTATCTGTTGAGGGTCTCGGAGATGGGGTTGAGCTGGTGCCTGGTTTACGTACAAGCTTTTGCCAGCAGAGCCGAGCCGGTGTGGCAGCTGCAGAGATGCTGCCCCAAGAGCCCCCAGGCTGCTCGGGGAGGCAGCGCTCGCAGCTGTGTCGGCGTGAACTGGAGCAGCAGCGGCTGGTAGAAACACTCCTGGGGAAGAGGATGGGTTAACTGCTTGCTTCTCCTCTAACGGAGTTGGAAGTGATTATTAAGTTATTATTTCTGGGGTGACTGCTCACATGTACAAGTCTCCTAAGCAGAGGGTCTTTGATTGGGAATGATTCTGAGGAGGGGTGAAAATGGGGCAGAAGCCGGGTTAGGTGAAGGGAGGAGATGGTGTACAAAAACCTGAGTGCATGCGTGGGTTGGGAAACAGCGTTTGGGAAGACGTTTTGGGCTGGGGTGGCTGAAGGAGGTGCAAGGGGTGAGTTTTGGTGTTTGATCCCTCCTGTTCAGGAGAGCGGAAATTGGTGCCTTCATGTGAAAGAGCAGAATTATACCCAGGAGAGCTGCTGCTCACAACTGCATTAATCTCCAAGGCTATGACCTTTGCTAGTTGGTCAAAAGAGGCATCTGGACTGGACACCCAGATTTTGCCTTGCTCTAAGAAGAGGTGCCCCGCAAAGCTAGGGGCAGTTTTGCGTAGCCAAGAGAGAGCTCTGGTGTTTGGCCCGTTATCGTTAATAGACACAGAACTATAGATTGGGACTAAGTTTTTTACTCATTTTAAATATGAATCAGGGACTATCCTTGCCCCGTATTCTGGCTGTCCAAAAGCTGCCAGTGATTTAGCTGGGTTATCTGATGCAGATCTTAAGTTTCTTAGACATGTGCAGTACAAAAAGGGAAGGGCATGGGGCTGGTGTCCTTTCATCTACTCGCTTAAGCTAGTTGTCATTCTGCGTATAACTCCCCTGCAATCATTGACTTTTTTAACAGGAAAAAGTAAACACAATGGACTGGTTCCCTGTCCTTATACTGGCATCCCCGTCAATCTTCACGCCATCTTTTACTAATTCCTATGGCCAGGGAGGCCAAAAGCAGATGTGCTTATTGACTCGTACTGCTAATCATTGCCGTGCTTGAATGGTTTCTGGCAGGATGCTGCGTGACTTTCACACGTTGCAGTTTTGCAGGTTGCTTTTGTGTCCGCTCCTGGCTGCATACCCCTCTGCCGTCATGGGTGAAGCCCAGGAACAGGAAAGCCAAACCCAGCAGCAAAAAAAAAAAAAAAAAAAAAAAGAAGAAAAATAAAAAGTGATAAAACCACAGAGAAGGTTTTTAAATCTGGCTGTTCGTTTCTCAGTCCATGAATGATTTCTATCACCATAATAAATTGCATGCTATTGCTAACTCTTTCAGACTGGTGTCTAAAAAAATCAATTATTCACAGAAATTCTTGCTGACAGTTGTGAATGCCGGGTCACAGCTCTGTGGTGCACATTTAGCAGCTTAACACAGCAAACCAAGTACAGGAACAGCTTCAGTTTGCTGTTGGGAAGCAAAAAAGACTTGCAGAAGCCAAAACGGGCCAGCCAGAGGGAGCAAATGCAGGCCAGGTCTCTAGCATTCAGGTTGGTTTTGCTTAACAGGATGGCTGGAAATTCCCCTAGAAAACTAACAAACCTGTATTCAATAGTCCCGTTTTAAAACAGGAAAGTAGTTTCAAAGAGAAAAGATTGAAAAGTTTCTATATTCTTTACGAACAAGTGCTTTGTGCAAATGCAGTTCCTACATTTGGGGGCTTTTTGGACAAAAATGAGCGTGTAACCAGCAAGTAGCAAGCATTTCTGGTCCACTTGAAACTTCATGGTGGGGGTGAATTTTCTAATGCCTGAAGCAGTTTTTGGCCAGCTCTGGACACTTCCAGAGCATTTTTCAGTCAAGGTAGTGTCGGTGCAGTGCTCACCCCCTGTCCCCACCACCGGCAGGGATTTCTGCTATCCACGGAGGTTGTGCCCAGTCTGGCAAACATCACGCAGAAGCAAGAGGCCACCGGCCGCATCATCGGGGGACATCTGCTCTTACCAGTGATGTTCATTACCCCGCGCATGTTTGCACTCTGCTGTGCACAAACCAGGCCAAACAGTTGCTGCAGGCAGATAACCCCGAGCCGTCGCTGGCTGTACAGGGGCCAAACGCACAGCCGGGCTGAGCTCCGTTCCTCCGTAGCGCCCGGCTGAGTGGTGAGGGGTGGGAGGTGGGAGCACGTCGGGGTACGGCGGTGGACGCGCAGGGATGCTGCCCTCTGTCCCGGGGATGTTGCAGGAGAGCTCCCCGACTGGGGGCTCTGCGGGGGCACGAGCAGCAGCCGCTGCCCTGTCGAACTGTCTGGTGGGGCGTCCTTCGTCCTTCCGCCATCCGTGGCTCCTAACAGACACGTGCTTTCCCTGTGAAAATAGGTGTGAGGTTTTCTTTTGGCTTCTCCAGTGGCTAGCTTTTCTGTGAAGCACTGGATTTCTACCTTGTCTATTGCAAATTAAATAGACTATTGAAAACCATGTTAAAAGCTGGAGATGTTTGATGTTGCTAGGGCATCATAGTCAGACTCATTTTTCCGTCAGGTGTGTTCAGATAATAATCTTCTATCCTTTTCCCTTTAATTCCTGAGATTCTTAGCTTGGTTCTGCCCAGCTCTCCTGCTTGTCGCTGCAGCCCACTGGGGCTCACCAGAAGCACCAGTGATTTATATATGGAATCTGTAGATCCAGAGCTTAACGGGCAACACTGCTGCTGGTTTCTCTCTATTTTAGTTTCCTCATCTGCAAGAAGCAATACAATCTGAATCTTGCTCAGTTTACCAAAGATCTATTAAAATGTTTAATTTTGGCAACAAAACTTCGATAATTATCAAGGGAAGCCAGAAAATGTTGGATTCGTTACTAGCTGGCTTCCAGGTTAAGTATAAAATTGATCCACTTAGGTGTTGAAAAACCCTGTCTGCTCTACAGAGAAAAAGCCAAAGGGTTTTCCGGAGGTCCTTAGAGGTGCTAGGCCATTTTGTAGGTGAAAAGCCACAGAGCTGAAGCTTTTCTGACAGCGAGCCCTTCTTGGCCCCATTGATTGGATGAGTGCTGATAAGGTATTTGTATTAGAACTGGCCGGACAAGGTGGTTTTGACATTTTTCTTCTTCCTGTGTTTTAAAGGGAACAAAAGCAAGAGAGCGGATTCTGTCAGAGCATCCCCTTTCAGACAAAAGGGTCAGGTTTTCCAATTCAAGTTCCTACAAGCAAGCGCCCACAGCCTTCTCCAGACCCCAGAAATGCCCATCATCATCTCTGTGTGAAGGCAGAGTGCTGAAATAGTTTTGCTCTCGTAAGCAGTTGTTGGTTCTCTCTCACGTCAGGCTCCCATACGAGCACGGAGAAGGGCTCACCAAAGACAGACTGCTAGTAAAACTTGTCTCTTTTCCTCTTGGTACCTGATCTGTGTTAGCAAGGTGCTAAATATTGAGTTTGATGCCGAAATCTGAATTTCCCCAAATCACTGGCCGTCTGTAGCAGATTCGTTTAACTTTTATTTCGTTTGCGGTGATTGTTTTCTTGCAGTTATTGTGGTGATGAAAAATGCTTTGAGCATTGGTCCAAGATAATCTTTTATCTCAGCTATGGACAAGGGAAAATTTTAACATTTCTGGTCATCATAGTTTCCATTGGAAAAGATACAGGGTCTGGTTAATGGAGCCCATGTATCACTTTGCACCATCTGCAGAAATGTTACAGTCGGCTGCACAGGTTTAACGAATGAGAGGTTATTCATGAGCACTGGGGAAAAATAATGGTGAAAGTTGAAAATACAAACCTACAGACTTCACTGGTCTGCTGTTTCATGAAGGAGACTTCCACCAGCAAGGATGTGCCTCTCAAAACCTGGCTGAGGACAGAGGGACCTGGCGGCAGAGTGAAGGTGTGGGGGTGCTCCTAGTCTTTGTTTTTCCCTGGAGAGGAGGAAGATGATATAGAAACAGATTCCTGACCTGCAAATTTCAAATTCAGAGTTGAGCTGATAGATTCATTTGTCTTGCTTCATGTTTCTGACATCCCTGATTCTGCTTGGCTTTCCCTAAAGATGAGGTGACAGATCCTGGGGTAACACTCACATCTTGCTTTGGGTTTGAACCTCTCTGGAGGCTGCGGGTGTAGAGATGCATGGAGGAGGCTGAGGACCATCTGTAGAAGACTGTGGTATTGTGTAACCAGTTACTTCTGTCCTCCTTCTTGTAAATACCAATGCTTATTATGCAAGAAGCAGTGCTAACAGACTTTGCAGGCAAGCAGAGCAAGGGCTGGATCCCTCACTGCCTGATGGGGATGGCGTGCTGGGACTCAGCTCTCTGGAGCAGTGGATTTTGGTTGCATCCTGGGGAGCAAGGTCTCCAGGTGAAAAGCTCATTTCAAGTTATTCCTCTTAATTTTAGTCTTTTTAGGATCTTCATTTTAGAAACTAGGCCACAAACTCTGCATTGTGCAATATGAAATTTATTTATTATCTGCTTTAGAATGACAAAGAGGGGGGACCATCAGCAATATTGGCTCCATTCACTAAACAATCAGTCACAAAAGTAACTGTTGGCATCACTTCCATGGGTAATTTTTAATTTGTAACAGTTTGAATTAAGGCATAATTCTAGTGTGCTCCATAGTGGAGATATATATAGAGATAGATAGATATAGATATAAAATTACTTTTTTTTTCTTAATATGGAAGTAATGGTGAAGAGAGAAATAGATAAGCACTTCTAAATTGCTTTAGGTTTAACAGATCCTTCCTGTTCTCAAAGGTTGCACTATTATTAACTTTTCAGAAGTGTCATAACCTATTTTTTCAATTCTGTTTGTAAACAGACTAATAAAGCTCAGAAAACCCATCTGTTCTTGCTTTAGTGGGGACTTCATCAAATACCTCATTTTTCATTTAGTTCTTATTTCTCATTTAATTGTTCCCATAAGAAGAGAAATACTCAGTATTGCCCTCCTTGCTAGATATACAAGTAAAATCTACAGATGAGAGTAACCTGACTTTGATGTAAATTGGCAAAAAAATCAATCAGGGAGGTGGCAGTACAGTGACTGGAACAAATCCTTTCTTAAGAGTAACATAAAAGACATGAATAAGAATCATTTTACAGCAATTCTGCACATTATTTTTGTTTGAAATAGGAGTGGATTGCACATGTCATCAAACCCTAATCTAGCACTTGCATGATATGTAGCTTGGATTTTACATGGATTAAAATTGCTTGCAGCTCTCTACTGTTTCACAGTAGAGTTGGGAAGTGCTTCGCGCTGACTCCTAAACCTTGCTGCATCTTTTTCACTACACTGAGCAGCTCAAAAGCCAGATGAAAATGCTGGAAGAGAGAAAATAAAAAGGCTCAGTATCGTAAAGAGAGATGAATCAAATTTGTCTGCTTCAGATTTGGATGTAAGATTTTGCAGCAGGCATAGCACAAGGGTTTCTTTTGGAGGTGGAAGCCAACAATTTGCTGCTGTCTGATAATCCACTGCCTTTCCAGGCATGAAAAGATCTTGAAGTAGGCTTTGCCATCCTTCATCCACCAAAAGGCACCCTGAGTTGTCAAGGACCATGCGGTGGTCGATACATTACTGTGCATTTTCCCATCTGGATGTAGGGATTGCAGCTCGGTAGAGTAACCGCCAGCCCCGCGTGAGGTGGGTACGGCCATCCAGCAGCTCTGGACTGCACAGGGCACAGCACCGGTACCTGCTCTGCTTCAGCCATGTTGACAGGGTGGTTTAATGCCTTGCCCACGACTTCTCCTCTCGCCGGCTTCACACCAGCTTTGTCCAGTCGGAGGATGAGGCTCGGGTGGATCAGATTCCCACTGAAGTGTCCCCGGCATCCAACAGCGGTTGGGTCTGGGCTTTTGCTCACTGATCTGAAAAGGCCGTGTTGGTGAGCGCTCCTGCCCCTCTCGCGTTTCAGAGCTGCTTGGCGTTTGACGCTGTGCTGTTTCTTTCTTTTCTCTGGATGCATTTGCTTCTCTGTTCTTCCGTATGCGCACTGTACCTGCTCCAAGCCAGGAAGGATCCCGCTCCGTCCCATAGCAGCTGCTGCCGTGGCCGAACCGAAATCGCAGAAGCGCTCCTGGCGGAAACTAGCCACTCACGAGGAAGCACGCAGGGTGGGCAGATCTGCTCGCTTGTCCTGGGGGCTCCCGCCTCGCCAGTGACCTTGAGCGTGGTGAGACGGAAAGCAATGCTGCCCGAAACGCAACCGGTGTGACTCAGCCTGGCGTGGGAGTCCCAGCAGCCCTTCACGCTGCAGAACTATCGCATGTTGTTAATTATGTTGCAAACAGTGTGTTGAAAAATCAGTTTTACCTACAAAACAGACCACAGAAGAAGAATTAGGGAAGTCGGTAGGAGCAAGCCTAAGGTGTAATAGAGGTGTGAGCAGAGAGCTCATTTGAGTATGGATGTGTAAACACAGAAGAAACTTGCTTCAGATACCTTTTTTTCTCTCCTTTCGTCTTTCCTTCCTTCCCTCCTTCTCTTAATTGCACGGAAATTCCTTATCAATGGGAGAAAAGGCTTTTTTGAAAAAGCATTTCCACGAGTGCTTAATGGTGGCCTGTGAGAATGATCAGAAATTGGTTTCCATTTTTCACAATTTTAAAATTTATTTTCAATAGAAACCCAGAATGTTTTATAGGGAGTATTTTCATTTGGAAATGCTGAAATCAGGCAGATGCAAGACCCACGTATCGTTAACAAGCTGTGTTTCTTTTTTCAGACTACATGCTCTGACAGATGTCTTCTGTAGGTACCTTCAAGTTTCACTGTCTGCAGTTGTCCCGATGGTTCTTCCATGGGAGTGATGCAGGGAACCAGCTGCCTGCATGGCTGCTGTTGCAGTTCTTGCAGGTCTCCATCAGACTCTGGAGCGCGAAGCTCCCCTCGCCCGCCAAAAGTGGTCCTTACAGTGATGTGTGTGCAGAGGGCTGTGTTTTGGTGCATGTGGTTTGTGCCACACCTGGACCTCCAAAACCTCCCCCAGGGGAATAACTTCGTAGGGCCATACCTGTGCGTTGGATGGCAGACAGGTCAGTAAGAGCTTTCCAGCATCTCCGCTTTATAAGTGACTCTCGGAAACCAGTGAAATAGGTAGGAAAGGTCAAATCGTGTCATTGCTGACATGTACTTTTGTTAGAAAAGGTTGAAGCGGGTCATTACCCAGTGCCACCAAGCAGTAGGAAGTCTCCGTAACACACTTCCCGGTGGCTGCGGCACGGCTGGGGACCTTGTTCAAGCTCTGCAGCTGCAAGAGCCTGGACCTCCCCCCATCTCGTTTACTGCTGGGGTGGTGGTCATGTTTAACACTAATTTATTAAAAAGCCGTGCCAGTGTCTGAGTTTTCTAGTGGGAGGATAAGCTGCTCCTGTAGCCATTTGTTGTTGCAGCACTTCATGCAATTAAGAGCTCAGTCCTGGCAGGAGTTGTGGCCAGCTCTGCGAGGGAGCGAAGGCAAGGTTGCGAGGGGACCGATGCCAGGGCCAGGCAGTTTCACTCACACGAGATGCTTTACTACATCTGCTTTATTTCATATTTCACTTCTAGCTGCTTTTCTTTTGCTTTTTGACAGAGCGAGCTCTTCCAAGAGCTCTTCTGTGGATGTTCAACATTATGCCTGTGACTTCAGGGACGCTAATTTCTAAGGCATGCTTCTGTAGGAAAACAGACTTACAGAAATATCAGAATGTTTCTTTTCTGCAGGGTTTGTCGAACCTAATGTTCTGTCTCTTTCTGACATCTGGTTATTCCAGTGTGGTTTTTTGTTGCATTAAATAGTCAAGAATAAGCAATGCAAAGGCTTGAGTTATGTGTGTATGGAGAATAATGAGGTGAAGTCATGGATTGCTCCCTTTCTGCACAAACAGCAAGTGGCAATCTTGATAACATGCTTTCAGGTAATTAGTGCTGTGTTTTAGATCATTTTGGTATATACTTATGCGATGTATTTGATTTTTAGTCTCTATGTTTCGCTATGGAAGGAGCACAGGAAATGTTTAACGGGCAAGCATGCCTAGGCTGCTCTCTCATTTCTGTTTTCTTATCAGCAAAACATAAATCTGCAGCTTGCTGACAATGAAACCATATGGTAACTCATTCTGACAAATCGATTTTGCAATACAGATAATCCTGGCTGTGCATGAGAAGAGATGTTTTGGATTATTTTCTCTTAATTCTTGCATTACTCTTTATTTTTCAGTGGCTGGAAATAATGTATGTGGCTATTTCTGAATGCAGAGGTTTGGGTGAATTAAGAATTTATGGAGTATGCTACACTTTAGTGTCTTTACTTTGAGGATCGTTATTTGTCATACGAAATAATCTGTTTATTTGCTGTAGCCAATGCCCTTCTTCTGTGTTGGCAGACAGTAGCAGCAGATTCAGATACTTTTTGAACACTGGATATCCTCTTAGTGTGAAGCCAAGCTAAGAAATGCATTTGTATAAATCAGCTCTTGCTTTACAAGAGGCTGCAGAAGTAGCTGCAGGAACTTGAAGGTGTTTGGCTCTTTGTGCCCTGAAGCAAACTGGCCAGCTGATGGCTGATGGTCATCTCGGTTCACCAGAGCTGATGCTATACGTTGGCATGGTATGCAGAGAGGAGAAGGTGGTTTGTTAATCCTTTTCAGTGAGTAAAATGAGCAAGCTAGAGTCCTCACAACTTCTGTTGGACTTCAAAATAAAAAAAAAAAATATATTTCCAGCCTTTGCTTCATAGGGATGTATCACCGAGTGAGTTTTCTTCTTGAGCTTGGAAGTAGTAGTCAGTATCTGGAAGTGTAAGCAGAGCACGAGCCTGGGAGTGGAGAACAGCAGTGAGGAGTAATGCGAACTAGGCACTGGAGACATGTATCAAGTCTAGGAACAATGCCATGAAGCTAATCAAAGCTAAACAACACATAATGAGTTTTCATGTTTATTGCAAACTATGTAGAAATGGCTGATAGGCTGTTAGTTCCTCAAGCGTTCCTCCTAGCTTTAGGTGCTGGCTCTCAGGCATGAATCTGTAGGGTTTGAGATGCAGCTATTGCAAAAGCTACGTGAGCAATAATTGGGGTTTTTATTCAATTTTACATTTCGGGGTGCTAACAGTTACTGTTAAAACCAAGTTTAAACCACGATCTGAATGTGATATTTTCTAGATATTCAGAAAAAAAATATAAATCAAGATGTAAATCTCATCAGCACAAATGTTTATGCAGTATTTGTGTTTTACTTCAGGAGGCAATGCGGCCTCAAACACCAGCCTCAGCTGAAAACAAAAATATAAAATATTATATTTGAAAAAACAATAATAAGATTCTTGATTGTAGTAGATCGAGTCAGGTAAACGTGCCTGAAGAGTATTCAAAGGATAAGTCTATATGGAACATCTGCTTATATAAATATGAGGATGGAAGCTTATTTAAACAATGATTTTCTGGAGATGGAAGGGTAAAATTAGCCTAGTAGAAAACTGATTGCAACAAGTAACTGCAAAAACATTATAGATAGTTAATAGCAAAGGATGCTAGAGCTTACAGGAGACATTTTACAAGTGAGTTACTAGAAGACCACTGCTGATGAAAATTAGGGCAAATTTTATCCAGAGATAGTAAATCCGAACTTGGATGAAATTCACAAAGTCATACCAGCAAAAATCCATCTATGCATTTCAATAAAAGCATTTGTAAAAAGCAAAAAGTAATGACACATTTAATGTTTTTACTTCAGTGGGAAGAAATTGTGTTGAAAAGCTCTTAGAAGAAGAGGAAGAAGAAATGGTATTTCTATTCAAGCCAAATGCAGGTACATGAAATGCAGTGGATGAACTTTCAGCTCAGGATCTGTGGAAAGCCAGGCATAGAGGCTTTCAAAAGTTTAGCTCTCGTTAGCTGTCATTAAGATGAGCCTCTGGGGTTCCTGCCCCAATTACATTCATACGGGTATGATGCTCTGGAGATGACATAGTGCTGTCAGAGCCCCGGCCAAAGCGAGGAAATATCCACATTTTCATGGTACACTGGCTCTTAGAAATCTTTGTAGTGCTCAAGTGAAGAAAAATATTTTAAAATCCACAGCTGAGGAATAATGCTGACAAGGTTACTGACATTCAGAGGTTCTAATCCCTCAGCATATACTGTCATGGGCAAGGACAGTGTGGGAAAGGGTCAAGAGCACCTGAACCAGGTACAGCTGCACTTATTATTCAGGATGGTCAATGCTGGATTAAATGAAGTATGTCTTGAAAGAAAGGATCCAGTGCCAAATGATCTGTTCTTTGGAGAGCAGAGGCTGAAGAACAAGTCCAGGTAAACTGGCAAGTCAACTGAAAGCATCTAATGAGGGCTGTAATGGTGGCTAAGCAGATGTACTTTGAATCAAATTTGGCTCTGAATTACTTTCTGCATCTCGTGCAGCTAAAAGTGTCACCGATGTGAACTCTAAGTACGTGATCTGGTATCTAAAAATAGCCTTGAAAGTGCAAAATGCAAAAAGGTAGATATTTTGCAGCTTAGGACAATGGGTTTTCATGGTAAGTCTCTGAGTGATTAAGGTAAAAAGAAAAGCCCAGACTCATAAGGCTGGTCTGGAGTCAGGAGGAAGGTTGTCTGATGCACACATCCCATGTGTTCCAGTAATGGGATGTTGGAGGGAAGAACAAGAGATGAAGGGAAATGACCCTCTAGAAGATATTTGTTCTCGTTGAGGCAAATTGCTGCTGTAGTAAGAGACTGAAAGAAGTGGCAAAACAGAAATAATCTGCATGGAATTAAAACAGGCATGTTTTTAAAAGCTAGTCCTCAGTACATATTTACTTAGTAGATTTGACCAGTAATTGTCACTGTGGCTTTTGTTTGGTCTTTTGCTGAGATTTCTTTGGGTTTGTTTTCCAGGGGGCTGAGGTTTTTAAGAGTGTAAATTGGAAGATGGGTAGTAAGCCTGTCTGCTGCGGTTTGATCACAGGAACTTAACATTAGTTAATGACCAGGGGGGAGTTTTAGTATTAAAAATAAAATAGATTTGCTATCAACATGTGATTCTGTCAAGGAGGCTATTAAAACTCTACATATCTTTTTGCTTGTAAGTGTGGGAAGCATATTTTCCCCCTTTTAATTTAATAGTGCTTGCAACTCTGGTCTTGCAACTGCAACACAGTTGCCTCTGAGTCTGCTGCAGTCATTTGGAAATCCAGTGAAAGATAGGGAACTTGGGCTCTGAGGCAGAAGCAGTGCTGGTACTTAGTAAATGTTAAAAAAAAAAAGATTATGTAAAACAGTTTCCTGATTCTGTCAGCGCACATGTACAAAACCAGAAAATGTATTTATTGTTGTTATCTTTGAAGTATATCTGGATATTATATGTTGTCTTAATGACTGATCATTAAAATTTGTGTTTAAAATGAGTGTGAAACAAGGAATGTTGTGACAGTAAAACTCAATGTATAAAGTTAGTGGCTGACATTAAGTGGCCAAGAGAAGAGCTCTGTGACTCAAAGAACAGCTGTATGAACAGCAAAGAAATAAAAAGAACAACAAAGAGAGAGAAAAGCTGAATGAAGAAAAATGTACTTTGAATGATATACTATAAAGCAGAGTTTGTCACTTGAAAATGGAGATAAGTTGAATGTAGTTGTGCTGTATGTGTATGTCTCTGTCTGTCCCCTCCCTGTGGCTTTTGAACCCACTGGCTCATTTCAGCCAAGACTAACAGAGGTGCAGTGCTCTTGAAAGATAGGAAGTTTCTGTAGGATCTTGAAAAGATGCTACCAAGTAGACTGACATGCTAAAATATGTGATCAATCCATTAGATCTTGAAAAATTTGCATGGGGGAATGAATACTCCCAGCATGGAAGATGCCAGCCTGAATACTTAATTAAACACACAAAGTCCAACAAGACAGGAATCCGTAGGAGACCACACCACTCACAGAATGACTTTTTTTTTTTTTTTCAAAAAATGTTTAATATGTACCAGTCTAAGCAGATAATGTTGCAACATGAGTAAAACCCCCCTTTGTGCCGGAGGTCAGGGCAGTGGAGCTGTTGAATGGCACTGAAGGGGGTTTGGCCTTGGGCTGGTACTTGGCAGAGCAGTCAGCATCACCCACCCCAAGGTCTGTTATTTGTTTTGACCATTAACTTGGACTGATTTACAATCTGTTCGCAATAAAACTAAGTGGACCTTCGCTTTTGGCTCTGGCGCTGCATTGTCTTGCTTTGTTTTTGTTCTGCAGGGCAATGCAACCGCGTCTTCCCTCCCCAGCTCGGCATGCTACAGATCATTCACGGCAACGGCACGGCCGTGGGGACGGTGATAACGTTCCAGTGCTCAGCCGAGCACCAGCTGGAGGGACCGGGCGTCATCACCTGCATTTGGAAAGGGAACAGTACCCAGTGGACAGCCGGAGTGCCCTCCTGCAAGCGTAAGGTTCTTTCCAAACCATTCCCAGTCCTTTGGGCTGCATCGTGTTTATTTTGCCCTGCCTATCTCCTACAATGTTAGGAATAATTCTAGACATCTGTGCAAGGAAAAAGACAAATTCAATTTCCTTCAAAGTTGCCCCCACTGACTGTAATTGCGCTCCATATGTGTTCTGACATCATTCATTATCATGACACAGAAAAGACTTGGTCAGATTTATGCCTGATCTCACATCACTGGCCCTGGTAGTGTTGCACTTGGAATAACTGTGGCTCTGTAGCTACAGACTGTACCCTTCTTTAGAAAATGTATAGATATGACCAACTAATGTGCAAGCATATTTGCAAACCCTCTAATCTCCTGGCATTCTTTTCTGAAGATATTTTTGCTGTAAAAGAAACACAGTGATATTTTTTGAACAATTGTAGGTTGTTGCCTGTGGGCAGCCACATGGGAAGGTTACCATATTGACAAATCGTGTTTGAATGGCAACAACATTAACTACCTTTCATGCTGTGTTCCTTCTTATTTATTATAACGTTGTTAGTAATTTGACGAGAAGTAGGCCCAAGCAAAATACGGTACCTCTGAGCTTTGAGAATTTCAGTCTGTGTCTCAATCTCAGTCTGTGTCTCAGACCTTGTGTAATTTTAAATCGTCAGTAGATGGATGGCTCTTTTAGACACTTATCGCTCTCTCACAAACTCAGCTATTCTTATCTCTCATTTGAGACATTCTATTAAAGAAAAATGAGAGAAATCCTTCCCTCCAGAGGCTGCAGACATACAATGCTTTGTGTGGTGCTCAGCTGAACCATTTCTGATGCTGGTCATCGTGGTGTTGGAAGAACTAGATGAGTTTTGAAGCAAGGCGTGCTTAGTGCTGCAAATGAGTTGGCAGAGATCTGCGTTAGCTGTGCCATACCACATTCCCCCTCCTCCTTTTGTCTGGATAATTCACTTCCAGCATCAGATCACTGTGATCACTCAGCCCTGCAGATACTGTCCCTTCTTCCAGCCTGCATCTTTCCCCAAACAGAGGAAGACCTGTTGTTCGCTGCCTGCCAAATAGGATGTAATTATATGGAACTGTCCTTGCTCTAAAGGGCTTCTTTAAACCCATTTACCCTGTCAGTATTTGGTTTTGCAGCTCCAGTCCTTGTTAACAATTGCTCATAAGAGTCTGCTAGCTCATCTGCATTTGATATGCCAACAAAGTTGTGCTTTTTAGCTACTGCAGCGCCAAAGGCATTGTGTTTAATTAATTGCAGTGGTGAAATACTTGAGAACAATTCATTAGTAGCTTATAAACAGGAGATTTTTAAATAGCCCAATTTGAAGCTTGCATAGCTCTAAGCTGAAGCCAAGATACTCTGGTATCTTGACACATACTAACGTGAAAGTCCTCACTGAGCTATTATTAGCAGAAGTGTGAAGCAGGTAGGTTTCGGCATGCTTTAATGAAAATGTGAATGATAAATTCATGGGTTGACCTTAGAAACATTCTTCTGTGTTTGCTTTCCTGCAGCCATATCAAAATATGAGACTTTTGGATTTAAGGTCGCAGTGATTGCCTCCATCGTGAGCTGTGCCGTCATTCTGCTGATGTCCATGGCTTTTTTAACTTGTTGTCTTATCAAGTGTGTGAAGAAAAGTGAAAGGAGGAGGACTCAAAGGTATGTCAAGAAAAGATTTTTAAAACCGGCGTAAGACTGTATGTTGTATGGACCCCATTGCTGTGATAGCAGAGAGCTTCAAAGGACTTGGTGCTCGCAACACTGCAATGATGTTAGTTACTTAAAATCCTTAATTTGTAGGTCAGGCTTTAGGCACAGAAAGACTTGGAATTCAAGAGTATTTAGGCACCAAATGCCTGTTAATATCAGATGACCTTGGTGGGCCTGGGCAGATCTGGATTTACCCAGGATTATGCAGAAGCTGAACATACCAGTCTTATTTGCTGGCCAGTCTTTTTCTCCTTGAATTATTTAAGATTGGCTGCATTTTCCCTTCTTCTCTTCTCTTTCCTTTTTTCCTTTGTTTTCCTTGGACACTGCTGGGAAAGTGAATCTACCCGTGTCAAAACCATTGAAGCCCTCACCATCTGCAAAGCATACTTAAAGCTGTCACAACGCCGTGCTGGAAGGACATAGGATTT